>NW_024962263.1:68048193-68648193 GCF_019238085.1 Lagopus leucura | reverse complement strand
ACATGCCTCCTAGTCCTTCAGGAACTACAGCCAGGTAAGAGCTGCTCTTTTCTGAAGTGGTATTAGCATCAGCAGCCAGGTTTAGCAGCTCCATGTGCAGGTGACTGCACTTGTCCCTTCCTCGCAGCTGCTCCCGATGCTGCTCAGCCCTGTGACCAAGTTGCCCATTTTTACTGTCACTGTATTTACACAAAGCACTTTCTGTTTTAAGCTCTTTCCCTTGACATTCACTCAATGTGGCAATTGTAAACCTCACTGCACAGCTTTGCCATTCTGTTTGCTCTGGATATGGAGTGTACACTTTTCCCCACAGTTGATCAGCTTTAAAGGTCTCACGGAGAGAACAGCTTTCACCTTTTTAAAGAAAATCACATACTTGAGAACTTTCAGCAGCTGATGAGCTGGCAACTTATTTCTTCCTGTGAGCCATTAGACCAAAGCATGAGCTGCAGCTGTTTGCTTTCTTGTTAAGTTTCCAGGGAAAGCATTCCCTGCAGCCCTGCTATCAGCAGGGACACAAGGGAGACTAAGCTTATTATCCCCACTGTGTCCTGTGCATGTTCAGCTTCAAATGGTGGAAAACTACATCCTCGTCTTCAAAAGAGACATCTTCTACACCTGTACTTTTACATCGAGTCTTGCCTTGGTACTCATCCATTTCTCACACAATTTATCACCAGCCTGCGGTCTCAGCCTGAGTTTTAAGCAGTGCGTCTCTGTGCTATGTGTGGAATCACAGTTGGCTCGTCAGATCTGAGGACACCTAAGATAGAGGGTGTTTAAGTGACATCAGTTTGAGGAACAGACTTCTATTCCTTTTATTTTATGGAGTGAGACAAGACATGCCACACCACCCAAGTTCAGTCCTTACTTGTGCAACCACAGTATTTTGAAAGTGACTGAAGTTTGGGTTGGAACTTGGGGTTTAAAATTATTTCCAACTGCTCTAATTTGTCAGCAGGATACTATCCTGAAAGAGAGTAGGTTTAGATTATATATAACGAAGAAACTCTTCACTAAGAAGACTGTGAGGCCCTGGCACAAGCTGCCCAGAGAAGCTGTGGGTGCCTCATCCCTGGAGGCGCTCAAGACCAGGTTGGATGGGGCCCTGGGAAGCCTGAGCTGAAGTGAGATATGCCAGGAAGGTGTTCACCTTGCAGGAGAGATGTGCCGATGGGAATGGTTTCGGGAATGCTGTCCCTGCTGTAAATGGAGTTCTGGAATTCAGGAGAACAGTCATTTTCATCCATGATGTGGACCATAACCTGAGACAAAAAGGACACGCTGAGATGTAAGTTCATTTTCTATGCTTAGGAAAACATGCACCTCACTCCAGACAAATCTGGGCATTCAATGGAGGCTTAAGGATGGGACAGCAGTAACATTAAACATTTCCTTGCACTATGCCCTCAGCACTGAGAAGTGCTACCACCTCCACTTCCAAGCTTATGGGAAGCAAATCCATAGCCAAACAATAAGATTTCTTTTTTCTGGAGCCTAAACTGGCCTCATATAAGAGTCCAAATTTCTGCCTTGACCACAAGACCTGCCTCTCAAGCACCATCTACCTTCATAGAATAGAATCATGTAATTGTTTGAGTTGGAAGGGACTTTTAAAAGCCATTTAGTCCAACTTCTCTGCAACCAGCAGCTAGATCAGGTTGCCCAAAGCCCCATCCAGGGATGGGGCATCCTCCACCTCTCCAGGCAACATGTTCCAATGCCTCTCTATATGTGGTAGATCATTCAGGTGACAGAGATGGATGGGACAGCGGGTGGCAAGTGAAACACTCCCCGTACCTCAGTCACACTGCTCAGTGCACTCCCAGCTTCCACGGCTTTCAGGAGGAGGTGGTAAAGGTGGTGCTCACCCTCATAGTCCACAGGGTGGGTGAGCAGGAGCTCGCCACTCTCCTGCCTCACAGTGAACAGCCCACTGGGGTTCGTCAGCAGCAAGTAGGACAGGGGCTGGTTCTGAAAGGAAACAGCCTCAACCACTGCCACTCTGTAAAGAGGGAGAGAATAGTGTTTCACTCCAAGCTGACTCCTGACACAGGTGAGACAGCTTACCTAACAAAGCAGAACTTACTTTTCTCCCGGTGGTGTGTTTTCAGGGACAAACACACTGTAGGACATATTAGTGAACTGTGGAGGTCGGGAGCCCACCAGGATGGAGATGGAGGCAAAGGGGCTCTTGTTGCCATACTCATCTGAGGCTTGCACTGTGACCACGTACTCCTTGTTCCACACTAGAGGTAAGCCCGTGGTCATGACGATCCCAGTATCCACATCAACCTGAAATCGTTCTTCGCCACCTACCAATGTACACACAGAGCTGGTCTGAAAAACGCCCTACAGCAAGAACATTTGAATCATAGAATGGTTTGGGTTGGAAGGGACTTTTGGGGATCTAGTTCCAACCCCTGCTATAGGCAGGAACACCTCCCTCTAGACCAGGTTGCTCGAAGCCCCATCCAACCTGGCCTTGAGTGCCTCTAGGGGTGGGCATCCACATTTGCATCCTCATTGTTTTAAAGTAAGCTACCCTCAAATCATTTACCTGTATCCCTACATTCATTTCTTTTTCCCCCTCCTTGTCTCTCACTCACACCATGTTATCTTGACTGGTGCACAGTAAAAGAGGACAGAATGTATAAAAAATATAAGGCTCCACTTGTTTTCAAAATAGAAGTCAGGCAAAGCAAGGCAAATTCCCATCCACACATCTATTTTTCTTAAAGCACCTCCACCTTCTTCACCTGCTGTATCCATAAGGATCTCCCAAGAGGTAAAATCTATCAACTGAAATGATAATATGGGAAACCGATAGGAAAAATCTGCAGGTTTGCAGAAGCTCACCACTTCTTTCAGACTAGACCTACCTGCAATCAGTGAGTAAGATACACCAGCACTGGTGTTCTCACTGTTGCTGTATCGTGCAGCAAGCCGATAGACAAGAGTGCCTTTCCGCGCATCTGGATCAATGCGTGCCAGGTAGGGGTATGGGTACATGGCCCAGGACAGGAGCTCCTCTTCTGGGGCCAGGAGGGTCACATGGCAGAGGTACCAGTCGTCGTCTGCAAAAGATGAACATACTGCCAGATTCTTCACAGACTCTCATCAGCAGTGTTTACAGTCGGATCCTTCAGCAGCTGTAAACCAAACTGAATCACTCGTCACATTCATCTTATTGCATGCACGAAGAGTTCAGTTCACATATGGACTTTTAAGGCTTGATGTGCACTAAGTACAGTTAACAACTACTTGAAAATACTTTCAATAATAGATAGAAATTAACTAGATATGCATGTTAAACACTGTGCCAGTTACACCACTTAGTCATTAAACAATTTTAAATGTATATTCATCTAAACCCAGGTGAAATTTGACCATTTTATTTTCAACAGATTCAGCATAAATCTCTCCACGTGCTGGTCACACCACTTTTGATGCAGACCAGGACACAGCTGGCTGCAAGGACATGCTGTTGGCTCATGTTGAGCACTCATCAACCAACATCCACGAGTCTCTCTCCTCAGGGTTACTCTCAATCCATTCTGTGCACAGTCTACGTCTGTCCTCGGATCATTAAATACACAAAATAAGTTCAAAAATAATAATAATAATAATTAAAAAAAACCAAACAACAACAAACCAACCAACCAAAAACTCAACAACCAGACCCTAAGTGCAGAAAGGGAGAAAAGTAGAAATCAATGTGAGAGATGTGCATTGCCTGCCTGACAGAATATGGTCAGGTATTCAGACAAATTGCTTCAAGGTTGTAGGTCTGCTAAGGTCTACAGCACTGTCAGAAGAGACAGGCACACCTGGGTATCCACATGTCTCAAACAGGAGGTCCCAACCTCTGCCTTTAGGACAACCAAATTTTAAACTGGACCAAAGAAGAAAGCAGCATGTGAGCAAAACTGAAGGTCAGAAAGAAGCCAGAAATTCCAAACAAATCTTAACTGTAGACCTCAGAGATCAGATGCCAAACAAAAGACTCCCCACAGACAGAGATATCCCCCAACATGGAAGACTAGCATTTATGGGCAGTCTTACACCAGTAAAAATGTGGTCTGGACAAATTCATCTGAGATAACTGCCCCCAGGAGGGGAAAGACTTAATTGAATGTTTAGTTTTTGAAGTATTTAAAATAATTTAAGACAGGGTTTCTTTAGCTAGAGTAAATTCTTAGATTACACAGTTTCTCTTTTTGTAAACTACCAACATTGAATAAATGGGAACATTCGTTAGACACATTATCCTAAGAAACTTCTGCAATCATTCAGCAAAAGGCAAGGCTCAGCCCTCAGCACAGGCTAGGAGACGACCAGTGCTGCTCTAGGTTTCAATATTTCATCCACAGCTGAGAGGAGGGCTGAGAAACAGACACATTAACCAGCCCACCCATACCCAGCAACATTTGGCAAGTACCAAATAGAATCAGTAACAAGATCCTGCTGTAAGGAGTTGTAAAAACCACCACTACACCAAAATATCAGCCCTTCACATAAGCCTTACTCATTAAAATAAAACAAACAAACAAAAAAAGGCACAACCCATACACAGGAATACATTGCATTGAGTTCAAGACAACATCCAGGGAAATAACTGTATTGCTCAAATTAATGATAATTTTCTTATCTGAACTCACTCTTGTCCCATTTGCTTGTGCAAACAGAGCCCAGCAGGACTGGAAATTACAAGAGGGGGGATTTAGATTGGATGTAAGAAAGAAGTTTTTTATAGTAAGGATGGTGAGACACTGGAACAGGTTGCCCAGAGAGGTGATGGATGCCCCATCCCTAGAGACACCTAAGGTCAAGCTGGATGGAGCTCTGAGCAATCTGATGTAGATGCAGGTGTCCCTGTTCATTGCAGGGAGTTGGACTAGATGGCCTTTAAAGGTCTCTTCCAACTCAAAGATTTTACTGATTCTAAGGAAGCTTTTACCTTCAGAAAGACTGAGATCTTTGTCCATTAAACATAATGTTCAACCAAAATAATATACTGATTATTTTTTATAATGACCAAAGCTTCAAAAGAAACAGCTAAGCATTTCAGATCCCAACATCCTTCTGAAGAGACATCAAGTTCTTTAAAAAGGCAAGTAGGTGATGCAAAAGCCACTTCTGCCTTTTCTTCTTGGTGGACAGAGGGGCTTCACTGGCAGAAGCAGCAGTGCCACAGCAGCCTGATTGCTGCAGTGTTTTCCATCACAGTGCCCAGAAGCACGATCCCCTCCAGCACCCAAGAGGACCTACAGCTCTGGGAAGTGCCTCAGAACGCTGTGGTGCTGGCAAAGCAAAGATGAGGCACTTCACATACAGAATGCCTGAATGTGAGGCACGCACCTTCCTTTAGCAGTTCTTAGCTGAGTTTTTCTGCCTCAATCCCTCCTGCTCAGCACGTGAACTGCTCTCAGTTCTCATGCCCATCTCTTCCCCGGGTATGGGCCCAAAGAAGGCAGATGCCACACAGCCGCACAGAGCCTCTGCTGGCCAGATGTACAACAAACAAAGGTATACAACAAAACCAGTCCCAATGAGGAAGATAATTTTTTTCCAGCTTTGTATTGGCTTTTCAGCTGTCAGAACTGGAAAGCCATTAACAGATCGAGTCGTTGAAATCAATAATGTTTTATTTTGTTCCCCTGTCACAACGGCAGCATCCTATCAAATCAAAATACAACAGGTCACCCGTTTTGTCAATACGAATTTACTGAAAACAAACAATCCAGGAAAACAGGCTCTGTGGTCTGTGAAGAAGACTACCAATGGGATAAAACACTGGGATTGACACCACACGTTTGGATAAGAGCCCTGGTACGATCCAGCTAGAAGTCAGAATGAAGGGGCTGATTTTCATGGATATACCAGCATGTCCCCAAGGCTTCAGCATTACTCCTCGGTTACAAATAACAACAAAGGGTTGGCAAAGGCTGGTTGGGTTGGTGGTTGGACTAAATGACCTTAGAGGTCTTTTCCAGCCCTATGGATTTTGTGATTCTGTGGTTCTGTGATTCTATGATTTTATGATGCTATGAACAGCACATCAGGGATGAGGCTGCTTGGCAGCAGCAAAACCAGCCTCAGGAACTTAAGCAAGAGGAACTTAAACTAAACTCAAAATAATTTCTCAGAGGGCAATTGTACCAATAACTGTCCCAGGAGAGCAGCAAACAGAAGGACAGGGAGAACTCACTGTCCAAGTGATGAAGAGCATTGTGTCCATTGAACAAGAGCACGAAGAAAAGACTTGGAAAAGGTTTTTAAAATACAAATGGCTTTTCTTACAAACTTGTATCAACTTCATGTCCAATTTAATCATTTTCCTTTCCCAAGCAGAAGAAGAAAACGTGATAGATGTGATTTTCTCTTCCTGAGATGAGGTCTTGAAGTACACCAACTAATGTGGGTTTACAATAGAAACCTTGTACAAACTGAGAAGTAAAAAAAATGTTCACATCTGAGAAATAACGGTAGTTTATGTTTTGTTTACATTCTCTGTGGCAAAATAAACTATTTGAATGTAAGAGACAGCACCTTGCCATGCTCTTGGGCCCAGAGGTCACAGGGCAGGGACAGGAGCTTCTGCTGAACCCTCCCAAGAACCCGTGCAGCTCCTGTCAGCCCCACTGAGCCTGAGGAAGGCTTGCAGTCTTCAGGACTGAAATGAAAAACTAGCCTCAAATGACCTGCTTTCCTCAAATTAAAGAAAAAGAAGTAATGGCCAGGAAACACCTGCTGTGCTGAATAAGCTAATAAACGTCTATCTCAAATGTCACACAAAGAAAAGAAAGAAAGTGGCTCTAGAATCCTATAAATGCATGTCCTGTAAATCCACAATTTTCCTTATGAAATGCACTTTACAGGAGCAATTTTCAAAAATGGAGTTGAACAGACTGAAAACTGTGGAAGATCATAGTATTTTGGTTGAAGCAGAAAGGAAAAACAAGTGGAGGGGCACTCATTTGTTTCTATAGGCTTAAGTTGCCCTCAGGCTGCAGGCTGGGCAGCTGCTGAGGCAGTAAGGTAAAATGCTTGGCAGGCAGCTTGCAGGAAATCTGTATTTGCCTTTAAAACCACACTTGAACAGAAGACTGGGACAATCTGCATCCACCTGTTTTTGCAGTTATGATCAGTCACACCACTCCAGTGCTGCCTGAGGTGTCACACGTCTCATAAATCTGCTTTCTAACAGCCCCCAGGTACCTGCAACCCAGTCCTCAGCAACTACACAGTGCCCAAAAGCACGGAAGAAAAGCATTGCATATGAGAAAAAATAAAAAAGATATAGATGGAAACAGTTCATGAAAATTCCTCCGTGAGTACTTTTGTGCCTTCCAGAAATGTCCCCCAGACACAAGCATTCACAGGAATAATATACTTACAGAGTACTTGCATTTCCAACAACATGCCTCATAGCAGCAATTAATCTTTCAGCAGCACTCATTGTTGGTTTTACAAATACCTCTGAGCCTACAGCAGTGATGCTCACACAGTCTCGCTGCCAGCTGGGCCCACCCTCTCCTGCCCAAACAGCATTAGGATCTGGTTGCTGGGTTGTTCCTACAAGCTTTAGGAAAGCAGCTGGCCAGAAAATGGCCAACTAAGGGTTTCCCCTGAAGGAACGGATAAGAGAAATCAGTTTTCATGTGGTCTTGACAAGCAGACTGGTGAGCAATGCTCCACCTTCGCTGCCCTTCCCATTGTGCATGAAGCAGAGGAACAGCTTCACAGGTAACACCCTGGAATCAAATCCTTCCTTTTTTTCATTTCTTTCCTCCAACTCTCTCAAGAAAAGTTGTGCAGGGTGGTTTCAATGCAGTCATGGAAGTAGCAGGTCAACTCTGCTCCAATCAGCCATGAGAGATGCTTGGGGGTGAAGTTTCTGATAACGAATAGATGTGATTTCTCAGGGATATCCTAAGGACACTGGATCCAATGCTCAGGGTACTGTATCCCCTTGTAACACCCTGCCTCACCCGATGCACACCACAGCAGTACGTAGCTATGACCACATCTTCCATATCTTGAAGGCAGGGCAATATCCTTACCAGTAGCATTACAGAAATAGGTGTGCTTGCTTCCCTGAAGGCATACAAAGCATTACATCAGTTTGTGGATCAAAAGCCTGCAGCCACAGTGCACCTTGATGAGGAACAGTGCCAAGTGCCCCATCAGCAGCTGTTTCAGCAGCAATGGCTTTCCTCCCTTGGTTAACCACAGCCAGCAGCACTGCAGCCCACCCTGCTGCCATCAGTTGGTGACATTTCTGGGACACATTTCTTCATGTACCCAACACGGATCGCCCCTCAGGTTTCAGTTGGCAAGGTTTAAGGAATTTAGTCTGCTCTCTCATTGGTGTTCTCCTATACAACAGGTCACCACATTTCCCCTCTTAAGCGACATCTATTACAGTGAAAGTAGTTGGTGTCCTCTTCCCCTTCCACAGACACACAGAATTATACTCACACAATATCCCAAGTTGAAAGGGACCCTTAGGGATCATTGAGTCCAACAGCCCTACCACTTTGCTACTCTTCCTTTCCCAAAGCTTTTGTCTATTCCATTTGTTTGCTCCGCCCAAAGCTCCACCAACTCATTTGATATAAGCCAGCAACTGGAGGCATACAGCACTGACTGCAGCCTACACACCTTATGCTCAGGTCCATCCCTCAGTCAGCAATACATAAGCCACCAAGAACTGTACAGTTACAGGAGCATAACCCCAAGTTCTTTCCATCAGCCTATTTCCTAAGGCCACATGTTTCAAGGATTTGTTCAAACTTTCTCTTAAATTTTTGACAGCTCCCACTAGCATACCTACTTCACTGCTCAGGCAGAAACTTCAAGGTTGAACAGAAATGCACTAAATTATTGCTTTAGCACGGAAACTTTAATGAAATGCTGCTGAGGAGGCCTCAGCTCACATGAGTAAAGACAACCTTCAAAGAGGATGAAGGAGGGGATGAAGCTCCCTTCCATCCCGGGCTCGGATACCAAACACAAAGGCAGCACGTGTGCTTGCCCAGCTGCCCTTCATGGACAAACAGAGAATGTTTGTGTCCATGTTCCGGACATCCTGTCCTGCAGCAGTGTCACAGGATTACAGAATATCCTAAGTTGGAAAGAACCCAGAAGGGCCATTCAGTCCAGCTCCTGGCTCCACACAGGACCACCCAAAAATCAGGAGCTGTAGGCTCCTTGGTCAGAGCTATGGTGTATTTCCTTTGGCTTTAGTTACAGCTGGAAATGCTTCTTATCAGCTGTGTTTCCACAGGGCCAGCTATGGAGCCTCACAGCAGTGAGGGTAACCCCATGCCCATCAGTGCTACCAAGTGAGTTGGGAAGCAAGAGGTTGTGGAACTCCGTACACAGAACACATTTCAGTATTTTAGCTGTGCAGCTTGAGTGCTGTGTCTTAGCATCACAGAATTGTTGAAGATGGAAGGGACCCTTAAAGGCCAACAGATCCAACTCCGCTGCAATGAGCAGGGACACCTACAGCTACATTAGGTTGCTCAGAGCCCCTTGGGCGTCTCCATCGATGGGGCACCCATCGCATCTCTGGGCAACCTGTTCCAGTGCCTGCCGGTCACCTACTGTTAATTATATTTGGTAAGGGGCAAGAGAAAGGAGAAATGATAAGCAGGCACAAGTAAATTTTGCTTGGCTTCAGACAGCTCACATTTTAAGATAGTAGAAGCCTCCAGCTCTGATTGTGTTACATAAACTGCAAGAAAGAGAGCTTCAGTTCATCCCTGGGCAAAGCTATGGAATAGTTTTGATTTTAAAAGCAGCTCAAAAGAGCATCAAAACGACCTTGTCCCGATTGGTCATTGAACTCCTTTCTCCCCGAGGCTCATCCCTTGTCAATACATTATCTGTGCACAGACACGAGTGAAAATACATAGCACAGAGCTGCACTGGAGAGGACAGCATGTCTGATTTACACACCACCACTCACAAGGTTAATTGCTGTGTTCAAAATAAGCAAGGCCACCGGGCAGCACGTTGTCCAGACAGCTTCCAGTGCTGGCTGGGTCTTGGCTGAGAATCATAGAATCATCATGGTCGGAAAACATCATCTAGTCCATCCGTCAGCCCATCACCACCATGCCCACTAAGCGCATCCCTGAGTGCCACATCTTCGTGACTCTTGAACACCTCCAGGATGGTGAATCCACCACCTTTTTGGGCAGCCCGTGCCAGTGCCTCACCACTCCTCCCGAGAAGAGATTTTTCCTAATATCCAGCCTGAACCTCCCCGGTGCAACTTCAAGCCATTATACCTCTCCTCCTACGGCTTTTACCTGGGAGAAGAGACCGACGCCCACCTCGCCACAGCCTCCTCCCAGGCAGCATAAAGCGATAAGGTCTCCCGGACTTCCTCTCCCGCAGCCCCGAGAGCCCAGCACAGCCCAGCCCGCTTCCCCGCGGCCCGGCCGCCCTTACCTCTCCCCGCGCTGCGGTGCACCTTGACGAGCGCCTCGGCGCCGCCCCCGGCCGGCAGCTCCCGCCGCAGGTAGAGCCGCCCCGACGCGCGGTCCACACCGAGCGGTGCGGCTCCGGGTGCCGCCAGCTCGAACCACCCGTCGGTGTCGCGGCCCCGCGGCAGCGTGAACACGGTGTCTCCCACCCGCGCCCCCGGGGGCAGCCGTGCCGAGTACCGCCGGGGTCCAGGGGACGGCGAGCGCGGCAGCCGCCTCCTCTGCTCGCCCGGGCCGCGCACGGCCAGCGGCGGGCGCGGCGGACGGCCTCGGTCCCCCGCCCGCACCCAGAGGCTGAGGCGGCGTGACGCCGGCGGCGAGTCCGCGCTCGGCACCCGTGCGCCGCGGGGCACCGCGAAGAGCGGGCGGCCTCCGGCACCGGGCGGCCAGGCACGGTAAGCGAGCGGCGCGTCGGGGCTCTCGTCGCCGTCCGAGGCGCGAAGCCGCGCCAGCTCGCCGCCCCGCGGCGACGGCTCGGCCACCTCCAGGCGCGCGGCGGGCGGCGGGCGCGGGCGGCGGTCGTAGCGAGCCGGGAAGCGGACGCGCGGCAGCGCTGCCCGGGGCCGGACGGCCGCTCGCAGCAGCGGGCGGTACTCGGTCCGCGCTCCCTGGTCCGGGCGCCGCGCCGTGCGCGCCTCCAGCTCCCCACGCTCGCCCCCCGGCCGCCGCTGCAGAGGCTCCCCGGGGCCCCACAGCGGCACCCGCGCTCCCCGCACCCGCGTCTCCGCCGGGCTGTTCTCGGGCACGTGGCCGGAGAAGTGCGGCAGGCGGGGAGCCCCCGGCTCCGCCGCCGCCGCCCCGCAGAGCAGCGGCAGGGCCAGCAGCAGCCCGCCCGCACCCAACATCGCACCGAGCTGGCTTGGCGCGGCTCCGAGCCCCTCCACGTGCGGCCCGGCCCGCACCCCCGGCAGCGAGGAGGGGCTGAGTGAAGCGGGATCTGCCCGCAGCCGCGTCCTATGGGAAGCTTCGAGCGAGGTCATCGCGACGCCCCAACTACGTTTCAGTCTCTGGGAGGGATATTCCGGGGAAAGGATTAGCGTGCTGCTCGAGTGCGATACTGAAGCAGTCCCACCGAGTCAGGGAAACAAACGCACCGCTTGCTTGACACCTGAAGAAAGCAACCTGGGCATGGGATCACCGTGGTTGTTGTAACGCAATCAACAGAATCACAGAATCATTAAGGGTGGAAAACCCTCTAAGATAGTCTGATCCAGCCATCAGCTCACCCCCACCATGCCTGCTAACCATCTCCACAGTTTCTGACCACCTCCAGGGCAGTGACTCCCCACCACCCATGGCAGCCTGTGCCACTGCCTCACTGCTCTTTCGGAGAATGTTTTCCTAATATTCAACCTGAACCTTCCCTGACATAACCTGAGGCCATTACATCCCATCCTACCACTAGAAGTGTGACCCCAGGCCAATGACTTTCCACCACTCACCAAAATGAAGGTCACCTATTTCCTCTAAGCACAGGTCCCAGTAGCCTCCCACTCCTGCTAACATGCAGCTCAAAATCTGCTTTCTCCCAGGGACAGCTTGGGAGCATCCTTTTGCTGAGCCTCTGCATGCAACTGGCTACACGGGGCTTACATTTATATGTTGGTTGCTGCAGCAGGAGCTGACGGCCAGGCAGCTGTGCTGTAACATCAGTGACAACGCACCCAGGCTGGAAGCAAAACTGTGCTCCAGTGCCAGGTACAGTTGCAATCAGCACTGGGCAAATACTGTGGACACCCAGCAAAGTTGACAGCCAGGTGCTGGTGCTGAGAACAAGCAAAGCTGGGTCACCACATCCTGTGGTGTCCTGGGAAAGCAATGGGCTGACGGCTCCTGCCCACTTCTCGGGATGCTCAGGATGAGAAGACGGGCTGTGAACCCAACCACTTCCAGCAGCTGTTTGCTGTAACGCCACAGAGCTGGCCATAAGGATCCAGCAAGGGGCAACTCACTGCCCCAAGGTTTGAGTGCATCCCCTATACTCTCACCTAAAAACAACATGAATAATTCCTGACCTCAGAAAGGCACCAGGAAGATAACTAAATTGTGGTCCTTAATATGAGCCAGCCACATTATGAGCATTATTTTCAACACCCAATTGCACAAAGTCATTGCAATGACAACAGATGTACGTGCAGATATATACTGGTGGACACAAATCTCACCCTACAGCGAGATGCAAGCACAACAGAAGTGCACTTGGTGGTGATGACCAGCCTTCAGCACTGCTCTTGTTGGAGTCGGGCAATTTGTACCCATCAGTACATCTTCTGAAAAGGGAAAACTTATTTATAATAGGCCGTGCAGATTCTTTGCAACTATAAAAAAGGACCAAACTGCACTGTTTTGTTGGAAAACAATACTGATATGAAGAAAACACCTCCATTGGTCTCTTCAATGAGAGTCATTTTCCTCCTGGCCATCAGGGACAGCTGGGTTCTGCACTACTGGCATCCCCCTGCCAGGATGCTGCTGAGGTGATTGGGTGACTCCTGTGCAGCCATCTTCCAAAGGAACTTGGGCATCCTGTGTAACTGAAGGCACAGAGAACCTGGTGCAGTATCAAGCAAAGAGGCAACCCCACTACAAATAGTGAAGTGGCTCTTGGCTGTGATAGGAAACAGGAAGGAATAAGTGGAAATTGAACAAACTCCTCAGAAAACATGAGGGCACTGCCAGCTCCTGGTGCTGAGGATCACAGTGAAATTCAGCTTTGGGATCCTTCTCTAGCAAACACGAGCTCTTCTTACCCCATTTCAAGGTCGGGCTCTGACAGAGCTTCCTATGGTGCAGCACAGAGGAGCTCCATTCCTGCCTGTCCTTTGCCAGCCTTCTGAATGAGGGGAGGTGCCACGGTGGTCCTACATTCACCCTCATCTTACAGAACAGGCTGGTTGTATGACCAATTCTTATATCTGATATTTTTACTGTCTTTAGAAACTTTGGATAAAATATTCTCAAGGTTTTCATATTGTTATATAGTAAATTATTATAAAATTGTCAGCATTCATTCTAATATCAAACAACAGAAGGCTTCAATCACAAACTGTAAAAATTCAAGATATGATATGTGAGTTAATTAAAAATCAGTAAGCATTTGATGTTGCATTGCAATTCATTTCCAGTTGGCACAGATACAAAAATTGGCTTATTACTGCAATAGAGAAAGGTTAATTCATTGTGAACTATTAAATTGGTGTCTTCTTTCCTCAAAAAGGTATCAGAATGTCAAAGAAAACATAAAATGGTTTGTGACCCAAACATCACAGAATCATAGAATGGCCTGGATTGAAACGGACCACAAAGATCATCTAGTTTCAACCCCCCTGCTATGTGCAAGGTCGCCAACCACAAGGCCAGAGCCACATCCATCCATGCAATTTTCTGGCACAGCAAGTTTGTCACAAGAGAAAAGTATTTACTATTGTTTACTATTTACACATCATTTTGATAAAATACCTATCCACAAAGCAAATGGGATGAAAGGAACTGGATTCCTTAGACTTGCTATCAAATACTGCATACAGATCTATCCAGATGCCATCCACGCTACTGCTAAATGTCACCATTAACAAGTGTAGCATCACTGACACTTCCACTTCCTTGAAGTGAGTTTGAAATCTCGACAGGCGTTAGCACCCATCTCTTCTCCATCAGATAACAGGTAACCTCACTGCTTGGAAGGCAGGATTGCTTACGGGTTATTAGCCAGGAAAACAGCAACACGGCTGGCAGACAACCCAGCTGCATCCACTGACTGCAGGAGCATCTCTGGAAGCAAGGCTAGTGAGACACAGCAGAAGCTCTAGGAATCAGAGGCACAGGAAAGAAACACCAGTGGAGTTGTTTGTTTGTTTAATAAAAGCTCGCAAGGCACATATTTCAACTGAATTGCAACATCTACAGCAAAACAGATCAAAATTTGCAAAACATTCCCCCAAACCTCTGAGGAACTGAAACCCACGACCTGGGTTGAAAACCGAGCTTGGGTTGTGTGCACCAGTCAGGTGTGGTTATGCCCCATGGTTGTCCTTCCGAGGGATATCACAGAACTTACTGTTTCCATCTTTTCCCACAGAAGGTGGACACTAGAGCATACAACAGTATTTTTGCTAATCCATAACTGGATAAGAAATTCAAGAATATCATTTTTTTCACAAGATATGAATCTTCCATGCCTTCTGACCGGGACAACAGCGATGTTTCCCCCAGCAAAAGGCTCCTTCTCTGTTACTTAAGGCTGCTGCGCCAATGATGCTGCAACACAATCTTCTCTAATATAAAAAGCAAGGTAAAAATCTTAAATGATTCTCCTTATACAGAATCGATTGAAGTATCAAGAATACATCTTTATGACAAAACTAATAGTAACTATGTCACAGTTCAAATAAAGTTCAACATGTTCATTCAAACATGTATGAAGGCCAACGTGCTACAACATATGTAATTTCCTTAGATGTACGGTTGGCCTCATTTGTGTTTTTCTTAACATGTGTGCTCTACATGTAAGTATTCAAACTACACTCCATGTGGTCACACATACACACAGCGTCGCTGTAAAACACAACAGGCAGTCCAGGATAGTTGATACGCTGCACCTTGGTGTGGCATTATAAGGCAAGAAGCCATAAGTTGAGCAGCTTCATCCACCCAAGTGCAATTGTAACCCTGAAATGTGGTACCTGGTATGCCTTATTGCTGGTATGAAATAGTGCTCATGAACAATCAGCCACAAGAGAGCAGATCACTGACACGTAGACATGTAATTCCAGACAGTGAGTCAAACAAATTTAAGTTGTACACAGAACTCTACACTTACTTTCAGTTATTAACTCCATAGCACATACAAGGTTCCTGATTGCCTGCCATAACCCAAGTTAGTTCACAAGCTTATCTTGATATTGTAATTGAAAAGTCTGAAACTGTAACAGTGCAGCAAAACATACACACTTGTGCATAAGCAAATAAACAGGCTGCTTTTGGCCAGAGAGACATGCATGCTATCCTGAGCACAACGACTGCATCCCTAGAAAGGATATTTACTTCCAACATATAACCCAGTTACGCTGATAAATGCTTCTCCCAATGATCGAATCGGGTATTTTCAATGGGTTTATCTAAGCACTGGTTTTAAATACAATGAATAATTTTAATACTTGGTCTAAACTCACAGGCGTAAAAATATAACCAGATTAAAAGAAAAAAACAGATTACGGACTCGTTGACATTTACAACAGTAAAGCTTTTCTCTTTTAAATCACTCCAATAGTGATAACAGATGTTTAGAAACATCAGCACTATTTTTCAGTGTAAAGTAAACAACATATCTGCATACAGCAGATAGGAATCATGCATACACATCAACACGTTGCAGTTCCTAACCATTTCAGAGTCAATCCCTCTGAATTTGCATTTTAATCAGCAAATGTAGTAGGGTAGTTTTGCAGCTTTCATTTACAGAATGGTTGTTCAGTTGAAGGTTCATTCTGTTAAGCCAGATGTTTCTTTAAAGACATCTGCATCCCAAAGAACCATCCCCACATGCCTGACAGACTGGTCTCTGGCCAGGTGTTACAAGAATCCATAACTGCATAACTCTTGGTGATGAGGACTCTCTCCCAGAACTGAAGTCCTGGCATTCTGTCCAGCTGCACTTACATCAGCCAAGTTATGATTACCTTTTGTTGAGTTTTCCATTCACAACACCAGGATTAGGCCCAGAGCTGGAATTAAAGCATCATTCATTCTCTTGAAAGAGAGAATGAACCTCAGCTAGCAACAAAACAGGATGAACAGAAAATTCAAGGAAGTTGCAGAGACAAATGGGGCCATATAATGAAGGCAAATTTTGGAGGGAATCAGGACTACAGAATGTTTTCCCCATGTTTTCAAAGTTCCCAGCATAGCTGCGTAATTAATGTATAAAAAGCTATGAACTACTGTGCCACTACTGATTAATGATGGTGATGATAGTGTTTAAAATTAGTTCTGACTACCTTAATCTATCACAAAATAATTAGTTGAATGAAATGACCATCACCCATCCCTTGCCACACACACACACACACACACACACACACACACACACATGCACACACCAGCTTGCACACAGGAGTGAAGAGCAGCAGTCTCAGCAGCAAACCTAGTCATCATGCTACACTTGTCTGAAGTACAGCATAGTGTTGTATACTGGCCCATTCTGATGGCTGCTAAAACACACGTATGCTCAGATGCATACATATGTAAGCATGGAAGAATCCTGAAGTCAAGCTCTTTCCAAACTGAAAATCTGACTTTGTCAACTCCTACAGCTACGTCCAAGTCCAAGCACTTCCTCCAACACGTCTCCAACAATGCAGAGATCAGTGCCTCAGTGGCACTGTTTAAATAACATCTTCCTTATTTGATTTATACAAATACTTTACCTACACATAACGTGTATGAACGTGTTCAATAAACAAAGCAGTGTTTATAGTGGAAATCAGGAAGAATAAAAAACCACAGTAACCAAAGAAAACATATTGGAAATATTAAACAAACCCAAACACTTGATGACTTAGGATACACCACTTAATTTCTTACTAGAAAATGGAAACTACGTGACTTAAATGAGCTCTTCAACATAACTTTTTCCAAAGTCTATCCACATCAGCTCTCTAACACTGAAGTTAGAAATATCTGTTAAATGAAGATTAAGATGGTTTACAATGGGAAGACAAATGCAAGAACATGGAAGACTGTCACACTTTCTTGTGGAGACTGTAAAATTGTCAAATTTTCCTGGCTCCTTCAAAGAAGGCATCTGTAACGGTTGGTCTGTAGAGTTCAAACAGTTCCAGTTTGGTGGAAAAAAAACAAACCCAAAAAAAACTGGTCAGTACGCTGCACCCACGTGTATCTGTAAAAATAATTTTCTTAATCAAAAGGAATTTTTCCAGCTGAATTCCATCACAGTCAATCCTCAAAAAAAAGCTTCCATGCTTTGTCACGATTGGAAGGATATCACAGTGTTGATCCTATACACAAAGTAGGATCTATTCCAGTATACTCGAGTGAAATAATTCACATAGGGAGAATAGTTCATTTTGATTTCATGACAAAATCGCCCATATTTTGAATAGGCATAACTGTCACCTTCCTCACAAACCACCTGTCAGGAAAGAAGAGGATCGATTAAAATACTGAAGATAAGTGACTGCAGAATGCAATTCTGTACATTCATTTATTTCTGCATTCTGTACGTTTCACTTACACTACAGATATTTAATTATATCCCCTTACAATTTGTTTTACCATCTAAAACAGACTTACGAACTCATACATCACCTCCCTACCTTTTCCAACTGCAGAAGTTTGCAGGGATTTAAAAAAAAAAAAGGAAAAAAAAAGTGGTAAGACAAATTCATGCAGAAATATAAATAAATAAATCCTTCAACGTCTCCCAGAACACAAAGAGTTTCTCTCAGTGAGAAAGTCCTTGAGCATCGTACTGCTGGAGAACATTTCTGTCTTGCCCTGTACAAACCGTAAAGGCTTACGCTCTTAGCCAGGGTCAGAAATAAGATACTGGGCAACAAAAATTTATAGTCCAATTTAGAAGTTACTTAAGTGGTATTTAATGACTGGCATAAAAGCAGCGCTGCTCGATATTAATGTATTAGAAGGAATTAGGACAGGTAAGGAATAGTATGAGGTAAGATTGCAGTTATGTAAGAAACAGACGCCTCAAAACTGAATGGATCGCTGTTAAGTCTCATGAGTCTTTGTCTACACATTATAATTAGAAAAATAAGATCAACACTACAAGAATGTTTCCTTTAAAATGAATTCTTTATGCATTCAGACACTCACTTTTGTCTTGCCGTTACTTACATGACCATTGGCAATATCCAATAGATCTTTAACTCTACATCCTCTTACTGGTCCCACTTCATTGCAAATTGAATCTTCAATGATCAAAAAATTGGCTTTGTAAGATGTGAGAATCTTATAAATATCCTCTGCTGACCTCTTTGAATATATCTGATAGATCTATAAATTAAGAACACATTTTGATGCATGGTAAAAATCAGTGGAAATTTAAAACCATGAAAATGGTGGTGAGCAAAGGATGACTTATCTTTAATAAGTTATACATGCATTATATGTAGATGCCAAGCTATAAAACATCTATTTTTGAAATTTCTAAAGCAGGTGAGGCAATGGGGAGCTGAATAGGAAGCATTTGTCTCTGCTGGAGTAAGTTCACATTTTACATACTTACACTGGCCTGAAAAGTCTTCAGAAAGAATATTCACTTTTGTCCAGATTACAGCATAGACAATATTCCCCTCCCTATTTGCTGGACTATCCCATTTCTTCTTATATTTTTGGGTTTTTTTTTCCCCATTATATAAGAGGAAAGCAGCTCCTATCAGTTGTTTTCCAAGTCAAACATCCTGCTAGAGACTTACATTTGCCTTCCGTAATCCTGAAGTATTCAGAGTGATAACTGAGGCTGAGTAGCAATTTTGATTTCTTTGCTAGTCAGAGACAGGTTATGTCCATTCTGCTTTGTGACTTTCCACCCCCAGCAAAATGCATAGAGTAAAAATTGCTCAGAATCACTCAGAAATGACAGCCTGCCTAAAACTCAATATTGTCATATTGCTCAGTAAGGAATCTTGTTCTTGGGCTTACTGATTATGTAACGGCGTTACCTTTATGATGCTTCATGCTCTTTTTTCACCTTAGAATGTGAACATTTTGGGGAAAAAGAACTGGGAACATGGAGGAGCAATGCAAATGAGTACAGCATGAGGAATATCACAAGGTCATTCTCTTTGAACGTCTGCAGTGCTCCCATACATCTCGATCAGGCACTTGAGTCTTACAGGATGGAATAGTCTATAAATCACTGGTAATACTTATGCATTTATGGAATTGGATACTCACATTTTCATTTCTTTTTAGAAGATCATCATCATTATATAAAGGCAAGCTTGACACCATCCATCCTGTACAAAGCTTAATCACACCCATTAATTGTGGGCTGCCTGCAAACACAGCAGCCACAGGAGCTTGTCTTCTGCAAAAGCAACATCAACATACATGTCTGAGTGCAGGACGCATTTCTCAAGATGATACTTTTAATTTTAATAACTGTACAAATCTTTGCAGATGCTATGGCAAGAATTGGTGTGCATGATGATACCCACAAAGAGGGGGACAGACTTTTTAGCAGGGTCTGCTGTGATAGGACAAGGGGAAATGGAGGGGACATTTAGATTGGACACAAGGAAAAAGTACTTTAGAATAAGGGTGGTGAGGCCCTGGAATAAGCTGCCTGCCCAGTGAAGTGGGGGATGCCCCGTCCTTGGAGACATTCAAGGTCGGGCTGGATGGTGCTCTGAGCAACTTCATCAAGCTGTAGGTGACCCTGTTCATTGCAGGGAGTTAGACTACATGATCTTTAAGAATCCCTTCCAACTCAAATGATTCTATGATCTTTGGGGGTCTAATTACAATTGGCATTAACACTCTGGTAGCATTGGTTTCCCTAGTAGGAAAAGCACAGACTTGCAGCAATGAGGAGTTTGCAAGGAAGGTCTCCCCTGAGGGTTAAGAGCTGGTGGCCATCCTCCCCTCCTCGTTATTCATGAAGCACCACTCAGAGTGGTCCCAGAATGGATCAAACTATTGCTTTTCTGAGTGGTTGCTGTCTCGTGACAAAGCAAGCTTGGGATGGAGGGCAGGTAGGCGGCGAAACAGCATGACGTTATCTTGTAAGTGAAAGACTTGTGGTTATGCTCATTTGATTTGTAGGACAGTGTATTTCATCATTTCTGAGTAAATACTGTCATACAGAATAACATCTACAGTAACTGTTTCTAGAATTTTATTTCATCTTTTGATCATTCATATTGCAGTGCTAGTGAAAGAAAACAACCATTGTCACACTTTATTACAGATCTCCAGCAACTTTTCCCACAGAGAAAATTCAAGCAAATTCATTTTATCAGGGAGAAAACCGTAAGAAAGTATACTTATAATAATGACGTTCAATTAAAATTCCAATATGGATATCTAAGCATAAGCACTAAAAATCCTTTTCATTAAAAATATGAACAGCTGCTACAAATAAGGGTAGTCAAATTGCTCTTAGCTGAGTGAATCTCAGTGCAATTCCCCATGATTAATTATGTACTTGAAGTGTAATATATGCAGACTAATGTAAAAGCCATTAGGTACTTGGCATTATTCCACTTGCTGCCTTCAAAAGCTGCAGCAGTGACAAACAACATACACTACTATTAACAGAAAGAAGAAATTGGCTGGAACACCATAATTATCAGCCTTGTCTTTTCTGAAGATGAACAGGTTGACATTAAAGACACCATAAATACAGAAAATAATATTCTTTTAAAAATGCATTTAAAGGTAAGTAAGTTATTTGAACACAGGGGACCTCATTTTCACAGAAGTGCAGTTACTAATGACACAGTTCCAAATTAAATTGAATAAGGCCAGAATCTAGTTCTGAGACTTTTGGTGAAGATAAAAATATATCTGTGAAGATATCCTTACTATAAGCTCAGCATTTGCTATGCCCTACCTAGCCAGCCAGATAAGATCCATTGCTGCCTTCTGCTCAAAGGGGAAGTTTGAACCCCACATTGCACTCCATGTTTCTTGACTGAAGTCTTTAAATCTTTACATTGGGCATTTGTTTCACTGGCTTCTGTACATACTACTTCCATTGTTTCTCTCTCTTGTGGCATTATAATCTGTATGAATCCTCTAACCCACTGAAAAGTCAGCATGTAAAGAATCAGGATGTAATGGATGCACATCTTTCTTTGGAAATCACATCTAGTAATGATACTAAACGTAAGTTGACTGCGTATTTCAGGATCTTCTCTTGTAATCAGTGATAAACTCCTGCTACTTTGCATGGGAGGAACACCAAGCCTAAAATAATCATTTATCTTCCCATTTCCCTCTATATCATGTAATGACTTGGCAAGGAAAAGCTCAGATTAATATAGGTAGCTCCACAAAATACTGAGATATAAGTACCCTGGCAAAGAATTAAAACAGAAGCACAGAAATTCACACTTACTTTATCCACATCATAAGCTCTACTGTATCAGGATCATAAAATTCTTGTAGTTCTGAAAGCTCTGTCATTATCCTAGGGAAAAACTGATGGAAACATTATTTGATTACAACTACGCCAGACTAAAGGGACAGCCATAGTGGATAAGACACCTGGAAATGGGAACCTGCTTTTCGCTGAGGAAATTCCACCCCATTACCGGTCTGCAGACAGACAAATTAGAGTAGCACAAGAACAGCTGTCCTATGTTAACATGAGAGTTGTAGCTGTTATACGTATACCTGCACCATCCCAGAAATAGGAAGAGAGAGAGAGAGAAAAAACACCACTGCCACCCCCAAAGAGAACCAGCTTCAGTGTTCACTCAGAGCCTGTAGAAAAATGCAGGTGATGAGAGACCGTGCCTGGCTGAGTGAGACAGAAGGGGAGCCAAGCAGAAAGATGCTGAGCTGTACACCCATCTCTTCAAAGCCAGAGTAACACAGTACAAGTCTCAGGGCATTTGCACTACCCTCATCCTAATAATCAAACTTTCCAAGTGCAAGGGTGAGTTGAGAACCCAGAGAGCAAATGTTCGCTACTGCTTAAAAGCAGAAGTGGGATTGCCGAGGGATGAAGCCCTCTAGAGTCCAAATCCCCACACTGCTATTATTAACAAGTAATCTGTAAATGAATTCTTTCGCCACTAAGCTTTCTCTATCGTAACTGATTGCATAATTTTGAGCACCTTGAGCTTTTCTTTCCCCCCTCAGGAGGATTATCTGTTACTCTGATAGAAGCACATAACGAGTTGGATTATGCTGCAAACAAATTATCTGTTAAAGACAGGTATTACAGAATTTGTACAGTTAGTGAAGATTTATATTTCAATGCCTTGTAAAAAATATTTGAATTCCTATAAAGCTATTCAGAATAACTCTTCTGAATCTGTCAGTACAGAGTACTGTAGAGAATTAAGGGATATATTTTCTACTTTTTTCAAACTTGTAGAAATTTTTAAAATAATTTTCCAGATATTCTTCTCCCTGCATGCCAGTCTGTCAGGCAATGTGACTAGAAGTAAAGAACCAAATACTTCATTTAAACAAGGACACATCTGTAGATTTTTTCTCCCGGTATTGGGGTAAGGGTTTAACTCCATTATAATTTGACAGCTTCTCAAACACGTTATTTGCCTATGACCTTCCATAATTTTACTTCCGTGTAACCTCTCTTCTAAACAGAAGATAGACACACAAAATGCTTTTCAGTATTCCAAGTGTTTATTTGGCAATATTTTCTTTGTTGAGTCAGTTCACATATTCAAAGCGTAAAAGCTGAATGTAATAATGTCTTCATTTAAATTCAAATGCTTCTTAATTACAGTAAGTCACTGTTACCAAACTGAACTGTTAAATACCTCATACTGAAAAATGTAAACAGTTTTGTTTAAAAAACAAAACAAAGTAAAATAATAATAATAAAAAAAAGCCAGCACATTTTCAGAGGATGTCAGCTTTCATTTCACCTTGACATTATATTTGCTTGGTGTTTTGACTCATATGCTGCCTACAGACAAAACAAAACACAGAACAGCACGTTGCTTACCTCTTTCCACAAGCTGAATCCAATTATTGTGGGAACTGCCATACTCAGAATGAGAGCCTAGAAAACAGATGTTAGAAGAAAAGGATTATGGATTGTTCTCCATTCTCCAACCTCAACTATGCTGATGCTGTTTGTGTAGCAGTAGGCTACATTTATGCCTGAAACTTAAGAGTCACTGCAGGTGAATCACTGCAATTTTCTACCAGGAAAAAGCTTTCTGCCAAAAAAATTGTCTAACTTAGCACCGAATAACTGATTTGAGCCATGCTATATTTACCACCAATATTAGGGACCGTTAATTACTGCTCATCTAAGAATTAATGAAGAAAAGTAAATACCTCTCAGATACAAATACAATGCAATAATTTGAAAAATGAAAAAAAAAAGTATGAAACAAGCATTTCAAACCTCTGATCTTAATGATGCTTTCATTCAGATTGACAATAATGACAGGCAAAAAACAAATTCATTCTCCAGCACACCATCATTCTAGCTGGCATATCCCCTCCACTTTGCAAAAGGAGACTACCTCACGGAGTACAGAAAACACTTGGTAAAGAGCATACACAAGGCATTCTCTTGGTATTAATCTGTTAACACAGCTACTACATGAAAAAGCAGGTCTATATAGCAGGAAGCGTGTAGCATATAAAGCAGTATGTTTAATATGCACGTGAATATATTTTCATTTTTTACTGGAAGGACACAGTCAACATTTATGATGCAACATTAAATGGCATTTGCACAAGTGCCATATATAACTCTAAGTTTTAAATATTTATTCTTCTTAGTATCTTGAAATTAGGGTAGAGTAACACCCCATCCTCATTTCACAGAATCACAGAATCACCCGGGTTGGAAGGGACCTCAAGGATCATGTAGTTCCAACCCCCCTGCCTGGCAGGGCCACCAAACATACACATTCAGATCAGGTTGCCCAGGACCCCGTCCAACCTGGCCTTGATACATTTCATTAATAAAACAAATGTAGAAAGGTGCCCAAAGCAACTCTCATTCCATTATGAATAAAGCTAGAGTTGGAAGTGGAGGAGCTGTTTGCAGGACAGCACGAGCTCATCTTTAGTTACAGCACTTTTCTGAAATGGCTACACCAGAACACATCTTACACACAGTAACTGCAGCTACTATTTCTCAGGAATGTGTTTCACTCTCATCTACTAAATACACCTAACTACCACATTTTAGCCAAATTTCCTAGTGAAACAAGGCTTATGCCAATGCTTGTCTGCATGCCTGTACTTTTTCTTGTGCAGTTTTCCTACAGAACATTTGACCTTCTTGGCCAGACTTAACTAAATATGACAGAGAGCTTGAGGTCTCAAAGATCTATTAAAAGAAATTAAATATATCTGAGAAACAGAGATAAAGATTGTTCTGCTCCTTGTGAGGAAAAGGCTCTGCTTTATCACCAGGTACCAGAGAACATGGGAAAACATGCTGTTAGGAATGCAAGACAAGAAAAAGTAGACTATGTAAGATCTACTGCTTACAGAACTACAAGTTCTTTTAGTGGGTCTTTCTTTAAGTCTTAAGTAATTGTTGTTGGAAAAGTGATATGATAGTGAGCTATAATTTCCAAGACATTGGCAACAGCAGCTCACCAGTAGTATCGGATGCACAGCTTTCAGTCTCAGCCACTTGAAAAGTGTCATCCAAAGTTCAGGAGAGCACACACCAAATGCAGCAAGCATGCAAACATATGGAGTCCACAGATATTTCATTCTGAAAAATATTGCAAGAACTTGGTTGGCACTTTGCACATGTCATCGTATTTTTTTTCAAACAAGACTGGATATGCAAGCAATCAGATCTAATTTGATGGCATTGGAGGGCAAAACCAAGGAAATCTCTAGCAGGAGAGCAGACACCTGATTATTTGCTGTAAGATGTAGAGGCATGATCCCAGGGCAAAGATAACAAAATCCTTCACAGAGTTCAGGGGAGAACGAAAGAAACAACAAACAAGACTAGTAAAGTCACTTGGCTGTTACAGTTTTCCAGCCAAAGACAAGGACATTCAGCAAAGTTGCACAGATGCTGTATTCTAAGGGATCTCCTGAAGGAAGGAAAGCAAAGTATTTCATAAACAATTTACTATTTGCTGTTTTTATCTGCCTCTTGAGGATAGACAAGTCAAGACAGCTACTTGACAACACAACACTTTGCTCACTTTAATAATTTATGCATATTCAGATATTAGGATGATAAATATAAATGTATAAACATGACTGCCACTTTCCAGCTGATCTGGCTGAGAGCTACACTGGAACAAAAAGGTTATCCAAACATAAGCTCCTGAAGATTAAAGAACTAATACTCAACACTATTTTTGATAATTGTTTCACTGCTGCTTAACATGTGAGACAAAGGTTTATTCAGTGCTTTTCTTCATACAATAAGACGGTTGACAAATCTTCCATACTTTGAAGAACATTCAATAACATACACTACCCATCCAAACACTACACAAGATCTCACAAGAACACAATATTCAAAGAATGACAGAGCACTTCTATGCTTAAGTACCACAAGGAGAGAGATTCAATTTTCTCTAATTAATTTCTTGGCTTTTGGCTGCATTAAAGCTTACAAAATGCATTGAAGAGACCAAGCACGATTCATCGTACTTCTCCACCCAATTTATAGTGAAAATTCTCTTTGCTACCTCCCCTACCAACTAGTATCACTGTATGCCAAATACATTTCTGAAAAGACTTTTGAGTTGTAGATAAATTTGAAAGGGGCAAATAGCCTATCACATCCAGTTAGGAAATCTCTGTTGCTTTCAAAAGAGATACAGCAAAACAAGACTTACCCTTCCAAACACATCGCTAGAGAACCAAGTAAAATTGTGTGAATTACATGATAAACTATTTCTGGCCTCTCTCCAATTCGACCATCCTCAAGTTTAACTGTCTCTTTCAGTGGTTCACCACTGCAGTTGGAGAAAATGAGACATCACTTAATTCAGACATTATCTCAGGCAAAGGTGTCAACAAAAATACTTTTATGACCACTGGGTAAGCAGTACACTGAGATCATTCTGTGTCATATCACATACTATTGTTTGCACTGCTTATTTGGTTTTTGATCTTTGTCAGTGATCTATAGGTACCTGCTGTCCCTTGTATTAGACTGCAACCTCTTCAGACCAATGGCTGTGAATTAATACAACAGGATCACCATCCATGACCATAAATTCTATTTATGGTGCTTCAGCAACAAGAGCCAACCTAATTCAAGAGCATGCAAACTCCATAAACATTTAGATGAAGCACTCTGTATGCGTGTTCTAAGTTCTTTCATGTCATTAAGTTGCTGAAAAATTACAGAGCCCATATTACTATATATACACATTTTATCACAAAATAAGACTACAAAACCAGTTGTTAATCACAGTACTAGAACTTCCAGTACTAAATTGCAAATAAAAAAACAATCACAACCAAAATCTTACAATGAATGTTTTTCCGCAAACACGATAGCGAGGCGTGTGAAATACATTTTCTTCTACCATTAAGTGATACCAGTTACAAAGTTGTAACAAGTAATTAACTGCTTCAAAATCAGAAAGTTTTTACTGTGAGGAGGGAGAAAGTTTATTTTAAACTCTTCTTCAAAACCCGTAGGATATAATGAAGTTACTGCCCTTCACAAAGCAGTACATAGCTAATAGAGACACTAGCAAAGATCAGAACAGTCTGCTTTATTGTTTTGAATTTATCATTTCAACTCCAACATGACACACATTTTCACTTACACCAGTATAACCTGTATCTATTGAAAGTCTTAGTCCTTGAAAAAAGAAAAAAAAAAAAAAAAAAAAAAAAAAGCTATTGATTTTTGCTGCACGAAAGTGAGAAATTTGCCCTAATACCTCAGCAGTTATACCATTTATCTCCTACCAGGGAGATGTAATTTCCCAACCATTCAGCTTCCAGGATAAATGATGCTAGCACGTACACAGCCTTGCATTCTGAGTCTGCACACGGACAGCTCCAGTACCCCTTCTCTCAAGGGAACTGTAAATCACTGTGAAACTACAAATAATTGAGTCTGTGCTACTTCAGCTTTGTTCCAAGCAGCAAAGAGTTATGAACTTGATCACAGTAAACATAATAAATAAATAAACTACATGGAAGCATTAAAATCCTCTCAACTCCACCCTTCTCGTTTTTTGCAAAACGAAAACTTGGAGAAAAAAAAACACCCACAGAACCAAAGGAAAAAAAAAAAAGACAAATCCTCCAGCAACAATCCAGGGACTCTGCTGTTGGAAAGGGAAAGCAGACAAAATACCTTTCTCACAATGGTAAGAGACATAAACATGTGACAAAATCGAAAGCCAGATCTCTGCAGGAGTTTCCCTTGTGGAAAACAAAACAAAATGAGCAAGTAAAACCAGAGACAATTCCCTACCCTCACTAGAGGGATGCTCAGGAAGCTCTTTGCTAAAAAACTTTCTGCAGAAGCCTCAGGGCTTTTCACTGCTGCCCATAGCCTTGCAAGCTCAATGGTGCAATGGGTCCTCACTTAGCCTGAGCCAGTTACACAATTGGCTATTCACTTTTATATCCAAGAAGCTCTTATCTCTAACCTCTTATATTCCAATAAAAATAAGTTACTTACCAAATTCTCCTAAAAATGACCTGAGTTACAGAAAAAAGGCAGATAATTAATACTAAAATATAGAAAGGCAACAGCGATGACTGTGTTAGCCGCAAAAAAAAGTCTTGGGAGGGTGCCTGAAGAGATTCTTGACAAAGGAGCCAATTCATTGTAAAATTCCTAGTAAGGCAAAAACATTCCATTAAAAACCAATAACAATGCCACATAGTTTAGGAAGAGAAAAAAATAGTACACAACCAAGCACATTTTCATCTACTCATGTCATAGGAAACTATTTGAAATTCATCTTTGAAAAGTGATATTCTATTATTTGAAACTGCTTTACAAGTACTCTTTATAGTAACTGTCAAAAGCTTATCTTCCAAAAAAAAAAGAGTCTGTGATCCGAAGAGGCCAGACTATGATTCTTCTATGTCACAGAACCCAGCCTCCTGTATAACTCAGTTATGAGGACCACAAAGAACTTTGTTGTCACAGTGGATTAAGATTCTAGAGATACTGATGGAAGAAGGTATGCTTGTCCTCTTTCCAAAGGGAAAGTGGTCATCTGAGATCACATTCAAGCCCAAAGCATTGCCAAGAATGGAATCCACAATGCTGAAATTCTAATTCTGTAGCTGACCCCATTTGATCACTCCTCTTTCTCAGTTAATGAGCAAAAAGACAATATATTCTGCCAAGAAGTACTATTAATGCATATTCTCAACTGGAATTGATGTGGCACATCATGTAATGAAAGCATTCTTGTCTTTATTCTCTTCTGCTTTCCTCCCCCTCTTCTTTTACCCTCAAGTGAAGACAAGAGAATTCTACCACTTTCAGTGAGACAGAACCAGTTTTAGGATTAACAGCAGAACACATTCAAAGCCTTAAGAGACAGATCTTGAAGTTTTCATGCTGCAAGCCACAATTCCAGCATTTAGTTACACAACTTTCCAGGGGTAGTTGCAACCAGTTTGTTTCAATCACCACCTTCAATGAAGGGTTGCACAGCCTGGAAAATAATATGTAGCAAATTGCCAGGGAAATAAATATATCTGTAATACCTGGTAGCTGAAACAACCCAAATCCTAACCAGAAGCAGTCTTAAATTTTTGTTCAAAACATTTAAGAACATTCATATATGTGTGTTAAATAGTGCATCTTAGTTAAACTCTTAACATCTTGTCTTCCAAAAATGCCACAACATTTTCAGTTGTGTAATGTCATTTTCCAATTCTTCTCCTGAAATGACTTGGAGTAGTTTTGTAAGAGACAGATGCAGCTTACAGGAGAGAGTATCAACTCCAAGCAATTGCTGGCTTGGTTCCAGGAGCTGTTTCTAGTCCTTACCAACATTACACTTGAAGTTTTCCAGAAAAATCTGTATTCGTGATTTCTTCTTCTCACAGACTAACATTCAACTCTTTTATAGATGCAAACAGTTTTTCTTAGAATCACAATTTCCTCTGACTTTTAAGTTGTCCCTTGTCTTAATTTCTTCTAAAACAAACAGGGTGTTTCAGGTGGTTTTTCTTAGAAAACTAAAAAATAAACATCAGTGTTTTGAGGTGGTAATTACTGCCTTCAGAGCCCTGTTTTCCAGCTATGAGAAATCAGGACCACTACCCTGACCCTATTATCTCTGCTTCCAAGTCTCATTAGAAACATTAGATGGGGTACAAAATGTTTTTGCTCTTCAACATGAAGTAAAAAATCTATGTAAAGCTTTCACCCCCAGGGGATGAAAAAGACTGAAGTGGCTCAGAAACCTCCAGACTTTAAGTAAATTCTGTACATGCATCTCTTAAAACTCATTTGTAAAACCAAATGAAAAAGGTAAAGCTTCTCTAATTCCTCTATAAATACAGACAAGCCACTGAAATTTTATACTTCTCAGAGTAGCTTCAGAAGTTTGAATATCTTATAAGGTGTAAAAAAAAATAAATAAACTTACTTAGTTGTGTTTAAGCCAAGTTTTATCTCAAGAAACTTCAGCAGATGCTCGTTTTCTTTATGAGGAACAAACATCTGAAAATGAATTTAGCAGAGAAAAATCTCATCAAGAGTTGGAAGCAGTTTTCACTACTCACTTCATTCAGATTACAGATCGGCAGGAAAAAACAGTTATTTGAGTTAGAATGAATAAATTAGATTAAGTATGTCAATTAAGGTATCAATACAGTACTGTAAATCTCCACTTAAATGAATCTATCTTTAGAGTTTCCTGGAGACCATCATACACTGCATTTCATACATGTACCCCAAAGAGAGGGCAAATGAAAGCTGTCAACAAGATGTTGGAAGGTTACTGAGTAATGTGAAAAGGATCATGGAAAATGGACATACATTTACCCCCGAGCAAGCCAAAGAACACTGTGTTTGGCTCCACTACACAGTAGGACTGCAGCTTAGCAAAAGTTGTGAGCATTTGTAATCTTCACATAAATTGTTTGAGCTGCCAAAGTTCTGTGCACTCACAGAATCACAGAATCACGGAATTGTAGGGGTTGGAAGGGACCTCCTGAGATCATCGAGTCCAACCCCCCTGCCAAAGCAGGTTCCCTACAGCAGGTAGCACAGGTAGGCATCCAGGCAGGTCTTGAACATCTCCAGAGAAGGAGACTCCACCACCTCCCTGGGCAGCCTGTTCCAATGCTCCGTCACCTCACTGTAAAGAAGTTCTTGCGCATGTTTGTGCGGAACTTCCTATGCTCCAGTTTCTGGCCGTTTCCCCTTGTCCTGTCTCCACTCACTACTGAAAAGAGTCCGGCCTCACCATTCTGCCCCCCACACCTTAGATATTTATAGACCTGGATCAGGTCCCCTCTCAGTCTCCTTTTCTCAAGGCTGAACAGACCCAGTTCACTCAGCCTTTCCTCATAGGAGAGATGCTCCAGGCCCTTCACCATCTTTGTGGCCCTCCGCTGGACTCTTTCCAAGAGATCCCTGTCTTTTTTGTACTGGGGAGCCCAGAACTGGACGCAGTACTCCAGATGAGGTCTTACCAGGGCAGAGTAGAGGGGGAGGATCACCTCCTTTGACCTGCTGGCCATGCTCTTTTTAATGCACCCCAGTAAGCCATTGGCCTTTTTGGCCACAAGGGCACACTGCTGGCTCATGGACAACCTGTCGTCCACCAGGACACCCAGGTCCCTTTCCGCAGAGCTCCCCTCCAGCAGCTCATCCCCCAACCTGTACTGGTGCATGCAATTATTCCTCCCCAGATGCAAGACTCTACACTTGCTTTTGTTAAACCTCATCCGGTTTTTTTCTGCCCAGCTCTCCAGCCTATCCAGGTCTTGCTGAATGGCAGCACAGCCTTCAGGCGTGTCAGCCAATCCTCCCAACTTTGTATCATCGGCAAACTTGCTGAGGGTGGCCATTATCCCCTCATCAAGGTCATTGATGAAGATGTTGAACAAGACCGGACCCAGCACAGACCCCTGAGGAACACCGCTAGTTACAGGCCTCCAACCGGACTCTGCACCACCAACAACGACCCTCTGTGCTCTGCCAGTCAGCCAGTTCTCAACCCACCTCACTGTCCACTCATCTATCCCACACTTCCTCAGCTTTGTTATAAGGATGTCATGGGGGACAGTATCAAATGCCTTGCTGAAATCAAGGTAGACTACATCCACTGCTCTCCCCCTATCCACCCAGCCAGAGACAACATCATAGAAGGCTACCAGGTTGGTCAAGCACGACCTCCCCCTTGTGAACCCGTGCTGACTACTCCTGATAACCTCCTCTTCTTCCAGTTGTCTGGAGATGACATCCAGTACAAGCTGTTCCATCACCTTTCCAGGGACAGAGGTGAGGCTGACTGGCCTATAATTGCCTGGGTCTTCCTTCTTGGAAGAAGTGCACTGTCTACGTAATGTAAGTCATATTTTTTCAAGATTAGATTTTATATTCCTGGAGGTACATTAGAGCTAGCTAATCTGAATGGTACAAGAAAACAGCAGGTGTGAGAATTCTCTCAAAATTTTTTAGGGTTCACTATGTTCTGAATTGATAAGTTGACACTGTTTATTAATACAACCAAGGTGAGCTTGAGACATAAGGAAAAAGCACTAATTATGTACAAGGCAGAGGTGGTTAAGAGGGAGTTACTAATCAAAATGCAAGACCAGGTTAAAATCCCATTGAAAATTATAATCTACCCTAAGACTACTAGCTCTTTTCCATGCACAAAAATACTGATTTAATTTTCAACCCAATTGGTAGAGGTGATCTAAGTTATAACAAAAAAACACATTTATAAAATAGCTAATGTGTGATTTAAAGAATATTTCAATACTGTGCTTTAATCTTAATCCAAAAGCTCCAAACCCCAAGCAAAAAACAGCTGTTTGGGTTGCTAGATAAAATATTTTATAGATAAATACATAGATACAAAATTACTCAGTCTTCAGTATTTCAATTTGCTACGAATTAAGCTATTACCTCTCAGATCAGTATCATAGAATCATAGAATCACAGAATGGTTTGGATTGGAAGGGACCTTTAAGATCATCTAGTTCCAGCCCCTCGCTAGAGCCAAGGATACCTCCTCCTAGACCAGGTTGCTCAAAGCCCAATCCAGCCTGGCCTTGAATGCTTCCAAGCATGTATGATAAGGAGTGTGTCAAAAAGCATTTCCAAGATATAAGTGTTGCTTCCCATTTAGATTATAAAATTAAAATAGCTTTGCACAGCAGAATCTTACCTTTAGTAACAAGTTTAGCGTCAGTGTTACTGTGAGCACCAAATAAATGTACATAATTTTCAGCATTCTTGACACAAATGTACCTTTCTTCACATTCATCTGCAAAAACAGTTTAAGAACGGCGTATCACTTGGAGTTCAGTTGAAGTAATAAAATCTACATTCAGAGTCAGAGGAGAGTCTTGTTACCTGAAGGTATTTAGAGAGCATTAAAGCTGCTACAAGACTAAGTAATGGTGACACTAGAAAGGCTGAATTTTCAAACTGCAATAAATACCCCAGGAAGAGAGAAAACATGTAGATTTTGTACACTTCATGCACCTGTCAACAAGAAAAGACAAAATTACAATGGATACACATTCTGCTTCCCAGAGCAGATAGACAGTTCACTGCATTGCCTTGCTAATCAGGAGATCAATGGATACATTTCAATCCTCCAGCTCAGGAGGCTAGCAGCTGGCTGTGAAAAGTATTTCATACCAAAACAATCCTGGTCAGCCTCAGGAACAAGCACACCACTGCTCCACAAGAAATATGAAAAATACCAAAAGTAGTAGTAATATTTTACAAGGGCTCTTTATTCTGTAGCACTGTGCTGTAGCAGTAACCACAGTGTAACAGCATGAAAACACACAATTTGGGTGAAGGAACTGACTACTGTCAACATGTCCTTTACCTGTCCTCACAAAAACTTGTTCATTTAACCTAAGGAATACATACTCTGCTACTGACACTCACTTTGTTATTTACTAATTGATAAGCAGATCTTATAAATTCCAAAACTTGATTCCTTAGAACAAGTTTAAAGCTATTTCATTCCCCCTGTGGTCAGGACATGTACTTCAGCTGGACCCAGGCTGTGAGACACTCAAATCACTACCCAGTGTATGCTCTTTGGAGCAGTATGAGGCTGTATTTCAGTCCTCAGTTATAGGTAGGCTGATGAGTTCTAATACCTTCTCTGACTGTGCCAGGGCAAAACTGTCAAGCAGAAAAAGAGACACGGCCTGGAGAAACAGGAGGTAATGACTGTACTCCCACATCATCATGAAGGTATACGTTGAAGCACTCACCAAAAGGTAACAAAATTTCTAGAGAGTGAAAGAATGAGAGAGAAAAAAGAAAACAACTTTAATTTGATATTTATGCATCTCTGTCACTAAGCAAGTGAGAGGTCATTAAACCAGAAATTACAGAAATTCACTATTTTAAAGAAATAATTAAGATACAGAATTCAGACTTATTTAACACCTCAGACAGGAAAAACAAGTCATTACTGAAACACTGAAAAACATTCAAAGCCAGTCGGAAGAAACGCCTTTGTCAGAGAGAGGAAGCTACCACCATCTTCTCCCAGCAACAGGAAAAACAACAGAATAGCTTACATATTGAGAAAAAATTGGCATCTGTTCATCTTAAAAAGGCAGCACGCAGCTAATTACCACACTGTTCTCTCTTAACCCTCATTGGGGAGTAACAGAGCAAGGCACTTTTGCTTAGCAAAACCCACACGTGCCTAGGTGAAATCCAAGCAGCTGTTTTGAAAAGAACAAACAAAACACCTGTTTTCTGCAGGTAACTACTCTAGAGCACAGTTCTATCACCAATTCTTTATTAAGAAATTAATTTTCTTTTACCTCTGCAGAACAATTTAGGTTTTTTTTTAAATAGCCTGTGAGAGCTGCTACTTGACATGCAAAATATGGCAAAGCCCAATTTTCCCTTGATGGTATGGAGTAATCAATTCTTGTTGTATCTGTCCTAGAATAAAGTACAGACAAACAAAATTATTAAAGATTTATGGAACAAAAATATCAAGGAAAGCCTAAATGTTACTTTTAGTTAGCACCATGGCCTTGCAAGCAAGCTATTCCTGTAATAGGTTCAAAGTAAACTCATACGGTTTTGCTGCTGATACAGGTCACAAATCTAATATCAGCACAGAAGGCCCAATCTTTACTCACTTACTAAGCACAACTCCTAATGAGGTGGAATTTACAGGACTGAAGCCAAGAAGCAGGGCCTCCAGCCATTTCTGCCCACACCTCCACAGGAGATGTCACATTATGATGATCTCGCTATGGATACAACAGCAGCTTTTCATGTTACCATGAATATAAACTGAGAGAAAAGAGCACTTCCATTTCTCACACAAGATGTTTTAGGAGTGGATTAGGCAATAGAGCACAACGTACTTAGAATCCAAAGCAGTGCAATGCCAGCAGATACTTTGTCTACAGGGAAAACTCTGTCCAGAAAACAAGAGATTAAAGATGGACAGGGAGCATGGGACAGAACAGCGGGGTCTTCTTGTGGGATGACCTGACGGTATCTGCACAATTAGAGCTGTAGGAAAAAGTTATATAGAGTGCTACAGTGACTCAGAAGCACAAGTGACACTTTCAAATGTGATCAAAGGCACTGGTTTCAGAGGTACATGGTCTTCTCTGCGTCTACTATGCTTCTAAAAAGGAGCCTGAAGCTCCTTCATCATTTAGATATTTGAAAGCGTCACCTTTCATTTTTACAGCTTAAGTATCTCACAGAGATGTACTTGGAGCTTTAAACTACTGGATCTTTCAATTGGTTAAGTGTTTAATATTCCTTGCTGTTGAAAAAATAGACTTATTCACCATTTTTCCTTCTTCTCACTGCTCACATCAGGTTGGTGAACATTATTTTTATCTATTAATCATAGATTTGGTCATGATGACTTCACATTCCAAAAAGATGTAAATACACTTCTCAACAGTTCAGCTCTAAAGGTATATCTCTAATACTCGGCCTGTGCATAGCTCTTATCTTTTAAAGGGCCTCACATTTCTTTAGAACTAGTAAGTGCTGGAGTCAAGGCCGGATGCGGCTCTGGCAGCCTGGTCTAGTGGTTGGTGACCCTGCCCATGGCAGGGAGATTGAAACCAGATGATCTTTGAGGTCCTTTTCAACTCAGGCCATTCTATGATTTTATGATAAGTGCTCTCAAGTTCACAGAAAGTCCCAGAGCTATCTGGTGACAAAGCAGGAACCAGACGCAACTGTTGGCATCTCCTAAATGAGGCTCCCTATCACTGTGGTGCTTCATAAAAGGAGAAGATACTTTCATGCAAACAAAACATTTAAGATGAAAAAATCTTGAGGTCAGAATCATTTAAGAAGATTCCACGTTGCACAAAGAAAAGCTACAAAAAAGCAGATTAAAAAAAAAAAAAAGCAATCAAAGTCTTTTTACAGAAAAAATGTGCTTGGTCATTTCCTTCAAAGCAACAAAATAATGGTCACAATGTTTAGAGCTGGTTGCAGACAATAACTCCATTTTCAGCAACTTCAGAAATTTGTTTTCATTCTTCATCAGAACAAAACCCAAACCTTCTGATGAATGTTTTTGCAAAATGGAACTGTGTGAAAATATTCATGTATTCATACATGTTCACAGACTTAGGCCAATTGTCAGCGTGGCTGGTTTGGACAGCAGAAGGCCCTTCCATTAATAAAAGCATCATCAGAATCAGTGCATCTCTGGGAAACATTCTGTATTCAGTACAAGAACTTGCTCTCACAATGAGAGCACCAAATTTAATAGAATGCACGTTATTCCACTCTAACATTTTCAAATGCCTTATTAAGAAACTACATAGTATAAAGATGTTTTTCTTACCTGTTAATAATGAACCATGCTACAGTCAGCATTCCTGCCAGCCAAGTCCCACTCATAACCCAACTGGTTACAAACAATGCAGTCACATAAATTCCCTGCAGTCCAAAAACTATACCAATGTAGAAATACACTGGTTCAATAACTTCCTGAAATTACAAATAAAAATGAAGAGACATAGCAGCAACTGAGCTGAAGCCGGAAATTATTGCTATTTACTGCTTGCATACTGCTAACGGCGTGCTAGATGCTTCACAAACAGGTAAGAGACAGCTTCTACTCTAGAAAAGAACCAAGCATGCTTTTATTGGGGCTCAGGAAGACAAAGCAGCGTCGACTGATAGCACACTCAGAACTCAGCTTGCTACTGGTATGACTTTTGCATGTGCTTATAGCACCAACATTGTATGTGTCAGATTTGGAAAAAAAACCATACTGCAGTGGGACATAAGTTTATAGGACTACTGAAAGAAATCATGCAGGAGAAGAACTCTGAAAAGTAAAGATGTAGCAAAAATGGTTCTAAATACAGGAGAGTACATATATATAGGAAAAACAAACAAAGAGATAAATGATAAATGAGCAAGTAGAAGGCAGGACACAAGTATGCAGCATAAGCAGAACAAAGCCCATGTGGAGCAGAGAGAGACAATAGGTGCAAAATACAAAAATGCAAAAATGTATTCCCCTTTTAACCACAGGGAATGGATAGGGACAGGTACCAAATGTCAGTACTCTGAAGGATCTAACTTTTTATTCTGAATGAGTAGCACAGTTATTCTCAACATTTCTAAGTGGTTTGTAGAAGCAAAGAAATATCAGACAGAAAAATATAGTGCATATGAACCCCCCAAAAAACCCTACTCCAAATTCTGATGAGAACTGAGGAGAACATGAAGCTGGTGGTAGGATTAGCTCAATTCGTTCAACAAAAATTGCATGTATTTACTGTATGCAGCAGAGAAAGGCACCCGTGCACACACTGAAAGCAGAGAAAGCAGGAGAAATGCACATACTTCACTACCAGATGCTTGATATAATACACTGGCAATCAACTCAGGGTACAAGGTCATCTGCTGGAATGCATTTATCGTCTTCAGTGATACTGTCTTATTGTTGTGTGTCAACTCATACACACCTACAGACAAAAGAAAATATGTTATTCTTGGAATCACTTACTACTGCTGTTCTTGAAAGGGTGCATGTATGACTGATTTAACATTTCTAATTTTAAAAGGAAGAAGAAATTATTGATTTATATGTCAATGCATCCTACTGATACTGCAGTTAAATTACTACTGTTTTTTGAACTAGTCTTTAAGCAGAAGGTGTCCCCATGCCCCCGCGCGCCCCCCCCCCCCAAAAAAAAAAAAAAAACAACCCATAGTCTTTTCAGAAACAACACAATCAAGCAGTCCTACAGGTCACCTTCACAGGAGGTTCTTCAGAAGTGACACAAAGATCTATGAGGGATGAGCAGGATGCATTAAACCTGCACACACAAAGAGGTCAGATATGATGGCCTTCTCAGCCCTGTATTTCTGAGAATTCTACGAATCTCTCAACACAATACACCTCTTATGGGATTGAGATAAAGTTGGCATACTTGTAGGATACATCACTCTCAGAGGTATTATAACTAAAACAATAACTTGTCATTACTTGGGACAATGGAGGGAAGGGGAATAATATTCCAACTAAAAAAAAAAAAAGAACAATAACCCCAACAACAATGAAACAGCAAAACAAGATTACTGTTTCCAGCTCCAAACATATCCTGGTGTGTGGTCTGCAGCTGCTTCTCTGCAAGCCAACCTCACTCTTACAGAGCAGAAAAAACCATGCTCAGCATTGCCATGACACACCTCTGTAAACTGTGTGCCTCCAAAATACCAAGTAGACATACAAGTTTTGCTGAGCCAGCTGCAGAATGCCCACAAATAAGGCAGTCCATCCGTCCACAACAGCAGTAAACCTTCCAGAGATAATGCGAAGCTAAGTACACCAAAGCCCTATTGTACACTACTGGCACATGCTGCAAGTCAGCTGGGAAACTGCTACCAAAAAGACCATACCAATAAAGTTCAAATTGCTTCAGATTCAGTTTCATAAAAGGATCGAACTAATTCAATAGCTTAATTCTACAAGGGAGAGCTGCTTGCTCCTCCCTCCCAGCATTCTCACTTTTCCCCTTGAGCTAACCCTGGTGCTCTTCTGAAGTCACTAAAATAGCAAAAAACTGTTCAAGCTTCTTTTCAGTGTTTTAATTTTCCACTGGTTCGAGGACATGACACAGATTACAGATGGGAGCGAGCTCCAGAGCCAGTGCAGGACAGAGAGCTGATGCACAAAAGGAAAAGACACCACTGCCACCAGCTTCTTCTTGTCCCCCGTGGTTTCTGTCCCCCTTTCTCTCAATCTTCATCATCATCTATTCATCAGAGCTGTCAGGTTTAGGAATGGTTGGCAGGGACAGCACTGAGCAGATCAGTTCTTGACAGAAACCCTTCTATCTTCTGACAGGGGACAAAACAGGAATTTCCATCCCACATTTCCAAATTAAATAAAAATCATTCTTCCAGGGATAAAAATCAACTATGCAGCATAGGCAAACCTAACAATAACTATGGGACAGTATTGGCATAATATTAATCTCACTCTCCAAAGTTCACTCAGTGTGCAGTTTTTAGTTAACCTAACAAATTACAAGAGTGCTTGTCTCCAAAAGGGGAACAAGACCTTTCAAGGTTAAGAAAATAAACATTTTTTGTACCTCTTTCAAAGGAAGGAGCCTTTAGCAGTTCCTTATAGAATGAGTAATAAATGGCGCTGTCACCCTGAAATGTAATTTCTCGTTCAAGTTCCTAGGAAAAAAAAATAGATAGATGTATATTCACCTGCAATCTCTTCTCATAGAAAACCATACATTTTTAGATAGACTGGTTCTGTAATACTGCACACAGTTATGGCTCCACTGTACATCTCCAAAATATTCCACAGAACATTAATCTTCCCAGCTCCTCCGTCCGGTATATAACACTCTATAACTTAGCAAGCATGCTCGGAAGGAGAGCAACTGAAATCCATGTTGTAAGTCAGTAGGAGACCCACAGGATCACTTTATAGTCACAGACCTGAATTTCACTTGACTTTCCATAATCCACTGAACAACAGTTCTTATGGCACACAACCAGACGTTCAGCTTATACTAAACACAGTTTATCCCAGCGCATATTTTTTTCCTCCAAATTTTAGAGAAGTTATTTCAACTAACCAAGATGAATTAAGGGAAATCAGATAAAACTATGACTACACAGAACTGCTGCGAGTAGGAGAAACACCAGTTTTTAAAGAGCTATCTCAAAGACAGAGGCCCGAGTAGAAAGGCACGGGATTCTGAAAGCGAGCAGTTCCAAGCTGGCACGGATCAGCTTTGATTTCAAGGACACAATTTGGCTTTTGTTTCAGTAGTTTAACTTTTTCTTTACCTGCCTGCTGGAAAACCAGAATTTCCGTTCATGATATGTGGAGAGGTACACAGCATACATCATTCCACTAGTGACTGCCGCAAGACAGCCAAAGAAAAGTTTCGCAAAACGCTGAATTAACATATCTGAAAAGGGACAGTGAAAAAGCTAAAATAGTCCAGAGGACTTAAAAAACACAGAGCATGCCCTAAGTACGACTTGTTCTGAAGAGCAAGTAAATATACCGGCATCAGAATTATCAGCACAGATACATTGAGAACTGGCTTGTTATTCCTTTGCCGCAGTTTTCTCTCTTGATTACTGCCACTGCTCCATGGGCCTTTTGGATAAAGTGCCACACACTGCATTGCAAATTTATCACCCTTCTAACAAGCTTCAATTGTAAAGGAATTTCAGTAACAGAAAATGTATTACAAGTAAAGAGAGAAAACTCCAGGCTTCACCCAAAACACTGTAAAATTCTTAAACACATCAACAGAAAACACATCTACCATCAACACCGAGATATTCTGTTCTCAATTCTTCTTTTCAAATGTAAAAAGAAGGAAATAAATTTTACCCGTTTCTTTCAACTGGTATCTACCTCCCCTGTAGCTCCCTCAAGTCAGTATGTGCTTTTAGCTTAAAAGCTTTTGGTAACTCGATGAGCGTTTGCCTGAAATTACACCTGGTCTTAGTTCTGTGCCTTGAGAAGCTGTAGGTGCTCTGTGTGTGTGCTTATTTCAGCATGGTTATTTCATGCTTTTCAGCTTCTCAACATAAAGATAACTCCAGATGCAGTTAAAATATTTATATGTGCTCAGATAGACAACAATCAGATTCATACCATCCTCCCTTCAAGGGAAACAACCCAGGAGCAGCATTTTACTCTGCAATACATAACATGTCATTAGTGAAGAATTCTAATGTGAATGCCTGTTTTTTTTTTAAAGTTCTGAATTCGATTTTTGAATAAGTCTGTTATAAATTACTGCGCTAGAAATATATTCCCATAAAATGTAAAAGAAGAATGAATTAAAAAACAAACAAACAGAACTTAGCTAAAAATTCTGTAGCTTACATTTTGGCGATCTTCCCAGCTTAGAGTTTTCTTTGTTTCTCTCCTCTGGAGCCATTTTGTCAGATTCTGTGCAGTTCTGTTTCCTTCTCTGTCGCAGGTCTGCTGCCCCTGAGGACATTTTTTAGGAAGTTATTGCAGCAGTATTCCTAAAATCACACCCTGAGAAATCCATGCGGCAGCAGGTAACAGCCAGTTACTGCTACCGTTCAGCCTCACAGCAAACGTATTTGACAAAAACCAGTGTTTTTGTCTCAGCTAAAGTACTTCACATACCTAACTAAAACAGTGTAACAATGCAGAGATCAATCTGTATGCTATTCCTTTGAAAACTCAGTCAGTTTCTCGGGAGGCCATACTATGGGACTGCCCAGAGCTCAAACTGGGAGTTAGCTGTTTTATTCCGTGGTGAACATGTTACACAAAGGAAGGAAAGAGGAAGAGCAGGTAAGTTGGCATGGACACTGGGACAAATCAGTGCCACTTCCATTCAGGTTTAACTGTAACGACACTCCAGAATTTCCATCTCACTGACCTACTGCCCAACAACGGCAACAGAACTCCAACCAGTGCTCTTCCCTTTTCATACAGCTGTTCCACTTTCAGCTATCTTCCAAACCCCAATAAAGCTGATAACAACTCTGCTGGTATATTCACATCAAAACTGGTCCACTTTTAAATCCCAGTGCTTAGAATCGTAAGATAGAAACAAGGCGGTAATATAAGCAAACTGTTGAAATGCTGCCTGCCCAAAACAGTGTACCTGCATTTGTGTTCTAACAGGATTTTCAAACAACAACAAATTATTCTAAACAGACCAAGATCTCAATTGTACCATGCTTCATGGAATGAACAGAAAATACCTAACTTCTTCCACATAACATGGATCAGAAAACCATTAGACAAAACCATGTTTAAGTCATTCAATGTCACATTTACCATGATGTCAAACCAAAACAAAAGACACACTGGTACTTCTTCATGTGCTGTGCATTAAGTCAATCAGCAAAGCAAACACAGCACACTGCAGCGTGAAGTCACTTGTATCACACAAGATAACACTGGAGAAAGTGTTTAGATCACCAGAATAGTCAGACTGCTTGCAAAGCCAACTGCCTGGCCTTGTCTTCCTGGTTACAAGCAAAGCTATGGAGTGAAAACACAGGAGGAAAGTGCATTTCCTACATTCCTCTTAGCACCTTAGTGAGCTAAACTGGGAGTGTAAGATGCCTGTAAAGGCCAGGGTTAGCAGCAGTAACAGAAAACTTTTAAAGAAAAAGTAAGTTAAAATCCTAATTCTGAAATGGTTACACCTCAGTCAGCAAACAATGCTCAGTAGATCAACCCCTGTACCCCCAAAAAAACCCAGTAATAACAAAAGGTCTAAGCATGCAATTTCTGTTTCATTTGCAGCTGCCTCCAGCAAGAACAGTGTTGTTTCTACTCCTATGAATCCTTTACACGGGGTGAAATTAAAGTCAAACAAGGTGATGACTAAAAATAATGTAGGAGTCCGAACTGATGACACAGCCTCTGTCTAGTACCTCTCTATTCAGCAAGCAATTTATCATCTAAGATTGCTCTTTAGTTCCCTGCAAGTTCTCATTATGTTTTTAACTCTTGCCTAGAGAACACACTCTGCTTAGTTGTGGGTATCTCTTGCAGCTTCCTTGCTCCTGTGTGCCACACCAGTAATCAATCTATTGCCTGCAAAGTGACTGCTGTCTGCAGTTCCTGTTCTGTCACTGAACGACAGAGAAGTGGGAAGCATTCAGAGAAGGACCAAAAGAACAATCAGGGGTGCATGCGATGACTCCTATACAAGGCTCAGCGTGCAAGTTAGGCTATGATCATTGGTCTGCAAAGATGATGGGACAGATATCTGCATACAGCCCTGCTCCTCACACGAGGACACCGGAACCGGCTTGTGGCAAACTGCGCCCTGAAGGGGTGTTCCTATCAAAGAGTGCTCCGTGCACGAAGAGCTCACACGGCCCCGCCAGCGGACGGCTGCAGGAGCACCAAGAGCCGAAGACTTCTGAACACACGGAAATCACCACCAGCTTGGGATGCCCCGAGCTGGGGACAGCCGGGAGACGCAGTGGGACAGCGCGGGGTGTGCGTTTCCCTCCTGCGTTTCTCACAGCGCTCACCGTGCTTTTCCCAGGAAAGCCAAATGCCATCTCAGCCCCCTGCCAAGGGGGACGGCCGAGCGAGACCTGGAGGAAAACGAACGCGGAGCGAGCGAAGAGCAAAACGTAACAACGGGGAAACGGAGGGGATGCGGAGCCGAGCAGCGCCCGCGGACGGCGGGGGCCGGGGTGCTCGCTGAGGGGTGACGCCAAGAGGGCTGAGCGCAGCGCGGCTGCTGCTGCGCGGCAACGAAAAGGAGGAGGGCTGGGCTCGACGCAGAGGCGAGACCGAGCGTCCCCAAGGCGGGAGCGGGCTTCACCTCCTCACGTCGGCAGCCGCCCCGCAGCGCCGCCCGGGGCCGGCGGGAGAGAAACGCGAGCCGCTACGCCGCGGCCGAACACTCCGGCCGGGCCGGCCCCGCGCCGCCCTCCTTCCCCCCGTCACCCGGAGGCGGCCGGGCCCGCCCCGCGGCGGCGGAGGGGTCGGGATGGGGGTGACGCCCGCGCCGCCGCCCCTCACCTTCCTCCATCCTGCGGCCGCCGCCCGCCGCCGGGGCCCCCCGCCGCTCCGCGCTCCGTCCGCCGCCGCCCGCCTCTCGTCGGCCCCGCGGGCGGGAGCGCTCTCGCATACCACGGCGAGCGGGAGCACCGCGGCCCCGCACTTCCTGGCGCCGGTGCCTCCGCCGTGCCGCTGCCGGGCGCCCGCCGCAGGGGAACGGTGGCGGCGGGGCGAGGGAGGCGGCGGGGCGCGGCGCGGCGTACCGAGGCGGTACCGAGGCGGGCGGCGCGCTCTGCCCCGCTTCCGGGGGAAGGCGCTGCCCCTCGGTCCTGCCGGCCGCGGAGCTCTATGGAAAGGAGAACGCGGTAGCGCCGCGCTCTGCCGCCTCCGCCTGGCGGCCCGGCTGCAGCCCTGGAGCCGCTCCTCGCGGAGGCGGCCGTGCAGCGGTGGCGCTCAGTACGGCCCTGCGGGTTTGTAGCAGTCGCTCTAATGTTTCCCATTGCGGCCTGCTTTTAGGGCAAGAGGTCTTGTTTGGGTAAAAGACGGGCGACGGGCGACGGACGAGCGTAAGGACGCGGGGAACCTGGCGTCCCAGTTATCAGCGCCCCAGCAAAGCAAGGACTTGGGGGAATGGGGTTATTCCCTGCGCGCTGCCTGGCAGTGCCCTCAGACCCTAAGGGTTGGCGTGAACAGCTGTGTGGAAGTTAACAGAAGAGCTGGGAAGTGTTGCGTTTGCTGACAGGACTTCAGTCTTGGCAGGAGGAGTGATTAAGGAGTTAGCGAGGTTGGAAAAGACCAGTATGATCACCTGGTCCAACCACCACCCCCGCCGTGCCCACTAACCACGTCCCTCAGTGCCACATCTCAGTCCTTGAACACCTCCAGGGACGGTGACTCCCCCAGCTCCCCAGGCAGCCTGTCCCACTGCATCACCGGCTCTTCTGGAAAGGAATTTTTCCTACTATCCAGCCTGGGTCTTGGGATGCAGCACTGCCTGCAGCCAGGTTGCAGTTCCATCAGCTGCTGGAAAGCAGATTGGGTTTCTTGTCGGGCAGCTGAAAGGACAAACTAAACCAATTCGTGTATCCTGTTGGAGCGTAAAATGAGATTTATAGGTTTCCTGGATTTTTTAATAAAATTTAAAATACTGCTGCGATTGTTGATTTATTGGATAGTTAAAAGAGTTGCTTATGTTTTTAATGATCCATAAATTACCCGTTGCATTTTTAATGTAGATGGTTTTTATCTGTTTTATTTTTTTCATAACTTGATTCTATTATAAGTTACTGGAATGAGCACAAATAATCATCGTAATCAAAACAACAGAAACAGTTTTAAATACTTGTAATCAGCCCATTAATACATGGACAGGAGCAAAACAAATGACTGTACAGTTATGCTGTAAGCTTCGGTCATCTTAAGCCTTCTTTGTGCCACAGCTTCATGCCGTACCTTGTTCCATTTCTTGTGCAATGCTGCAATGTGTCCAACCTGCTCAATTGTTTATAGTTTTTTCCAAGGTATTTTGTGCGAAAATGGAAGTTAAGAGAATCAAAGATCATTTTTCATGCAAGTTTCTTTCCCTAAGCACAAATGGGCTGAAATACTTTTTTTTTAATTAATGTTGAAAATGTTACTAATGCTGCTCTTCAATCTTTTGAAACCCTTTCTATAACTGGTGTTATATGCAAGTTCTTTCATTTGGCAGCTTACTAGGTATCCTAAACACAGTGCTGTAATACATTAAAATGAATAAATATAGGGATGTTGTGTACTTTTCCCAAGCTTTCTCAGTAAAAGAATGAATTGTGTATCTGTGTTTTGGCATTAGTTCTCTATTTACATACTACTTCCAAGCCCTGCAGACATAACTTTTCTTTTTGTTTACAAGTCCACATTATTGATGCTTTCTAGTTTAAAAATATTTTTTCCTGTTTTAGAGATATCATGAGGCAAACAATACACAGGTGGACTTTAGAGTAAAGCATTAATACTGGGCGTATTTGTTGTTCTTCAAAAGAGAAGAATCTGTACTTGCTTATTTTGTAAACAAACATACAGATACATATTTTTCTTAAACAGAGAAAATACTTCCCGTGCCCCAGAATGCTGTGAAGTTTAATTGCAGCGACTACTGCAGGTACTTCACCTGTTTGGCCTTTCTGGGGATTAATTTTGCGGCTGTTCTGTGATATCAGCATCCCAAGTTTTTGCTTATTTTAACTATTTCAACTATTAACTATTAACCCTTTCCTCCTCAAAACTGTTTGTTCTGCTGGGATGTAAAAAATACTGCCTGGATAAGATCAAGGTTTTTCATGGTGTTGTCCCATCTGATATGGGAAATTCAAGGAATTAAGTGTAGGGAAAAAGGGAAGAGAATGACAGCATGGAATCATTACTTAAAACCAGAACCAAGAAGTCAGAAAATTAAACCTCATAAAAAGAAATAAACTGTTTCAAACTCTGTGTTTCCGGGGTGTGATTTTCCTGTTTCCGTGTCCTCCTCTTGTCCAAACCCCATTTATCACGCTGGATAAGTAGGGTGTAGACAAGAAATTGCCAGGTTGGGCAGTTCTTGAAAGCATCAGGTGCATCTTCTGTGCCATGTTTTTCAGAGGTGGTTGCAGGAAGCCTTTCTATTAAGATATTTTTTTTTATAGAACCATAGAGAACCTTTGGGATTTCTCCACCTATTTAACCCTTTTCCTACTTTACAGTGCTTCTGATCACTTCAGCTATTGCTGCATGGCCTAGGATGTGAGTAAGTCAGATTCTACTGACATCTGCTTCATGGTAAAACTCAATGCTCAGTAAATCAACAGAGCTCATTTGCATTTGCACTGGTGAAACCAGTTGAATCCTCTAGTTGTAAATCTGTAGTTTTATTTCTACTGGGGCCTCTGTAATTTTCCTTATCCCTTGTACCAGCTCTTCACCAAGGCAGAAGGCACTGCTGATGTGGTTATAAAGAGCACCTTCCTCTTTTGCTGTCTATCCCAACTCTTGCACTTGCCATGTCTTCAATGACGAGTTTTCCAATGCTGTCTCTGAAGCAGCAGGAGATCTTGCATGCTCATTTTCTTTCCTTTTCTTGCCATTCCTAGTACTTCCATGTACAGTTTGTAAGCCAACTGGTGTTAGGGTCTGTAGGATGCTGTGCAGCCTCTCATCCTCTTTGTGTTCTGTTCTATCTCTCTCTAACAGTATGTTAATCATCTTCATCACTTTTTTGTACCACCTTAAATAACTCCTCACTCTTCCTTGTGTTTTTACCCTCCAAAAATGCATTGATGGTTAACACAGTTGCCTTTATCCAACCTACAGTTTTCTTTATTAATTTCTCACTTCTCATCTTAGCAGCATCTTTAGTAGCTTAGTGGTAGTAATGGTGATAGGAGGTCGATCGGACAAGATGATCTTGTAGGTTCTTTCCAACTTTGTGATTCTGTGATCCTATGATCCTTCCTCATAACATTTAGCCATGTCAGCTGGCGAAGTGCTGTCTTGCTGTTAATTTGAGCTCACTGCAGCATGTCAGAATTGTTCAAATTGCACAAAGCCAAGGAACCTCTGAGGAGAGCCTGGCTGCTGCTGCCCATGTTGCCATTTGGAATGTGTTCTAGAACATTTCTGTACATGCAACTCCAAATCGCGCTGGACCTTAGGGCTGATAAATAAAAAGACTCAAGTGCCTGCAAAGCACTGTATCAGTAACAAGTTCGTGGTGAAGGAGCTAAAGAAGAACTCAAAACACATGAGTAGTTCTTTATCTATTCTATGTATTTATTTCAGCCCCCTTTTAGGGATGTGACTTGTTTTCTCTACCGTTTTCCTCTCTCTACTCTTGCTGCAGTTCTTGTTTGTGCTTGCGACAACGTTCCCCAGGGCAGGAGCCTGACCCTTACATTTGTAAAACATGCAGCGTATGATGTGCCTGGCCAGAAATAGCTCTAAGGCAGCACCAGGGGCTGGTACCAGTCTTGCCCTTTGCGTGGCCTCTGTGCTGTGAGACAACAGTGCCTTGCCATCACCTCTGTTCCTCCCCACACGCCTTTTTCTCTCTGGGCCGTTGCTTTGACTTTTATCCAAGGATAAAGGCCTTTGAGGTGGATGACTCACAGCTTGGCACTTCCTTTGACTCACGCTTTGCCACCTAGGACATTGGTCAGCTCTTAAGAAACTGCTATATATATACATATTTTTATTGCTTATGACGACACTCACACAACTCATATCTCTGATTTCACTATCACTTCTTTTGGTTCAGAGCTGTACTTTTTCATGCCATTTTTTTGGTGACTCCCATCTCCCTCCCTGTGGATTTATTTGGTAGCCTCTGTGTTTTACCCATCCCCTGCAAACTGCAGAGCCTCGGGGGTCTCTCCTCCTTGCAACCCTGCTGTAAGGGCTGCATTTCCAAGGGAACAAGCAGTCTGGACCATTGCCACCCTGTGCAGCAACACTGCCCCTTCAGCAGCTGTCTGGCCCAGAGCAACTCCTGGTGACACTGGTGGAATGATGGTGCAATTAGTGGCATTTCATAGGTGCAGGTGATTAGGTCTTGGCAAACACTTCAACTGGTGCAAAACAAAGAATCCAGGTCACTTCCCAGTAACTGCACTGTCTGTGCAGGGCAGGGCTGACGTGGCTGGAAGTTGCTAATGCACTCATTCCTGGCACTGCCACTAGCAGAAATGATTGATCGCAGCCAGGAAGCCACTCTGGGAATATTGTGCCTGTCTATTGTCACAGAAGGATTTGTCAGAGAAGTGGGGCACTGCCATCTTTCACATATTCACGTATTGTTGTCTCGTTAAAGTAACTAGTGGGCTCCTTTCCTCTGCAGACCCTGCACTTGCACCCCAGCTTCCTGGTGCTGGCCTACCAGCCCACCTCTCTGCTCGCAGAAGGAGGGGAACTAGCACTACTTCTGGTGGGTTTCCAAATTTAAGCAGGAATGAGTTTGCCCTAACATTATAAATCAAGAAAACAACCAATAACGCTGATGTGAAGCAGACACCAGATCCCTCCTGGAGAGTTGCATCTCATATTACTAAAGGACTCAAGCAGCTCTCAGCAGCTGGTACTGCTTTTCACAGTCCAGCCATGCAGATGGGCTGCACCTATTCCTGAGCTGTTTGTTGGCTGCTCGAATTTCCTAGACAGCAGTAGAAGAGGTGGGTCAGGCATGCACTGCTCTTCAATGCAACTTCTACCTGGGGTTACAATTTGCAGCTCCCAGGCAGCACTGAAAATCACAGACGTAATTTTTGGATGTTCTGGAGAAGAGTGATTCATCTGGGAAGAGCACTTTATTTTCTCCCTGACCCATTCTCAGCATTGCTGTGATTGAACATCAGTCCCGGAACGGATGCTTCCCAAACCCAGAGTCACGCGAGTTGAATGGCCTCATTGGAAATTATTGCTTTTACTGGCATCTACATCATTCCATATAGTGCTTTAATAAGATATGATGCATTATGAAAAATGCATCTAACAAATGCATCTAACAAGTGGGCAGGACTTGCTTTATAATTATGCATAACTCTCCAGTTTCGTAAGTGCTTTTCCTGGGGAATCACCATGACGGAAGCAAGCCTTGCTATCATGTTTGGACTGGTTGAGGCACTGATTCATGACAATCTATTTCCTGCTTCTTCCACAGCAAATGCCTACAATTTCAATAGCAATTAATGATGATGAGAGATTGATGCATGATCAAGCTGAGTCTTCTGAGGAAGGATTCTGACTGATGGGAATGATTCACCCATGTGTCAAAGCTCACAGTGTTACTAGAACATCACTGTCTTGTTTGCAAACTATTTCTCTTCCACACAGGTGCTTTTCTACCTGCTCTGATAACAGGTATAAACACATGAGCCATGACTTAGCTATTTTGTTCCTCTTTCATCCAAACTCTCCATATTTTTCTGTTTATGCCACTCTCATTCATTTCTGTAATGCAGTTCTTCTCTAACAGTGGCACCCACCTTCTCTGCTCCTACCTCAGCTTATGACATGCATAAAGTTTATCAAAACTTAAGCATAGAGAGCAGCACAACTCTTTTACTGTGATGCTTGGATTTATGCTCTGCTTCCAGCTGAAGTAGCTGTAACATTTCTGGTACCTATGACAGCTTGTTTAGCCCATTCAGTTTTCTCTGGGTAGACCTCACTGTGTTGAATGAACTGCTGAGACAGAGATGGCAGCAAAAAGAGCAATGCCATAAAGAGAGAAGCAATGCCACAAAGAGGAGCAGTGCAACAAGAGAGGAGCACGTTGGGCAGAGACTTCAATTTATTCCATTCACAGAGAAGCTGTGGAAGAAATGCCAAATCTGATGTTTTAAAGCACAGTGTGAGCTCCAGAGGAAAGGCACTGCATCAATGCAAGATGCTTATTATCAGTGTTATTTGTGGTGCTATAATGGCTGTTACTGTATAACCTTATTTCAGTGCTTAAGGAAGAAGAAAATATAGGCAAAGGGAGGGAACAAAAGCCATGGGTTTGCTTCAAGCCAAAAGTATCAAAACTGGACATCTGGTCTGAATACAATGATCTGAAAACAAAAAGTGTGTTCTTTGCTTTTAAGTCTTTTCTGGGTCTTTTGTTTTGTGGGGGGTTTTTTCTTTGTTTTTAGTTTTTTGGGTTTTTTTGATGGATTATGCAAGTGCTTTCTGCACAGGTAAAACAGATATCTGGGCTGAGATTTGTCATTAGTGAGTAATTTGTGAAGAGATTCATTTACAAAGAGTTCAGATGAGCAAACATTTTTCATGTTGGTTCATATTCCTAGTGAAAGTGCCAAGGATTCATATGGCTCTGGGATGGGAAAGGAGGCATTGCGTTTGAGCTCAGCTGGCTGTGCTACTTCTTCCTGCATGTATCAGAGTTGGACTCATTTACTAAATAGCTTTCCCAGGCTTACGTAACTTTGACCTCACAGGTGAAGAGTTTGGTCCTGCCCTGGGAATTGCAAAGAGAATGGTATTTGTTGACAGAGGCAGATAACACCTCCCCATTCAGTGAGTCGGCATGTCAACGGCAATGGTTGGACAGGAATTGGCAGGAAATTCAAGCTTAGTCCTTGAACTCGTCATTTTTGGCAGAGATGGGAAAGAATGAAACAAAAAAAGACACAGAGGGAACCTGGATTCCCTCCCAGAGAGAAAGTTTGCTGAATTGCTTGGTCACGGGCTAGCTTGTTTCATTCACAGAAAGCATCGGGGAGGTCTCATGGGAGACCACAGCGTGAATCCCACTGACCCTGGGAACAGCCATCACGTAATCCTTCCCTGGAATACTTCAGGATGGTGTAATTTGTCTCTGTAAGGCCCTCGTGTGGCTTAACTGCATTCAAGCTGCCCCACAAGATTCACTGAAGCTTCTCTAAGAGGTTTTGATGATAAATGAAAACCAAGCCTGTATGATGAGCAATCAAAACATTAGTTAATTTTATACCAACACGATTTTTTAGCATTGAGTTTAAACTTTCATTAGTTCAAAGAATGGCCATTTATTTAGCTCTGTTTTCCAGATGTACATGGTTGCAAATCAATAACCAGTCCCTTGCAATAAATTCTTGCATTAAACACTTTATAGCCAGGCTAAAGGGTACATAAATAAGAGGAGAGCAAACTGGTAGATTGCTAGAGAGCCAGTATTCCTGCCTTTCCTCAGAAAAGTTCATGTACGTATCAGCTGGCACGTGTTATATTTGCTTACAGGGTTTTCTTTCCTTCTCCTCCTCACTGTGGATTTGCAGTTGGCACTTGCAGAAATCTGGAGCTTAATGCGAGTCAGCGTGCCTCCATATAACAACCCTGAGCTGCACAGAGGGGCAGGACATTTGTGAAAGCAGCGCTGGGAAAATTTGGCTGCTACCTTTGCCCTCAACAGGGATCTGTGAGGGGAGTTCAGGATGTTATGAGAACAGAGCTGAGCTGAAGGCCCCCCCAGCTGCAGAGAAGTGCAGCCAGGCCCGAGTGCGGCTGGGAGGTGTGCATTGCCACCCATGTCACACCCAATAGGTTCCTGATTCTTGGAAATGTTATGGCAACATGTCGTAATGTCAGCAGGCCTCGTGCTTTCCAGTTTGCTTTGTCATTTTGATCAGTAGTTTCTACTCTGTAACAAAACACATATGTGGTAATGTAATCGTATTAATAGGAACATGCATTTTCAATGACTTGAAAAAAGAGGGTAGCATGATGGAGTGCACCATTCTCACTTCCAACAGTGAGCAGCTCTTGCACTAAATGCTGGATTACTTACATTGCAACGAACGGCTCTCAGCAAATACCAGATTGTTCAATGCACTGCTGCTAAGTACTGCTTTCCTATTGGTGTGAGACACACAGAAATGGCCATGACTCACCCCTTGCTAGTCAGGTTCAAAGATAAACAAGCAAAAAATTCAAATTCAGGTAGAAAACTATTCTACTGCACTGACCGATGGGCATTTCTTGCTTTGCGGTGAGGATATTTTTACTCAGCAGAGTGAAACAAACCCATGTCGGAAGGCTGATTTATTGCTCATGTGTACAGAAGTTTCTGCCCCCATTTGCCAGCCCTCTGCTGCTCTCGTTTGACCTCATCCCTAGGAGGCTGAAACTTTATTACTGTAATGAATCTTTGCTTCTCATTTCCAATACCTGAGGGATTTGCACACGCTTGTGCCAAGCTGCTGTCTCCTTGCCCAGCAGTATAAAAGCTAGGATCCATGAAGGTTGATTTCACGTGGGGGTTAGAGAGAAGAGATTTATCACAAGACATTTTCGACCCTTGTTACATCAGCCTTTATGAACACAGTATATCAGCTAAGATAAAGACTCACTCCACAATATCATTTACCGTTAGCACCAATAAACAGAGATTCAGCAAAGAGGGAGTTGGGGATCAGGCTGAAATACTGAAGTCATTTGGGACCTGGAGTTTAATGATTTGTCCACAAACAGGTTAGTGGTGGAGAAGGGCAACCTGCATGCCTGACCCAGCAATTGGGCTGCCATGCTGGTGCCAGCCTCTGTGGGAGAACTCTGATGTTCACTGCATCTTTGTTAGTGTTGGATTGCTGCTTCCTTCCTTTCTATTAGATGTACCAGGTCAGAATTCAGCCAGTCTCCAGCTTTTCTCTCTTACTGCCAGTAGCACCCCCCCCTTTAGTTGCAGTGCTATTTATTGATGCAGTGGTTCATGTCAGATTTGACCTGATGCCAAGTGGCAGTGGGTAATGAACATTTTCCATAGAAGTTCTCCTTTCCAAAGGGCACGAACCCCTTCACCTTCACACTGCTTTATAAGCATGGGTTAAGTAACTCCAGACTCAAATGAGTCTTTCCACATAATTTTCAGAGTTTGGTTCAAACACTTTTCATCTTTTTCCATGGTTGTTCTGGTTCCTTCTTTTCCTCTACGGCCAAATGGTCCAACATTGTGTAATCCCAGTAAAACCAGGTGAGAGATCTTAGGAAAAGGGCTGGGATTCCTTTACCACTCTTGCCATCAGGATGCAAGCACACAGCTTGAGAGCACCATTCCTTCGGCAGGGGGGTTAGACTCAGTGATCTCTAGAGGTCCCTTCCAGCCCCTAAAATACTGTGATTGTGTGTGTGATTCCATCTCAATCGCTGGCTATAGGGAGAGGAGCACCTCGAGGGGTGGTTCATCTTCTCCTAGCATCTGACTGAGCCAGGGAAGATGTGTCGTGAGCTGGAAGCCCTGGCCAGGGAGCTGGCAGAGCTGTGGGGCTGAGAGCTGCAGGGACACAAGGTGAGCCCTGCCTGAGCAGCGCAACTGAGGGTAACAGCCACGTGGGATAAGTGGGAAAAGGGAGATGCTGGAGTGAGGGTTGTTCGCTACAGTGTTCACAGCGAGGGTCACTAAACTTCTCTTAACATCTTCACAGTAGTTTATTTTTTGAAACTACTGTATTAAAATATATTTTAAATGCAAAATACCCTTTAGTATATTTTTTCTCTCCTTTCAGCAAATCTTTCATTTGAAACCCTTCTTTTGTTTCTTCTGGAAAACTTCTCTTGGCTTTTGTATTTTCAGCTAAGGTGAATCACACCTTTACTGACAACACCCAGAAGAGCTCCCAAGAAAACCCACCACTGGGTCCAGGTGGCTCCCTTTGCACCTCAGAAGTTTTCAGCAGCCAGTCCAATGCCTCACTTCCCTCTGTAGCACTCTTCATGAGTTATTAACTCTCGTCCTTTTCAAAACATCATTGTGCACATTTACTGCATGTAAATGCAGAGTTAGGTTCTTATTTATTTCACAGAGTGCCACAGAGTAAAAGAGCTTTTAAAGTACAAGTATATGAAATATGGTTTTCCAGAGAACTGTTTAGTTTGTTTATAAATCCAGACCAAACATGGAGCTTTTTACAGCGTAGATCATATATCACAGTCATTATTTGTTGTTTGACCTCATCGTTTATTTACTCATGAGGCACAATAAAGGCTATGCGAAGATCTGTCTTCTCTGTGATTCTGCTTCTTGTGGCTTCTAACGCTTTATGTTTGTTTTATGTTTTGATTTTAATTCACATTCCAGAAGTCATGCGTCTGAGGAAGAAACTGTTCTCCTTAGGTGTTGCTTTGTGTTTTTCTATTATTTTGCTTAAAGTTAATTCCCAACCTTCACCATTAAATACAGACTTGGAAACATAAAGACACAAAACCTTACAGCAAATCTGTACCCAATACATGGCTTTTTAAAAAAGGAATCAAATTACTTCTGAGTTAATCTCTTGATTTGTGATTTGTTAGTGTATGCTAGGCACATGCTATGCTTTGCCTTATGAAAGCCGTGCTGCTATGTGAGCAATTGAAGAAACAAGCATCACAGCTAGAATCTTGGGGGGAAGAGGTGGATTGCTTTCCATCAAGGCTGTGAGGTTATTTTAACCGTGGAAAAGGGAAAGAAGGAGGCAGAAGTTAAGAAATGGGAATGTTGGAGAGAGTGGGGTTTGGAACCAACCTCTTCTCTTTTGCTTCAGACAAGGACCCTCCCTCAGGGCCCCACAGGCTTTGTGCAGAGGATGCTCAGCGCCCAGCAGCAGGGATGTGCTGAGCAGGACAGGGCAGGGCTGCCCCACCCCAGCCCCAAGGAAGGTGCTGTCACCGTGTGAGCTTCCCATAGCACACCCAGGGAACGTTCAGATCCTCTGACAACATCAGGAACAGTAGCAGTGCTTTGTTATTGGAAAGAAGCAAGTGAACAATAACATTCAAGCTGTAAATTAAAAGCCCACTGCAAATGTAGCATGAGCAAAGCTCTTAAGAGTATTAGCATGCATATTATAAGAAATTAAAAACAAGGAGGAATGCTAGGCGACAACACTCAGGTTGAAGGAGAATTCACCACTCAGTTACACAAGAGCAATCTTGTAAATAAACCCACCATGATTTCCATGAGTGACGTTGCAGTCATGCTGTATTTATAAGCAGCTTAACCATAATGCTAGAAGCTGAAACAACAGCATGCCATTTACAACGACGAGAAGATGAAAAATGAATGCAAAACAAAACAAACTTGCCTGTCTGTTCTCAACCGTGCCCTGGAAATGAGGTTATCCTCTCAAAAAAAGCTGACAATTGCTCAGGTCTTTGTAGGACTGGGATTGGACTGCTTTTCTCTGCGTAACGTCACTGATTGCTTTAAAATATTTATTGAGAAGCCTTCTCTGACAGAGCTCGCTTTTACTCTTTTTTAAAACATTGCTTACAGTAACAGTTGTTCATACTATTTTATTGATGAATTTCTTCCCCTTCGAGTATACACCACAGCCTCTATCTTCCTTCCATTGATTCTTTATTTGCAAGTGTTCTATAGATGATTCAGACACTAACTTCTCGTTTCATCTGATGTTTAGAAATCCCTTGCTTCTTGTCACTTGCTATTTATAGTTAAGTTGTAAAATAATTACATCACTGTGCTTGTTCCTAACTGGAAAATGCAACATCTTGAAAACAGGTGTAATCAACAGCAATTTTGATTAAACAAGTACATTCTTCAGAAATATTTTCCCTATTATCCAAAAGCTGTGTGACTAGTCAAATAAAAAGATGACTCACATTAGGAAAAAATACATATCTTGTTTGCCCAAATGCCAGCCAATCTTTTAATAGTCTTCAGATCAGTTTACTCATGTGAAATTGATATTCCAAGGTGCTCCGGTACCTATCAGAGCAAATCAGTTGCTGACCAAGATGCAGTCAGTGAAGCTCCTGTGTTCCAATGCTCTGCACCAAGGAGGGAGTTGAGGACAGGTAAAATGCCGGGCTCCTGAGATCATCTGCTGCAGAGAGCATTGCGGAAATGTGCCTGGTCAGGTCTTGTCGCATGAAGTAATCTGACGTGCCTCTCCTTCTAGGTCAGAGGGAGCTGCAGTGTCTGGGCGATACGCAGTGCCATGCTATCGTGTGTATCACAGGAGTTAAAAATGTGGTTAGGCTGCAAAGGCAAACACTCGAAAGTTAAGAAATGCCAGAGTTAAGGACAATTACTCAACTGTAATTTGTCTCCCAGCGCCAAATTACTCTGATACCATCTCCAGCCACAGGATTGCCCGAAGTTTTCCCCCTCTGCTGTGCAGAGGATGAGCTGTTTGTTTACACCATGCTTTGTGCCCAGCCCGTATTTACTGTACACTCCTCAGCCTGCTTTTCAAAGCAGAGCTATTTATTCCTGCTCAGGTTTTCATGAGATCAGATCTCTGGAGTAGCTCAAACATTTCCCACCTTTGGGTGCTTGGCTTGGCGACTGCAATAATGTTCCTTCGCTACAGAGTGGTGAGGGACAGGGAAACCAAACTGATGGTGATTTTCTGGTATGGGATTAAAGTTCACCGGTCTCCTGCCTCCTTTTCCCAGTTTATTCTCTCTGTATCCTGTATAGAATCATTGAATAATAGAATCACAAGGTTGGAAAGGACCTACAAGATCATCTCGTCCAACCGTCCTCCCATTACCACAAGCCACTAAACCATATCTCTTAGCTCCTCATCCAGATGCCTCTTGAACACTGCCATGGACAGCAACTCCACCACCTCCCTGGGCAGGCCATCCCAGTGCCTGACCACTCTCTATATGGCGCATCAGGTCCTAAACTCTCCACATTCAAATCAGGCCACCCTTCCACCTGGTTGTGTGGTTGTGTTAAGAACCAAAATTACCATTTGTCCTTAGTTCTGGCATCTGGGCTGACAGTGCTTCCCAACTGTAAGTGCAGGCAAAGTGCAGCCCTGAGGAGCACACCCCGGTCAGAGAGGGGCAATGCGTCTCGGCCAGGTCAGTGTTAACTGATTCACTTTGCTCCCACAGAACATAACTCACCAGACTTCTCTGATTTTCCTGTGGAATAGGAAAAAGCAGATCTCTAAAAAATAGGCTGCTTCCACGACCATCTTCTAACAGTAAAGAAATCGGGGTTCCTCAAAGAAAAAGTCACTGCTGGTTGTTTTAATGAAGGCTTTTTCCCTTACAGCTGGACAACAAGCTGATCTGGCTGAAATTTTCCACAGTAATTCAACAGGAGACAGAGATTTGGAATTAAAATGCTATTTAAGGTTTGACAAAACCATAAGCAACAGAAAACAAGGCTTCTAATGTAGTGTGATGGAGACCTTAGTAACAGATGTTGTCCCCAGCTCCACTTGTAATAAGTGGTGGGAATTGATGGTGGTCATTGTAAAATCATTTCCACGTTTAAATGTTGATGGGGCTCGTTGATCAGGTGCTGCGTGCAGGGCCAATTGAGAAAATAGACTTGTGAAGTCATCATCAGTCCTGCAGGAGCGTGCTAGTGGAACTCCCTGTGCATTCAAGAGGATGGAAGGTCCTTGGCAATGCCCTGTGTGTGATGCACAACGTGCCACGTGCTGCTGCCCCCACATGGATTAGGCTCCATTTATGGGCACTGTTCAATAAGGGACTGGTTGGGAGGCCTGGAATCCCAGAGGAGAAACTGATCTGCATTTTCAGTTTCCTAGCCAGGCAAAGCCAAGCTTCTCTTCAATGGTTAGCAGAGGGTTATAAACTACTAGGAAGTGACCTCAGCTGACAAGTATATCATGTTCTTTCATTCTATTCACTTACAGCATTTATAGCATCCCCCCATTATCGTTTAGACTTTTACAACTCTTAATGACCCTTTTATCAGAGCAGCAATAACCAGTAAATCCACTTTGGCATTTATTGCCCTGTCTCTAATACATAAATGCCCCAATTTATAACATCTCATGAATGCTGAAGATTATTTTTAAACTGTTAGTGCTGTAGAACTTCTTCAAACCTCACTACAAAAATAACAGCAAGCTCTGATAAAGGCCCAGTTTCTGCTGTTTGCTCAGCAGCAGCCCTGTATGAAATTCAGCACCAACCTGCAATAAACAACTCTGTGCACTGGGTTTTGTATGGAAGAGAGGGAGAAACCAGGAGGCCAAACTCCTGGGGCCCAAGGAGCATTTTCATAGGGTGAGTGAAGCACACTGCTGCCTGTATCTAAGCCTCTAACCACCGTAGTTTTTTATCAGAGTATTTCACCATTTCTTCTCGTTTCAGCTCCCTTTGGGTGCAGGCTGGGCTGCTGCTGCTGTCCGAGCTTTGCTGCATGCTGTCAGCTTCCTCTGACTGCTCCCTGGGAGGCACAGAAGGAGCTGAAGGGGCGAACTGAAGCGTGGTACCGATCTGCAAAGCCCACAGCCATGACCACCACCCCTGGCAGCCCAACGTCACCCCATGGATGTCAGGGTTTGCTCAGCCCTGTGCTTGGTGGCCAGAGTCATTCTGCAGTGCGCAGGGCACTGCTGGCCCACGCAGACGTTCCAGTGGCACCCCAAGGCCCGCAGTATTCAGGTGCATGCAACGTGATTCGGGGCTGCACGCAATCACAAAGTACGTCACAGACAGACAACTGAAAAAGAAGCATTGTTTCCTGGCTAGCAGGCACTGGCAAGCTTTGAAAAAGAATATTCTGAGGAATTTTGACCAGGAAGAAGGGCTGCTTTCCTGTTGAGGGAAAAGATACTGGGGAGGGTGGGAGCTCTGGGCAGAGGGAACACAGCTTTCAACACAGCAGCCCTGGGGTGGTACAGGTGGTGTTTGTCCATCTGCCAGGACTCAGGCACCTGGTGTTACGTGTCTGGGCTTTCTGTTTGAGAAGGGGAAGGAAACAGGTGCTGCCAGAAGAGATTTGACTGCAGCCCAGGCCTGCCACACATCTCTAGACCTGAGTTTGCTGTGATGAGAATGTCACTTTGAAGTTATCCCTGTTATCACAGGTGATGGCCAGGCTCCAAACTACCTTGTTTACTCAACAGTGTCAATTTTACTCAACACACAGTAATGCTCTGCAGTCCCTGTAGGATGTTTAATCAATTGCCATTAGTACCCTCAAAATCCTGCCTTGACTTTACTTGTCTGCAGGCAAGACACATACGTCCATGAGTGCCTGCAGGAAGTGGGAGAATTTCTGCTCCCTTCAACCTGCTGAAATCCTTCCCTCTATTTCCAAATCAGTGCACAGCAAATTAGTCTTCAAGAAACGTTTCAAACTGAACCATTAATGAAGGCAACACAAGGATACTATGTGTTCCTGGCAGGCACCTCATTTTCTGATAACTCTATTTCTAGACACCAGGCTTGGGCTGGATTCAGAGCCCAGCACTGGCAAGACTTGACATCAGTGGATTTTGAACAGGCTCGTGGATATTTCTGTGTGGCAGAGACAATGCCAGGTGAAGACATCCAGGATGGGTCTAGGTGAGCTTCTGCAAGGATAGAAGGTTGGAATTGCTGCTGGTAATCCTGGCTAATTAGCCTTGCTGAAACACTGCCTTTTGTGATCTGGGCAGAAAGCTCAGCTGAGGCAGTGATTTTCCTTCTGATGTGAGTGAGCTCAGGTATCTCTGAATCACTCTGTGTGCCGTGTGAAGCTGATTTCAGCACAGAACTATAAACCCAACAGCTCTCTGAAGAACTTTTCATTAATATAATTTATTGGTCAAATCATTCCTCTGACCTATTTCCCGTTCAACTAGCATGTCTCCCCATCTACTCAGTATAATTGCTGTAGAACCTGAACTTCACTGCCTGGGCTTAAATGGCTTGACATCTATCACTGAGTCACAGGATATTAAGAGAAAGGTGAGAGAATTCCTGGCGTGCTGCCACTGAGATCAGATTGGGTTTCTTGCCCAAGCAAAACACATGGCTGTATAAGGGGCTCATGCCACTTCGGCTTGGTCCTTGCTCAAGGCTTCACCACTTGCTGGAAAACAGTGGAGGCTTTTGCTGGGGTAAGAGGTCAGTCCCAAAGCCTTGGCTGTGTTGTTGTATTGGTCTGCAAGGGATGAGGCTGAGGAGAGCCTCTCTGCTAGTTTCATGCTGTTACCACCCAACCAGCCACAGGAGGTGGCACATCCCACTTGCATTGCATGCCAGCTCATCCATGGCCTGATCTTCTCCCATCACTTGTGCTCTGTACCATCGTTCTTTTCCCCACTCATTTTCTTGTCACTAACTGTAAGGAAATATAGAATGCTGGGTTATACGCTTTTGCTGATGATTAATTTTGTTGCACACTGTTTCCACTGCTGAATTATGAAACATCAAAGAGCACAAAACATAGCCACTGTCTTTGCCAAGAGACATCCATTCAGCTTTTTTGTCCTCTTTCCTGGGGAAGAAAAGCTCTGCTGACGTCGCCTGTGTTGTTCAGGGTCTTTGCAATTGGCTCTCATCCTTTTTGGGCTCCTCCTCTACCCTCACCTTCCTGAGTCCCCCACCCCACATCACAGGGTAGCCAGGGAAACCAGAAACCATGGCAACAAAGAGCAGGATAATTTGTCTCTGTGGAAAGAAGTATAAGCATGCAAAATCCTTTTAATGTTTATACCAGGCAAGTGGGTCTAAGCCTTCTCTTCTTTAGAGGCAAAAGGCATGGATCGTTTTCCAAGTACCGAGAGACCCAGTTGATGCTCAGCTTCTACCAGGCCTGGCCCCCCACGGAGGGGTGTCCTCACATCATGCAGCAGGACCTCCATCTCCATCAGTGGAGTCCCCGTGCTTGGGACTTGGCTGCCCCACCACTAACTGCTTCTCAAATAGGAATACAGTTTTTGATACTACTCTTGTGCTACAGGGCAGAGATTCTATCACTACTGAAGACTGAGAGCTTGGGCACAGGAGGTTTAGGATCAGCTTTTCAAATGAAGAGCCAACTGAGTATTTCTCTAGCTCTGGAAAGCTAGAGCGAATCACTGATGGAGAAGGGACAAGGGGGTTCTCACAGTCCCACCAGTGGCTCTGCCTAAGGTTTCAAACTCTTGTGCTGGGGGTGAGGCTTTCTTGCAGCTATGCAGGACCAAGGACACAAGTCCAGAACACAAAAACATGATGGCGTTACTATTTACTATAAACTAATGAACATAAATAGCTAAACCAGTGGTGCCCTCTGTCCCTTATAACACTTAAAATTCTGGGACACAGTTAACAATGGCACTTGCCATTTTTCTCTGGCTGCAAGCCACAGAGTTCGTGTTTTTAGTACCCATCCTACTGCTCGTGGTTTTAAATAGACATCCTGCTCCATGGTACTATGTCTGCTGGAAATAGAGGCTGCTGTAGGAAACATGTCATCCCTGTCGCAGCCCACATAGCCAAGTCCAACCCTGCTGGGTCTCCTCCCCTTGCCCTCTCCAGCACTGCAGCATTATTATTTTCACTACCCCTCCAAAACTGGGAAGGGAGAAAGCCTGTGTAGAGAAGACCAAGACTGCTGTGGGAGCATCATATCCCAGCACTGCTCCAATTCAGCAAAGAAATAACTGCCAGGTTTTTCTATTCTAAATGAGGGCAAGAGACAAACTGCTCTTCTAGCTTATTTCCAAAATAGAACAATGACTATAAGTTGCTTTCTTTAGGAAAAGAATGATGACAGTAGTAATAAATTGTGCACATTTATTTTTGAGTTTGCAGATGGATGAATGCCGAGAGGTGGTTGGGAAGAAAACAAAACAAACCCTGGCAAGCAGCTATTTTTATAGGATAGATTTCTGTTGAAATTTCTATAAGTTGGCAACAGAGCTGTCATGAGACCTTTTTTCCAGATAAGGCCATGCCAAAATGCTCAGAAAACATCTTGCTTGCTTAATTTTTTCTTTACAAAAATGGAGGGAGAGAAGGAGAATGAAAGCTCAGGGGAACGTTTGCAGACACACAGTGTCTGCTCTGTAAGACACCAAACAATTTTTATTCCGGAGATGTAAATGGGACTTTTTCCAAGTCTGCCACTTGATAAGTTCAAATCTGGGGTGGCTCCAAGATCGCCCTTGCACAGAGTTTGTTTGCTGGCTGAGAAGGGAGATGTCACCAGGCAGAGTAAGAAGAGTTCAGGGACCTGAAGGACAAGCCAGGGCTATCTCACCTTTAAGTCAAATGAGGCTGTTGAGAGAAGACTGACTCTACAGTCTCTCCAAGCACGGTTGCACGAAGAAGTCAGAGTTCTGCTGGTTGTGTTGCTCCTGCCCCCTGCCTCTCTGCTTGCCCCCAGGCAAGGTCTTCTTGATAGGAGTGTTGAGCCAAGGGGATGTCTGCAACTCCAAACCCAGTCCTGTGGGAAATGTCTGGGCTTTCTTAGACTTTACACTACGTCATGGAAGTGTTGCTGTATGCGTGCTTGTAAGTGTCCATTCCTAAAATCTGCACAATTCAGAAAATATTTTAGTTGTAAGTGATGGTTCATAAAGAAAAAATATTTTAATAAGAAGAAAACACACCAAAAAAACCTAGAACCCTTAAATTTGCCCTGTGTAGTTTCAGGATAATAAGAGATACTAATAAGAGACATCAAAATACTGTTTATTTGAGTTGTTCTGTTGAAATCTCTGATATAGTATGCCTGCAGAGGAGTGGAAAGGGTTACCCACTCTGTGAGAATGGAAATCTAAGAAGGCAGCTGTACAACTAGCTCTCTGATGTGAACATTAGATAGTAATGTCTCAAAACTAAACTATTTATGCAGCTCCAGTTTCTATGTTAAATTGACTTTAGCATGTTTGTAACCAAAAGGACAGCTGCTTCCTAAAAGTCTTTACTTAACATTTATAAAGATTAGCTATTCTTCTGTTGAGATTATTGAGATCGTCCTCATTTGATTTTTTCATTTATTTGATTTTTATTCCTTGTCTTGTAATGCTTTGTTCTTTGTAATGCTAATAACTTAGCCTTAGGAGCATCTTTGCCTGTACTCCCCTTGTTTAAACTGAGTTTACCTTAGTTGAATGGGGGACCAGAGGAGGGCCAGAAGTGGAGGTCAGCAGGTCACCTCTAGGCTTGACCACCTCCTCCAAATGTGCACACTGTCACCTCTCTGAAGATTCATATCAAATTCGACGATTTTCACATGGTGCAGTTGCAAGTCACTTAGTGATGTTCCCAATGGAATTTGTTGCAAGTTTAAGCAGTGATGGATTTTTCAAAACAATTTGCAAGTAGTGCCTTAGTGTTCTAAGTATTTCTAAGGGCGTTTGCAGAGGCTGCACCTGGGCCTCAGCAGCAGGTTGGTCTCCACTGGTGAGCTCTCTAAGGACACCACATATGCTCACCCAAAAACATGTGCCTTATTTACATTCCAGGCATGACAGAACCACGAGGTTCAAATTAAAACCCTGAAGCATCAGTCACTAATTAGCTTATGTGCATACCCATGGAGCCCACCCTAGGCAGATGAAAGATGTACATAAAGCACTTAGGAGAATGTGGGAGAGGGAAAGAGAAGAACAGAGAGAATAACTGAGGCAAGGCAGGAAGAAAGGCTATCATTTATAGCCAGGCCCAAGATAGGGAGGGGTCATGAGCCTCGAGGAAAGGAGAAAGCTGTCTCAAAGATCAGCAGCCCCTAGCATTCACTGTTATTCTGTCCAGAGGGAAGTACAGGGAAGAAAAGGGTAGTACAGGGCAAAGAGCCTTGGGAGATGCCCACGTGCTCCACCAAGGAGCCAAAGAGGGTTTCATTCAAGATTGGTGCTATGGAGTCTTGCACTGCAGCTGCCTTAGCCCCTCATGCAATGAGATGCAGCTGGGAGAAGTCATATTACAATCCTATCACACTGAGATCTTCTGAAAGAAGGTCTTATGGGATTTTGTTGGCATTTGCCAAATTTTGTGAAACAAGACTTTACTGTCTCTGTCAGACTCAGGTTTTAGCATAATATGCATAATACACTTATTTTCTTTAGGACATCTGAACTTCTTCCTTTGAGGCTCCATTTCCCTTACAATTACCTAATTGCATTAGAAGATACATCTAATCTTCCTTGGGTTTCTGATACCACTTGCCTCTGGGGATGATGCAGTTCGATCCAACCAGCTGGGGTACGTGTGTCCATCCATTAGCCTGAGCATACAATCACTGGCTGGATGTTTCTGCCACACGGGCAAGATGTGGGTGTTTTCCACACAAAGGGCTCAGCTGCCTGTTCCTGAGGAGGAGGAATTCATCAGCCCAATGAGAACTCCTGAAGGTTTTGTGCTGGAATGTGTGAGAAATGATAATGCATCGATTAGGTCTCTGAGTCAGCCACAGGCACACCCTTGCCACACCACTGACTGGCCCATTCCCTCTCCCACTTGTTTGTTCCCCAACTTATCTGCTTGACTCATCCCAAACCCAGCTGATGCTGGAGATAGCAGACTACACATGGTGGCACCTTTGACAGCCTGTGGTGCACCTTCTGCTGCCATTCCCTTCAGAAATGGCATCAGGAATAACAATACAGCAATGAATTTTTCTTCATCAAAATGGGAGTAAAAATATGGGGAGCACAATGAAAAAAAGGGAACCATTGCAAGGAAAAGTGAGTTATGAGAGCTCCTGGACTAAGAAGAGGTTGTTGTTTTGTTTGTTTGTTTGTTTGTTTTGTGAAATTGTTTCCCTTTCTTGCACTTCTGCTAAAATGATATCACACTGGCATTGGTACCATGTTTCAGTTACAGTGATGTGCTTGCCATGAGTGAAATAGCAACCTTTGAAGCAGTAAGGGCACAAAGCGCTGTACAGTCATTCATCTTTCTCTTTGCATATGGCAGGAGTCCATCACTGCTTTGTTTTTTGTTTTGGTTTGTTTTAATGCCAGGGATGCTGGCATTTCACAGTGTCTGATGTCAGCAAAAGGACCAGCATGGTGTCCAAGGACACGCCAGCTCTGGAGGTATGTAAGCATCATTGTTTCAGTCAGTTTCTGCTCCTTACTGATTCACAGATCAGCCATTAAGACCTAAAGCATCCTAAGATCCTCTGCTACAATTAATTACTTTTTAATCAATATAATGTGAGTGTGGTGCAGCTGGAGTGGGCATGGAGATTTAAAGGGACTTGGGGAAAGGTGCAGAAGACTTCCTTCTCCTTTCCTAGAACTGCATAGCCTCAAACAGTGGGCAACACTGGAAAATCAAATAACTTCCCTCTTTTCTTGAATTTGCAATGGGAAAATAAAAGAGGCACCATATGACAAGAGTAACTTGCTTTTTTACAGGAAGTAGATCTTACTTCCTGTAAGATTTCAGTGTAAGCTACAGCAGCCTGAGGAGTCCTGATCAGGCCGAGGAAGATTGTGAAGGGAGATAGTGTGGTCTTGGGAGGCACTTGACAACAAATGAAGTTGAGAATGGTGTTGATCCAGTTTTGATGGGGATGAGGGAACTGGGAGTCAGAAGAAGTGAGTAGCTGGACAGTAGGAGCTACAGAGGTAGGATTCTATGCTGGGAATTGGAATGTGCATAGGAAGATGGAGGTAGAAGACTGATATATTAGCAAGGGGGGGGGGAAGGCAAAGACATAGCAAAGGAGGACAAGGTGGACAGTGTGGCTGTACCTTTCCTACGTGAACACACGGTCTGGCAAAGAGACACCAAAGAACACTGGGAACCCCTGGTTCTGCTCTGATGATCTTGTGCTTTCTTGCCCACCTTGGCCTGATGAGCCCAGTGTAGTGGCAGATCTCAGGTACCCGTGAGGTCTCCTGGAAGGAGTGTCCATGTGTGGTAATCTAGCTGTGATGAAACCAGGAGAGGACTGCTGTGCTCCAGGAGATTGTCCCAGTGGGAAGAGTCAGGCCATGCAAAGGCTGCAGGGTTCTGCGCCCAGGTAGGACCTGCTGGTGTCACATGCACACCTTCAGCAAAACACCTGCTGCTCATGACAACTAACTAGGGTTATTTAATAACTCTAACCTCAAACAAAGTCTTGAAGTCTTTATTTTCCAAGCCAAAGTTGCATCATGCACAATCACTCAGGTTTCTTCTCTCCAGTGGTCACTTCTTCCTCAGAGAAGTGCCAGGAATGAGTCCCTTGTTTAGAAGGAGATAGGCTCTGTGGAGTGGGTAATGGAGGTATATCATCCTATAAATGAAGGGAGATGTGGATAGTGGCTCCTTCACCTGATAAATGCCCAGGTTAATACTTCTTGTAAATTCAGCTGCTCCAGGGCTCAATTTTATGGTCAGTTTCTTTAGTTTTGTAAGTGATCAGGATGGAGGATTCTAATGCACATTAAGAAAGTTTGCGGATGATACTAAATTAGGAGGAGCTGTTGACTAACTAGAAGGTGGAGAGGCCTCTTAAGATAGATCTTGATAGAAAGCAGGGCAATTTCCAACTGCACAAACTTTAAAGAACAAATGCTGGATTCTGAACCTGGAACAGGCCAACCCTGGCTATGTGTACACAATGGGGGACGAGGGGCTGGAGAACAGCTCCACTATGAGACCTGTGCCTTCTGGCTGTCAGCAAGCAGAACATGAGTCAGCAGTGTGCTCCGTCGGCCACAGAAGCAATCGTACCCTGGGGTAGCAGCCCCAGCTCCGCAGAAGGGGGACCGTGAGGTCCCTGTGTTTGTGCAGCCCAGAGCAGAGGAGCTGAGGGGAGGCCTGATGGAGGCTGCAGGGAGCGGAGGGGCAGCGCTGAGCTCTGCTCCGTGTGACAGCGACAGGGCCCGAGGGAACGGCATGGAGCTGCGTCAGGGGAGGGGCGGGTGGCGGTCAGGGACAGGGGCTGCAGCGGAGGGCGGCGGGCACGGAACGGGCTGCACGGGGCAGTGGGCACGGCCCCATGCCGGAGTTCCAAAAGTGTTTGGGCAGATCTCAGACATGGAATGTAAGTGTTGGGTTGTGCCTTGTTGAGCCAGATGTTGGACTCAATGATCCTTGTGGGTTGCCAGGTATCTTGTACCATCTCTAAAATGTTAGTTCAGTGTCTGTGAGGATCTTTATTGATGACTGTGGTGTTCAGAAAGAAGGAGGGCTGCCAAAGAAGACCTTCCTCCTCTAACTTGCAGCCCCTGGCATTTGACACGAGGCACGGTGTTGGTGTCAGTTGTTCCTTCTAGTCTTCATTTAACTCACCCTGGGGCAAATAGCCACAATTCTCCACCCATGGTTGAGTTTTGACAAGGCAATGCTCCCCAGCATTCCTTTGAGGCAGCTCCCCCCTTTCCTGCTTCTCCAGCTGCTGCTCTGCTGATACAAAGCACAAACTCCATCTGCTGCTGTTGTGCATTTGGGAACAGTGTTCCTTGCAAAGCTCAGCAACTCATGAAGGAAGGTACCTGCTTTAACTTTTGCTCTTGGAGGCAGTCAGTTCATCTGTGTTGACCCAGAGGTGAAGATGGAAGACTTCAAATTTCCCTGCTCACCACCTCCCAGACATTGGCTTGGGCTTTCTTGTCAGGGTTGGCAGCAGCTGGAGCTGTCTGGGCACAGGTGGAACTTCACCTTCAGCCGCTGTGAAGGCGCATGGGCTCTGCTTTACATTTTGCAGCTTTTAAACACTAAGGGAAATCTGTTGTTCAGTGTCATTCCTGCTGTAGTCGGTGGAGGCTGAATACCCTTGGTTTGACACGTGTTACCCTAAGCCCTTGATTTAAAACCAGCCTGTATTTGCAAAGTGAACAGCCTTTTTTCAGTCTGTCCAGCTGCATTAGAAAGACCCGGCTTTTCCACTCCCGCTGTAGCTGGAAGGACATGGGAATTCCTATCAGCAGATATTCAGGAGCACTTTAACCTATTTAAATAGGCAACTGTAACTTACAGATAATTTACTTTGTTATGTTGCAAAGGTTGCAGTTTGCATTGTGCAGTGAGTATTGTGGATATGTGTTGCACAGTCTGGGATGGGCCCTTACTTGTCCTAGGCAGAGAGATGTAATCACACTGGACCAGATTTACTCCTCACACAAACAGTCACAATTCCTCAATAGGGCTGGATTTGTTTGTGAAAGCAATAAACATATACATTACTCTCAGGATATTTGACCTACTGCCAAAAAAGAGGAAGTTGTCAGGAAGATAGCTAAAATTCAAACTTGCTGTTTATAAAGAGATTGGAAGTGAGGCACTTAGGTGGCTGTAGCTAAACCTTCTCCTCATCACCTTGGCTGTAATTTGTAAGTTAACCAGTTGGATCTAAACTATCCTACAAGTCTTATGAGGAGCGGCTGAGGGAGCTGGGATTGTTCAGTCTGGAGAAGAGGAGGCTCAGGGGAGACCTCATTGCACTGTACAACTTCCTGAAGGGAGGTTGTGGTGCAAAAGGGTCTGGCCTCTTCTCCCAGGCAAATAGTAGGACCCGAGGAAATGGCCAGAAGTTATACCAGAGGAGGTTTAGGTTGGATATTAGGAGAAACTTTTTCTCTCAGAGGGTGGTCAGGCACTGGAATGGCTGCCCAGGGAGGTGGTGGAGTCGCCGTCCCTGGCAGTGTTCAAGAGGCACCTGGATGAGGAGCTACGAGATGTGGTTTAGTAGCTTGTGGTACTAATAGGAATGGGAGGGTGGTTGGACTAGATGATCTTGCAGGTCGTTTCCAACCTTGTGATTCTGTGATTCTGTGATTCTGTGATACAGTCCAGTGTGGAGGAACCTGCAAAACTCCAAATTCAGATCTGCTTGTAAATGCAAAGTTTATTTAGTCTAAAACACCAAGCTAAACCCCTGTGATCAAACAACTCTTCTATGTGGACATCCAAAATCCTTGTCCAAACTGAACCTGAGTGCTGGGATACTGAGCAGGACTGTATTACTTCCAGAAGGAGCTTGAGGAAGTTCCAGAGGTGAACCTGCTGGGTGCCAGATGATGCTGGGAGCTGTGCCTATCTGTCCCATGCTGGGTATGAACCCTGCTTGGAAGGATGAATTGGGCCTTTAATGGCTACAGAAAGGCTTTGGAAACAAAAGTTTATGTTTACATGGTACATTTCATCCCAAAGGACCCTAAATCACACTGCACAAACTTTACATAAACAGCAGAAGTGAAATGCAGCCGTGTCTGGAATGGAGGGTGGCAGCCAGCTGGCGTACATTAGCAGGACAAAAATAAGAGAAGTGACTATTTTTGGCCAAGGACACCAGGGCAAACCCCTCCATTGCGAAAGTGCCTTCAAAACTTCAAAGCAGACTTTTACTCTACACAATGTTTGTGAGTAAATGGATCTTTTGTAGCTGATCGATGTTTTCCTGGGCACCTCTGGGGAATTCACTCAACAAAACAATTTTTTTTTTTACGTTTTGTGCCTGCTAGCACTACTGAACTTCCTCACTTATGACTGCACATTTCCACTCCATGTCCATGCTCATTGCAGATATGTGAGTCCCACCTCTGCAGCCCCCAGTGCTGCAGGTAGAAGAATCAGGAGAAGCCTCTCCAGGAGCTGAGCTTGTCCTGACCTGGAAAATATGGAAGTAAACATTTTGCTTATCAGCTGGGTGAATCTGTGAATTGGTTAGAAAGATTTCCACAATGCCTGGCAATGTCACTTTCTGGAGAACAGCTGACCTTCAAATATCAATGCAGAGCAGCCCGAACATTTGGAGACTTACCCTGAAGACCTTCTGGAACAGACGGTGTTGTATCTCTTTGGTTTCTTTGAACAGCTTCCTGGCATGATTTTGCCCAGACTACAGTCTAGTCCATTCAGGGGGATAGAAACAATACAGGGACCACTCCCCTAGAGGTGGGACAGATGAGGAGCATTTAGGCACCTTAAAGCCCAGCCCCTCACCATTTCATTTATGAATATTTCTGTGAGCTTTGGGAACAGAACGCTCCTTCCACAGCCACAGTGCACAGTGAACAGAACAGGACAGGGAAGGGAGAAGTCAGCCAAGAGCCAGATGTCTTACAAGGAGCCTTCCAAGCTGGGACACATCTCTGCTGGACCTCAATTTGAGTTTATGTGGGGCTGTATCCTCCTTCTTTTCTTGCATGTCTTGCATGGCAGGGGTTGTTACAGCACAATGTAGCGCCACAGGCACCACAGCTCATGCAGAGCCAACAAGGCAGTGGAAAAGCCACTTTTGAATTTTGGGTGAGTAGAGGAGGGACTGACTTGCAGTGGTGCATAATCCAAACTGACTTCTCTAATGAGAAAACTGACTACAAAGCTCAGATGAGCATTTCCGGTTCATAAATTTCTCCATCAAAGTAAGTATATGAAGTCTGAGTAGGTTGTGCCTCACAGAGTCCTAATTGTAAGGCTTTGGTCTGTTTGGTTCCCCGGGTCTTAAAACTCATTGCAAAGCCCTATGAACTCAGAGCAGGGTTGCAAGGAGTGACATTGTAGGTGTCCAGAGTGTGAAGTTCTGGGCTGCCTTCCCCAGGATCCCAAACCCATGGCTATCTCCTTCTCTCCAAGGAGAGCATCAGTCAAGTCCCCACCATCACCTAACAGCAATATGAGTCTCAGTGGGTTTCCCCAGGCTCCTGAGCCTCCTAAAGTGGGGCAAGGTTCTGAGGGTGGCACCTCCACATGGGGCAGTGAATCCACCCCTTAACTCCACTGCCACGGAGAAGGAGTCACGTCTGCACAGCTGTCTGTGACTTCTTGAGTTTTGCCAAATCTGTGCTTACTGGGAGGACTGGAGATTGAAACAGGAGAAATCAAAGAAAGAAATGTTTGGTGACATCATCTGAGCTCTGAGAAACACATACATGTGCAGGAATTGAAAATGATCCTCTGGGAGGAGCAAAGTGCAAGGAATGAAAGACAACCCTTCCTGGTAAAAGAACTGGCGTAAAAATGTTTGTTGGAGGTGGAGCCACCCTTGGTGTTGTCAACAAACTATAGAGCTGTGCTCACCAGTTTCCCTGATTCCTAGACGGGGAGAACTAGTCACACATGCTGGGAGACTCTCTACAAGGTGCCAGGAACTTCCAGCTCGTTTAACTTAACCCCTGTACTCTGTTTGCACAGCATTAAAGCGCTGTACTTTCCAGAAAACAATTTCTGACATGTATTTTAAGTTCCATGATTTTATACCTTCGTGAGCGTGCTCGGGCATTCTGATAACCTCCCCCTCTCCTCCAGCCCTGCCTCCCAACATGGGGCCCTGTGGGGAAACGTGCTGTCCTGCTGTTGATGTTTCCCCTGAGCAGACACACATCTATGACTGTATGAAAAATTAATAAAGGAATACAGAGAGCGTTAACAAACGCTGACAGATCTCCCACAGTTAACTGACACCAACCGTTCTGTTTAAAATTAATAAAGGTTTACAGAGCACACAGAACTCACACCTCATCACAGAGCAAACGTCCCACACAGCTCAGCAGGTCATAGCACTGCATCAGTGAGGCTGTGTGCCACAAATCGTGACACACATCCCAGGCATTGTGTCAGGCCCATGTGGGGTGCTGCTCTCAGTCCAGGTGTGGGAGGGCTGTCTGACGCATGCACAGGAGATTGCCACTGATGGATGTGTGATGTGGGCTGTAAGGGAGGTTGCTAAGGGTCCTGTGGACAGGAGAAACAAAAGGAGAAACCCCAGCACTGCTAATGGTAGTGTGATTGCAGTCTGCCTTTTATTCAATGTTAAAGGCAGCCAGCAAGTTGGGAATTGTATAGAATGTAAAGACCAAGAGCTCTGACATTTTGTGAGCTTCACAAGCCCTGAAGCAGACCAGACAACTCCTAGATGAAGTTTTATTAGGAAGCTGTAGGTCTTGAGGCATCACCAGTGGTGTGGCTAGAGATGGGACTGGCGCAAGTGAGCAGGATTGACCCCACACTTGTGCAGACTGCACCACCTAAGCTAGAGTTGCCTCCAAGAGTATTTAGCAACCCCAAGCCTTGGTTCAGGGATAACAACAGGGTTGTGCTGCCAGCAAAGCCAATGAATATAAAGACTGACAATACTGAGACCTGGGGACTTTCACATTTTGCTCTGATGGTGATAACTGTCTGGAGCAGGTTGTCTCATCTGGGTGGGCTGATGTGATGGTTCTCAGGTGAACCACTGGTGGAAAAGTGCCTATCTTACCTCCAAGCAGCTCCTGTGGAAAGCATGTGGACAGGGGGAAGATGCTTGGACAGTTCCTCCAGGAGAGCACCTTGCTCAGCCATATTAAGCTCCTCTGCTTCTCATTTGCATCCTTATTCTTTTGGCATCATGGCAGGTGAGAAAGAGGAAACCAGAAAATTGGCAGCCAAATGGTGTGGGAGTGTTGTGCCTGGCTCACACCTCCGCAGCTGTCTGGCCCTAATGTACCAGATACGCTCACTCTGGTTGCCACATATGTACCATGACCAGTCCAACTACCATGAGGAGAGCTGCTTTGTTCTCAGTGATTTGTTTCGGAACTCAAAAAATGGTACTAGCTACTCCCAAAAGGTGAATCATAAGGATTTAATAGGGTGAGCATCTAAATGGAAACCAGTGACTTCTGGCTATGCTTTTTTGCCTACCCCACCATGTTCCACAGGAGTGATCCCATATACCAGTAGCACCCTATGGTGATGTGGGATCACAGCTCATGGCATTATCTGTTCCTGCTGATGCGTCCTCCTTTCCTTCACCCCAGTGGAAATAATGACTCATAAAGTAAAAGCTGTGTGTCCATTTGCAGATTGCTCCTACCTGCATCTGTGATGTAATTGCATTGAAACATCACAAAACAGAGTAAACTCCTTTAGGTAGTCAGATCTGAAAAGAGAAATGGGCTGAAATTTGAACCTGGTAACTCTACAGCCTAAATGAAAATAGTCTGTAGTTACCTCCTTGAGAAAGGCACCAAACCTCACTTGATTCTCAGCTTCCTGTCTGTTTACAGGGGCTTAATCAAAGCAACTCAGATTGTGGCTTTGAATACCATTTCCAGAATTTCCAGAATGGCTCAAGATGCTGCTTCGTGGCCTGCCTGCTCTCTGTTGTCATCTGCTTGCTGGAGATTCACCCCTCCCCAGCAGAATTGGTGGACCTGGATGTGCATGTGCATCTCTGTGCTCTGATGTTCACAGCTTCTCAGGACAGCACTGAAACTCGGCTTCTCATGCTCAGGGATAATGGTGAGAGATGGTGAATTAACACCTTGAATTAATGCCTTGAAATGCCCTCATTTGATTCTCTGGGATAATGCATTCAGTATTCTGGTTTTGCAGTGTTTACACATCCCCCTGTCCAGCTGTTTACATCATACTTAGTAATTACCTTCACAGAGCTGTTTCCTTGTTTCTGGAGGTGATGTAATCTTTGCTTTGTCGACACACTTTGCTATATTGAAGGGCTTTAGAACACTTCCTTCTGTGATTTTATTTCCCTGGCTCTTTAGAAAATGCTGTCGCTATTTTCTCATCTAGCAGTGGCCAGAACTTTTGTCTGGGTGAAGAATATGGGAACAGCCAACTTCCTGCCATTAAAGAAGTCTCTCATTGTAGAACTGAGGCTGAGACAGATTCATTTGATCTACACTTGCCACAAAATAGCTTGTATCTTCAGCTGTGCTAATACCCTGCTTGGTCTGAAAGAAGCAAGGGAGAAAAGGTTTCAGCAGCCTTCCTCTGCAGCCCATACTTAGCACTGCATATCTTAAGCAAAGCTGCCGCATTAGCCTGGACTGGGTAAACTGGAGTACCTCATAGCTTGGGTGTGTTCCATCACCCTCCTGTGGGTGGGTGGGTGGGCAAAGGCTGAGCCCCTTTGCAGGACTGGAGTGGCGGAAGGGGAACAAGACAGGCTCACCTCAAATCTGCCTCTGGGTCAGAGGGTCGCAGTTGCAGGCATTGAGCTAAGGTCGGCCTCTGCAGACACGTTCTCCTTCAGCTGGAGGACCTCTCTACTGTAATGAAGTGAGTGGGTCACTGGAAGTTGACATTTTTTCCAGATCTGTCATTTGCTAAGTGATTTTCAGGAAATCAGTCACCTACTCAGTGCTATCGGCATAGTGTCTGCATGGGGTGTAAAACTGTCTACCTCCAAAACCACTTTGAGATCCATCAGTGATACCTAAGGTCTCTGTGCTCCTTCTGGCTGAATCTTGACCTCTGCTATTGAAGGAAAATAAATCACAATATGACACCAAGCACCCTTTCTCCTCCAGCCATCGAACTTGGGCTCTCTCCTGGGGTGTGCAGGAGGAGCAGCTGAGCATCCCAGGGCAGTGGGAGCAGCTGTGTAGGGACGAGCCCTCTGAGCTGTGGCCTCCAGGCACCATTACGTTTAGCAGAGGTACCAAAGTGCAGCTTGCTTCATCCTTGTCCACCCTAAGCAGAGGGCAGCTGGGGATGGAGCAGGTCAGCAGCCCACTGGCCCTCCTCTAGCAGGATGGGGACCAGGTGCTCCCTTTATGTTTTAGCTTTTATAAGGATTAACTCAGATTCACGTTTAAGATGTCACTCTAATTCTGGTCTGAAGTGCAGCGTAACATCATAGCCCTCTATTAGCTGTGCCAATTACAGTTTTTTCCTTCCCCATTTCCTCTCAGGTGTCAGACCAGAATGCTATTTCTTTTCTTCCTGAGAGCACTATTTTAAAAACAGAAGAAAAGCACGTTATTACTGTGATAGGTGTTGGACTGTGTGACCCCTGATGTAATGGGGTGTTTATAGCCATGATGCTCTTACCCGATCCGTTCATAATCAGAAGTAATGGCAGCACTTCGCCACTCGCTCTGCTTGAGGATGCCACAATAAATCCAGCTGAGGCGCAGTGTCGCTGCAGCTGGCGTGTGATATAGAAGAGCTGCGCTTTTTTACTTCTGTAATGGTTATTGCTCTTCTGCATTATACGAATATTGCCGGTCCTGGTGATTCAATCGTCATGAATCAACCCTCAGAAAATAATGAGATTTTACAAAGTGTGTATTTTGGAAGTGGTTTTTTTTTACGGCCCGTCAAATGCTTGAGCCTTTGTGTCATGCTGTTGGGCTTCCCTTGTTTTCCTGCCACAAGATAGAAAGGAAGGAAAAAGAAAATGTGTTCACATGTGATGGTGTGATTTGAGCAGCTGGTCCCTACCAAAACCTCCCAGTATCACAGAACCCAGGGTAAAGACCTTGTAAAGGCCCATCTGAGCAATGGGTCCAGCTCTGTGGAAGGAGCAATGGAGTGCACATTTTTGAGGTGACAGCAATAGAAGGCAAGGGCTGAGCAGAGCAGGGAGCAGCACGGTATGGGACACTGGTCGTGCTGGCAAGAAATGGTCCAGCAGCACATGCTCCCAAGCCACTGGCTTGTCTCTGCCTGCTCTGTGAGCAGATGCGAGTGGCTGCAAGGTTGCAGCACGAAGCGGGTGAGGGAATTGATCCAAGTTAAAAATAACCCTGCCTCTCCCTCTCTTCTCCTCCCAGTTTTACAGCATTACCTCAAACCTGCATCGGTTTTACTGATCCTGCTCACCGTCTGGCACCACAGCAGCTGCAGTAACACAGCTGAAGGAGTGGTGGAGAGGTTGTAGGGTGTTGGGTGTAGGAGGCATTGATAAGGGTACCCCAAAGCCTTCCTGGAGCTGAATACAGGTGCATGTGAAACAGAAAGAAAGCAGGGAAAAAAAAAAAATAAAAAGAGCAAAGAAGTCTCTTCTCTGGTGCAAGTAAGGAAGAAACTACAAGTCAGGAATGGTGTTTTAGGGGAAAGCAGGTGTGGATTTTTCAGCATTCAGGGAGGCATGACTCTGAAGGACTCATTTGTAAAGAAGATTACATCTGAGAAATACCCACCCTGGCTTTCAGCTCCTCTTAAATCGCAAACACGTCCCTGTATTTGGTTTTCCTTCACTGAAATGAAGAATGACTGCTAATGGATTTGAATCCATATTCTGCATGTTTCTGAACAGCAGAGTGAAGGACTGACAGATCGAGACAAGCAGCCCTATGAGCAATCACTCAAAAACAGCCCTAGTGAAATGGTACCAATGGGGACACAGCTTGGGAGGTGTTGGCCACATCCTACCCTGTCCCGCTCTGGCCAGTCTGTGCCTTGCTGTGTTCTCATCAGCTCTTTCTTACACCTCTAGAGCTCTTAAGTCCAATCTGCATGCAGGTTTAAAACCTTGACTATTTTTCACTCTTTTTGTAAACTACCAGACTGCTGTTGCTGCTTTGTGCTCCTCTACTCCTAACTCTGCACCTTGTCATCTCCCCACATCATTGTTCTCCTATATCTCCATCCCTGGAGATGTTCAAATCCAGGTTGGATGGGGCCCTGGGCAGCCTGATCTAGTGGGTGGCAATCCTGCCCATGGCTGGGGCTTGGAACTGGATCATCTTTGAAACCCCTTCTAACCCAAGACATTCTATGATTCTATATCCTTTCCATTCCATTCTTTCCATTCTTTCTTTTTCTCCCACCAAACTTATCTTTCTTATCCTGATTAACTCTCTTCCTCTCCAGCACTTCTACTCCAGCAAGTCTTCCCTGATTCCAGAATTGGATTTCTAACCAAAACACTACAAGCAGGAAAGTTGGTATTAACAGTTCTCCTGCCCACGTATTTCTTTATGTATGCTCCAAGTGCTCCTGTCATTCCCTCCCTCTATGTCTAAGAGACAGACAGAGGTTTCCTTTCCCCCAGCCTCCACCTTCTTTCTCTTTTAAAAGTGTCCCCTAGTGACAGAGACTGTATTTCCCAACCAGAAAGTAAAATTTCTAGCACATCTGATTGCTCCAGCAATAAAAATGCGAGATAATTGTCAAAATAACACAGAAAGCACTGTAATCTCAGGATGTCTGAAGCTGTGCACTGTGTAAGCAATTTTCTCTAATAATCTCCCACTTACATAGCACTGAGCAACTCAGGAGAATTCTCCAGAGGGGATGAGGCCCTTGTATCCTCACACCATGTGCAAGGATGCTGACGTGCCACAGGACACATGGTGTGTCCCTGCAGATGGGGTAAGGGGACAACCAGAGCCTGCTGAGTGCATATGCTGGGATCCTACTTCTTCCCACATAGCACTGGGATGTGGAACATGATTCCAGAGAGCAGTGGAACCCAATGGCCATGGGATGAGTCCTTTTGTAAGTCCTCTGAAGGCAACCAGAGCAGTAGGTGGGTTGGCAAGGGGAAAATGAGAAAGGAATACAAAGCCCACCTCTGTTTGCTAACATCCTTTATTTCTTTTGTAAATAATGCTCTCAGCCAGCAGTCCCCAAAGGAGATCTGTAGGGAATCACACAGTCTCCGCATGGACTTATGTACAAAAGGAAGCAGCTGGTCCCTGACATTTATTGCTCTGCTCAGCTTGGGAAGTTTGGCTGAAATGCTGCATAAAAACTTGTTTCTCTCATAGGTTGTTGGTTTATTTATTTATTTCCAATTAAGCAATTAAGACTTCAAGAAAAAATGCTAATTCTTTTCAGCCAGGACAGGTTGTGCTGGAGATTGCACAGGGTAAGGCTGCAGGACACAGGTTTTTTCCTGTTCTTATTTTAGCTGAGCCAGTTTACCCTCCCTAGTAAATACATGATAGTGCAGTTTGTTTATAGCAGGTAGCACTCACAGCACAGCTGTTCTTTGAATTATGTAACTTCATTGACTCACAGATGAAATATTGGCCACCTACTCCAGCCACTTGCCAGGCAATGGTGCTAACCTATGCACACTGATGGGTTCTACACACACTGCAGCTTTTCTCTGAGGTTACGTGTAAGAACTGAGAAACTTCCTCCCTGTGTCATCAAGTTGTCTCCTCTGATTTCTCCTAGGGGTGCTGAGATCTCCTTTCAAAGAGCCAAACACCCCCAGCGTAGGAATTATCATTTGGTATCACCACACTTACGGAGTTCCTGGGAAAAACTTTGATACTTACAGTGGATGTTTGGCACTTAGATCCAAAACAAACCAAAAATAAGTGAGTTCTTAATAATCATGCCAAAATCAGGAGCTGCATGCCTGAAGGCTTGTTATGTGAATTACCAGGTGTTGGAGCAACTTCAGTGGTTTTTGGAGCTGTTCTCCATGTTGAATGAATGCAAGCGAGCTTTTAATGGATATCCTGACCCATCTGGCTTGGCTTTTAGGGGAATTGGCATGAAGCTGTTTCTGTAAAGCCACCCTTGTTTCTACACATGCTTTCACATTGATTCCGGTGATTGCACAGCAGCTATACAGCCTATGTGATCAACAGCTCTATGTCCAGGTGGGGGCTGTTGACGAGTGGTGTCCCTCTTGGGTCCGTCCTGGGACTGATACTCTTCAACATCTTTATCAACAACATGGATGATGAGATTGAGTGCATCCTCAGCAAGTATACAGATGACACCAAGATGAATGGTGCAGATGATATGGCAAAAAGATGAGATACCGTCCAGGGGACCTTGACAAACTCAATAGGTGGGCCCATGTGAACATAATGAGGTTCAACAAAGCAAAGTGCAACATTTTGCATTTGGGTCAAAACAATCCCAGATATGTATACAGACTGGGAGAAAAACTCCTTAAGAGTAGCCCTGCTGAGAAGGACAGGGGGGTCCTGGTAGATGAAAAACTTAACGTGAGCCAGCAGTGTGCTCTCACAGCCTGGAAGGCCAATGGTAACCTGGGCTGCATCAGAAGAGGGGTGGCCAGCAGAGACGGGGAGGAGATTGTTCCTCTCTACTCTCCCCTTGTGGGACCCTGGCTGGAGTACTGTGTCCAGGTCTGGTGCCCCCAACACAGGAAAGGTATAAAACTTCTGGAGAGGGTCCAGAGGGAAGCCACGAACTTGATCCAAGGGCTGGAGCACCTCTCGTGTGGAAATAGGCTGAAGGAATTGGGCTTGTTCAGCCTGGAAAAGATAAAGCTGCGGAGAAATGCCATTGTGGCATTCCAGTATTTAAAGGAAGTTCAGAAATACGAGGGAAATCGTTATACACAGATAGATAATGATAGGACAAGGGGGGATGGTTTTAAACTAAAGGAGGGAAGATTTAGATTAGATGTCACGGAGCAGTTTTTTACTGAGAGTGCAGTGAGGTACTGGCACAGGTTGTCTAGAGAGGTTGTGGGTGCTCCATTCCTAGAGATGTTCAAGGCCAGGTTGGACGGGGCCATGAGCAATCTGATCTTGTACTTGATCTAGTGGTTGGCAACCCTGCCTGCAGCAGGGGTGTTGGAACTTGATGATCCTGGAGGTCCCTTCCAACCCAAGCCATTCTGTGATTCTGTGATTCTACGATTCTTTGTCCTCCATTCCCACCTGCCAGTCACTGAGGCCTACCTGCAGCATCCTGAGCTGCACCAGCCAAACTCTTTGTGTAATTGTGTGATACCTGTGTTAGGAAATGACCATTCTGCTTGTGATGGCTCTCATATCTGTTGGATGCCTTGCTGAGGTGTTTGAGCTCACTGATCTGGCAGAAAAACTAAGCTAGCCAAAAAACAAGAAGGAAAGTTTTCCAGCAGGCTGTGAGATTGCTCAGCTGCCCTGTATCTCTCCAGCCTAGGTGACTGGGCCCTTAATCTCTGTTACTTACACAAGGACATGCATTCACATCCATGCTTGATAGAGGCAATCCGCATTTACAATGTAAACACCAGAGAGCAGAAGTCCAGCACACGATGACTAATTATGCTCCTTTAGCATCATTGTATCGGTATTTTGTTTATGGAGCAGTACCATTCCAGCTCAAGACTTGATGCACACGCGTGCCAGCTTCTCCCAGGATCACTGCTTTGTGGCGAGCTTCTGCTGAGGCTGTTTTGTATCTCCTTCACTTCTTAATCCAAAGCTTTTATTGAGTTGGACATACCCGTTCCCTGCAAAGCTCCCAGCAACTTCACTTTCATATCATCCAGAAGCAGCTTAGCCAGGGGTGGTTTCTTTCTTCCTGGTTTCTCCCTTGTGATTTTAGATGCCAAGTTTCAGCCTGAAAAAAAAAAAAAACAACATTTACAGCTGTGTTATATAAACTAATGAAAAACAGTGTTTAAAATGAAAGTGCTGGCACAACTTTATGGAGAACAGGAGTGGAAATAGCCATATGGTAATAAACAGGCTACCTGATATGGCTTATTGTTTAACTCCTTGCTTACTTCCAGAAACTTAGGTTTACACTCCCAAATGTTGTCTCCATCTCTGAGTCCTCTGAGACACTGGCGTGTGTTCAATCACTCCAACCTGATTTTGGGTCCTTCTGAGAGCATAGCCCTGGAGTAGCTCAGCCTTGTCAGGCAGGGGATGGCTCTGTTTTCACACGCTTCACAGCACAGAACACACTGTAAACAAAGTACGAATTTCTACAGTAAGCAACAGACTTTTTTTTTTTTTTTAATAAACTAAAATATTTGGACATAAATGGGTTTTCCTTTTTTTGCAGCTCATCATTAGGAAGACCAAAGAGGAGAGATTTTGTACCTGCAGTGTTGACTTTCTCAGTTGTATCTGCAATGGTTTCCCATCTTGTGATTGCAATGTCACGGAGAGATATTTACAACGTGCCAGGAAAAATGTTTCCTTTTTAGAGCCCATCACAGTAGCATAATAACAAGCCTTGTAATCTGTCTTCCCCATATACCGAAATCACTCGATGGAAATGATTTTTATATGCTGACTGTTGGTGTGCATATTAAAGCCATTTCCAAGGAAAGGCTGTAAAACACTCATCCGTGCACAGCGCTGCCACCCAGCAGTAAAATGCCCGTGCCAGGTCCACTGGAGCTTCCACAGTTGTTGCTGCAGCTGGAGCTGGCACCAGCACGGGTGGAGAGCGGCGCTGGCGCAGATAAACCCTTATGGTAAACCAGCTATAATGTGGTTTGGCTCCAGGCCCAAGTAATAACTAACCAGTTCTATGTTAATTATTTGCTATTCTTCTACATATAGGAATAGGTGCAGGCCAGTGCTAAGCATAAATAACTGCCATGTGCTGCTAGCCTTCATAAATTCTCTTCATTTTTTTCTTACATATTACATCGCTGGCTAATTGACAAGAATTATGAATTGCTCTGGTTTTTTTTTTTTTCCTTTTGTTCTGGGCTCTTTCTTGCAGCCTCTCATGAAGGAATAATCTAGAGTGTGCTTGTAAGGATAAACAGAGGCTCTCATACATTTGGATATTTCATTCCACGGTTCCCATGCATTTTATATGGTAATTCACCCTTACATGCTGCCTGCAAAACAGCCATTCTCTCAGGAGTCCCCCAGTAAATCTGCTCCAACTGGAATATATTTCCAGATCTGCACTGGAACAACCACTAAGGAAATGGGCAGCAAAGCTGCAGGGCTGCCTGCCCTCCTCCTCCATCCACTCTCACCACAAGCCCTCACTCCTCAAATTCTCACATACCACCTTGTCAGGGGCATCAACAGAGCTCTTTGTGGGAGTGACTGAGAAACTGGCCCAGCTCTGAGCAGTCAGCACTGTTGCCTTTTTTTTCTGGGTTACATTTTTAAGCGGACAAAACGAAGGGACAGCCTGCAGCAGCACTGGCAAGGGAAGATATGTGTCAAAGAAAGGCATACGTGTAATTAGCATCTCCTGGAGAGCTTACCCCAGTGGAGCTCTGAAATGACAACTGACTGCATCACAAAAAGATCCATGTAGGAACTCACCAGTTGAGGGGAGTGTGGACTCCCTGGACAATGCCACTAAGTGACTATCTGCCTCCTTAGAAATCTCAGCCTTTACACTGACGTGTAAATGTTGCTAAAGTGCTTTTGGAAGTGCTGCTCTAGGTCTTACCAGCTTGGTGTCCAGCTGTGCCAGTGAAGGTTTATGTCAGGCATCAGGCAGAGTTTGTGAGGAAGATGGTCAAGCACTGGAACAGGCTACCGAGGGAGATAGGGGGTGGAGTCCCCATCCCTGTAGTATTTAAGAAATGTGTGGATGTGGCACTGAGGGATGTGGTTAGTGATGGAACTCTGTAGGTCGATGGTTGGACTTGATGATCTTGAAGGTCTTTTTCAATGTAGGTGATTCTATGATTCTGTGATTCTATGACAGGATTTTGAGTCTCTGCTGCAACTTGACAAGGACCTGTGGTCTGGTGTCCACCTGGAAGTGTGGGAACACAGCAAGAAATCTTCAGCCAGAAGTGTTGTGGTGCTGGTGTAACATTTGACTCAGTAGGCTTTCACAGATGCAGGTAAATACTACTAAATCTCAAATTTATACTTCTCCTAGCATTTGATGTACACTTTGCATGAGTATAAATGGCTAGCTAGAAACCAAGAGAAAATTAGGCCCAAGAGAGATAAGCTTTAACAACTCTGCAGCCTTCCCTGGGAGGTAATTTGTGCAGCCATTAAATAAAGAAAAATTATTGGAATTTAACAAATAACACAGATTAATAACAGGGTGACCCATTCTCCATTATCTGGTGGGACGTACATTGTTTCATTGATATTGCTACACTGCATAAAGAATGAAATAAATCACATTTTAATTAAAATAAAATGGAAATAATGGAAGACAAAGGAATCACTGATGTTCTTCTAATCTACTCCAGAAAGTGCTGTTCTTGATAATGATGGAGAGGGCTCATCTGGGAAAAGTTAAAAGTGGACATGTATGGGGACACGATGATAAAAATTGAATGGAAAATGCTTTCAGTCAGGCTCACAGCTTGGTTAATAGAGCACTGTGCTAATGAATATTGGCATGTACATGGGCCCACCTAGGCTTTGAAGTGATTGGAGTGTGGAGGGAAGGCTCACAGCTCTGCTGCTATTAGAACAGAACTGGCTCTCTACATGCTGAGGCTGCCTGTTAAGTGTGCACTTCTGTGTTTCTTGGCTACTTGCAAAGCAAAAACTAAACAGGACTTGGGAGAAGTTATTCTAAGATACAATCCCTACCTTTGGAGAAACATAGAGGTAGTGGTCAGGGTCCCGAGATCTCATGGATCTGAAGGACAGGGAAGATCTTACACACTAAGATTTAGACCCAATGTCAGCAGCTAGCCACTGAAGTACCTGAAACGGGAATCTCTGTCCTGATCCCACCTGGTTTAACTCATGCACTCTGCAAGAATCACACCTGAGACTTACAGCAAACTGTATCACAAGTAGGAATATGATAGAAAATCTGGCTTGTATTGGTCTGGGATCTGTGTCGTATCCACGTCAATCCTACCCCTGTGTCAACCTGTGGAAAAGGCAGTGTTGAGAACAGGACCATGCTTTGCTGTAAAAAAGTCAAAAAAAAAAAAATAAAAATAAGAAGAGTGTCTGGAAAGAGGCCAGATCTTGCAGTCTTTTCCTTCTTCTTCTTCTTCTTCTTTTTTTCAAGCACTTACTTGTTTTATTCTATTTACAGCCTCTAGTTTTCCAGCGTGGCCGATTGTATTTCACCTCGGAGCGCTCCGGCCCGGGAAGCAGCCGCAGCCCTGGCTGCTGCCCAGCTGGCCTCTGCCCTAGTTCCTCTCCCACTACAGGCAGGCTGTGGGATCTCTCCTTTTCAGGGCTAAACCGTGCCGCCCACTTTTGATCATTAAAGGAAATGAAGCTGAAATCACATCTGAAGAAGTAAACAAGACTCACGTATGAAGGCACTGAAATGGCAAAGCAAGCAGTCTTAAAAGCGAGCACACACAGCACGGGCTGCCACTTGTCCCCCTGGTTCAGCAGTGTTCTACAAGCACTTGGCAGAGCTATAAATGACAGCACGGGGTGCGAGGCGGTGAAGAATAAAATCCTGAGTATTCGGCTTTCAAGGAAATTTACAAAAGCCACCATCTCAACAGCCAAGATTCACATGTGTCTTCCAAGAAAGAATTGCTTTTCTATGGGAATGAAATCGTCCCCTGCATTGCTGAGCTAATGATGTATAAAATAACTCTGACACACCAGAGTCCCACAGTGGCACCAACCAACAGCAGAGAAAGGGGATTCCAAACAAGCTGTTGGTGACCAGAAAACAACTTGAAACAGATCGCTAGCAATAAATCTTACTATGACATTGGAGCTGAGCTCATCTTACAAAGAGCAAAGAGTAGACGGAGAAAAGCAGATGGCACAGCCTTTCCCAGTGGTACAAACAGAGATGAGTGCGTATCGTTTCTGAGTACTGTAGAAATCCCTGCCCATCTCAGTTGTGTAAATAACCAGAAAGAACATTAATACATTTCTAGGGACTGAGTTTTAATTGTTCTGTGTTTTATAACCATTGCTTGCGTCTCGTTCTATTTACCATGGCAATAGTTCCAAATATTCCACGTTACGGAAATGATGACGTTCAGCTGGAAATGTTTTACCTGCCAAGTCCTGAACTTCACACTAGCGGTTATCCGGCAGTAGCTGGTGGCAGAACTAACCTACTGCAGCATAACTGGAGGTTACATCCTTTACATGGTTACATTTAATCACTTCTGATGCCTGTCTAAGTTGTACCACGTACAAGGGAATACAGATTCTACACTCAAATTTTTGGAAGTATGAAAATAAGAGCAACAGGAATAAGAATAAAGCATAATTATCACAACCGCCTGTCCAAGGAACCCGGGATTTGCTGTATATTATGAATGGATCATCCTTTGTTCAAGTCTTCTCCACAAAAGTTGTTGTGTGTAAAATCCATGCAAACCATGAAATCTGCCTCAGTATAGAAGCACAGGAAGAACTGTGAACCTGATCACACTGCACATACTATCACACGCATAAAATTAAGAAGCTAGAAACTCGAGTGATGCACATTAATTGCAATTCTTTAAAGGCAATCTGTAGCAATAGGATAAAAAAAAAATCAGATAATAAAAAAACTTACAAAAAAATACATGTCCGTACCATTACACATGACTAAAACTTTCATTTTTCCATGCTATTTACGTGTATATTTGTGTGGAAACCTTTTTAAAAATGTCCTTTACAACTTCTTGAGATTTACTTACACAATTTCATAGTTCTGCAGAACAAAGCTGACGTCTCCAGATGGCAAATATAAACATCCAAAGATGGACTGCCACTCAACGACACGTGGGGAATATTTGCCAAAGCTAAATACAGCACTAAAAGAATTTCAACAGTGGAGTACTAGTTCTTCTGCAAACACCATTAATACTGGCACAATAGACCTAACTGATGCAGTAGAGGCGGTGAGCTGCACTCAAAATCTTTGCTACCCACAAAAAGGCACTTATTTCTGGATTGTTATATAGTCAGGAAATCATACAGTAAATCAAAGTGACTTATTACTCAAAGCCTGCTATAAAATGCAGCACATATTAAGTGACATACAAGAAACATGCACATGTGCATGGCTGGGGAAGTGTGCATGGGATTCAACCATTTTGATGAATAAATATTTGAGGCTTTTACAGTTCCTCAGCATCTTCTTTTATGTGATCAAGTAACTGCAACTACAAATTTTACTAGAGGACTGACATTTTTGTATTACAACAGCTTCTTTGTTGCTCCAAACAGCAATGCATATACTGCAAATCAGTTCAGAAAGAAGATGCTTTCCATCGTACTCAGCCTTATTATCAAAAAGAGAAACTACACAAAGTTCTTCATAGCTTTTTTACCAGCAGCATTAGTCTCCTTCAGACATTGGCCAGGGAGGGTGGAGATCCGCCATAATACGCTACACATTCTGTCTGAGCTGTAACAACAGAAGGCATTCCTTGTGAGCTGTGTGATTCCAAACATCTAAGAGAAGGAGTTCACTCATTATAGTGAATAAGTCCTTTAAACTTTGCCACATTCTCCAAGCAAAAATTGCTTTATGAATACACTGTTTGACAAATATCCTCATCTGGAGAGGTTCAAAAACCTCAGTCCCACCAACCTCAACAGAGACAGACCTTCTTGGTGATTCGCCCTTGTTTCAGACACCAGTTCTGTAAGTTGTATGGTTGCATCAGACACTCGTGGCTTTCAGAGCCTGGTCTACACACAAACCCCCTGAGGAATACTGAGATTGCCTGGGAAGACCACACCTTCAGGTACTTTGTTCCAAGTCTACACATACATCCTTCTAGGGGCTTTCTTTCCCAGCATAACTCTATACCACTGTATATTGTCAACAAGAATATTGTAAACAAGAAATGGGATTTCTGTTTACTGTAAATCATTATTAAAGCACTGTATTTTGAAAGGGTGTAATGTGAACTAATGTGTCTGTATTGAGTAGATTCATGGCTGAATGCTGGAAAGGAGATCTGTGGCAACAGTAAGCCCCAATAACTGTTCCACAGCGCTACTAGAGTTCTCTCTGCACTGCCTGCCTGTGCTACAGAACTGAAAGATGTACAGCCATGGTGTCATACAGAAGCCTCAAATAGCTGTAACAAGGCTTTGCTGTGATAGCTGCATAACAATTTCATTCCCCTTGCAGAATATTTTCTGTGAAGAAAACTCAGTCTACAATTGCAGATGCCACACAGAGCATTTTTTGAAGTCAAAAAGTGCGGAGTAACTCCAGGCGTGGATGGGGTCTGGAACATGATCCATGGGGATGCCTCCAGCATGCTATGCTTCATGACGGCTTTCTGGCTTTGGCAGCTATGTGGGTGAAGAAGTTCTGCCCTCTGGTCTCCAGCTACTCACCATGGCTCACCAACTTTATTTTGTGTGAGAAGATACATACAGTGGTCCACTGCCCAATCCAAGAACAGCTGTCCTCAGTTTAATATTCTATCTACTTTGATAGCAGAGGCATCAACAATCACAGCACGGAGAGTTCAGCAGCTGAATTATAGCAGCAGTAATAATGAGAGCACAAGTGGGAATCCCAGGAAAACCTTAATCATTATCATTAACATTTTATTTTCTGCACTGCCATCCCTGCTGCAATGTACCACAATTTGCTGTACCAGGCTATGCAATGCCCGATGCCAGTAAGAATCTGCATAAATGGAAGGAGCAGGATAGCTGTGATGAAAAAGTCATCAAAAGCTGGAACTGCACTGGGACCTTTTGATATTTTAAAATTATTTTTGTTCTGCTGTGTTGTGCAGTTTCAGATCAGGTACGGTTTTGAGGTGCAAGGGATGTAGTTGGAAGGACATAGACTGATTATGCCTAGACTCCCTTGTACCTAATTCATTTATATATATGTGTTCTTGCAAACCATGCTGCAAATCCTGGTTTTATCACTGGTTTGCCCAGCTTACTCTCTTAGTCAACTCAGTGTTAAATGGAAGTAGCAAAACCCACCAAGTTGTAGCAACAATGAATTTTGGTAAATGCTGTGGAGAGTTTTCTCTTTAAGCTTGGCATTCAGAAAGAGAAACAAACTTAAAATAGGAACCATTTACAATAGATCATCATGTAGATAAATGTGTTAAAAGCCCAACAGAGGGAACTTCTGAAATGCATGGGCTCTGAACACCAGAGATATATAGCTTGAGTAACGTCTTCCTCACTGAAGATGATCTACTGTGTATTTCTAAAGAAAGCTATAATGAAAGTAAATAATACTAAGTGTTTTATAAAGTGGTTCATTAACTGAAAAAGGATGTTTCTTCCTTGGACAAATTGTCTTAGAAATGTTCCTTCGGGGTCCTGCCTTCATTTTTAAAACAGAATTGTGCCAGCAGACCTACTTCATATAGTTTTACATCAATTTTGCAATCAGGCTTTCTATTTACAAGCTCTCTGGGCTTAACTTCGCTACAAAGTTAACCTGAGTTAGAATTTATTTTGCTTATAATCAGAATCCTTTCTACATCAGAAAAAAAGAAAAATAAGCCTGAGTCTGCAGTTGCTTTTCATTTGAGGCAGCGATACAGGCTGGTATGACAGTGAGCCTAATCGTCAGCTACTCTGCATTGTGAGCACAGGTTTGCACTATTTGAATGCTGCTGATCTTCCTATGCTCTCCCACTCATCTTTCCTTATTCCAGCAGGATCCTGCTAATGCCTGGGCCAAAAGTAATGGCTCAGTCACTGACAGGGCTGACCAGAGCCATGAGTGGTCTGAAGAAACCACAGCCTATGGTTTCACAGTGTAAAGTTTTCACAGGTAAAAGCAGCCCTGTCTTAGCCCTGTCTTAGCTTACTTAGCCCTGTCCCATTGTCCTTTCTCAGCTCTGCCCTCCTCAATCATAGCACTGCACATTTCTGCTGACCGACCACTTTCTAAAAGTCCAAAAATGAAGTGTTTTTAAGAAAGATCACTGGCTCACCACGTGGAACAGCATCATTTTGCCAGCACAACAGTGAGGGCTTCAGTGTGAGCACTGAAGCAGGTCTGAAACCCTACAGCAGTATTGGTACTAAGAATTTCGCATTCAGAAGCTCAGCACCAGGCACAAGTGAAGGTACAAAGACATGCTCCTTGGGGAGCATGAGGCTCCAGGTGTCCCTTTATACCTTAAAAACTGTCTTGAAAGTGCTCCCACAGGAGCAACAGATTACTTGTAAATGCCAACACGTCACTAGTATTCAATAGGTAATGATAAACTCTGTCTCTTCAGGTTTCCAAGAGAAAGAGTAGATGTTGCATGGACTGATGTGGTTTAGTAGTACAGTGGTGATGGGTTGATTATTGGACTAGGTGGTCTTAGTGGTCTTTTCCAACCTTAATGATTCTATGATTCTACGATTCTATGAGAGAAGCTTGAGGACAATTGGCTGTAATTTTCCCAACAGAAAGCATCTGAAGCCCCATGACTTGAACTTCTGAAATATAGTCCTGTCTCTCAGCAAAAAGGACAGAACCAGAGAATCAAAATGTCCAGTAGCCACTGTTCTCACATTGTACAAGTTGCTGATGGAAAGAAGAAACAGGGAAACGCAAAGAAGTTGCTGCTGTTTTCTGTAAAATATTGAAAAAGTTTCTCATAACTGGAAGGAAGTTTTCTTTGCTGCTCTTAATTTACATGATGCTAGCAAGAGGGAAGAGCAGGCAGTTATTCCAACATGCCCAACCTGCACCTCTGTAGCTCCACAATTGCTACGAGTCTACATTTGCTGTAGAGGAAAGTGAAAGCCTTGGCCAACTTTAGTGCCCTTGGCTGTGAACTATGGCTGTTCAGCAGGACCCTGAAGAGAGGAAATGTGAACAAGGTGGGAATGTTTCCATGCATCTTACCTTGAGTCAGGGCTTTTTTCCCTAAAGTCTTGAGCACTGTACATCAGAAGAAGCTAGGTGACGTGACCTGTGATACTTACTCTAAATTATGCATGTTTAACAGCACCCAAGGACCTCATGAAATCTATTACATTGGACACTGAACACTGAAAGGTTTGCAACCTAAAGGGCTGTTTTTCATTATCCACTGAGGGTGAATTTAGCTCTAAACAAAATATACAGGAAAACACAGTTGCTAGTGCAATGGAAATTATTACTGGGTAATAATTTATGGATCTTGTTTGTTGACTTTGCTATTGGGAAATTCACTATCTAAATATATTGGCTTGATTTAATAAGGGAAAATCAGGCTGACCTAATAGGTGACTGTAAGAAAAAACATGCGGCCAGGGTTAAAAAAAAAAAAAAAAAAAAAAAAAAGACTTGAAATAAGTCAGTGATTTACAAATGCTTGTGAATTTTTAAGTGTTAATAGGAAAAAATGGAATAGAAAGAACACAACCAGATCAAAAGGACTGTGATAGCTTAAAAGGGGATCTGGCTGTCAAAGGCTCATTTCTGAGAAGGAAAAAGAGAAGATGCATCAAGGAGCTAGACCCACCTGTCTTGTTCTTAGGGGATTAGAAAAATGGATATAAACTGTAGCACTGGCCAGGACTAAAACAAGTGGAAGAAGTGAGGAATTCATGATGACGTTAATAACACCACAAGGACTGGTGCTGGGTGAGCTGTAGTCAGTGAGCAGAGAGGAGGAAAGGTGACAAGCCTGTAAGCAGAGCCATGGAACCAGGATGTTTCTCACTGAGGACTGGCTGTGCTTCTTGAGCATGCTGGGCCCTGAATTACACAGACAAGTTAAAAACACGAAGTGGGGTTATCAGATCTCAGGTGCTGCCCTGTTTTCTTTTCTCCTTTTGAACAACATTCATCTTTTTCTAGCAGCTTAATGTCCAAAGTATGCATGAAGGAAGGATTTAGGCAAAGCAAGCTGCCAGTCTTACCCAGGTTCCATTGATGCAGCAGAGTTGGCTCCAGCCCTTGTGGGAGAAGTGCTCCCTTAATTTTAGACAAGTCTACTTCAAACACAATTAGACAAGAGTCTTTTCTTTCCCCTTATTTTTTGGCCTGCACGCTGAGTGAGACACATTACTTGTAACCATTATGTACTCGTTTATTGATTGTGGCTTTTCAGTATTCGCTGTAGATAGGCTTGTTTTAACGGAACTGTCAAGAGACGTGTCTGGTTAACAAACAATTACGGATCGGAGGTATAACAGCACAGCTATTTTGTCAAGAGGTATAGAAATGCACTGAGAATTTTGACAACACATGCATGGCGTTTTCTTCTGAATCTTTGGTATTTTTCAAGAGATGTCACAGAAGTCTGTTTTTGTGGAATTTCAGGGCTGCCTCAATATTTTGTTTTCGTCTCTCCTTCATGCATTTTAATATTGAAAAGATCAGACAAATGGAAATTATTTACAGGAAATACGCATGTGGAAAATCCATAACAGCCCACACGACTGACTGCACCGGCCCATTGCCTGTAATATAATGTCACACACAAAATGTATTCCAGTTATTAGGAAAGCTGGAAGTGAGTCAATTATGTGAATAAACAAACAAAGACCTGGTCTCCCCGTAGTTTAATGCATCACTGAGGTATCCGAAGGCTCCTTTCCCACGCCTGCTGCCTCATTCCTGAACTAGCAGGAGCTGTTGTGCAAGGCAACTTGACAACCCATAATAACCAGGTAGCTCGGCACACTGAAGCAATCCTTGTACACCGTTTGCACATCTGGGGCACAGGGGATGCACAAGTGCTTGTGGATGTCTGCGGATTAAGAGGAGGCTTTGCAGCTTAGGAAAAGGGAAGGATCGGGCTTCTCTGGTCCCTCCAAAGCGGAGACAAATTCTTGCCTCGTGTGCACACGAGGGATACAGCAGGTTGGTCTGGCTAAAGGTGAACAAACCTCAGTAACTCAGCCAAAAGAAGTAACTCTGCCTCAAAGCTGGCTACACCGATAGCCTTGCCGGTATGCAACAGCTCTAAGGGAGAATTCTCAGGTAACCGAACAAGGGTAAGCAGAAGCAGTGCATGAAAGAATCAAGTCCCATAGATCTAAACGAAGGTTCTTGTGCTGTGACATAATATGATTATTTTAATTTCTTAAGAATGAAAGCCTTCACTTCAAAAGTGAACAATGCTGTTTCCATTAAGGTCTCTGACTGGGTGTCCAAAACCCCGTAGAACTGTTGGCCAATGTATTTATATTGATTCTGGGAGTCGGTGCAAGACTCATGACATTTCTCCTTATTAATTGCCTGGCTCTAGTGTGGTTGGATTTTGCAAGTTATGACACAGTAAATACATTTGTGTCACTTAGCAACCTCAGCTGTTTCTAAAGGAATGTCTTTTGTTCTTGGAAATGTATTATAAATGCAGGTTACAAAACGATTATAGGGGAATTTAAACTCGCCTTAGTTGGATGGCATTCTGGCCTCTCCCCATTCTGCATTGTAAAGCGTGCATAGGAAATTAATTTCCTTTGCACGAGCATCATTCATTGGCACCGCATCTATTGTTATGAAGAGAAGCTCTGCATATTTAATAGATATGACAGAAGTTTCTGTTGAAAATAAAAGACATGAGAAACGACCGTGGAAACAAAGGGCTGGAAAGGACCTCCTTGGCCCGGGGTTTGCTGAGGGCAAAGCCCTCCGACTGTTTCATAAACAACTCTATAAATACTTTACCATCATGATGCAATACTCCACAGCCTCTTTCATGAACTTATCAGTCTGATTTATTTTAACACGCAACACTGGAGCCTGAGATCAGAGATCACCCAGCTCCAGCACACGGGGTTTGGAAATGTAAACACCTGCACAAACTCGGTGTATTTCTCACGGCACATCAGCTGGGTTGTTGTTTCTGTGTCGGTGCTCAGAATGATCCTGAACATATACAAACATGCAGTGGAAGGACTCCTACTTACACAGCTGAGATTACACTGGATTGCAGACTTCACATGGGATTTAAGGGTTTTTCTTTGTTTGTGCTTAATAGGTTTAAAGCTCAGGTCACACCTGCTGGGACACCTTGTCAGGATCAGCACCTCAAATATAGGTAAGGTTTATAAACTGACCTTGATGTTCTGAAATGAAACACGTTTCCAGGATACACTGTAAAATTATGTAAAAATTGGCGGTGGCCACATAATGGACACAATTAGTGCTTGTTTACGAAACCTGCAGGCTCCAGCCTCTGCCCAAGGTATCTCAAAGTCAAGGATTACTAAAAATAGCTTAAAGACTGTTTTCTAAAAATGTGAACAGATGAATGCAAAAGAAGAGAGCAGATGAGCCATAGAAATGAAAGGAACCGATTATTGTTCGCAACTGTAAAATCTTGTTAATAGAATGACTGAGACAATCATTTGCTGTGGTAATTTGGGCAGTCCAGAACAGAAGCAGACAGCACAGAGAAATGTAGCAACCCCAAGGAAAAAAAAAAAGCCCAGAGTCCCAGAGTGATGTTCAAACTACAACTCAGGAAAAATGCTATTAGTGGTCAGGAAAACATTGTCAACAGTTCTGGAACTGTCTTCACCCTTTTATTTTTAAAAGAATTCGCCCCTATCCATAATTTTTTGGCTTTTTTTCTTTCATAACAAAAACTATTGTGCTAAACTGCTAAAGCAAAAGCAGCGCTCGAGAACCCACCACCAACACTAGAAGGCAAAGAACATTAACTTTGATTTTCCCAGTCTGAATGAGAAAGCTGCTTTCCAAGGGCACTCCAAAGCCTTGCTAGAACTAACCTGAGGCTCAGCCAAAGGACTTCATGGATGCAGTGCACGGAACCCCAGCCTCTACCCAGCAGCCAACCCTGTTATTTATGCTCACAAAATCTGCATTGGGGCACATATACGTTTGACAGCTGCTGTTATTGCAAAACTCACTGTTTGTGTTGTTCTTGCTTCTACAGGCGGCAAGGCACAAGTGAGCAGCTCACGGCTAACAGGCCGCTGTTGTGATCTCTGCCACCAACATCTGATCAAGGCTGTTGACAGCACAGAGCATGCTCTTGGAGTTGGTCTGGGTTTAACCCCAGAAAGGTCACTGGATGCTGAGATCCAGCCTGCACAAGAGCACAGAACATAAATTCACACCAAGCCTCCTTTGGCGTAGTTTTCCTTTGTAAGTAAATCGACAAAGGGTACTTCAGCCCAGATGTGGGAAATGTTGTACCCTCTGCAGCATTTAAACTCTTCACTCCTGCTGCAAAGTGCAGCTAGAATTCCAAAGTAGTGGCTGAGGTTCATGTAATCCTCTAGAACGCAAACTGAAATGCTCTTCTGGCATATTTACAATACTCATTTTGTATAGGTGGGAAAGCTATTAGCCCCAGTAAGCAGTACCCAGCGTAAATATTTTCAGTGGGCTCAGTCCTCACATCCCCAGCAGGTATTTAGTTGGTTGACTGTCAAGGGGGCACCACTGAAGTTTTGCATGAAAAAAGATCTGAGGAGATGGGATTCTGCGACTGGCTGCACTCTGATCTCCCCATCTGGGCACTGATCTGCTCTGCACTGCAAACTTCTCCCAGCACTGCTGCTGGCTGGGGGTGCAGTGATGTGCCATTTGTGATTATCGCTGCTGGGCTCATGAAAGCCCCAGGTGTAGATGTAATCGTGAGCAACACTGTGCTTTTGCTGGAATAGCTTATTTTGCTTTGTGGGAGGAGAAGAAAGGGCTGGAATAAGCTGCACCGGGTTATTGCAGTTTTGCTTGTACGGAATACCAGATTACCTACTCAGAGGTGCTTTGAATACAGATCTCCTGTGGAACAGGAATTGATCCATCTACTGCATCTGTGCGGGCCTTTATTTCACTGGAAAACACCACATAGTGAGTAATGAGTGGTACAAGTGCTCGCTTAACACTCATCTGTAGAACAACGTGATCCGAGTTTGAACTGCCTGCTACCAACAGGGCGTACAAAATCAGAAAGTGTCAGTCCATTGAGCATAGGTGAATAAATAACAGAGGTGCTGCATGCCTGGCCCAGAGGTGCAGCATGGGTGCACAGGGACGGGCACCAGGCACAGGCACAGGCACAGACACATAGGCTCTCTTCCATTCTGTGCACCGAGTGGAAGTGGCTCAGGGCAGCACGGACAGTCATCTCCAAGGCTGTCCCCTCTCCCGTGCCACGTGCTCACTCTCTGAGCAGGACGTGGTGCCGACAGCAGCTCCATGTGTGAGCAGCTGCCTCCATCGGCACTCCCACTGGTGTCAAGGCCGCTGCTATCACATACAATTACGTGAATGAACACATCCCGGACTGTTTTGAAATCCAGGCAGCGCTATCAGACAAACTCCTGCAGGATGGTGACAGGCTGAGCCATCCTCTGAGCCCCCGCGGACAGCCGCAGCAAAGCATGCTCCACTTCTGCTAGTGGTGATGGTGGGGACGAGACCCTCAAAGGCACTTCCGTGCTGGGGAATTAAAGGCAGGATCAGTAGGCAGCTGGAGGTAAAGGCAGCGTGCGCACACCAAGCAGAGCAGCCACGAGCGCGGCCTGTGGAAGGTGCGAACACACGGGCAGCCGTGGCGCGGCCGCGCTGTGGGATGAGAGCACCACAGAGGCAGCACGCGGCACCGCGAGCCGCTCCCGCCGGCGGCACCGCATCGTACGGGCATTCTGAGGAAAACGCCCGGCGTTAAAGGGAGCGCAGAACCACCCGGCCGCGCCCACGCTGCGGGCTCCGCCAACGAGCCCCAGGGCTCCGCCGGCCCCGACGGACCCCCGGCTGCGGCGCGGACCGCCAGCCCGCCCTCGGCACGCGGCCCCGCCCCTTCACGCCTCTCTGCCAATCACCGCGCCCCGCCCCGAACCCCGAGCTGCGGGGTTTGAAAGCGGGCCGCTCCATACGCCGCGCAGACGGGGGTCGACGGCGCGGCGGGGTCGCGGGCCGGCGGGCGGCTGGGAGCGGAGGGCGTTCCGCCGGCCCGGGAGTGCCTCGCGGCAGCACGGCGGGGTCTCCTCGGGGCCGAGCGCCGCGTTCCGGCGGCGGGAGCGGGGGGCGGGCGGATCGGCGCCGGGCCTCGCCCCCCCCGCCCGGCGCGGTGGGAGGCGCCCGGGCTCCCGCGTCACCCATTGTTTACAAACCAACCCCAGCGGGCCGAGCTCCAGCCCCGACCGCAGCCGCCGGAGCCGCGCGTGCTGGCGGCGGTGCCGGTCCCGGTCCCGCCGCGCGGGCCGCCATGCCGTGCCGGCCGGGCGAGCGCTTCCTGCTGCTGGAGCGCTCGGTGGCCGTGGGGCCGGCGGGCTCCAAGGAGGTGGACGCGCTGGTGGCCAAGCTGGGCGAGGTGCTGCAGCTGAGCGCCCAGCGGGCGCCGCCGCCCCGCGGCTCCAAGCACCAGCCGGGGCCGGGCAGCGCTCGCGACCGCGCCGCGCCCTACTCGCCGCGCTGCTGCCCGCCCGCCCCGCCGCCCGCCGCGCCGCGGCCCGAGCAGCAGCGGGTGGCCAAGCAGCTGTGCGGCCGCGGCTGGCTGCGGAGCGCCGCCCGCCGGAGGAAGCAGCAGCGGCGGCCGCCGCCGGGCCCGCCCGACCCGCACGAGGAGGACCCGCACCGGCTCCTGCAGCAGCTCATCCTCTCCGGGAACCTCATCAAGGAGGCGGTGCGGCGCCTGCAGCTGGCGGCGGCCGCCGTGGGGAGCGGCGGAGGGGACGGCGAGGCGGCGGCCGCAGCTCCGCAGTAGGCGAGCGGGGGGCGACGGCCCGCTGCTTGGTGCCCGCTGCTCGGTGCCCTCCGCCCGACGGACCGCTCCTCCCCGCGCAGCGGAGCCCCGTGCAATAACCCCGGAGGGACCGGCGGGAGGTTTTTATTGCTTTTTATTTGAGACTTTATGATATATCTATCTATTTTTCCCCTCTTCGTGACTGTATGAAGCAGTTCGGGGAAAAAAAAAACAAAAAAACAAAAAAACAAGACAACAAATGTGAATACGGGAGGAGGAAGGCAGCTGGACTTACCCTGTGAGGCCGACGGGTGCTGCAGCCGGAGCGCATTGTTCCAGGAGGCCGCCGGAACCGGGCTTTTCTACAAAAAAATAAAAAGAAAAAAAAAAGAAAAAAAGAAAAAAAAGGAGAAAAAAATCCCCCCCTCCCCGACAGACTCTCAATGGCTTCGCTACGAGATGCGGCTGTTGGTTCCATTTATGCGCTTCGTACCGGAGTGTGTGCAATGTGTTCCTGGTTCGCAGGACGATGTCTCACTGAACCTGTCTGTATCGAATAAACGTGCTCGTGTTTGTACGTGCGCTCCGCGTCTCATTGTTACGGGGAGAGGGTTCCGCTTCGGGCAACGAACCCGCGGTGGCTGCTGGGGGGGTGGGGGGTGGGGGAAAACGGACGGTCCCTTCATCTCCCATTTTGCAGACGGAGCAACAGAACAAAAAAAAGCCCACGGCGAACCGCAGAGCAGCGGCTGCGGCCGCCGCCGCCGGGCCCCTTTGTTCGGAGCCGGGCGATACGGGCATCGGACCGCACCGAGGGCAGAACGGGGGCTGCGCGGGCAGTCGGGATTCGGCTTTTGGGGAAGAGGACAAAAGGAGGCATTGGTGTAGGCAGCGGGAAGGGCACTTTTTTAAAAAAGCCATCGAAAGCGCAGGACGTGGCTGTCGTTGGGCTCCGGCACCCGGTGCGAATGCGGCGCGACCCCGCGTGAGGGTTCCCCAAATCGCGGAGCGGCCCCCGGCCTCCCGGCTGCGGAAGCGGACGGCATCGCCTTTGTCCGGGAGCGCGCTCCGAGCCGTGCCCGCCCCGTGCCCTTGGCGGCGTTGTGCGTCGCTCTGCCCCGGCGCTCTGCGCCCGCGGTGCTTCCAGCGCTCCGCCGTGCTCCTCCTGCACCGGGAGCGGGACGCGCTGTTACTGCTACCGCTACCCCTATCTTGGTTCAGTTATAAGCAGAACGCAGCGTTTCGATCTCAAGGTATGTGAAATGCACGGGAAGAAGATCAGCGCTTCGCAGAGCCTCCTTCGTTAAGAACATCCGAAGTCCTTCCTCTCTGAACTTGTGCTGCTTTTGTGGCGTTTTGCACCGTTTGGAATGGGCTCAGATGTGCTGTGTGTCCTTCACCTTGAACACGTAATACAGTGAGGAGGCTGTCCTTGCTTCACAGGGGCTTTCTGTGCCATGTTGCTCTTTCCTTCTTAATCCAGAAAGAAAACTTCTAGAGAACATAACCCTAGAATCAACCCCCAGCCTCAAATACAACTGCAAGCCAACAGCACTCTTGTGCTCCTGCGTGTGCCGTGGGGATGGCCAGGCAGATTTATGTGGACTGTGCCAGCAGTGGGATGAGTTTGGGCTGAGCACTTAGATTCCTGCACCCAAACGGCCGGAGGGGTTGGGAGCACAGGAGGGGGCCAGGAGCGCAGCCCGAGAGCTGTGGATGGGGCTGTCATATGGCTGCACTGCCAGCTGTGATGCTGGGAGCTGCTGGGCCGCCCGCAGTCTCTTCCCACCGATAATTATGCATCGGTTCTGCATTCCCCTCTTCTCCCCCCCTCTCCCCCCCGCCAGACCTCAACCCTGTGTACTAATGAGAGCAGCTAACTTTACAAGTGTCCTTTGTAGTCGCTGAAAGCCCGGAGCCATTCCTTGGAAGGATTTTACTAGAATAACACTTCTCAATAAACTGGCGGTTGGAGTGAGGCTTAGAAAAGATGCTAATAAATCTCACAGTGACGGGCTGGTTTTTAAGCTTCCTAAATTACTTCCAAAATAGCTCTTACTTTCCCTTTGTGAGCGGCAGGGTGGTGTGTGTATGGGAAGGATTGGAGTGAGCCAGTGCAATGTGGTGTGGGACGGTTGGGCACAGGGATTTGGGCACTTGTTTGAGATAACTTCTGTAACTCATTGATGTGTCTCCATCGTTTGTAACACGAACATCCCCAGCTCATGCCAGTAACCTTCATCCTGACGTACATCTTCCTTTTAAAGCTGTAAAATTGGCTCATTCAAAACAGTGCACGTGTCGCTTCTGCATGGAGAAACATTTATTGTGTTGCTGGGAGCCAAGTGTGACGCGACGTTGGATCGATGGAAATGTCACCATAAGGTTTCCATTGATTCATTGCAAATTTCTCAAATATTGTCGCTGTGCTGTGTGAGCATGAGACAAAAAACAGCTTTGATACAAAAGTCCTCATTGATTTTGGTGTCCAAAGGCTGAGCAGTGAAATAAGCATTTCTGTAAGCCTTAATACCTGTGTTGTGGAGTGGGGTTTCTTTCATGTGCCTATCCTGTCCTGGCCCTCGGTTACCAATTGTCTGGAGGAGCAAATTTGGGTATGTGCTAAATTCAGCCTTCATGGTGTGCTCTGATTGTCTTCACTAGTAAATGAAAAAGCAGTGGAATAAAGTTGTATTTTCACAATAGGCATTGAGCTACGTTTTATCACCATCTTTTTTGTTCTGTCTCATGAGGAGAAATCTATTCAAACATGAGATATTGCAGCAGGTCCACATATGAGCTGGGGCTGAAAAATAGCCCTGTGAGGCATTTGTACCGAGTGGTATCACACGACCATGCATTTGGGAATGTGTTTGAGGATAGGGGGGTGTATTTGGGAGGTAGACCTGGCACTGAATACATTGGAAAGGTGTCCCTTGTGCCTACCCATTCCCTGGCCCTGTGATTCTCCCCTCCTCACCCTGTGTTCTCCCCTTACCTGGGCCTTTTTTGTTGCTTTTCAGGAAGTATTTTTTGACATTTCTCCATTTGGTTTCAAATATTGTAGCTTGCACACTTCTGGGCAGCCCAGGTCTGTTTTAATTCCTATAGGCCTTGTGTTATTTGGAGGATGAGTTGCAAGTATCTTGTATGCCGGCTTTGTAGAATGCAGGGCAGCAGTCAGGGATGAAATCCCAGCTGCAGTGACGCGAGTTGAAGAGAACAGAAAAATTCCTCCCAGCTTCTGTGGGAATTTCCTCCTGTATTTTGTATACATAGCTGGAAATGCTTCCAAAAGCAATGCTTTCTCTGTGTGGATGACTAAAAATTACTCCAAGTGGCAAACTTCTGCAAATGCTGTGAGGAAAGGCAGTTTGCTGGGAGGAAGGTGGTGCCCTCAGTGGGCAGCACGGCAGCAGACACTGCAGAATCCACACCAGAGGCAGCTACAGGAAGCCAGGCTTCATCAGCTCCGGGGCACAGAGAATTAGTGGCTCCTTATGCAATATCCTGGCTCTAACCTGTATTATTTTTGCTTCCTTTTATCTAATCTGGTGGTTTCTGTTGGAGTAATACACCTAGCCAAGGGTACTCTTCACTTCTGTAGGTGTTAGGACATTGGTGATTAAAACAAATGGTAGAAAATCATCTTGTCCTTGATGGCCTCAGCTGCATGGTGTGCTCTGGAGAGGTTTTAGTCCTACAGCTCAGTGCCATTGAGCTTAGGAGCAGCATCGAATTTAGGAAGCACATTTTTCATTTGGTGTTATGTGATGAAACAGCACCAGCATGAAAATGTTTTAATTAGAGGAAATGGATCCTGGCTGGCGTTACGCTACATATTTGCTTCTCTAAGCGTTTTCTTACAAGAGGTCGAGACTTATTCTGCCTGTATCACAACAACTGCCCTAGTTTCAAGGCTTACACCTGCAGAATCACAGGCTCTAAGTTAAGGTGAACATTTGGGTTATTAGTGCTCTTAAATCCACATTGAAATGCCTTTTTGGTTTTACAAAACCGGTGGTTTTCCACAGGAAACCAAGCAGCGCTGCAGCAGATGACAGAGCACATGTGTGCACGTCCCCAGGTTCTCCAGGAGGATGGAAAGCGAGGGGGTGTGTAATCCTTTCCCCTTGTCAGAAGGCAGCTTTAGCAGTTGGCATTGTGCCCAGCTGCCAGGCATCGTGCAGGTATGCCCTGCCAATGTGGTGTGTCGTCTGTGTGTCAGTTTGGAAGGTCAAAAAAACGTGTATTTTCCATCCTGCTGCTGTAGCTCTTCTGTTAGCTTCTACCAGCCTGCTCCAACAGCTGCCGTCCTCCAAGGCCTCCCATACAAACCTCCTCTGTCACCCTCTGCTTCATCCTCAGTCTGGTTTGGGTCCCTCCTGCTGACTCATAGGATAAGGAAATTCTATTTAAAAAAAAGTGATATGGCAAACAGAGGGCTGTCAGACCAGTAGCAGAATGGAAATAAGAGAGAGAAACTCCCACCTTTACATCTTGTGCTGTTTTCCCCCTTATTTTTCTCCCTTTAAGAGGAGCTACAGATGTTGGATTTGACGATTGTATTTGGACTTAGTTCTTTTCCAAACTAAATGATTTGATGATTCTATGTTGAGTACCTCTGAATGAAAAAAAGGCCTACCTTTTAGGGATGTGAAAGTGATCCAGAACTCCCACTTCTGACTTTTCCTTTTTTTTAATTTTTTATGTATTTATTTATTTATTTTTCTGGAGACCCCTTCACAGCACATTTGTTTTGTGATGCTCGTGTTCTTCAGACTGTTCTTCAGAGGTGCTCTTGGAAGAAGCAGTAGACATAGAATCGTAGAATGGTTTGGGTTGTAATGGACCTTTAAGATCATCTAGTTCCAACCCCCTGCTATAGGCAGGGATACCTTTCTCCAGACCAGGTTGCTCACAGCCCCATCCAGCCTGGTCCTGAACACCTCCAGGGAGGGGCATCCACAGCCTCCTTGGGCAACCTGTTCCAGTGTCTCACCACCCCCACAGTAAAGAATTTCTTCCAAATATCTTGTCTAAATCTACCCTCTTCCAGTTTAAAGCCATTTCTTTTTGTTCTGTCACTACCTGCCCTTATAAAGTCCATCCCCAGCTTTCATGTAAGCCCCCTTCAAGTACTGGAAGTCCGCTATAAGGTCCTCCTGGGGGCTTCTCCAGGCTGAAAAGCCCCAGCTCTCTCAGCCTGTCCTCGTAGGGGAGGTACTCCAGCCCTCGGATCATCTTTGTGGCTCTCCTCTGGACCCACTGCGCCCATTCCATGTCCTTCTTGTGCAAAGGGCCCTGGGACTGGATGCAGTACTCCAGGTGGGTCTCTGGAGAGCAGAATAGAGGGGCAGAATCAACTCCCTTGACTTGCTGGTCACACTTCTCTTGATGCAACCCGGGATATGGTTGGCCTTCTGGGCTGCAAGCCATAACAGGAGTGCGAGAGATAGCCACACACAAGCATGGTCTCAGATGGAGACACTGAAACTACTTGTACACAGGTTGCAGATGGACTGACAAAGGACATGTGCTATTAAATAGCTTTAAAGTTAGACTTTAAGGGGAAAAAAAAGATACGATGCAGCCATAAGTTGGAAGCCCACTGTTGTGTCTTTTTCCCTCATTTTTGAAGTTAAAGGAAAAAGTTGTTTCTGGTGTGTGCACTGTTTTGATGGCTGCTCCTGGGCAACTCTTATTCTAGTAAAAGCTGATCAGACCCATCAAAGTCTATCAGATTAATGTTAGAAATAGAATTTCAAATAGATTTGGTTTCACAGTCATAGAATTGTAGAATGGCTTATATTGGAGGGGACCATAAAGAACATTAAGGTCCAACCCCCATGCTGTGGGCAGGGAGGCCACTCGCTTTCATCTGCTCTTCCAAAACAACACAAAAATCCCCATTGCTAGTGAAGTGCAGAGAATTTCAGCTCAAAATTGAATTGCAAAAAACATTTTGGATTGTATCTGTTAGGGGAAATGATATTACAAACCGATCTTTGCCTTGAAATACAACAGGCACAGCCACATGGCAAATGAAATTATCCAGGAGGCATTGCTTTTAAGCACGTAACATTTTAGAAAGTTTTAAACTGGAGAAGGGAGGTTTAACTTGAGTGTTAAAAGTAAGTGGAAAGAGAGAAGACGTTCAGTGGGCGATTACAACTCCACAAGTAGTCCACTCCAATTTATTTGAATGTCTGTGACTCAGCAGAGGAGATTAATGGATTGACACCAGAGCTGATCTGTCATAAGTGACAGTTCCATTAATTAAATCTGAGGACTCCGCACTGTAACGCTGAGCTCCGGTAGCTCCGTAGCTGGGGTGCTGGTCAGCTGCTCAGTGCCCACTGAATGGTGAACCGGCCCCAGATCTCCTCGGCCTCTGGCAGCTGGGCTTCCCCCTCAGTCAGCACGACTTCATATCCCTTCTGCACTGTTGGGTTTCGGCCTCTAGTTAGGGCAGCAGCTGAGAAATGGAAGATGATAGAGAGAAAATGATCCCAATACAAGGAAGTAAGTGAAGGATTCTGGGGAAAAATAATGGTTCCAGATACTCTAGGCCAACCTACTGATACTGCAGTGCTGGAAGATGTGCATGAGCCTCAGTCCCTCTCCCCAACTCCCGGGGAGGGCTGTTGAGAGCAGATTATGGAGCCCCACGGTGAGAGGAGAGATGCTATTAAAGGCCCATGTGGAGAGCTGCAGGCACAAACAGGCTTCCTGAGGAGGAGAAGCAGCAGCAGGGCAGAGGAAACCAGAACCAGCTCACAGCAGCTTCCCTTGGTTCTGTGATTCCAGTATACCACCAGAGCTCTGTCACGAGCAGGCCTACCCTGGGCAGCGCTCCTCCTGCCCTCCCCTCCATCTGGGGAGCTTGTGCCCTCAGCACCTGCTGGGGTCACTCTGGGATGTGTACTCTTGCTTTCACTGGTTGCCTCCAGGGCACCGTTATTATTTGAAGGCTGGACCAAACTTATTCCTGTATCAGTGCTGCTTGTTGCCTCATTGCTTGAGATCTGAATCCCAGGATAATGCTGCCTCAGCTCCTCCACCTGCCTTTCCCTTCAACAACTGCTGTCATCCTCTGGTTAGCACGCTGTGTGCAGTGATGTTTTTAAGGCACATAGGGTCTGGTTAAAGAACTTGCCACATCCTTCTAACCTGGATATAAGGAGAAACCTCTCCCGCGTGGGACAGGCATATTTCTCAAGTGCCACTCAGGCTCCTTAAAATCCATGGTGTTTTTAATGATCAGTCTGGATAAAACATAGAGCAACACGGTCCAACCTCAGAGCTGTGCCACCTTTGCTCAGGAGGATGGACTAGAAACCTCCTGAGATACTTCCAGCCTGAATTATCCTACAGAGCTGGCACATCCACTTAAAGCAAAACATTCCACTCAAGCTGTGAATGAAATTCACCTAATACCTCCTGAAATCCTTAAATCCTAGTAAAAAGATGTAGCCTATCTGCAAGTGTGCCCTTTCAAGATTCTTCTCTGCTGCCTTGTGGCCAATTAATCTGGAGTAGCCTTCTCATTTATGGCCCTGTGGTTCAAAGCACCATTCTCCTTGGTTTCCTCAAGGACAAGATTCTGCTTTTCCTCACTGAGATCTGTGAGGGCTCAAAGGTAATAACAGCTTTTCTCTAGGTGCCCGTTTCTCATCCACCACAGGAAGGAAATTCAGGGATCAGCCAACACTGCTCAGGCAGATGTGCATCTTTTCTGCCAGCACTGAAAGAAAGAACCAGATGTCACTTTCATGGTTCCGGTGCTCAGACATTCCTTCATGGCTCACATCTGGATAACCTCTTGTTGGCTTTGGACTTACGAGGGGAGAAATGGGTGCAATGTTAATGTATGCCCCAGGGTAAAGGTTATTTTTGGTTCCCAGGAGATCAAGAAAAAGCCCTCCTGCAGAGTGGAAGGAACACATCCCTTGCATTGTTAGGGTCGTGCTCCTAACGGGAGGTGTTGTCTCAGTAAATCTAGCGCCCTGGGACTCAACAAGAGCTGACAACACCCTCAGTATCAGGAGGTGGTTTGTTGTGAACCACCATTATCATATATGTGAATATGTTCCAGCCCAGTGCCCAAAGAGGCAGTTTTCAGAAACGCAGAGGGCAGCCCATAAGCATGGCCTTTCTTGCACACAGCTGGCCCAGGCAATTTGGCTATTTCGGCCCCCTAGCGCTCTCAGTTTAGCCTTCGGTAATGTGGCCAAGCTGCTCAGACAGTCTTTGTGAATGAGAGCATCTCTAAACCTTCTCTGGAACATTGGTTGGCTGCCTGCCACAGGGACTGCTTCTTCTAGGAAAAACAAAACTCCCACAAGCCCCAAATTTTACAAGCCCAGTTATACAAAAAAGTAGGTGGAGTTCTCTACAGTGGTGGAACACTATGGTATTTTTTAGCCAAGTGACATTTGCAATAGAGGCACGAACCTTGAGAGCAGAGTATATACGGCCAGCACATAATGAAGAGCCAACTCCAGCTGTTTTTTCCTAATTAAATCTCAAAAATGGGAAATGATGGATGATCTAATCAAGCCCCTTCACATCATTTGCTATGAGATAGAATATCATTCACAGTTGTTATTTTTTTCTCCAGACATGTCTAGCAGAAGGGCTTTTCTCCATGCTTCTCTTATCCGAGCTGCTGTTCTTTTCCATTGCTCGGTGCGAGGCACAACAGGCACCTGCGCAGCAGTTACTGCTGGCTGCTATTGCACACTGCAGGGCGCTCACTCATCTCCATCCCTGCCTCTGGGAAACTTGAACAGCTTGTCTAGCATTGGACAAAACTGCTGAACTGTCTCCTGTAATGCTCTATTATTCTCCTCTGCCGTAACACACTGCTTCTGATTTTTGCCTTGCCAGTTTGCATGTGTATATAGGCACTCCCTGGAGTCTGAAAGGGATGGGGACCACAGAGAGTCAGGAGGAATGCCTGCAGCTTGTGTGGGCTCTGTGTTCCGTCTTTGCAAGCAGCAGGGCTGTGACAATGCAGATACTCCCCATTAGAGCCTTGCAGGCACTGCACATGGACACTCCATTTCTGCGGCATGTTGGCTGGCAGTAATGATAGGGCTCTGCTCACTGGTTTAGTTACACACTGGCAACCTGTCCACTTTTTGTGCTTTATTTATCAGGTATTAATTGCAGCTCCCACTCATCACCTCCTGCCCAAATCGCTGCATTGTCTGCGCTGCCATCAGACGTTCCCTTATTTCTGCTTCTGTTGTCAGCATCAGAAAACTCAATTACGCGGGAGCATGCATGCATACCCAAACACACAGTAGTAGGCTTGTGCTGATGTTTTTAAAGATACACATCTGCTGATACTAAAAATAGGTCCTTGTCAGCAGCTTGGTAATTTTAGGCTCAATGAGAATTCATCCCCATGGTAACTGTACAGTTGTTGAATCATTTATTATTTGAGCTTCCAAATCACAACAGTGCTGGCAGTGCTTTCATCCTCTGAAGGACCCTTTGCAGTATTACAGCACTCCCTGCTTCACACCGGTGATATTTATCGAGCAGACTGCCCTCCCAGCACCCACATCTCCCTGCTGCAGGAGGATGGGATGCAGACAGCAGCCTCTACAGAACTGCTTGGATGCAACTTGAGAGCGCAGCCCTGTGCCTTGTTCTTTGTCTCAGTGACCATAAGAGGATAGCAAGAGTTGCAAGAAGTTTTGCAGATAAACGGGTGGCAGTTTTAACCCTGTAGATAGATGTGTTTGGCTTCCAACTGTGGGGGCACACTGCCTGGCTCCTTTGTGATAAAAGCTGTTTGCACTTTCTCCCACTTGCAGATAACGCCCATTGGCCAACAGGTGCCAAAGCAAGCAGAAGCTGCCCGCTTGCCTGCCAAAGCACAGGGCGACACGCGGATGCCTGAGCCCAGGGGCTGTCGCAGGTCTCTGTGCTCTGCAGAACGTGGCAGGCAGCCCTCAGTGCTAGAGATCCAGCAGCAGGAGCTCCTCCATCCCAAATGGGTGCGTTGCCATCACAGTCAGGTATTATAATTCATCTATCAGCTCCCTGTTACTGGATTTTTCCATCTATTTAGAACTGTATTTTTCATCTGAGATTTTGGCTAGTAAAAATACCTCATCCGCAATTCATGTTATCATAGTGGCAAGGGTCTTCTAACCAAGACAAGCTGCCAAGCACTGGGGTGTGCTAGAAATGTTGTTACCTCATAGCTTTGTGCTCACTTATGATCATTTATAGGAACCATTTATCCCATGTAGCATCCTTTCCTTCTTTCTCTTGTAAGCTGATTAATGTGTAATGAGACTTTTCCACAAATAAAGAATATGAGGCCCTGAGCACAGGCTACCCAGAGAAGCTGTGGCTGCCCCAGCACTGGAGGCATTCTAGGCCAGGTTGGATGGACCCTGGGCAGCCTGAGCTGGTGGTCTATTTAGGCTCACAGATCTGTAAGAGCTTTGCTTCCAATTACAAGAAGAGACATCACTTAAGAGTGTGCCACACTTCTATCTGCCCATCCATCACTAGAAGCATTACTGGAGTAACCTGTGGACTGATCCAATGACCTCGTGTTATCATCAGGGTGACAGCACAGCATCATGTCACCAGCTGGTTTTATTTCAAAGCTGTCTGGGTCTTTTCAGGCTATCTTAGCTGTCTGTGCTCCTGTGACCAGGACACATTACTAACACCCCAGGCCTTTTTCTGCAGAGCTGCTGGGCAGCCCCTGCATGTGCTGGTGCCTGGGGTTGTGTCTCCCCAGCTGCAGGCCTTTGTACCTCTTCTTGATGAATACCCACAAGGTTTCAAGTAGGAGGGAACTGTCACAGTGGTAAAAAACCTCTGTTGGTTCCCTCTGCCCAATGGGGCCTTTGGACACTCACAGCTGTGCCCAGGACCAGAGCCACACGTGGTGGCAGAGCGCTGGCTGGAAAGAAGGGACTTCCACATGGGACACCAAGAGATGCATAGGGACACACTCTGTAGGCAGAGGTGTGATAATCAGTGTGATAAACTTGGAAAAAAAGAAAAAAAACCAACACAACAGTTCGGATTTCCAGACCATTCTTTGGATGCAGTAATTCAGCATCTCAGCCTTCTCACAGGCAGGCACAGCTGGAGTATGGTTTATTGATGTTCCAGAGGGCTACAGAGGGCTGTTGCATCTTGCCTAGCCAGGCTGACATGCACAGCCCAGACAGCACAGAAGTAAATGACATTCAATTTGGTTGATATTTAATTACTTTAATAATACATTTGACTGGCAGTTAATCACTTTTTCCCCACATGACCCTGGTGTTTCTTTACATTTTACTGATTCCCAGTCCAGACCTTTTGAGCAGGTTTGCACTGATTCTGCAGCTGCTTTGCAATCCAGCTCCTCATCATCACCAACCAACATCACAAACCAGAGGTGAAAAAAGCCAGAAGGAAGCTTGAACCACTCTGAATGCTCCCAGCTCCTTTGGTGGGAGCTGAGCCCACTCTGGGCACAGCAATGAGGGGACGTCAGGCAGCAGACCAGATGCAGCTTCCATTAGAGAGTACTAATTACATGCTTACAGACTTGGGGTATTTGTGTGCAAGTTGTATTAATCAATGCATATTTACTTGCAGCTTGCAGTCTTTGAAAAGAAGAAAAACTGGCATCCACAGACCAAAATAAAACTGAAACACTTCAAGTATTCAGTAGCTTAGAAACAGTCTGATTTTGGTGGCTCAACCTGCATTGTAGGAAACGTGAGATAAGAAACTTCGCTGTTATCAAAACTGGCCAAAAAGGCACCAATAACAGAGCCTCCTTATCAGAGGGAAGACTGTTAGGCAGCCCCCTGGAAAAGCACTATCTGCTTTTTCAAAAAAGTGAGCATTTCCCACGTGCAGTGGCAGATCCCATTAGAGCCAGTGGGATGTTTCCAGGCCCCCAGAGCAGCATGGCACTGCCAGCACACCCCAAGGAGCACCCACAGTCCTGCATGGCTGCTGGAGCAAGGGGTTACAAGGGAGACTGCCCTCCTTCCATCACTCCTTGTGCAAAAGTGCCACTAGAAGAATAAAACATTAGGTGGGAGTTTTAGGAACTCCTCTATGCTCAAAAACAAATTCCAACTCTAAATGAAAGGAATTTTTAGTAGGAAAAAAACTTGTGATGGAATTCTCTTATTTTTTAACATTGTATTAAAACAAGGAAAAGATTGTACTGTTCCTGGTCAAACAGCATTGTATCGTGTCAGGCAGACTGATACCTCAACCACAGAGAGCAGCATTAGACAAAACCCCGTTTAAGCAACTCTTAACAGTAAGCTCCTGCGAAAACCTAAAGGAAGTGCATAAATATTCAGACATCAGACTCAGTGTAAAGCATCCCAGAAGAAAATTTAAATCTAGATTGCTGAGATGGTAGCATGGTTCTATTTTGTTGGTGTTTTTAGGGGGAAAATATCTCACAAGAAAGAGGAGAGGTAGGAAATAGGAGAAGAAAATGAAGGTGGAAATGTTAATTTTTAAAGAGAGATACAGCCTAATTTCCACCATCACTCACCTTGTCTGGAAGGCTTTCTCTGCTTTGCCATCCTCTTTGTTCCCATTGTACTTTTGTACCAAGCAAGGCACTGCTGTGCATTTGGCCATCCCATAACCATTTACTGCTTCAGAGGAACATAAGATGACCCTGCTCAGATAGCTTTACAGAAACTGCCCAAATAGCTTTACAGATAGCCACAGAAACAAGCAAGAACCCTAGAACTCCACCTCTCTATCTGTACAAGGTGGAGCAGAGGGGCACAGCCCACCCCAGCACTCACATAGGCACCACAGAGCACAACAGCATCTCTTGCCTCCAGCTGCATAGCAGAAGAACCCAGGTGAAGCTCAACATCTGCAGCAGACCCCACTTCTCAATACCCATAACAGTGTAAACGAGGATGTAAATAAACCATGCTCCCTTAAAGCAGGCTGGGTGCTGGGCCTCACACCAGGTCCCAATTCCTTCTCTTAAACAGAAGATGAAAGACCAAGCATGCATACAGAGACTTCTTTTGCACAGAACTATCAGACAAACATGTACAAGGCAACACTTCGATAAAAATATCAAATACAAAATTAGTTCTTAAAAAAACATTTTAAGAAGTTTGATATGTGCGCAGGATTAATTTTAAAAGCTCTTTTATATTCCAAAGGATCTATTGCTGGAGTTTGTAAGTCCAGGCTAAACTATTTCGATGTTAAGAGCAGCTTAATACTTTATTTATTCAACGAGAAACCTGGAGGAACTGTGCGAGTTCAACATCTGTGCTCTCAGTGAGGGGCCTGGTGATCTGATGACAATGTGTGTACCTATGAAAATTGTGCACTAACTTAAAGACTTAGAAGTCCATACGATGATTTCCAAATTTCTGATGACTTATCTTGAGCACAAATGGTTTGAGCAGTAGCAACCAGGGAAAATAATCAGGATCTCCACTCTAGACTTGCTGCAGTTCTTTGAGCCACCAGAAAGGTTGGAGGAATCTGCACAAGAGAGTGCTGCATGTCACCAAAGCCCATGATCGAAAGCAAAGAATTTCTCACTTTGGTTTTCACATTAAATTCATAGGATTTAAATGACTCCTGCCACATTCCTTGAAAACCAAGAAGTTGTGGAAAATTAAATGCAATGTTACGACCAACCTCAAAGTGGCAATGCCATCATCCTCCCTCAAACTCAGCAACCTGGACTGGGTGAAAACTGCCTGAAATATGAACCCTTTTCCCAACAGGTAGAGCTTTCCAGATCCAGATCCGGAACAAAAAGCAAGGTGTGGATAGGATGCAGTGCACCATTGTGTTGATGCTAATAAGCATCCAACTATGGTCTCAAGCTATAGTAGGGATGTTGTATGATGAGGTCTGTCTTTATCAACCCAGCCAAAAACCAGCTTGTTGACTAAGGACAGCCACTTTTGTCCTCAGATATGTTTCACTGCACTCTGCAGGGATCCAAATAGCTGATAGCTGCAGGTGAAGATGTTGTCCAGAAGTAGATTATGTTTGGGGCTGAAATTGCCCTTGTGTCAGAGGACACACTGAAAAAGGAGGGCTTTTTTTGTTGTTATTTGTCAAGGAACAGGTGACGAGAGTAAAGAAAATTGCTTAAAAAGACCTTTTCATGTCTGACTAGGATTTTTAAAAAACTAGGTATTACAGAAGGATTTTTGTAAGTATACCTCCATATGCTCCTTTAAGACTGCTGCACAACAAAGCACACAGTGCAGCCATCAATATGCTGCTTTTTCAGTTCTACTTGTGTTTTCCTCCACAAATGCTTTCTGGGTGATTTCACCCTTTGACTGCTCGTATACAGAGGATCAAGTAAACCAAGCTTGAAAGACTGAAATGGTCTCGTCAGGAAGCTCACAAAAGCAAGAAAGTAGCTGCCAGTTATAAAAACACCATCTACTCCATTGCTGCAATTTTACAGCAATGGAGCTTAAATTTCAAGAATTAGAACTAGATTTTGCAGTTACCTAAGCAAAGTGGCTCCTTCTGTCTAATCAACACTACATCCTGCTTCTAAAAGCTTCAGTGCACTGCTAGCAGAGTAACATCCCCACACCTCAGTGCTGTCTCTGAACAGCTTTCTTGAGGCTCTCAGCCTCAACACCCTTGGAGCCCTAGGTAGTACACAAAGCAACAACCCACAAGAACGCTGGAATAGTCAAAATCCTTTCAGAGGTGGCTTCAACATAGCCAAGGTCTTACAAATCAGTTGCCATCCTAGACCTAGCAGAGAACAACAATATTCCCAGAACAGCAAATGAAAAGCGATGTTGAGTATGGTATCTATCTGTAGCAAGAACTTATGATACCCCCAGACTTGCCTCATGGGGTTTGTTATCCTTACCTTCTCTAAGGAAGTCTAACTGCTGGGACCTTTAAATGCAAATCCATTCCTTGGACACTCTCCTGGCCGGATCACCTGTGCGTACAAGTCCATCCTCTGCTGCATGCTACAAACACAAGTTAAGACAGAAGCAATCAGAAGCCAAACTAGTGCAGTAGGGAGCTAGCAGCTAGCTGTGCTACTTCAACCTTTATTAAAGCTCTGGGCAGATAAAGTTCAGGCTATGTAGTTAGACATTTGTGATGTGTCTATCGCCATGGTATCAAGAGCCATTCAGCAATAGAATCTACACTGGGATAAGTAGCCTCCCTAACAGCTCAGCACATGGGTGCACACAATATCCTTTTCAAGGCAACTGTGCAGACTCCAGCAGCCACAACCAACTGGTCCTTGGCTTCAGACACAAACGCACCTCCTGCATCATTAGACCCAAGAAACTCTACAGGTCTCTAAGGGACAAGTTAACATATTTGCTACTAGGTGGGTCTATCACATACCATGATAATATTGAGAAGTGTCATAACTTCTACATATTATTGAAGACTGAATTAAAAGAAAGAAACAAAACCATGAAAAACCTTCATACTTTTTTGCTTAAGGCCACCTTGACTATTTTCTTATCTCCTTTGCTTGTCTTCGAGCACCTCCCATTTTCAGAAGTATTTCCACTTGGACTGAAATCACCTCTACTTTTGTTCTCCAAACCCAGGGCTCTAAAAACAGCATGGGAAAAGTCTCTGCTACGGACTGTTAGCCTGTCCTTCATTTGCTTACATCTGTGATAAATCCTTAGCTACTGACACTTGTGGATACTAGCTTTAGCCTAAAGGCTGCTTTCCCAAGAGGCTTTCTGAAGCAGGAAAGACAGGGGAGTAGAAAGGAGTCCTATACTGTCTTATCCTCTCCAGTTCTTCTGCACCTTCAGTAGGTACATCTTTAGGCAAATACGTTCTCGCTGCTTTCTGCCTTCCTTAGTTCCCAATGCTCACAAACTCCTTAGTCATCTTCAGTCTGTGCTGAAGTAGACAGCTCAGTCCCAGCAGATGACAACAAGCAGCTCCAGCACACAAGAGATGCTCCTGGACACAGCATGCATATGGTCATGGTTTCTCCTCAGATCAAGGTCTTCAAGAGGTATCACAAAGTAAACATAACTGAGGACTCGCACAAATTCTTCAGCAGTTAATAACTAACCACATCTAAGCAGGAGAGCTGGTTTTCCATACGAGCAGTTTACAATGCTCGTTTACTCCCACAGTATTGTGTTCCTGGGTACCTTCATCAACAATTCTTCACTGAGGGCTCCATTAGGTAGCAGAGATGGACTCATGCCAATAGGGGACATACACAGTCACCTACATCACTTTGGAGCTTTTTGTCAGAAAAACAGCCATGGGGAGTTAAGATTTTATGTAAGGATGCTACTCTCCAGCGTAAGTTTATTACAAAGCAATATCTGATGCTAATGGTTCCTTGTAAGCCTTTTCCATAGTATTATTAACTCTGCTAATTTCCAGTAAAATGCTATCATAGTCCATGTATATGTATATACAACTTCTCAAACACAAGATTCAGTGGTCACCTTATGGTATTAAAGGATTGAAAGTAAGTCTGCCCAACAGTGCTCAATCCAATGCTTTGGACTTCCCTGCCACAACATGCTGTACATGATCCAAAATTGTAGATGCTGTTGAACAGCAATGAGACAAACCTGTGTCAGATGCACCCATCCATTGCTGGGAAGGAAGCTCCAGGACATTGCTCTCCACCAGCTGCCTGCCAAATGCATCCAATGGAAGAACATTCCACAGCTGCTGGCAATGCTGACTTTGCACCAAGACTCTAGAGCACTTGCTAATTCACAACACCAGCTTGGAGACAAACAGCTTCTGTGACGGATTAGGCTAAAGGCAGTACCTGCACTGAGGTTCCAGTACAAGATAGCATCGGAACTGCTTTTTGCCATTTCAGCATTTCCTCAAAACTGAAGGGTGTCAACCTCCAGGAAGAAGAGCAGAGGAATACCTAGAATGGTGCTCACTCAAGGCAGAAAGGCAGCAGATAGAGGATGCTGTTAATAGCATCCAAGACCAGCAAGCAGCTGTTCTAAACTATCATGGTCTGATAATGATATGACAAGGGGGAATGGTTTTAAACAAGAAGAGGGGAGATTTAGATCAGATGTCATGGAAATTTTTCACTCAGAGGGCAATGAGGCACCAGTACAGCTTCCCAGAGCTATGGATGCCCCATCCCTGGAGGCACTCAAAGCCATGTTGGATGGGGCTCTGGGCAGCCTGAACTGGTGGGGGGCAGCCCTGCACATAGCAGGGTGCTGGAACTGGATGGTCTTTAATCTCCTTTGCAATCCAATTCTGTAATTCTTCAGTGAAACAAAGCCCAAAAGCAAGTACTGACATGTTTTATAAAGGGCCAGAGAAGATTTCTACAGCCATGCTTAATATCACTGTATTATGATACAGTGCAAGATCTCAACTCTTTTCACATCAATATAATTCCTGAAATCAAATATGATATGAAGCGTTTCCCAGTACAGCTTTTTTTCCATATGAGTTGATCTTTCTGCTTGGGTCTAATTGACAACCAGATTGGATTTTTTCCAAATCAATATTTCTGAGACTGTAATACTCTCCAAAGACTCTCGAAATAAAACACAATTAAGCTTTAGAAATCAGTTCTGGGTGCAAGAACAAGTTCTCACATGTTGATGCTGGCATTCAGACAGCATTTATTTGCCTCAAGGGATCCTGAACATTCATCACTAAAATGTTATGAAGAAACTTTGAGGATCACTGCCTCTCCTGTTTGATTTCCTATCTCTCCCCTCCCCGCCCTGGTGCATTTGCTTAATAGATAATGATATCCAGAAAGAAGCCCTGATTTATATTGAAAGTAGGTGAGAGCTGGGAGCAGTCAGTGTGTGTAACCAAGCAGATTTCCAGACCTCTGCCAACTATTTGGCAGGTCAGTTGATAGAAACATAGACGTGCTAGCACTATGTGCACTTAGGAGCAGGTACATGCATAGACACAATCTGCAGGTTTCAGTTCATTCCTTGTAGATTTCTCCCTGTTTTTCCTGCAGCTTTGTTCTCTGTAGCCCTGAAAAAGGGTTCAGATTGTTATGTATTAACTATTTTCTGCTCTGTGACAACAGATATTGAAGATATCCACACATCAGGCTACTGATTGACAGCTTACATTAATTTCCATGCTGTAGGCCAGGGCCTGTATTGCAGGTAAGTCTTACAACACAACCCTCACTGTGCTGCACAGAGAAACACTGCTAGATAAAGCTTGACAAAGACATGAAAAGAGAGTGGGCAGGAAAGAGCAACCTGTAGGACCTGTCTACTGGTGTTACACATTTTCGCCAACTTCAGTTTTAATGAAGTATGCAAGCAGCAAACAGAAAACCAAAAATTATAACAGATCATCCCAATATCCTACAACAAGGATTCCCCAACAGGGATTTTCAGCTACCTCTTGGGCTGGCACAGATCATGACTATCACACATGCATACAACAACTTGCAGCATAATACTTGTGGAACTCATTACTGGAAAACAGCCCCAAAGCAGGAGGAAACAAAACTTCAACGTACAGCTTTTTAAGAGATGATTCACATAGAGTTTGAGAGGGTGCAACTAGTCCGTTTTGTGGTGTCATTACCAGAGCTGGAAGTTTTAACCTGGCACTTTGTTCTCAAAAATCTAACAAGACACACTAAAAAGCAAAAGCATTCACATAACCACAATAATTCTTTTCTAAGGCTGAAATGTTTATGCATTTTTAAAGAAAGAAAGGCCTTATAACTTGACAAATACCAAAGTATGAGTGCTAAATCATGAGGTCATCTGTTAATCAAATAGAAACATTTAAATCCCTATGACTGTCCTTTAAACAGACAAATATCACATGCTGTTCTCACAGGCTTTTTTTTTTTTTAAAAAAAACCTTTTTTTTTTTTTTTTTTTGAAAAAACCTTTCAATACTAAGGAGTTGTATACCAAGACAAACACCTCCACCTCTAGAGACACCAAAAGCTCCTTAGGCACAGATGCGATCCCTGCACTTAAGCAGATAACCCGCTGCAGGCTCAACACACCTAACCAGCCTGCCATGTCCCATCCACGCACAGCAGCAGTGTGACAACAAGCAGCGATGGAACAGTGCCAGATGTGCTGGTTGCCACGAAACTACCACAGCTTGCCCTAAGCAGTGTTGGGAACCACAGCCCAATGCTCCAGTAGAAGGCTACTGCTGACATAGGACACCAAGCATAAGAACATTCTTCCAGTTACTTCAAGTTCAAAAGACTTCCTGAGACAAATATCATTTCTGTGTTCACCTACCCTTCAGTTTATTCCATTTGCTTGAACCCACACCAGTTTTCAGCCTCCAGAACATTTTTTGGCTATGAGTCTCACGAGCATACTACTCACTGAACATTAACTGCCTCACTCTTCAACTATTCTTTTTATTTTTAAGCAATAAACCGTGTTCCTACAATTAAGTATTTTGATGGCAACTTGAGAATTTAAAGGTTCTGCTTAGGTCAGATCAAAATGGCATCAGAACTGAGTAAATACAGTAAGACTTAAGCTTGTTTCAAAGCTATAGAGTTTATAGCTTCAACTTTCAATTTTCCGTATGGTAAGGTTTACACAGCACTTGCTAACAGTTGCCAAGTGATTCAGCCATTCATAAATTCCTACATACTAGCACACCTGTTTGTCCAGGATTAGGCAAAGGAAGAAACCCATCCCTCCTATGAACCCCTCAGAAACTTGGGAGTAGGTAGCAATAGAGACCACCAATTTGCTGTCAGAACATGCTGCTAGATAAAATTACAAACTGAACTGAGATATCAAAGATTGACAGAGCCAGAATAACTTGCTCTCCCTCCTTTTCATTAGTAGTTCACCAAAGCTATCTTACTAGCATAGAAAGCATCCATTTCTTTATGTTCTCATGTTTCACCGCTAAAGTTAAAGGAATATTAAGGATAGTCTGAGAGTTTCGGTAGTTTCCAATACATAGAAAAACCAAAACAATCCTTCCCCAACCCCAGCTCTGCTGATTACCATGTAGGGAAAGGAACTGGCTGTTATAAAGCCATCTGACCTTGCAAAACACAAGCTGTAGAACCTTTTGGCAGCAAGTCAGAGAAACTTCCCTTATTGCTATAAATATTCACTGGGTAGATTTATGAACCATTGTCTGATCATTAGGCACCAGCTCTGTATTGCCTTTCCACATACATGCATTTAAATGCACCGTTTACTACAGAAGATGCACCACTCTTTGCTGCTGCACGTGTTTAACTTCTTTTGAATTAAACTTCAGAACCAGAAAAATCCATTTACAAGTCCCAATTGCTACGTGAAAGGGAGCTGATTACTTACTGCACCTTTTATAAAGCATGAGAATGTGCATCAAAAAAAAAAAAAAAAAGAATTTATTTATCTAGCAAGATACTGGCTACAAGGGATCACTGCTACTGCTAGAGTCACACACAAGTTGTCTGTATATCAAATATTTACTCTGGACAGAAAAAATGATTTCCAGATCACAAACAGATGTATGAAATGAAAAGCATCCAAGTTCGCTCCAGAAATCTTTTCATTTGAGAGAATAATAAAAAAAGAGACAGGTACTTATAATCTTCATAAGAATTACTATATAGTTTCCAAGGAATTTTATAGCACCATCAGTTAGTTAAGGATATAATAAGGATATTTTCACTTGGGATTGATCAGGCTGTAACCAACATAACCAACAGCCCAAGCAGCCAGCAGTAGGACTCATAGGGACCCTACTCAGTGTGAGGTCTCTGTAGGGCTTGATGCTAAGTCTGTAGTAGCCATTCTATAGTCACCATAAGAAACACAATATGCTAAAGTCACACCAAGCTACTGTTTGACATACAGAGCTATTATATTGAGAAACATGTTTTATATTGCCAGTGCAAGTTTTGGAATTTTATTTTTCTTGATCTTACATTAAAGAGGCTGAGTTCGGTAACAAGTCATAACCATAGGACAGAACAGTCAAGAAGGCATTATAAAAATAATGCATAGGTGCAGAAAACACTTCAATGAAAAAAACAAGCAGTCCACAGACAATCTGGTTTAGCTTAAAGTAGTAAGAAAACTTTGTTTATCTTACAGGTGCTACAAAGCCTGCACTGGTCAACAACTTCGTAAGTAATTATTTGGACCCTCTCTTCCAGAGATAAGAAAACTCTTCTCAGAACCTGATAGAAAACTCTGTGTTCTTTATCAGGTTCTCTGACAGATGAGGAGTGTTTTATGGCTTATGGGAACATGGCTCTTTTCAGGGCCTCATGACTGCAGAGAATAAGCGTCACCAAGAGTCTCCGTTCTGCAGAAAGCATTAACATCTCCAGAAGAGCCAAAAGCCCTTTGTGTGAGGTGTTCATGAGGTCAGGAATGTATGCTTCAAGGCACATATGCCTCACATACGCATTCAATACACATATACTTCAAAGCAATACTTTCATCAATAAGTAAACAAGAGAATTTTCACAATGAAGGTCAATTGTACTTTATTACAAAAACAAAGAGGCAGCAAAAGTTATAAGGGCAGATCCCTATCCACCCCTTCTGAAAAGGGGCCAAGGGTTTCTTTACGGACACGAGAAGATATAGTGCACACATCAGCTCCCACAGAGGGCATAACAACGCAAACAAATTGAAGAGGCACGTCAAAAAAATTCCCACTGTAACCACGCGACTTATGTTTTAAAAATACTCTAAATACTCTAAAACTTGGGAAATCCCTAGGTATCCTGAAGTTGTTTCCCTGAACAAGGTACTGAACAAGCTGATCTTGGTAGCACAAGCCTTTAGCATGACAGACAGTGTTCTTTCGAGAGAGTTTTGTGCATTTGCTGCAAAAAGACTTCTTTGTTCCTGTTTGATTCCTCCTCTGCTTTACCTGGGGTAGTACGCCGTGTAGTTCATGAAGAGCTGAGCCCCAGCAGGGTAGTATGCTGTGGAGGGCTGGAACGTCCGCGGGTTCAGGAGTACAGATGGCTGATATAGAGCTGCTTCTGTTGGCACGACTGCAGAAGGAGCCGGAAAGGAGTAAGAAGGGGGTGAAAGGCCTAAAGCAGACAAACGGAGAACAGATTAAGACCTTTCATATTCCAGCATACGTATGACCTTCATTACTGAGCAACTCTGCACAAAGTGAAGAGCTTTCACAAGTTCCTCATTTTCCTGCTCATCGCAGAAAATAAATCTGGGGCGCTGACTCCAAGATCAAGGTATGTACTTCCAACCCCTTGTCAAAAGCAAAGTAAGACACAAAAAAAGCTATCTCTTGTTCTGGGAGTTGAGTTTCTTTGTGAGAAGGAAAGCAGTTTTCCTTGTTTAGGCTCAGATTTTAGCATAGCTTCCAGCCAAGTGAGACAATTCTCCACTGTAAGCAAACTGCAATGCCTGAAATCTGCCTAACACTCGCACTGCAGGGGACATCATTTCATCCTGATACTCCCTATCCCCCAAACAGCTCTGTCTTCAACAACAGTAGAGTGGGAAAAGCCATGGATTTGCAGTTTCTCACATTAATATTCAGTTTAAAAATAAAAACGAATAGAAAAAGCAACTGCGCTTTGTTTCAGCAAGACCTCACAGTCAAGAGTTCACTCTTCCCTTTTCCTCCCCTCTTTCCAGTACCATAACAGTGAAATTTGGACAGCCCTGAATAACAGACAGAAGCTTATTTTAAAGCAACAGTCAGCATCTCACTGCACTGTGGGATGGGGAAAAAAACAAAAAGAAAAAATAATCAATTGCATTGTAATTAGAAATGGGAGCACTGCCATCTAAGAGCTCCCAAACTTTGGGATTCCTGCTCAATAAGCCATTCCGTGAGCTTTCAGGAGAAGCTTCCAATTCCTGTCCAGAATATCTATCACATATAGGGCTGCATACTGCAGATCCCTTCTTGGATACTCACATTATAAGAAATGCTAGTAGACTGTAAATCTCAACTCCTAAGGATTAGCTGAAGGTCTATTCACAGCTCAAGACAAATCACACCCAGGAAGTTCACTATCAGATTAGCTGCTCTGACTATCCAGGGTTAGAGGATGTTTCTTAGAAAAGGCACAATATCAGTAATACTTCTGCATAGAAGGAGAGAAAGAGAAAGCTTCTACCCAACTGCCTTGTCATTTAGTATCTTGGAAGCAACGTATTATTTCTCCTATAGGCTCAGATTTACATAGTGTACGTAAGCCCTTAAATTCTAAAAGCACTGTCCCCAAATGGACATCCTAATAGATCTGGAGAGCATAACTATACATGAAATACAATTCCTGCAATTATCTGAGGCCAAAAATAAGTGTGTTTATCTTCCACAGAGGCAACTCAGTTCTGTACAAACAACAGGAAGATAAGGAAGAGTTCAGCCAGTGGTGGCATGTAGAACACAAGGTTAAGTCCAAAGGAGAGCCTTACCAATGGTTTCATAAATTCAGTTTTGAATTCAGTTTTGAGAGCAAAAGGGCAGGGACTTACTTAACATGTTCACCATGATAAAAAGTGTAAATACAAATCAGCTTAAATGGGAAACTTCTTTAAGCCCCTAGGCAGTCAAATTATTTTTTGCATTGGCATGGCTCACCCTGGCCAGCTTAAGTTTGAAGACGGGGAAGGCAAGTCCGTTACGGGAAAGCAAGAAGAATTTCAAAGTATTTCTTCAATCATAGTAATCCACAACCAAAGGGAAAAGTGAATGCAAGCTGCTGCTGATTTTAGATGGAATGGCCTTATTTTACCACCCCCATCTGAGACTCTTTTCCAAGAAAGAGAATCAGAATCAAGGAAGCAGCTCCAACACCTACCCACACACAGCATACAGTATTGGCAAGACGCATGCAAAACTTACATGGTAACTTACATGGTGGTGGGGACAAGCCATTTCGATTTAAAGTGCCCCCCATTAACACAAAGTTCATCTCCTCAGCAGAACATTGAAAGACTTCAACATATCTGTCCTTCATAGTCTTCTTATGACACTTCTGTGCAGCCAGAAAAGCTCGGTCTGCAGATTTCATCTGAATAAAAGCATCTCCCGATGGACGTCCCTGCAAACAAGACAGATGAGGATGTGTTTCTGGATCTCCCATGAATTAGCAACATAATGATTTCTGCTGTTATAAAAACAAAACAAAACAGCAAAGCAGTCTTGAATCATGAAAATATTTATCTCCAAAGTTAAGCACAGTCAGTCATCCCTACAGACTCCTACACTTCCCAGTATGTTTAAAGTCTCCCTGAGGTTCCCCACTATTGCTGGGGAATCCTGATCTGCCCACTGCATCTCATGTTCCTTCTTCCCTCTTATGCTAACTTAACGGAGAAAACAAATACAGTCGAGGGCTAAGCTATATTTTTTCTTTTAAGGCCAGTACGTGCCAGAATATTTTGCAATGGCACCAGCCTACATCTAATCAAGTAGATAGGCTTGGTGTGAGCTTACAGGGAAGAAAAAGTACATCTTTACAAACAGCTGTGAGTGGGATAAACAAGGAGTCATTTGAGCCACATACAGCTGCCAACTCTAAGTAGCCAAAACCAGAAGTAAAGCTCTGAAGTCAGTTCTGAATTCAGTTCTGGGCCAGTTCTCATTTCTGAGGGAAGAACAACCACATCACCATCCTTTACAGACTTGGTTCTGAATCTCTCATCAGAAATAGGGATAGCAGGAGTAGGGAGAATATTCCAAATGATAATAATCACATACTTGGGTACCTGGAGAGAAAAATAAAAGTACCTGACAGCTTTGGGCAGGAGTGGCTGGTACCCACAGGTCTACGCACACACTTATTTCTTCCCCCAATTTCTTTAATCATTTCTGACAAGGGCTGATACTTGCAGAAACCACTACTTGTGCTTTAGCATCTGCATCATATTATTTATTCCCCAAGCCCTGCTCATTCCTTATCTTATTCAGTCTTGGCTAGCCTACGGCTAGATCAAGTTCTCAAAGACAAAGAAATCTCAAGATAGAGAGGTGCTGCAGTAACTGTAGCCCCCACTCTCTTCCCAAGCTTCTCAAATGTAGAAGCTTCACCCCAGGAAAAGGAACCATTTTGCATTTTCAATGCAGTCCTGGTGTTGCTCAGAGCAATTTTAGAACCATTTTTTACAAAGCAGTAATCAGTACAACCACTCAGGGCATCCCTGTGGAGTATGTATGAGAAGCTGCCTTCTCCTTCCTTAAGACAAAAAGCTACACAGATGGACTAGGAGATAACATTTACCTTTGTCTGAAAGGTTTTGGTAGAAACTGCCTCCAGCAAACAATGGCAAATATCTGACTATCTGCCCTGACTATTCTGGGCAGTGAGCTGTTAATCTGTGTACTTGGCCTTGGCCGTTTAAGGGAAGTAACACTGCAGTTCAGGAGATCTGAAGGTTTAGCTAAGCTTAAGGACTCGTGACATAGGAAATCCTTACACCTCTAGAAGACCACAGTCACTGATGTACTCACGCATTACCTGAGGCACACTGTTCACCAGAGCAGGGCAAATCGCTCTTTTGTAAGCTAATATTGATCACAGTTTTGTTTTGAAGACATACCTTTCACAAGGGGAATTAAGCAGCCTGTTGAGCAGGGCTCTTCAGTTCAAGCCTCCAACAGTGCAGGATGACAGTTAGTGCTATGGGAACACCTTCCTCTCCCCTCAAAACAAAGAACTGTGGCTTAGCTTTTAGACATATGGGTCTCACTGACAGAAACCACTCTGCAGAAAATGCAGCAGCTGTTAAAGTGTGGTTCAAATACACTCATCTATGGTCAGTACACTTTTAGAAGGAAAGCAATTAATGCCATTAGTGACAGTCCCAAAAGCGCTCCCCTCCTGGTAATGATACTGAGCCTGTTCACATATCCAACCAGCAATAAGGCACCTACCAACCTGGTGATTTAGCACCATGTGAACGCCATGGGTCCGAATGTCTGTAGAGAACTCTCCCAAGAAATCCAGGATGTCCTCAATAGTGGCAGCATAGGGAAGTCCACGCAAACGTATGCAGTCTCTGACATTAGTTGGAGGCACAAACTGCTGAGGTAATACTGGAAGAATAGGAGGTGTTGGGAGAGGAATGAGAGGTGTGGAAGAGTACCTATTCAGCACCTGTGCGAGACAGAAACATAGGTTACAGAAAGCCTTACTTACTCTTCAACTCCCAGGAACTGAATGCAACATCCATCTCATCTATTTTCAGTCTGGAAAGTTTTTTTTAAGAAGATGCGAGACATTTTCTGGGCTTAAATCACAGCAGTAATGCTTAGAATTTAAATACTTCGCAATAGATCTTGGGAAGAGTCAGCTTATTCTGAAGAATTTACTTGAACAGTAACACAAGTCTCAAAAGATTCCTTAGAACACAAAACCTGCATTTCCACAGCATTTTCGGGGGGAAAGATATCTGAAAATATTTTACTAGGTATATGGGGCCACTTCTACCCAGTTTCTCCTCTGCTAAGCATTAGAATAATCTCCAAACTAGAAACCTATTTTACTACCAAGCAGTCTTATGTTACTTAGTCACAGTATTTGAAATAAGAAAGTCATGCTCTGAGATTTCTTGGGTAACCTGATCAGTAGAAACCCCATGCCATCACTTCCCTTTAGCTATCTCTGAATAACAGAAATATTCACTTATATTCACATGCGTATCAGATGGCTTTGCTAATGCTAAACAAAGGAATTAGGGAAGCACTCAAGGAAAACACAACAACAAGAGCAAGCACTGCAGCTAATGTTTACTGGTGTCATCCTCCAAGCAAGGCACCGAAATCTCTGCATACTTGGGGGTGAAGAGCAACGTCATTGCTTGGTTACAATGAAACGACTACTGCTAGGCTACAGCTTACATCCAGAGCAGAAATTAGTGACATGAGCCTAAGTTTTTTGAAACATATAATCCTCTTAGCCCTACTTCATCCCCTAGATAGAATAATCAATGGTCCATCAAGCTATGTGAATGGCAGGAGGCACTTCTCAAGCCCAGTTCCATACAGCTCGGCCACCCTCTGCCAGGTAGTCAGTGCTGTCTAGAGATTGTTGACAGTTGACATTAAAGACAGTTTGAAAGGTTCTTGACCTGTTGCACTTTAGAAGACAACGACATCAAAATGCTGTTTTTTCTGTGCTGGTGACTTTCAGATTAAGAGTTGTTGCTAGCACTCCTTTTGAACAGAGCTAAGTGAACTCAGCAGAAAATTTGTAGGTTTAGTGTTTTACATTACAGATACTGTAACTACATATAACTACTGCTTGCAAGTATATCAGAAGCCAAATGGGAGAAGTGTAGGATTTTTATTATATGTATATACGTACACATACATATGTATATTATATGTATGTATGAGTGGCCACATGTGCTCAGACACTTGTCAAGAGTAAGAAAAGAGGGAAAAAAAAAAAAACCTTTCAGTTGTGGCCAGGCAGTGTTTGCTGACACTACTTTGTGGCAGTGTAGGAGTATGGAATACAAGGTGTCTAAAGCTTTTCACTCACCTGCTGAACTTCTGCTGCAGTGCTCCTGAAGAGTTCGATGTACCTTTTTCCAAGCAAGTCCTTATGCTTTTTCAGTGCATTCTGTGCATATTCCTCACAAGCAAACAACACAAAGGCATCCCCTGTTGGCCTGCTGTCAGGGTATGTGACGAATAGGACTCCCTCCTTCCCTCCTGTTACAGGACAGTGCTGGCCAAAGAATGCCAGTACTTCTTCTGTTGTCACGTTGAAAGGAAGACCTCGCATCCTGACTATCACTTGGTTTTCTTTTGATAAGAACTGTGCAACCTCATTGGAAGTGCCTTTAGCAAGGAAAGAAAAAACCAGACAGAAGCACTTAAGTCTTGGCAGCAGTATAGAACCCTGAGTAAGTCTGGCATAGCTACCTCCTCTTCCCTGCAGAATCCCTTCTGCATGAATGGTGCCTCCATGCACCTCACCTTATTAACTAAGGCCTCCGGCACACACTGAAGCCACAATAAGCAGCAATCAAGTACTCAGACTATTGTGCTGGGAAAGAAGGCTGGAAGGGCATGCTGAAGACAGCTTATGAATTTCATCCTATCCTGAGAAAATAGTCAAACTCTGCAATTCTGCTTTCACTATCTTCAAGAAGACCACTGATGTTCACAGTTAAAAGACTACACTGCCCTATCCAAAGCTACCTGCTAACCAACTCTGCACCTTCGTACAGTCCTTTCAGTTACTTCTAATTCATTTTGTAAAGCTGATGGAATGAACTTGTGCCAGACATGTTTTTCCAACATTAGTATTTTCCAACTATTTTTCCAACATTAGTATACAATGTCTTTACTTTGACAGGTGTAACTGTTACCAAACCTATCAAATAGACATCTATTCAACAACTTAATAATCTCTCACTCCAAAACCTTCACCTTAGGTATTCAGTTAGTCATTTATAAACCTGTTATGAACCAAAAAGCTCTTAAGGCAGTACTGCTGATACATAACAGCTTATCCAGTCTTAAAATCTCTATGATTGTAATCATAAAAGGGAGAGGGTAGTCTGCCCCATCTTCCCCCCCCATTTTCCCTTTATTTAAAAACAAAGATTTGATTTGAAGAAAATCAGTTCCCTAAAGCCCTTGTTATTTACACTGCGATATCTGTTTGCTTTTATATTCAAGTCTCCTAAGCAACAGCAGTCATATTGTTTTGAAAAACTACTCAGGTTTTCATTTTCAGCAGCCAAAAGCATTTAGGTTATCTTCCTAAATGATGGGACCTAGCAAACAAAGCTCATTAGTATCACTTTGACAGATCAAATCCTTATGTGACAGGGTGCTTGAAAATGGCAAGGGTGTGGAACAGAAAAAGGTGGGCAGGTAAGACATGGAACAGCTTGGACTGCTAACAGATGCACACCAGCCACCTAGCTGGTGGTCAGGGAAAGGAAGTGAAAGACTACATCCAAGAAGAGCAATTTAAAACTCCAAGTTAATAGCAGATGCTGATAGAACAAACCCCCTTCTTCTCAATCCCTTACACATTACCTCCTGCGATTTTCAGGAAATCTTCACCTGTTGCCTTGTATACCTAATGAAAGGGAAGAGAGAACATGTGATTGACATGCAGTTTGCACTCCATCTGAGAGGAGGACCTCAGAGCAAGCGGTACACACCTCAATGTATCTGTTTCCCATGTGATGCTTGTGTCTTTGCAGCGCTAGATCTCTATGCTCTTCATTTACAAACCTGACGAGAGCCTCCCCGTTCCTTCTACCTTGGGCATTGAGGCAGAGTGCAGCACCTCCCCTGCAAGATTAAAATTACAGACATAACCACTCCATGGCTAGGGCAAGTGAAGCACTACAAAGGTAGAGGTAGGTTCTTTGCTACTAACTTGGCAATATTTAAGCCTTTGAAGAACTTTGCTATGTCTTGGTCAGATGACTGCCAGGGGAGCCCTCTTGCTCGGATGACAGCGTTGTCGTCCACAAGCTCCATCTTGCTGCTGCAGGCACCAAGAGAAGAAACAATGCAGAGAGGGCTCCAGCAGGTCTCAAACACAAACCACTGCCTGTCACCTGCACTCCAGTAACAAGCTTCTGTCTGCTGGGTGAGGGGAAGGGACTGCCAGGGCTGAAATCCATAACCAAGTCACAGCACGTGGCAGCGTTGCCCTTTTCCCAAGCTGCCCCTTTCCCAGCTGCCCTCTGCACTGCACCACATCTGCTCCTTGAACTCTCCTTTCCTTGAGCATTCTCCCGCTTCACTCTCCCCTCATGAGATACTGATGTGTGGTACTTCCCTGTTAGTCAAATAAGGTAAGTACAACGAAGTTAGAAGTTAAATACTTGCTCTGCTAATCCTGGCTAACTGGAGATTGAAGCAGAGCAGTTAGACATAAGTAAAGCCAGCGTCTGATGGTGTGCACTCTTAGTCAGTGTGGATTTGTTTGGGATTTTACTTAGGCTGAGGACTCCTCCCTGAGGGGTTTTGCCTTAACATTTTGTGTTTGGGCCACTGCTGCACTACTGGAGGCTAACATAGCCACAGGCAAGGCTGGCTGCTTAGCATGGGAATAGCTCAGCCACAGAGAGCCAGATTTAATTGGTCATTACCACAGCCTCTTTTGTTCTCTTGCATGTTCAAAATGCCATGTAGAACAAAACGCTGACAGCTACCCATGGCCGCCTTTCTGGCAATTGGAGGGACAGGCTGCCACAAGGAGTCCATGGGACTGATTGAGCAGCTGCCTGCCCTCATGTGAGAGAGAGAGCTGTGCTCTGCAGCAGGAGGGCCATGTTTCAGATTGTATTCTAAGTTCTCAGGTGACTTTTCCTGTAGATGTCTGTCCAGAACTGCTGCTTACATCACCCAATCCTCTATCTCAATAGTTCGCCTCAAGAAAAAATAAGCAATTAGTACATGTGTTTGTGCAAATAAGATAGTGTTACCTTTTTCAATGACAGGCCTTTGCAGTTCAAACAAAGTCTATATTTCATTTATCATCACAAATCAGACAGGAATCTTTTACCTCATGACCGGATTTCATTAGCAAAAGGGGAAAGAGAAACTTAGAACAACACTAAAACTAAAAGCTGCCTGAACTGATCTCATTGGACAATCCCTGCCAGTATTGCTGCATTCTGCTCTTGCCTCCTTTGGTTCAGAATGCCAGTATCATCAATTATGATGACAGTTCATTAATCTGGAAGGGGTAAGCAAGCATTCACACAAGAAGGGAATCGGAATAAGGTCAGTTTAAGATTGGTCTCCTGTGATAGTGCAGAGCAAGTAGCCAGCAACACTGGAAAAACCCCTACACAAGAAAAAGTCATCATGATGTGTATTCAGCAACTGTGAAGCAAACTGCAGGAAAAGTGCAATAGTTAATACTAATAGGGTTACTTCTGCAAAAATGCTCACGTTCTTTGTTAACAGCACAGCACACTCAACATCCATTATATGTACTTATCAGAACCCACAACTCCCAGCACCTAACAAGCAACAGTTTCCTGCCAGGCTTCAGTCCTACATCTAATGCAGTTCTCTATATGCTTTCCCACTTAAAACCTCTAATTTATTCTCACAGCAGTGACAGGATAAACAAAAAATAACAGCAACAGCTATTTGCAAATAATTCATACAGAAAAGTACAGCTCATATATGCAGTGTCTGGCTTTTTTTTTTTTTTTCTTTTCTTTTTTTTTTTTTTTTTTTTTTTAAGGAGAGAAAAGGGAAAAGATACATACCAAGGCCCACTTTCAAATTTGTAGTTCACTCTTTCTGGATCTGAAAACCTGTGATCTAGGAAACATGGTACAAGTTATTTCCTTCTGCCACAGCAGGCAAAACACACAGGCGAAAATAAATAAGCAACAGAAAAGACCAGTTCCTCACACTTACTATACGGTTCAGATATCAGTGTTAAAATAATGTTCCCCATATCTTCAACTCGAGAGGCTCCATAGGCGAGTGCTGAACTGTTCTTGTCAAGATTTAAATCTTTGTGTGGAGTTAAGGTAATCATCACCAGATAGATTTCAAATTGGTCTCCTACTAAAGCAGCAAGCTTTAACATTATCTTAATGGTAAGTCGCATCTCAGGGGAAGATTTAATCCATTTTCCTGCTGGGATGCATCAGCTGCACTGGGTTTGCTGCTGCTTTGGCCTCTAACTACTGCCACCTGCGGGAGTGTGAGGTCAATCCAGAAAGTGTCTGGGGACATGAGGCCTCACAATAAAGACATACATATTTAATATAATCATGCATTTTGTATATCTGAAAGACAGAAACACTCTGGCATGCAGAAAAGACTGGAGTCCTGTCCTCTTTAATTAAGATCATCTTTAATCTCCAGGGGAAGATCCAGGGATGGAGGAAAAACAAACCATCAACTAGAAACTGAAAGAGACGTAACACATGTTTTCTAAACGATTGAGTACTTTACCTAAAGTAGAGTAAATATGTTACCACTTGGATAAAATTTACTAGCAGCACCTTGTCTAAATCTCACCTATTTGAAGCTCCAGCCTGAGCTTTGTCCTGTTAAGCAGTGTTAGGAAAAAAATAAAATAAAAAAAATTAGCTTAGAGTGCATCATTACGGATAACCAAGAGACAAACCAGAGTCTGACAACCCATAGTGCCTTCCACAACCCTTCAGATCAGAAAAAAAAGAAAAAAAAAAACAGCAAGGATAAACTCCCTGCTAATAAGGAGCAGGAAGAACTCTATCTTGGGCTGTAGATTGACCAGATACAAATCCACATTCATTGAGAGAGTCAGATTTAAGTTGTATATACCAAGCGTTTATTATAGTCTCTTTCCTCCTTCTAGCTGTGTTTGATCGCTGTAACAGAACAGGAAGATTACTTGCAACTTGCAATTTATCAAGTCAACTTCTTTTAAAAGGACTTTTTCCTATCCCCATCTCTTTCTTTGAAGAGAAAATGGTTTAAAAAAAAAAAAAAAATCAAAACAAGAAGTAAACTATAAAGTAGTTTGAAGCAGTATTTGCTTTTTCTGTCTTATCACTTCAGTTTAAGATAGTATAGAAGGAAAAAAGGTTTTTTAAACAATAATCTCTATCCTGGCACAGCAGAACAGTAAAGCAAGGCATTCAAAACAGATGAATGCAACAGTTACTTGCTCACATTTCCATAAATGTACAAAAGATTCATTTCAAATGCATAGTCTGTATTTTGATGCTCAGAAGTTGCTTTTCCATCCCAGATGGCAAAGCTCCTCTTAAAGAAAAGGTTTTCTCCACCTAAAATTGATCATATTTTGAGTTGGCAGATGTCAACACGAAAGACAAGGAGTAGAGGAACAATTCCTGTTAGAAACAGGCAATGCACACTCACTTTATTCTATCATCTGAACACAAGTCATGGGGAACAAGCATACAAATGTCACTGGGGAACAAAGTCTTCCCATCATTTGTGACATGACAGCAAGTCATTCCTACAAAAAACTTTTTTTTTTTTTTTAAATCTCAGGACTAAAACAACTTTAAAAAGTAATTAACTGAGTCAACAAATCTCTTCCACAACAAAGACAGGAAAAATGCAGCACTGAAGCTCTGAGACTAATTTGATTTTGAGACTTTGCTGGGCTTTCAGTCTGAATTGGAGTGTGGAATGTGAGAGGACAGCGCTTAATCAGCTTCAGATGCACTTGTAAGAAGACTCACCATAGTTTAAAATTAAGAGGCAAAAATCAAACCACGTAAATTAAGCCAGTGATCCATCTCTGCAGCTTGCACTGCCAAACAGTCTGCAAGCCATTGCCATCATCTGCCCTCCAAATATCATTGGAGTAAACTGGTCAAAAGCATTACATGGTCCTCTTAAAACCAAACAAAAAACCTGAACAAGCCACATGAAACAACCCCAAAACATAATTTAAGAGACAGTCACCAGTGTTTATGACAACACAGTACTTCTTCATTGCTCTTTCTTCCTAAGCCATCCACCAAAGCTTGTCTTTCTCTACCAGCACCTGGGAAAGGAAGGGTGGGGGGCTGAAAAGAAAACAAACATTGCACACATTGCCTTCATCACTGGCACAGAGGCTGTCTAGTCAGCAGCACGCAGATGTTTCTGTGCAGCTCAGGTAGCAAAGCAGAGAAGCACTTCTCCTTCACCAGACATCACACCTATGCAGAGCTTCTCCCAGCTAATGAGACATTGCTGGAAATGCAGATATTGGAAACCTGGTCTTGCCTATTTCTTTGTGATTAGTGGAGTTACTTTTTTTTTTTTTTTAAATATTTCCTATAGTAAAGAACTCAGGTAGTAGTTTCAGCAGGTATTAGGAGAAAGATACATGTACTCACAGTGGCTTTGCTACCAGACCATGCTGTCACAACTGAAGACACATTAACAATTGCCACTTGCAAAGCCAGATATTTCTGCAAGTGATGAGCTCTAGAAGATGGGACAGGGCACTGAAGCAAGGCCACAACACAAGGAAAAACAAACACTCCCACCCCACTTACATTTTCTTCAGAAGACATCGATCAACAGGAGATAGTTCCTAGAAATACCCTGGTGCCAACAAAACTGGTGCCAGGTGTTCAGACATAGGGAGTCAGTTGAGCAAACAGCCCTCCAGATTAATATAAGCACAGCAGGAGGGGAGGAAGAAATTTATCACCATTAGTAGGAATGAGAGAAGAGACATCACTCCCACCTTTGCCTCTGATTAGCTGGAAGCAAGGCTTTTAGACAAGGCTGAAGAAGAAAATTGTTCATGTTCTGCACATGTCATTATTGCACTCCTTCACAACTTCAACTAAGTGAAAACCTGAATTCTGATGAACATGCCTATCCATAGACAGATGCACCTCTACCAACCAAGTAGCTGGAAATAAAGGATGCTTAGGAAAAAAAGCTGCTAATGGAACAGTCAAAAAAAAAAAAAAAAAATCAACACTCGCTTTCTGAAGATACAGGAGCCCCCATGTTTGTTTGTGTACACTGATGCCTTAAAGCTTGAAAGCTTGTCCATCCAAGGAAAATGGGGTGGGGGGGGAAGATAAAGTTGATGTTCGCAGATAAATTTACATTTAAAGCAAAGCAAGAATGAAGTTGGCTGTCTAAAGCTACTAGAATGCATACTCTGATACTGCATATAAGCAAAGTAGGGTGCAAAAGGTGCACTGAAACAATAGAAAACAAGGCTTTTCCTAACCTTGTTGCACAGCAGCAGTGCCATGAGCAACATACAGCACACTGAGGGGTGGTACACCTCACATCAGCTTGTAAACGGGGGAGACACTTCTAAATTGCTCCCTGATTCTTCACTGCTGTTCATCCACTGTCAGTGTCCTCCAAGCCCTTCTCCTCCACTTCTCAGGGTCTCAACTCCCTTCTTAACCACAGCAAGAGTGAAGTTGAATACTCAATTAGCTCAGAGGATACAAGATGAACTACATATACTTTTATGCTCTGCACTGATTCTGCTTCTCCCTCTTTCTGCTATTTTAGGTCTCTACTGACAGAATGCTACCTTAATTCAAGTAATATCTATAAATAGACATTATCTGATGCTACCTAGTTTCTGGGTACTACCACAGGATATACAAATAGCAGTGCACAAGATTCTTGGGTAATATTCATTAATGGGGCTTTGCTAGCTAGTGTTAAGTACTGGTGGTTATAACTGCGCTCTGCGTACTGGTTGTCAAGACATCCAGGTCATAAAACAAGTTTCAGTATTGTAGTATCCAGATCTTATCCATAGCATTAAACAGACTGTTCTGAAGTACGCCTGTGTTTCTACTGACAACACCCACCAGTACTCTTAGCAAGGAGTTACCTCCACAAAACCCAGCTGAGAAGCGAATGGAGCAAACCATACAGTGGAGGAAGCAATAGTTATTTGCCTTTTAATGACTTCTGCACGCCCAATCTTGAGGCAAAGGATGAGTCTTCTGCAGACTGCATTCTGAATAGTCATGCAAGCTTTGTTCACTCCACCCTAAAGGCACTCACAGCAGTGAGAACTGGCTTAGCAAGCTTTGCAAATCAAGAGGTGCAGCAAGTTTGGGAGGATGCAAGAAGAACAACCCTGCTTCTTTGGTACACTGACATGTTTAAAGAGATTTCAACAGAACAGAGTTCCTCTCCTTGCCAGAACAGGATCATTTCTTCCAAGTTTTTTGTTACTCAAAATTTCTCATCATTGTCCTGCTGTCTCTATAATGCTGACTTATGTAATGCTGACTAAAGGAAGTCTGCCACAATCCCATCTCCTGCACCAGGAAACAGCTTGGAGACTGTAAATTAAGAAGTAGTGGCATAGGTAACAGTTAGAACTAGTTTCAGTTCTTCCTTAGCCCCTCAAATACAATGGCATTTGAAGTACTTCCTTGTCCTGCATTAAGAGAAATCAGGGGCTGTTTGCAGAAGGATTTCATCATTTCTTTGGGGGCTGAACGCATGATGCAAAGCTTTCACCCAAGCTCTTACATCCAGAAAGATGTAGTTACTATACACGATTTCAAGTAGTTCACTGAAGGAATAAGGCCTAGAAGTTCTTTCTAAAAGAAAAGTCACTTAGCCAGATACTTAGTTTAACATTTTTCTTTTCAAGATCACTCAAAGAAGGCAAGCATTAAGTATACAGTCAAGCACCAGCTGTCCAGTGCTTTACAGCCTGGAATATGCTTCCTGAATGACAGCAGCAGAAGATAATATCCTTTGACTGCTGGGAGCTGTGGAGGACACACTCCATCAGCCTTTAACTTGTTTAGCCAAATGCTACCAGCCAAAATACAAGCATCTGAAAGGCTCCTCCAGGTTTAACCAACTGTACATCAATAGCCAGCTTTCCCATAACTCTTTCATATCACTCAAGCTTCCTGTCATTGAGCACAACCGTGTTACATCTGGGTCAGCAGATTTAAGCACATTAAGGGATTTGCCCAAACACATTCTACTCCTGCTCCCACCAGTCTGGGAATGCAGTCTTCTGCAGCCTTTGGTCGCACTCAAGCAAAACCTTTGCCCACGGAGCGCTAACAAACCTGGCCCACCGCAGACTGCATGCTACAAAGGAATCTCAGAGGATTCCCATCATGCAGCCCCATTAACTATGGGGCAGGAGAGCTACGCTTGCTTCCTGGAAGAGTAACAAGAGATGGATCAGGTTCTGCGTACTAGCCTGAAGCTTCAACTCACTCCATTGTATTTTAGTTCATCCATCCTCCCTTCTTTACCACCTCCCCAGCACTTCAAGTTCTGATTTAAGTTCCTTTCCAGTTACACTTGTCTCTGTTACATAGCAGTCTCAGAAAGAGAAGCTGTCTCACTTGAAGAAAACACCATATACAAAGTTGTTGGAACCGATCCTCAGACTTAAACATCTATTTCAACAAAAACTTTATCGCAGGCATTACATACATTCTCTCCAAGTGCAATTAACTTAATCTCCTCAGTGTCAGGAGGTGTGTAAGTTGGGACATTCCAGCAAGGCAAAGGAAAATTATCATATTGAGCAATAAAAGGAAAACGAGCAAACCTTACTTTTTCCTTGAAGGGATTCCTTTTAAGTCCCTGCAAGGACTCTGAACAATACAGGTAGAGACAGTTAATTCCAGCCATGTTGCACAGATAGAACTAGTTTATAAGTAAGAGCATCAGCAGTTACAAATCAAGGCAAACCACAAAGATAGAAACAAAATAAAGTTATTTAGACTTGCACATACCTAAAGAAAGTCTGAATTCTGGATCCAATACACCTTAAAACCACTTGGACAGACTGCCCAAGCCCTGGAGGAACAACTACTGGTAAATTCTGCCTCAGGTGGTACTGACAGGCAATGCCCAGAGTCCTACTCCCCTCTGCCAGCAGATAGGAGTGCAGTCAGTCATCATGCATCAGCTGAGCAACGAGTCTCCAGGTGTCTACATTAACAAACTGTTTCAACAGCGGCAAGACATACATCAGACATTCACAAAGGGAGGAAGCAAAGGCATCTCTCCAAAACAGCTAACAAAGCTCACTGCCATTAACTCCTCCAGCTCATGTGTTACATATTCAGTTTTTCATCATAATTTAAGAAGTCTCCATCATCCCATTTACAGACTGCAATAGTTTCCTTTTCTACATAGAGGTCCACACTCCAACACTTAGAAAGTATACTTCTTTGCTTCAGTGCAAGGGGGAAAAAAAACACAAAGATTCCTGCTCCTTCAGTAGAAGAACTGCATCTTAACTTGTAGCATTGACTTCAGCTCCAACAAATGCACATGGCACTCAAACAGAACTGATCTAACCCTCTGACTGGGTTTCAGAATCATCTGATGTGGTCTGCAAGTAGTTCTTAAGACATTCCTACTACTAAATTGAAAAAAATGATACAGACTGCATCTCACTGTCAGCACAGCCTGACGTTGAGATGTGCAGCACACAGCTTCCATGAGGCTGGATATCATGTTCACTGGCAGCATTCCTGCCTTTGCTGCACTCCTGAGCTAAAAACCTCACTACCAGTTCACATGGAGTAACTGTTCCCTCCCAACATTCACTTTTACATTAAAATAAAAGCATTAACTGTTACAGTGAGTAACCTACCAACTTTAAATTTAGATTCACAGCAGTGATTTGGATAAATATGTTAGTTACATTAAGCTGTAAAGTTTAAAGGACATCTGTAAAGGCAGTAAAGAAAATGTTCAGAAGTCAGGAAGAAACATAGGACTTTTCCCTATGGCATCGTGCATCCTCAGGGGTTTTGTTAATCTTTGTGAGAAGGCTCTGTGCAGCTCTGAGTCACTCAAAGTTCCATCACCCCTAAACAAGTGTTGCAAGCGTTACTCACATCTGTCCCAAAACTCAAGAAAAGCTGTATCAGTAGCAGACACCATCACTGTTAGAAGGATACATTCTGTCATGGCCGCAACATCCAGTTTGCTGATGTCAGGTGAGCCAGGGCAACACTTCTTGAACTCTTTCCGCAAGTCAAAAAAGGAGTAGAAGCATTCAGGCAGTAAGATATTCTGTAGAAGGAGAAGGTAGCAACTGTCAGCTCGGGCAAGTTTATTTCACTTTGTCTTTACACACCTAACTTTCCTTATAAAGGCTAGGAGAATAGCAAAAAAACAAACAGCCATTGCTGCAGAGAAGCACATATGTCTCCTCTCAGCCATTTAAGCAAGTTTATCAACTTGGTTTTTTTTTGCTTAAGCAGTGTCCTCTCTGTGGTTTAAGAAAGAGAAGTGTGCTTTTTCACTGCCAGAGAAACATTTGCTATTATTACTACTGCCTCAAATCCAATATGTAAGAGAGCAAACGCACGCTATTGCGATATTTATCGTCAATTCTTGGTTCCAATTTTTATTGTGAAAAGCCAGAGGGCACTCGTTTCAGTTCATAGAGCCAAGTAAATTTTGCAAGTCTAGCAGAAGGCATCTTGGTTTATAGACAAGGCAGAGTTTTCAGAGAAGAGTCATATTTCAAATATTTATTCCCTTAATAAAAAAGGAAACTGGGGCAGATGAAGGTTTGATATTGTGTAGAAATTATCAGCCTATGCTTGCTAACTGCTTTAATTACAGCACATGAAGCCAGGAGCAAGTCACAGAGTCAACTGCAAGCATCAATAAAATCCCTTTTGCCCCACAACTACACCTATCATACGCTTTTGTTTGTTTGTTTCAAGATGAGGAAAGAAGATCTGGGAAAACTGTTCCAACTAACACAAACACCCCTCTCCTTCAGCCTTTCTCAGAGCCACAACGCTCAGCACTCTGATTGGCAATGGTCTGCACTGCCTCTCCAGACAGAGAGCAGATTTAATGACAAGTCAGCATCATAGCAGGATGACAGGATACATGGATATACATTTAGAAAGCAAAAAGAAGTTTATTCTCTGTAACAAGTTCTGCTTTAAAAACATTAGAGCTTATCTTAGCACACAGACAGGTGCATTAGGCAAACGATCACCTTTAAAGACAAGCTTATGGAAATGCAGACGTGCTTGCCAAGACTGCCTGCTCTGGTTTTTGCACAGCTATTTTCTTCTTCCATCAGAGATCAAATTCTGCACTCAAATTCAGTTGGAACATTCAGCTTGGTTCTTAAGACCGGGCATCTTAAAGAAACATGCATTCCAGAGTCCTGTGACTTCTGCATATCTGGATTTTATCTGGCCTGAACATTCAAAGGCCAGGCTGAAGGGGGTCTGAGCAACTGGATCTAGCAGTAGAGATCCCTGATCACTGCAGGGGAGTGAGACTAGATGACCTTTAAAGGTCTCTTCCAACTCTAAGGATTCTATGATTCCATGATTTTTTGATCCGCACATCCCCAACCTCACCATCAGGGCATTCACCAGAAGACCGCAGGTCTCATAAGAAGAAAAGAAAGCAGAAAAAAGCCAATTTCTAACCAATAATTTGTAACAAAACAGCAGCAGAAGATTTTAGTGATAAGAATCAAATCGTCACCAAGACTGATATACAAGAAAAAGAAAAAAATAAAAGGAATCCTACTGCCTATACCAAACAACTGTAAGAGCTCTTCCTTCTGTTGTTCACATCATTTAGCTGCATGGGAAAGCTGTGTTTTAAAACATTTAAGACATTTTAAGTGGGAAAGTTTGTTGAAGACCTGTTTCCCCATTTCCTCCCATTCATGTTATACTCTAACACAAAGTTAAATGCATACAGAACTACTCCTTTATTATGAGCCACACGTGTGGCTTTTCTTCTAAGGTTTTTAAGGTATAAATAATAATGGCACTAACAAGTAATAAAGTGCTCATTTGATATCACTATCAGAACAACATGGACTTGCAGCATTGTCCCTTCAAAGATGGGGCAGTGAAAGGACAGGCACAGAGATCAGCAGCCCGTGGTTCAGACCAAAACTGCTCTGATGCAAAGCAGCGCACCTTCATAGCCAGCCAGGAAACAAGATGCTTTTAACACTGAGGCAGTGAATGCAGGCCTGAAGGCTTAGCGTATTGCTGCAACCCTATCACTAATGAAAAGTAAGCTGGAGCTCATAACACTGTTAGTGATTTGGCAACTCTGAAGTTACAGAAAACTCTACAGTACGGGTACTAGTCAGCCTTTCAGCATGCCTCCTACCACTGCTCCCTTCCTCACAAATGCAAGCACCGCCCTCACAGGGCCAACTGAGCATACAAAGATTGAAAGCTGCTGAAGCTAAAGGGGAATGTCAGATTTCAAAAGGCAGTTAACCACATTCAACATGAACTGTTTGGCAACATCCCCAAACTACCACTTGTTAACCCATTGTAGCTCCTGCAGCAGTACATCAGCAGATATATTCTGCTCATATGATGCCCCTTTCTCAAACACACAATTCAAAGACATCCTTCTGGCTTAACCTTGAAAGGCACCTGGGAGCTGCATAGACATTAGCATTCACCACTGCTTGTGCCACCCATGCAGACAGGCTCATAGTTTGCTAATTATACACTGAATGATAAACAATATTTGGATTACAGAGGTCCCCTCACACTACACATTTTGAAGAGAAGCTGTTATTATTTTTAAAGTGAATACACAGAGAACATTAAAAGGCAAACTTAAGAGACAGCTACATACCTTTTTGGAAGTTTCAGGATGCAGAACCTGTCTAATGTGCAACTGTCCATCAGTACAGAAACAAAAGGAAGTACCTACACCGATGTTCAGCTCATTGCTCACAGACTGATTAAACTGGAAGCAGGAACAACAAAAGACAAATGTAAAAGATCTGAGCTGCTGCATGAGGAAGTCTCACCAATTGATAGCGTTAATCCTGGCCAGCCGGATTACAGAGCTGGAGTTTCTTTTTCATTTGCCTGTTGCAGATTTATTGCTTACTAACTTAGTGTGTGATGTCCCTCATGGTATTATCTTCATAAGAAAATTGCTCTTTTCCCCCTTCAATCAAGATGTGGCCAGGCACACACAGTGTACATTGTGAAAATGATTCTTTTTCCAGAAGCATTTGTGCGAGCTCTGCAGAGAGGCAAAACTGGTTGCAGAAAACACACTTGGGCACACTGAGAGAGAAAGGCTTTCATCCCTGAGCTCAGTGAGAGTCCCATACACCCTTCTTATTTAGAAGCTTCAGTGGTACTACATTCTTTCCAGAGTAAAGAAGACACCACGAGCCTTAACAGGGCTTGCCAGCACCCAATCTTTTCACAGGACACCTCAGCTTAGCCACTTACATGAGTGAAGAGGCAGCTGCAGCTATGACTCAGGGCCCAGCAGGACAGGAGACAAGATCAGGGGATGCCTAGCCCTCACCTTCCTCTCCTAGGGGTTCAGTCCTACCTCTTAAGTTGGGAGAGCAAAAGAAAGCTTCACAACACCCATCACAAGCCTGACCCATGTGTGGGTATGAGTCTCTACTACTTCGATGGCAGGGAGGGAAGGATGTGGGGTAAATGCAGCTTTCCAGCTCCCACCCAGGGCCGCTAGCACCCATCAGCTGGCTACAGGGTATCACCTGTCTCAATGCCTGCTCCAGCGATGGAGCCTGTGCCAGGCTCTCCACGTCCACCTTGGTGACCTCGTGGCACTCAGCCGTCAGTTCCGGGTGGTCGGGGCGGACCAACACATCGTGCGGGTGCCCCAGCTCCAGGGAAAGCAGAGGAGGGGCGAGTCAGCACCCGGGTTGAGCTTCTCACCTGCAGCCCCAGCCCTGCCCTCCACCAGGACCTGCACCAGCCCAACATACCCACAGCCAGCCCGGCTCCCGGGCCACCAAGCGTAGCAAGGGGACAAGGGGAGCAGCAGCTCGGGGTCCTCCCTCCTCGCTCAGAGGGAAAATACCTTCTTAGTCCTCAGGTCGACCACCTTCCACAAGAGCTGGAGCAGCTCTCGCTCATCCGAGCCTAGCCTCGCCCCGTTGGTGCCCGCCGTGGTCACAAAAAGGATCACCAGGTAGTCGGGAGACGCCGTCATGGTGCCGCCGGGCCAGGGGAAGTGGGAAAGGATGGGAAGCAAAAAAAAAAAAAAAAGGGGGGGGGGGGGGAAAGAAAGCGAAGGAGAGGAGAAGGAAAAGAAGAGGCCACAAACTTTCCCTGCTGGAGGAGCTTCCAAGCAAGACCCAAGTGGTACAGCCCCCACCTGCAGCCCGGCTCCCTGGGGACTTGACGCGGGGGAGACGCTCAGGCACCCGTTTCCGTCCCCTTCCCCCCCTTCTATTATTTTTTTTTTTTCCTCTCCTGGGGGTGGGAGGCAGCCGCTCCCACGCCGGCTGCACCCCTGAGAAGCGCGCAATGGCTGCGGGCTTTTCTGTTTGGGGCCGCGGCCCTACCTGCCCGCCCCCCGGCCCACGTGGTGCAGGTAGCACACACACCTGGCCCCGCCCGCCCATTGGCCCCGCCGAGCCGGGACGTGGCAGCCGCGGGCAGGGGGTTGGCGGAGCGGGTAGCGCTGATTGCGGGCGGGGCTGGGACCAGACGGGGAGCTAAGCGGCCAGCGCCGCCCCGGCTCTTCAGGAGGCCCCGACGGGAATCCCCCCATCCCCAGCTCCCTCCTTCCCTTCTTTCCTCCTTCCCTCCTTCCTTCAGTCTCCTAACTCGGCGGCCCGCACCCCGCCGGGCACCGCGCTCCTCCCGCTGTCGGCAAGGTGCGCCCGCTCCTGCCGGGACACGTTGCGGGCGGGCAGCGCGCATCCCCGGCCCCTCCCGCCCCGCCTCGACGGGAGCCCCGAGCGGGCTCCGGCCGGCTGCTTCAGCTTCTCCCGCTGCCGTGCTTCAGACAGAGGCTTCCCTGCTGCACCGGTGCTCTCGAGCCGGCCGCGTTTGAGGGTATCCCCTAACTTTGGCACCGTGAGCGCAGCTCTTCCTCGAGGGCTGATGAACAGCGGTGGTTTGGTTCCTTGTGACGACAGCTTCTTCCCCGAAGGTTTTATTGTTATTATTATTAATTTATTTATTTTCACCACTAAATTGATTTCTTAAGTGCACATGGCTCAGAAAGTGATTTTCCTCTACAAAACTGCAGACAAGCTTGCTGAAAACAAAATCAAACAAATAACTCTGACTCTCCCCGATGAAATCCTGCAGCACGTCCAGTTCTTTAACAACCCTATGGCACATTTCTGGCTTCGTAGTGATGCTTCTTCACGAGTGTCTGAGAGAAGATTTAGGTTGGATGTCAGGGAGAAATTCTTTACAGAGAGAGTGGTGAGGTGCTGGAACAGGCTGCCCAGAGAGGTTGTGGATGTCCTGTCTCTGGAGGTGTTCAAAGCCAGGTTGGATGGGGCCCTGGGCAGCCTGGTCTAGTATTAAATGTGAAGGTTGGTGGCCCTGCCTGTGGTGGGGGGGTTGGAGATTCATGATCCTTGAGGTCCCTTCCAACCCTGGCCATTCTGTGATTCTGCGATTCTGTGAGCGTTTGCCAGGATGATCGTGCGCATTGTACTCTTGTCCATCGCCGCGCCTTGTGTCAGAGCAGGATCACAGCTTGCACCATCTCTCATTACCCCAAGCACATGGATGGTTTGGCAGCACAGCCCGTGTTTCGCAAGCGTGCTGGGCTTGGGGATCCTGCCAGCCACTCACGTTGTGCCGGCTGCCCTGTCCTGACGTGTTTTGTCAGGCTGCCTACAGAGCATGCGCCTTGCAGAGACTTTCACCAGGCTCCTGCTTGATAACTGATGTGCCCCAGTGACAGCCTTTGCACGGTGGAAGCTGCCTGGAGTCATTTTCAACTTTGGGGGGTTTTAAGATTCTGCTAATGGCATTCACTGACTGATGGCAAATGTGTTCCTACTGATTTAAAAGCTGAAATTTGATGCGTTAATCTACATTAGGAAACATCTGAGATGACTGTGCCCCGACTGTAGGAAGGGCAGAGCCCCTACTTTTCTTTGTGGATTTGTATTCTATCTATCTATCTTGCCTCTTTCCGTTTAGGAACCTCAGACTCCTGAACTTATTTTTAGCACAAGCTACCATGACACTGAGTAACCTCCTTCATAGATTAAACAGTACCCCGAAAGCATTTTCAATTTCCATTACGTCTCACAGGCTCTTCAAAGAATCACAGAATGGCCTGGGTTGAAAAGAACACAATGATCATCCAGTTTCAACCCCCTGCTATGTGCAGGGTTACCAACCACCAGACCAGGCTGCCCAGAGCCACATCCAGCCTGGCCTTGAATGCCTCCAGGGATGGGGCATCCACAACCTCCTTGGGCAACCTGTTCCAGTGTGTCACCACCTTCTGTGTGAAAAACTTCCTCCTAATGTCTAACCTAAACCTCCCCTGTCTTAGTTTAAAACCATTCCCCCTTGTCCTGTCACTATCCACCCACGTAAACAGCCATTCCCCCTCCTGTTTATATGCTCCCTTCAAGAATTGGAAGGCCACAATGAGGTCTCCCTGGAGCCTTCTCTTCTCCAATCTTCTCCACCTTCTTCATTAATCGGTACCTTACTTGTTTGCTATTTTTTGAAGCCACTTAGCATTAATTGCTACTGCAGTGCCATTACATTCTATTTTTCTCTTTCTTGGGTAACACGTCCCCTAAAATGCCTGTTTCCCAGTCACAGTTCCCATTCCACCCTGCTTCTTTTATGCCTCCAGTACCCGGTCTGACAGCATGCACCAGTTGGTCAGGTTCCTGTGTTTTGTTGCCCAGGCTCTTGGCATTTGTGTGCTGCCATTCCAGTTGCTTCTCCCTGGCTGTATGTTATCCCTGGGCCTGGTTAAGCGTGTTTGCGAGAAGTGTCATCTTCCAGATGACATCAGTGTTAGTACCTACAGGCAGGTACTAGGATGGTCTGGGGCACAACAACCTCTCACAGTTGTTGCTCTCCCAGCACTGTGTTCTCCCTGTACTTCTGTACTTGCTGTACTTCTCTCATATACCTTCTCCTCCTGCAATGTTTTACTTTTAGCCCCTTTGCTAATCTCGGTATAATCTCAGGTTTTCTGTCCTTTCTTTATTAGTTCTGACCCCTCACTCCCATATCACTTTGTACCACATTCTGTTTCAGGGGATTTCTGAAACTATCCATATCTTCCTGCATGCCAAGAAGCTGGTCTTAACACTGCCTTCCTGACCACTGAGACAGACCTGTGTGACTACTTCATAGAATCACAGGGTTGGAAGGGATCTCTAGAGATCATCTAGTCCGGCCCCCCTGCTAAAAGCAAGTTCCCTACAGTAGGTTGAACAGGAGAGCACCCAGGCAGGTCTTGAATATCTCCAGAGAAAGAGACTCCACAACCTCTCTGGGCAGTTTGTTGCAGTGCGCTGTCACCCTCACAGTAAACAAGCTCTTTTGCATGTTTGTTTGGAACTTGCTGTGTTACAGTTTTTGCTCATTTCCCCTTGTCCTGTTGCTGCACAACACTGACAGGAGCCTGGCCCCATCCACTTGACTCTCGCACTTTAGATATTTATAAACACTGGTAAGATCCTCTCTCAGTCTTCTCTTCTCCAGGCTGAACAGCCTCAGCTCTCTCAGCCTTTCCTCACATAGGAGATGTTCCAGCCCCTTCATCACCTTTGTGGCCCTCTGCTGGACTCCCTCTATATGATTTCTGTCTTTTTTGAAGAGGAGCCCAGAACTGGACAGTACACCAGATGTGGCCTCACCAAAGCAGAGGAGAAGGATAGCCTACTGCAACCTGCTGGCCGCTCTCTTTTTAATGCTCCCCAGGACACCTTCTTGGCCACAGGGGCACCTGCTAGCTCACGGCCAGCCTGTTGTACACCAGGACACCGCAGCTCTTCTCTGCAGAGCTTCCTTTCAGCAGGTCAGTGCACTCATACTGATGAGTGCGTCTGTACTTCTGTTCCTGAAGCTTCTTCTCTCTCACCATAAGCTCCCTTCCTCCAAGTTTATTTTATATCAGCCTGTGACTGCACATCTCATTTCTCCACGTTTCTCACAAGCCTGTGAGTTCTGCATCCCATCCTGCTCTATAGCTCCACAGCAAAATCTTCTGTTCATCCCAATACCACCTGCAGCTCTGTTCTTCTTCCCTGTGCAGACCTTTGGTCCAAGACAGATCTTCAATCACAGCTTTCTGCATCACCCTATTGTTTTCTTTCAAAACATCACCTTTCTAAAACCATAAGGGGAGAATCAGCAGAACTGTATCGTTTTGCTGAAATATGTTAATGGTTACCACCAAGTGTTTTTCTGATCTAATTGCTGCTGGGAATCAAACTGTTTTCCTCAATTTCACTGGTCAATAATTGTATCTGATCATCATCAATGACATTGTATTCATCACCACCTGAACCTAATGTTGCAAAACACAGAATTAAAGTCACAGAGGCACAACTGTTTCCAGCTATAGGGAGTCTCTGTAAATAAAAATGAAGGTCTGGAATCGCTCTACCACTTGCTCCAATTACTAGCATTAGCTGACCTGGCTGTGACACTGTTCTAAGAGAAGCCCTTGACTGTGTACAGACCACAGTGCTTCACTTGGAGTACATCTAAAAAGAGATGCTCTTGCATAAAAGTAAAAAAAAGAGCTTACTGGTATAACCAAAATAAGTCATGGCAAGTGCCACTACCATCTGTAAGGCAGTGTGTTACTTCAGCAAAGTAAATTCAAGTATTTGTTTTTCAATATAAATATGTTACATTTCACTCTGGGAGTTGCTTATCCATCAGGACAAGAGATGGTTCCAGCCCAGGGCAAGATTGAAAGCTGACTAATCATTTGCCAGTATTGCCAATGAGACCCTTTGATTCTCAAATTCCACAATGTTTCTGTGAAGGGATTTCCAGTATTTTAAGCACATCTGTGGAAATGGTATGGGGAGGCAGTGTTGTGATGTCAGTGGTCAGGCACTGGAGTGGGCTGCCCAGGGAGGTGGTGGAGTCACCGACCCCGGAGGTGTTCAAGGAATTGTTCGGATGTTGTGTGTGGGACATGGTCTAGTGAGTGCGATTGGTGATGGGGGGATGGTTGGACTGGATGATCTTGAAGGTCTTTTCCAACCTCAGTGTCTCTGTGATTCTGTGATTCAGAAGTCATTCCAGTTCCTGGATCTTCAGCAGTGCCACAAAACCTGTCATCTGTAGCAGCAATGAACGTGGCTGTGGAACATTGCGTTGCACCGTGGGTCCCCAACACACAGTGTGGGGACAGAGCTTCCTGAGCTGCTTTCAGCGCGGGCAATGGAGATACAGAATCAGTCAGAACTGATGCAACGAGCAGCAAGCTTAGCTACTAGAATGAAATAAAGGGCCTCATCAGTTCCTGGTGCACACACAACAGCTTATTTCATTAAGAACCAGAAGACACAGATAACGAGGTATAATTATCACCACTAAGGAAAGCAGAGGGATTTGTCTGAAGCTAGCAGTTAGAAGTGCCCCGCGTTTTCTCTCCTTCCTCTAAAAGACACAGAGAGCTGTTCTGTGACGGAACCCACACAGAAGCCCCGTCACCGCACACAACTCGCACCACATCAGTGCCACGGGTGCCGCGGGCTGCCTTCAGCTTCACAGCGCGTACACTTTATTACCGTTACAGAACGGCTGCGAGGAACTGTCCTGCACGACGGGCTCGTACGCCCCGTAGGTCCCTCCCAACCGAGGATCCCCATCGCCGCTCGGCGCTCCGTCTCGTCTCTGAGAGGCGCCGAACATCCCCCGGCGCCCCTCCCCGACGCCACAGCAGCGCTGACCCGGCAGTGCTGGCGCTGACCCGGAAGCGCTTCCTCTCCTCGGCGTAGCCAAGATGGCGGTGGACACCGCAACCGAGCTGCTGTTTTTAGACACGTTCAAGCACCAGAGCGCGGAGGTAATGTGGTGGGCTTGTCTTGTCGGTTGTCGTAACCGCGTTCCTGCTTGCTCCGATACCTCAGAGCCCGTTGCGAGGCATGGACGAGCAGGGCTGGGGTAGGCTCCCGTGGGCGGCCTGGGCTGGCGGTGAGCGGCTGGGCCGGAGCGAGCGGTGCTTGGCTCAGCTCTGCTGAAGAGGGCACCTCCGCCTCCTCCCGCCACTTGCGCTGTAGTCTTCCCGCTGCGAACACCGGCGGAGCTAAGGGAGCCGGTGCCGGCCCTTTCTGGAGATAACGGGGAGAGGCGAGCTGAAAGCGTAGGGTGTGGGAGTCGTGATTGCAGGCATCTGCAAGGGAGGGAGTGGGGAAGGAGTGCGCTGGGTACTTACCAGATGGCTTTTACTTCCTCGTAGCATCCAGTGGGAGCTGTATGTACCATAAACAAAACAAGCACTTGAGCCCTGTTTTCATAGTGAGGGCATAAACATTTCACTTGGACTGCTTGTGTTACAGCTCAGCCTCTTGCGCCCATCTGGAGGGAGGAAGAGGACCTTGAAGGGGAAAATGTGAAGCATAGTGTAGCTTGTGGGATAAATTTTGAGCGGTGATGGGGATTCTTGGTTGGGAGGGACCTACAGGACGTATCGAGCCCGACGTGCAGAACAGTTCCTTGCAGCCGTTCTGTAACGGTAATAAAAAAATTTTGTGCAGAGAAAGAAAACAAAGCGTTTTGAGTTGATGCTGCAATTAAAAATAAACCAGAAGTTATTCTGCCACCCTTTGTAGTTGCCTCTTTTAGCCAGACGTGACTGTGTTTCTCTTCTACTATTTACGACAGTGTTGAGTAAGAAGTGCTCGCCATTCGCCTTCTTCTCAGAGCAGTATGCTCTCTTACTGAATGGTTTTTAATTATATATATTGTTTTCTGGCACTTTCATTCTTGCCAATGATGCTTTTTGAACTTGAACTAGTCTGAATTCTCATTAAAGAAAAAATTAAAGAGAACAAAATGCAGTTTTCATATTGTAGAAAAGCCACAATGTAGCCGTTATGCTACAATAATTCTCCAGCTAAATGGATCGTCTGCATTGCCTTGGATCTTTCTCATCTTGGAAAGTGTTATTTAGCTTTCTAGTGAAGTTATTTATTTGGTGCTAAAATGTGTTGGGCAATTCAGATCTAGTTTGTTTTTCTTCTTTTTTAATTATTTTTTTTGGAGGAAGATTGAACTGGACTCAGTTGTGATCTTGATGAGGTTGCTGTATGGCAGTCCTGTATCATTTAACCAGAAATGTGTCTCTGGGCTGTGCTGCATGGCTTCCTCCAGAAATTTTGAGTCTTACATGTGACAAATACATCTCTTTTAAAGCAAAGCACTCCCACAGTCATCAGTCCTTTAATAAAGCTGTGCTTCCTGTCACAGCATGTTTCCTTTTGTTCTGTCCTCCTAATGGTAATGCTTCAGTCCTTAGGGCAAGATCTTGTGTTTGTGCTAAAAGATCATAGAATCCTTAGAGTTGAAAGGGACCTCTGAAGGCCACGTTTTCCAGCTCTCTTGTAGTGAACAGAGACGTGCACAGCTAGATCAGGTTGTCCAGGGCCTGATCCAGCCTTGCCTTGAAAGTCTCCAGGGATGGGGCATCAACCACATCACTGGACACTGTTCCAGTGCCTCACCACCCTAATTGTAAAATATTTTTTCCTTATATCTAACCTAAATCTACCTTCTTTGAGCTTGAAATCATTTTCCCCTGTTCTGCTACCAGAGACCCTGCTAGAGTTTGTCCCTTTCTTTCCTGTAGCTCCCCTTTTAGATACTGAAAGGCTGCTGTCTGGTCACGTTGCAGCCTTCTCTTATCCAGGCTGAACAGCCCCAGCTCTCTCAGCCTGTCCTCATAGGAGAGGTGTTTCATCCCTTGGATCATTTTTGTGGCCTTCCTCTAGACGCACTCCAAAAGCTCCATGTCTCTCCCGAATTGAGGACTCCACATCTGGACGCAGTACTCCAGGTGAGGTCTCACCAGTGCTGAGCAGAGGGGCAGGACCACCTCCATCACCTGCTGGCCAAACTTCTTTTGATGCAGCCCGGAATACGGTTGGCTTTCTGGGCTGTGGGGGCACATTGCTGCCTCATGTCCAGCTTCCCCCACCAGTACCCCCAAATCCTTTTCAGGAGGGCTGTGTTCCATCCTTACATCCCAGCCTGTACTGATAGCAGCATTTATATTGGTGAGCAACAGGTCCAGCATTACATCTCCCCTAGTGGGGCCATCAGTTGACTTAGAAAATTATCCTCAATGCATTCCAGGAGCCTCCTGGATTGCCTACAGCTCTCTGTGCTACTTTTCCAGCACATGTCTGGGTGGTTGAAGTCCCCCAGCAGGACAAGCACTTGCAATTGTGACACCTCCCGTAGCTGCAGGTAGAAGGCATCATCGATGAGCTCTGACTGATCTGCTGGCCTCTGGCAGACATCAGTCACAAGGCTCTCTTTGCTGCCTCAGTCTCTAACTGTCACCTCTAGGATTTTGACTTGCTCATGACTGTTCTTTAGGGACAGCTCTTCACATTCTATTTCTTTCCTGGTGTAGATAGCAACACTCCCATCTCTCCTTCCTTGCCTGTCCTGAACAGCTCGTAGCTGTCAGTAACCACATTCTAGTCGTGGGAATCATCCCACCAGGTTTCGATGATGACAGCTGTGTTGTAGCTTTCAAGCAGCACAGTAGCTTCCAGCTCCTCCTCTTTGCTTCCCAAGCTGTGTGCATTGGAGTAGAGGCTCTTCAGCTGGTCTTGTCACTCCCTTAAAAAGTAACTCCGTAGTTCCTTCTAGGAAACACCTAGATATACCTAGACAGACATACCTTGAGTTTCCCCCTTGCCTTCTCCTCTTGCCCCAGCAGTCACTGCCTCACCATCATAGAGTTTTGTATGTGCTGCAGTGTTGCCAGCACCTCTCAAGGCAGTGGATCAGTTGTTTGGTTGCTACTATATGGGAAGTTGGTGACTTTACAGTTACTTCCTAGTATGCTTAAACATACTTTTTAGGACTGCTAAAGCATAATATTTCTTTACATTTGCTATTTCTGTGTTCTGAATGGGCTTCCAAATACTGCAAAATTGAATAAATAAGGTTCAGGTGGAATTTAAAAAAATGCCAGGAGAGGTCACTTAAAAAATCTTCTCTGTTTAACAAGCAATTAACATCTTACAGAATTGAATTTTATAATTAGTATTGTAACCTAAGTTTGGTTAATAAAGGGTATTTGTTACCTTGCTTCCATTTTATATTTTACACGTTTTGCATTTCTTTCTTTGTGTTTTTTTTTTTTTTTTTTTTTTGCAGCAAAGTACCAATATAGATGTGGTTCGTTTCCCATGTGTGGTTTATATAAATGAGGTACGTGTCATTCCTCCAGGTGTGAGAGCTCACACGAGTTTACCTGACAGCAGGGCTTACGGGTGAGTGTCTGACTCAGGAACACCTTCCTGTTTGTTTTTCTTCAACTTCTGTATTTCAATAGAACTTCCTGTCTAAAAAGATAAAACACATTTGCATGTCTGCTGCTCCTGTAATTATTTTGGGGAATCATTTAAACAGTATTATTTAAGGCTTTTTCCTTGTTAGTCGTGCATACTCTGATAAGGAGATTGATGGGTTTAATTTTTACCTTTATTGTGTTTCCAGAGAGACATCCCCACACACGTTTCAACTGGACTTGTTTTTCAACAATGTCAGCAAGCCAAGTGCTCCTGTTTTTGATAGGCTGGGGAGGTAAGCACTTTCACAATTACTTCAAGACTTCATTATCCACCTTCCCTTTTTCTTCTTGAGAGGTTCTGAGTGCAGAACATCTGCATCTCCCATATTTTTCTCGTTTGGTCTGCCTTTTGCTAAGGAGTTTGTATTCTCCTTGCCCTTTTGCTCCAGTTCTTGTGAGAGGACAGATGTTCATACTTAAGAACTGTTATTTTTAAACTTCTGTATCTCATATATATTAATGAAAAGTATTATGTGAAAATAAGTGGTTCTTCATTCCTGCTTTTCAGTGTGTGTTTTTGTTCAGTATTTTGTCATTGGCCGATCTGTTTAGTACTGCCATGTTTAGTTTCTATGAAATGCTTTGTAGTAACGGAAAAATAATGTTGTATATTTTACCTAACAGCCTCGAGTATGATGAAAACACTTCAATTATTTTCAGACCCAATGCAAAGGTAATGCAATGTGATTTAAACCTCCTTTTCTACATGTTTGTCATCTGAATATGAAAGTATGGTGCGATGGAACTGAGTAAAGAGTTCACTGTTTCAGATCTGATTCTAAAACCTGCCTGTAGCTCAGGTACTTACTGCTTTACAGCCTGTGTCATAGATGCTATATGAATGGCATCAGTTGTAGTAGACTTGATTGCTTGACATTTCTTACCAAGATTGCCAGTGTCATGAGCAAAGATGAATCAGAACGTTATGGCTGCAGGCCACAAAAAAATCATATCCTCTTTGAGTTTGTTTGGTCTGTCTCATTCAGATCAGTACATCTATGGCCCATGGTAATTAATGTTGTTCTTTTTTTTTTTTCCTTTGTTAACTGGAGGTATGATACAGGCTGTATGAATTAGGCAACACAATGCAAGTAATTGAGTGCTTCTAGAGGAGAATTACTTATTTCTTGTAATGATTTATATATCTTAAGTTTCTCAGTTTTTAAAATGCAGGTTGGAGGGACACTCCAATGTTCAGTACTTTGTTTTTGCTTCTATGCAGATACTGATACAGTGATACAAAAAGTAACTTTTATCTAGTTATCTGGTGTTCTTTTAAAGAGATTTTTTTTTCTTTTTTTCTTTTTTTTTTTCTTTAAACAAATCCAAACAGGTCAACACAGATGGATTGGTTCTGAGGGGGTGGTACAATTGTCTGACTTTGGCAATATATGGCTCAGTTGACAGAGTAATCACTCATGACAGAGAATCACCTCCTCCACCCCCACCTCCTCCTCCTCCTCCCCAGCAGCAGCCTGGTGTGAAAAGAACCCCAAAGCATGGTAAGCCTTGATAGCCTTGAAGTAAAAAATGGCAATTAACCACATTAATTTTAATCCTGCATTATATTAAAAAAAAATCTGTATTGTTAATAGCTTTGCTTATTAATGCACTTCTTCATTTCTGCACATCAGAAATGGTTTCAGAAAACAACCTCACATAGTGTGCTGAGGCAAAATACAGATTAAATAATAGCTGGGAAATTAAGGTGTTTCTGTATCCAAAGTAGAACTGAAATACTAAAGTATACTATTTCTGTTTCTATGATTCCATTAAATGTGAGTTTTCATTTTCACAATAAATATAGTTGATGGAGAGAAAGAAGACCAGTTCAATGGCAGTCCTCCAAGACCACAACCTAGGGGACCAAGGACACCTCCGGGCCCTCCTCCTCCTGATGATGATGAGGATGAACCTATGCCAGTGTCAGGTAGAATGACAACAGGCTTTGTTTTGTCTGCTGTACCACTGCTTAGTGGAGGCAGAATTCTGTTTCCTGTCCTGTGAGGTTTCCTGTCTGCTGTTACTGCTGCTGGACAGATTCCACTTGAGGGAAGGGATCTGAAAGAAAATCTGTATGATACGTTACATTGTATCAATTTAAAAGATAATAGATTTAAGAATATCAGCTATTGGTCAATGCACATTGATTATAGTGTGCATATTTTATATAAATTTTCTGTTGGCTGTTGCTTGTTGTCCTTCCACTGCATCTCTGCTTGCAGCGTCTGCTGCACTGTGGGCTCTGTGCAGATGAAAAGTGCCAAGAATTCTTCACATACTTCTTGTACAGCCTTGCTGAATTAAGTGATTGTTGCTTGTTTTCTGCCAAAATATTCAGAGGTTTTCTTGAAGATGTTCTTTTTGCATCTCCACTATGTGTAATGAAAAATTCTAATTCTGAGCACAGGATTTCACAGAAATATTCTGATTTCTTAAACTTTGGGTTATTTTGGTGTTTTTTTTTTTCAGTGGTTGGAGAAAAAGAAGATGATGTGGACCATAGGGAGGATTACTTTGAGCCCATTTCTCCTGATAGAACATCCATTCACCAAGAAAGCCAGTATTCTGATGAAGGAGAGGTGGAAGAAGATCAACCAGAAGAAGGGGATGATGAAGAAGATGTGGATGTTGAGGAGGAGGAGGAGGAGGACGACGATGATGGACATACAGTAGAGAGTATTCCCGATGAAGATGAGGAGGAGGAGGAGGAAGATGAAGATGAAGAGGATGGTGAAGAGGAGGAGGAGGGTGAAGGTAAGTTAAGTTTATAAAAAAACATAAGAAAAACAAAGAAAAAACTTTTTGACCTTTAGATTGCAGTACTGTTATAATGAGTTGTAGTATAGAGAGCTGTATCTCATTTTGCTCCCCTCAGTGCTCCATTGTGTGCCTTGCCCATGGTTCTTGGGGAGAACAGTTTTATGTTGAGGGATATTTATTTCATGATAGTAAATCTTTAGGGGGGGTTGGAGCTTGATGATCCTTGAGGTCCCTTCCCACCCAAGCCATTCTATAATTCTATGATCTTCCCATCAAGCTCTATAAAAAGAGGAAAACAGAGGTGGATTTTACGGATAAGAATGAACACTGGGTTCTGTTACTTGATTTTTAAAGAAATAGGAGAACTGTGAAGCAAACAATAAGTGAATTGCTAAACTGTTTTTTTTTTTCCATAATAATATCAGTAATTGTCATCTTGAATTATTTAAATTTGCTACCCATCCCTGTGTAAAACCTTGAGCTAGATGTTTAGTGGTAGATACAGTCATAAGAAGAAAATTTGAGAGTATTCTTATAGTAATACGTAATCCATTTGAAAGAACTTTTTGCTTTATGTGTTCTTCTGAGTGTGTCCCTTACATAAAATATGTCAGCTGGAGCTTTCACTTACATCTGGACAGAGAAAGCTTTCTGTGTTGGTGTGTGATTGTTTTCTAACTAGTTTGCATTGAATACGTAATTATTTTGTTTTGAGCAGCTTCTAAGCAGTAATGAACTGGGTTATCCATAAGTTCTCTCATAACTGAATTATTTTCTTCTTAGGAGATGATGGATATGAGCAGATTTCAAGCGATGAAGATGGGATTGCTGATCTGGAACGGGAAACATTTAAATATCCGAGCTTTGATATTGAATATACACCAGAGGATCTGGCATCTGTGCCTCCCGTGACATATGAACCTTTTGAAAGGGAGCTTGGACCTCTTTTATACTTCAGCTGCCCATACAAGACTGTATTTGAGAATGAAGTTGCTAAAATTAAGGACCTAGATCCAGAAAAAGAAAATTCAGGAGCAGTGGAGGCCTCAGTTAAATTAACAGAGCTGCTGGAATTATATCAAGAGGAAAGGGGTGCGAAGTGGGTGACTGCATTAGAAGAGATTCCAAGTTTAATAGTAAAAGGATTGAGCTATCTGCAGGTTAAAGACACAAAACAAGACTATGTTACCCAGCTAGTAGACTGGACCCTGCAAGCTTTAAGCCTTCAGGTAGCTCTCAAGCAGCCCATTGCTTTGAATGTCCGACAGCTCAAAGCTGGGACGAAACTGGTGTCATCATTAGGAGAATGTGGGACTCAAGGAATAACAGCACTCTTGCAGGCAGGAGTTATTAATGTGTTGTTTGAACTGTTGTTTGCAGACCATGTATCCTCCTCTCTTAAACTTAATGCTTTTAAAGCTCTGGACAGTGTTATTAGTACAACTGAGGGAATGGAGATGTTTCTAAGAGGTGGTGCAGATGCTCATGAAAAAAGTGGTTATCAGAAACTGCTCGAACTCATACTGTTAGATCAGACTGTGAGAGTAGTTACTGCTGGTTCTGCAATTCTCCAGAAGTGTCACTTCTATGAGATTCTGTCAGATATTAAAAAGGTGGTTGATCAGTTGGCCGAGAACACTCCTCCTCTTCCTAATCACACGGAGACAGAACAGGACCAGGACTTGGCAGGACTTGACAGAGCCAGCCAAGAGTATGAGAACGATGTGGAGGCTCCTATGGATATGGATCATCTTTTGGAATCTTCTAATATAAGTGAAGGAGAAGTGGAAAAACTCGTTAGTCTTCTTGAAGAAATCTTCCACTTGATGGAGACGGCTCCTCATACAATGATTCAGCCACCTGTGAAATCTTTCCCAACCATGGCACGCATTACAGGCCCTCCAGAAAGGGATGATCCTTATCCTGTTCTTTTTAGGTATGGTACTGGCAAGTTCACTTTTTAGAATGTGTTTCCTCCAGCTTGGTACAGATATTTTTAGGGATGACATTGTTGACTGACACTTTTCCTGATGTTTTGTTTTGTTTTTGTCACAAGTTTCTGGATTGTTTTGAGAGAATTTGATGGTTAATGTACCTGTTACCTTTGTTGGCTTTCAGTCAAGCCTAGCACACGCATAACAGCAAGCTAACCTCTTGCTGTGACAGATACTGTGCTAACATGTCAGTTGCATTCATAAATCCTGGATGTTTATGCTAGGTGCATTTGGAAGTTGTTATAGATCTAAGTGTTTTCCCTTTTTCAACCTGGAAGATGTCTACGCATATGGATGAAGAGTCTGCAGTTACCTCTCTCACTATGCTGAGCTGGCAGGATATAAACAAGCATGCTGTTCTGTCAGCCTGGCTCAGTGTTCCAGAGCATGGGCAGAGGAGTTCAGGCCTGTCTGTATTCAGCTATTTATAGGATCCCATGTGTTATTTCTCTGTTAGCAAGTTATTATCTAGAAAGTATTTCTGTAAACGGCTTTCTTTGATAATAGCAGTGTAAATCACAGCTAAATATTAGTATCTATAAGCAGACAGTCTTCAAGTAACAATATGACAAAGAGGAATGGCTTTAAACTTAAAAGAGGAGGGATGTAATTTAGATGTTAGGTGAAGATTCTTTACTCAGAGGATGGTGAGACCCTGGCATAGCTGCCCAGGGGAGCTGTGGGTGCCCCATCCCTGGAGGTGTTCAAAGCCAGGCTGGATGGGGCTGCGGGCAGCCTGAGCTGGCGGGTGATGTCCCTGCCCACGGCAGGGGGGTTGGAAATAGAGGGTCTTTAAGGCTCCTTCCAACTGAAACCATTCTTTTCCTGTAAATTTTAGAACAGTTGTGTTTTGTATGTTTACAATTTTGTACTGCTTTATTATTAGTTATTATTTCTCATAATCCACAGAGCAGGTAAGTACTGAAGCTAGGAGGCAGGTAACTTTACATTCTGCTGTTGTACAGTGTTGGCAGATGATTGCAATGTTACTGATTGCTTTCCCGTGTGTTTTTTTCAGATACCTCCATAGTCACCATTTTTTGGAATGCATTACTTTGCTACTGTCTATTCCAGTGACAGGTGCACACCCAGGCGTGCTACAAGCTATCCGCGATCTGTTGCGTTTCCTGGCGCAGTCACAGAAGGGTCTCCTTTTCTTCATTTCTGAGTACGAGGCGACGAATTTGCTGATTAGGGCACTTTGTCAGTTTTCTGATCCGGATCAAGAGGAAGGTCTCCAATCAGATGGTGCAAACGAGGACACGTTTGCCCTGTGGCTCCTCCATTCGACACAGACGTTACAATGTATTTCAGAATTATTCTGCCACTTTCAGCGATGTACAGCCAGTGAGGAAACCGACCACTCCGACCTGCTGGGAACGCTTCATAACCTTTACTTGATCACCTTTAACCCTGTGGGAAGATCTGCAGTGGCTCATGTTTTCAGTCTGGAGAAAAACCTCCAAAGTCTTATTACTTTAATGGAGTACTATTCCAAAGAAGCTTTAGGGTAATTATGCATATATTTGCATTTGTTAGATTTCTACATTTCGGAAGTATCTACCTTCTAAAAATAATTCAGTATAATTAAATACTTTGTCCTTTTAGACCACGAACTTGTTGAAAATGCCTTAAGTAGAACAATGTTATTGAAAATAACAGAGGGCTGGAGCACCTCCCCTAAGAAGACGGGCTGAGGGAGCTGGGCTTGTTTAGCCTGGAGAAGAGAAGGCTGCAGGGTGACCTCACTGCAACCTTCCAGTACCAAAAGGGAGCCTACAAACAGGAGGGCAGTCAACTCTTTACAAGGGTTGATAGTGGCAGGAGAAGGGGAAATGGTTTTAAGTTGAGGGAGGGAAGATTTAGGTTGGATGTCAGGGGGAAATTCTTTACAGAGAGAGTGGTGAGGTGCTGGAACAGGCTGCCCAGAGAGGTTGTGGATACCCCGTCCCTGGAGGTGTTGAAGGCCAGATTGCATGGGGCCCTGGGCAGCCTGGTCTGGTATTAGATATGGAGGTTGGCAGCCCTGCCTGTAGCAGGGGAGTTGGAACTTGATGATCCTTGAGGTTCCTTCCAACCCTGGCCATTCTGTGATTCTGTGAAGATCAGGCCTCACAGTTGTGATCAAGTACTTAATGCCCAAAATTTGTGTAGGTCATCCATAAAGATGTTATGATATAGATCAGACATTTGGTTATATGAAAAAATCAGTAAGCAGACAGTTCTCATTTAAGAGGAAGATTTGTCTGGGGATGCACACTTCTCAGGGGTGGGAATCTCTTAGTTCATGAAGTTCTTATGTGTGTTAAAAGTAGTCATATGCTCTGGACAGGCAGTTGTTACTTTAGGTAGCAGCACTTCCAGGCAAAAATTTAAAAGCAGAGACAAAGTTACAGAAAAAGATTTGCTGTTTAGTTGACTGTTGTCAGTGCCCTCAGCTCTCATTTTTTATGGGTGCTAAAATATGTGTTAAGCAAATATAAATGGAAACTTCAAAAAACGCAGGAGAAATTTCTTTTTTAATGATAATTATATGGGGAAAGCCTTGCTGAAACTGAAAGTTCTGTACATGGACTTTTAGGTGTTAAAGTATGAAAATCAAGCAACTTTGCATTAGCCAGGATCTAAAGAAGATTCTTATCGTTGTTTCAGAGACTCAAAGTCTAAGAAGTCAGTTGCTTATAATTATGCCTGCATCCTTGTTCTGCTGGTGGTTCAGTCTTCCAGTGATGTCCAAATGCTGGAACAGCACTCGGCGCCTTTGCTGAAGCTTTGTAAGGCAGACGAAAATAACACCAAATTGCAAGGTACAGTATGTGTCATTATCAACTGAATTGTCTGCATGTATGGAAGAAACCTTTTATGTGTGGGTAATTGGTACTTCACAATCATCTGGTTTGGATAATGTATATAATGAAATTCCTCTTCCAGCTGCAACTGATTAGTTGACTCACAGATATTATGTGTAATTTTTTTCCCCGCTAATGACAGTTTAATAGGAAATTCTGTGTAGTTAAATTATTTTTCAAGTAATATTAACTACCACGGATTTTGGATAATTGCAGGAAGTATGAAATTATTTTTGTGTTGAAAATAACTGAGGAGAGCAAATTTCAGAATTGGACTAACTGGTTAGTGAGCAGACTCTTAACTTCTGTTGTTTCCTTTGGCGATGTGGGCTTACAGGGTCTGTATATGCAAATAAAGGAAGTATTCCTGGGACTGTTTCCTGGCACCTGGGCCAACTGGCATGGAATAGTCAGGTTTCTGTTACTAAATCTTTTGACCTCCGAGTTGTGCCGTGGGATCTTCCCTCAGTAGTGTTGACTCAGATGGGGCTGATTGGACGAAGGCTGCTGGGGGCCATTCTGACACCTGAACAACAATGCTGTGATGGCCAGAGTTGTGCTCTGCACTGCTGCACTGCTGTGTCTAGATCTACCAGCAGTTTCTCCCAAACACTTGCAGGCGCTGACACAAATCAGAAGTCTTCAGAACTTCAGTTTGATTTCCCCCCCTGCCATGCTTTTTGCCTCTGCAGATTGTCAGACTGTTTTGTGAGGAGTGGATCTAGTTTGTATCCTCCTTGTTAATTTGTAGCCATTTGGCCTTCGAACCTTCAGGTTCTTCTGCCTATTCTCAGGAGCAATGAGTTTAAAAACATGAAATCTCTCTACCAAAGATTTGGGACATTCAGGTTATTCTGGTCAGAGAGAAACTTACTGTGTAAAGACTTTCAGAGAGAATAGGTGCAGAGATTGGTTCTGTTTGGGCATTTATGGGATGTTTGTTTTCAGTTTTTAATAACCTGTTATGTACATCAAGAGCAAGGACCTATTTTCCTTAATGGCTTTTTCTTTATCTGACAGTGGGACCCTTTGTGTCTTTTGTAAAATACATTTACTTACGAATAACACAAAACAAGCTGAGAATTATTTGAGTGTTCAGGTTGACCAGCAGAATACTTGAGGTGTATTGATTGTTTTGAAGTCTTGCTTTTGATGGTGCTTTTCTGCTAGCTATAGAGTATGCTTTATGGATTTTGCACTTGGACTTAGTACCTATTGTGTAGATTGAGTACGTTTTTATTGAATAAAACTCTGTGTTCATAAATGCACTGACAAGTTACTTGATTAACAGCAAGTGTTGTTTTTTTTTCCCCCAGAGCTCAGCAAGTGGCTCGAACCTTTGAAAAACCTGAGATTTGAAATAAATTGTATTCCAAATCTTATTGAATATATCAAACAGGTTAGTAAAATACAGATAGATGCTCTCTTTTAGTTGTACGCTATAGGCTTATGCCTTTTTGTAGTTTGATACTTTTATCTTGGGTAATTACCACCATGATATTTAAAAATAGATGCTTCTATTAAAGTTTATGATCTAGGCCAATTTTTGCTTTCAGTTATATTTAGTGAAACAAAACTGCAGGCAGCTGAGTGCAAAGTTTATATCATTATATAAACAATCAGAATGTAATTTGTAAAAACATAGCCTTATTTTGTATCTTTCTCTATCCTTTGATTTTAAGTTTTTAATCCAACACTGAAGTGTATCCTGGTCATGTGCATTGGGAACCTAGGGCCAAGAGGTGTGATCAATATGGGAAGTAGAGCTGTCATCTGCCAATTCTTGGGAAGTAATTTTGCAGGCAGAGGCAGGTTGCTCTTTCACCTGCATTGAGCAGGCAGCAGTTTTTCATTTTGCAGCTTTGGTTACCAAGAAAGGCCAAATACAGGGTTATTTGCCAGGAAAGCTGAAAGGAACTTCCAACTGTTCTCTCCTGGAGTTAGCTCCCAGAGAATAATTCTCTCCTTAAGTTCACTGAAATAGATTTTTAGCATTAGCAGTTAATTTTCCTTTCTTGTTTAAAACATCAAACAGAAGAATGCCTGTGTTGGAAGGATAGAATATAAAACGTAGTCATTTATATGTTTTGAAACAGCAGAAACTTAAAGTCTGCTCTTCTGATTTTTGTTAAATGAAAACCTTACTTCTGGAAAACGGTCTTGAAAACCTCCATTCCCTTCAGTAGGGGCTGGTAATCAGTGAATGATAAATGATAAATATACCTGTGTGTGTCTATATGTAGGCATATAATATACGTATATACCTTAAGCACTAACAGCCTTTTGTCCATAGCTGGTTTTCCAAGGTTTGGGCTGTCAAGTTTGCTTTTCTGTATAATTAAGCAAATGCGTATAACAGTCTGACTAAGCTGCTTGTTTGTTGCAGCGTCAGAACATAAAGCAAGTAAAACGTTTGATATGAAGTCATTTATTGTAATACAAGTGTTTTTTTAATTTTGTTTGAAGAACATTGACAGTTTGATGACCCCAGATGGAGTTGGTCTTCCTACGGCACTTCGTGTTCTTTGTCATGTTGCGTGTCCACCACCTGTGGTAGAAGGTATGGCACATACGTTTGTACTGTTTAACACAGAAATCTTAGTTTCCTGAGTCTTTTACTTAACATGTCTGCAATGTAACTGTGACTTCCTGGGAGGAATCAGACATTCAGAAATGTTTTTTTTTGTTTTCCATACAGGTCAACAGAAGGACCTTAAGTGGAATCTTGCAGTAATTCAACTGTTTTCTTCTGAGGGAATGGACACGTTCATTCGCGTTCTCCAGAAGCTGAACAGCATCCTTATCCAGCCTTGGCGGCTGCATGTCAACATGGGCACCACACTTCACAGAGTTACTACTATTTCTATGGCCCGCTGTACCCTTACGCTACTTAAAACCATGCTAACAGAACTGCTGAGGGGCGGATCTTTCGAATTCAAGGACATGCGTGTCCCGTCGGCACTTGTTTCCTTACACATGCTCCTGTGTTCTATTCCTCTCTCAGGCCGCTTAGACAGCGATGAGCAGAAAATTCAGAATGACATTGTTGATATCCTACTGACTTTTACACAGGGCGTTAATGAGAAGCTTACCATTTCGGAAGAAACCTTGGCAAACAATACTTGGTCTTTAATGCTGAAGGAGGTTCTCTCCTCCATTCTGAGAATTCCTGAGGGTTTTTTCTCCGGACTTATACTGCTTTCAGAATTGTTGCCTCTTCCACTGCCCATGCAGACAACTCAGGTATAATTTAGATTTATGTAGTTTTTATTCAATTGCCTGTAGCTGTTTTAGACCATCTTCCTACCTGTGGGATAACAGATAGATGAAAGGGTGCATTCAAGTTTTTATAAAGCATTTCTGTTCATGTAGGTTCTTTAGAGGTATGTTTCTCATGGTGGTGGAGGGAGGGGAAAGGGGAAGGGAGGAATTGGAGCATCTTTTTCACTTAATAGTTAACCATTTTTCTTCTCTAGATTATCTGGACTACCATTGTATTAATGAAATAATGGCTGGCAGTGCCAGCTTGCAGTGTAGTAAGGCATGCGTCTTGAATTTGTCGTCTTTAAGTAAGCATAAAAGATGCATGGCAAACCATGCTCCCAACGGAATGCCTAACTTGTGGCTCTGTTATTCAGTGATATTAATGAAAATGGCACTGTGTTTTTTTGTTGAGGACAATGTCAGTACTTAGTATTTGTTTATGCTTTGCAGTAGAACTGAGTTTTTATGATGAAAGTGGGAAGGAAAAACCTCCTGTTCTTCTGTTCCTGCAGGTAATTGAGCCACATGATATTTCAGTGGCACTCAACACCAGGAAGCTGTGGAGCATGCATCTTCATGTTCAGGCCAAACTGATACAAGAGATAGTTCGATCCTTTTCTGGTTCATCTTGCCAGCCTATTCAGCACATGTTGAGACGTATTTGTGTTCAGCTGTGTGACTTGGCTTCGCCTACTGCTCTTCTTATCATGAGGACTGTATTGGATCTAATTGTAGAAGACCTACAAAGGTATCCTCATTTCCCTATTGCAAAGATTTCTTTAGTGGACTGTTAATCTCTCCCAGGTTCTTTGCAGCTGATTCAGCAAGAGAAAAATACTTTCAATATTTACCTATTATGAACAGAACGAATTCTCAGTCCAATAGTATATACTGTGTCCTGATCATGCATAGTGTTGGCAGGGAGCAATATCAGAAGAGGAGGCTCAGGGGAGACCTCATTGCACTGTACAACTTCCTGAAGGGAGGTTGTGGTGCAAAAGGGTCTGGCCTCTTCTCCCAGGCAAATAGTAGGACCCGAGGAAATGGCCAGAAGTTATACCAGAGGAGGTTTAGGTTGGATATTAGGAGAAACTTTTTCTCTCAGAGGGTGGTCAGGCACTGGAATGGCTGCCCAGGGAGGTGGTGGAGTCGCCGTCCCTGGCAGTGTTCAAGAGGTGCCTGGATGAGGAGCTACGAGATGTGGTTTAGTGCTTGTGGTACTAATAGGAATGGGAGGGCGGTTGGACTAGATGATCTTGCAGGTCGTTTCCAACCTTGTTTTTCTGTGTGATTCTGTGTGATCATACCTCTCCACTGCTTCACTCTGTGCATGTATGGAAAGTATGTTAGGAAGGCTTTTTTCAGGCTGTCCCTCTGAAGACTTTTCTATTCACTTTTCTATTCACACAAATTTTTCTAAAGGACTTATCTGAACTAAATAAGCTTACTGGGATTTGCATATCAACAGGGAAATATGCAGATATTTGTCAGGTGCAGGAGGTTGAATGAGTACTGTTTATTTTAGGTGCATAGTTACATTCTGATGCAACTGAAAGTTGTTTAGTGGAAGTTAAAGAAAATAAAGTACATACAGCAGGTGTTTTGTTTAGAATGTAGAATTATGACTCCTGCAACAGTTGGTATTCTAGTTTGTTTAGATCACTTCTTAGAGCAGCTTTTCCTATATATTCAAAGTGCATTGATATCCTTTCAGCAACACGGAAGATAAAGAGAAACAATACACTGGTCAGACTACTCGATTGCTTGCTTTATTGGATGCCCTGGCTTCTCATAAAGCTTGTAAATTGGCCATTTTGCATCTTATCAATGGAACTACTAAAGGTGATGAAAAGTATGGAGAAGTTTTCCAGGAGCTTTTGGCTTTAATGCGATCAGTTGGAGACAATGTCACTCATCAACAAAGCGCGGAATACGTAACTTCCATTTTGCAGTCCCTCTGTGATCAGGTATTTTTTATGTTTAATGCATAGTGTTTTTTGGGGAAAAATTCAGTGATGTTATTTCTTAGGAGCATGTGGGGTTTTTTTGTTTGTTTTTCCATAAGAGGAAGAACCCATCAATGTTGTTAAAATGCAGAAAGTAAAAAGTTCTGTACGGTTGGCTACTGTGACAGGCTTGCTGCCAGTCTTTCTATTCTTGGTTATAAATCACTGAATCACTATGGCTGCTGTTTTGTGGTCATTAGAGACCAATGATGCAAAGACTGACTGTTCTCTCAGCTGCAGGGGATATTGTTTCTCCTTACAGGAAGATTTTGGAACTTGGGCCACTGGCAAAACTTGTGCTGTCACTATTCACTTTTTACCCAGTTGAATAATGTGTCTCCTAGCAGTCTAATTGAAATCTCTTCAACATAACATTCCAAGTCTGAAGATATGTATGACAGACTGCTGCCACTGTTACAAACCAAATACCCCCACAACAACAATAACAACAATAAAAAAAACCCACACAGAATAAAGTGGGAAATCTGAAAACTGATTCTTGGAGTAGGGCAGGTAGTTTCTCATGAGTTATATGCATAGATTTGCATGTCATTGCTTATCTTATTAGTTGCATGTGTTTGGTTTAATCCAGTTATGTAAATGACTCTTGGGCACGGTTGGTAGAGATCAGTCAGCCACTTGCATTTAAGCAGGAGTCTTTGCCTATGCAAATCCATTGTGAAAATCAGTCTTGTGTTATGTTACATAAAACATGAAGGAGCAGTAGATGTTAGATGTCCTAAGTGGTGCTTGCAGCATCTAAATTTTGATGAATGTCTTGAGATTAAGGGACAGTTTGAGTCTCTAAGCAAAAAGCATAATTCCAAGGTAAGATATTACTCCCTTACTGTCTGGCATTGAGTTGTGGCTTTGCTGTCACTTCTCACCCTTTGTGTCTTTTATGTTTTAAAGAATCAGTGATAGTTTGCAGTCCTTAACAGAAGCAAATTAGAAAGGGTACATTAGTTTAATGTGTTACTAGTCATTAATAACTGCCGAATATGGGAATATGCTGATAAAGAAGTAGTGAAAGAGCTTAGTGTTCCTAATGTGATGTGTGGTTTATATTTACTGCCTGTATTTCAAATGCTTTTTTACAATGTGAATAATAACCACTTTTTGTAGGATATTGCACTCATTTTACCAAGTTCGTCAGAAGGCTCTGTGTCAGAGTTAGAGCAGCTTTCCAATTCCTTGCCAAACAAGGATCTGATGCCATCAATTTGTGATTGTCTAATGGATACATTAACCAATTCTGAGAGCAGTTACAATTGTCTGCTGACATGCATCCGAACAATGATGTTCCTTACAGAGCATGACTATGGCTTCTATCACTTGAAGAGGTATGAAATCTTAGGATATCTCTGACAACTTAAAATTTTATCAAAATCTTCTGCAATATGAAATCAGAGGAGGATTTGGAAGGCCTATGAATTCCTACTTCTCCATCTGGGAGTCCTAGATGTAATATGAAACTGTAGTATCACTGGAACAGGCTGCCCAAGGAGGTTGTGGATGCCCCATCCCTGGAGGCATTCAAGGCCAGGCTGGATGTGGCTCTGGACAGCCTGGTCTGGTGGTAGGCGACCCTGCACACAGCAGGGGTTGAAACTGGATGATCATTGTGGTCCTTTTCAACCCAGGCCATTCTATGATTTGCCATCACAAGGCTGGAGGATTTGAACGAGATAAAGTTCTCACACCTTGACCACCCAACAATTAGGGCTTTTGAAATGGAAAATTTTTTTTTAAGCTACTTGTATTAAGTCCACTCTGCTTTGAACAGAATGTATACGTGCAGTGGGCAGTACCAAGTTGTTTTGTCACTTCTTTCCCTGTCCTGGATTTGGACTGAGTTCTGTCCACTGAAGTGAGGTGCACAGACAGGGATGGTGCGAGGCATTGCAGCACTGCTGATAAAAGGCTGCTCAAAGTACTCTTCTGAGCAGTGTTACAGAAGTGTGCTGCTCAGACTTAGCAAGCTACACAACTTGTCAATGAAAAATAGGTTAAAGGCGTTGCTGTTTCTGTGATTCTCTTTTCCTCCACAAGGTGTGAATGCCATTCTCTGCTGGTTTTTGAGGTATTGCTGTGGTGTGTATAGCTGTGTCTGAGCAGTCTGTGGACTGCACTGGTGAGAACAGCGGTTGAGTGCAGAGAAAATGATGAAGCTCCAGCTTTGTAGTCAAAACTCAGTAATGATGAAACTTACCAAGTTCCCTTTGTAATGTACGTTACTGTGAGAAGTTACAGCGCAGCGGTCACAATGCATGCACTAATGCAGTGTTTTTTTTTCTTTTTTTCTCAAAAAAAACCCACCAAAAAACACCCCCAAACTGAAAAACCAGCTCTCTAAGGAAACACAGCAGTGCTCTGTACACTGTACTGAAGCGCATCATAACCAGTTTCAGCAAAGACACGGGTGAGCTGGCCTCTTCTTTCCTGGATTTTATGCGACAGCTTCTCAGCTCTGATACTCTGGTGAGTGACCATGAAATGAACAGACAAATTCAGTGGCTGCTCTCTGAACTCTGCAGTGTGAGATGCATTCAGGAGCTATTTCAGAAAGCACATGGCTGTGTAGATAGCTCTGCAAGGCTTTTCCATCAGTAATATCAGGGCCACTTTTAGTTTTTAAAGAAATCTGTGGAAGTTGAGCAGAACACACTTAATAAATAAGAGCTTTCAGTAGGAAAAAAGAGGCATCTTGAGTCTTTAGGATAAGTGACATTGGCAGCACAAAAATAAGTCTTATGGTAGAATGGCTTCCTCTGAAAGAAGGCTTATGGAACATCAGTTTTACTTGAGTAAAAATCTAATCTGTCAATTAGTTCCTTGACTTTCCTAGGTGAGCAGTGTGCTGTTGCATCCAGGTTTTAGATTCATTATGGCGTTTTAGAGAGTTGCTGCATTAACACTTACTATAGAAAGTATTGTACAAATATAGTGCAGTATATAAAGACTGTTAATGTATAGAAAGAAGTCTAAAATAATTATCATTTCTCTGATACAGACCTCAGTTTATATGGGAAAAGATTGGAGTAATCTTGTTGCAGGATTGAAATATACTTATTAAAAATATTTTGCATTATATACCTTTAAATCTGCAGAAATTACTCTTTTGCTGTATTTCTCTAATGTAGATTTAAGTTCTAAGGAGTTTGCAGTCTTAGAAGTATAATGAACATTTAAGTATACTTATTTCCCACTTCTCATGTTTTCTAGGGATGTTGTGCAGATGATGGGAGCCTTATGGAAGTAGATGGATCTCATCCAGGCAGAACGCTGGGTCTCACCACTGCAGAGTTAAAACATCTACTGCAGAGCAAAGAGGAAACCCCAGAAAACCTGCTGCTTGATCTGGAAAAACATGTGATGGTAAGAGAATTTGAATATTGTTGTATTGAATCGTGTTGTAATCTTGTCTCTGACTGCTTTTAAAGACTATCCCTATTTGATGAGAAGTATGTCATATGCTTTGCTCTTGTTTTAAGAAGTTTCAGGTAGGGCTGAGATCCAAGTGATGGATACATCTTCAGTGAATTTGTGGAGGACAATAAAATGAGGGAGTGGCTGAAATGATGAACCACTGAGCCTCAATTGAATGACCTCAATAAACTTTTTAGGATTTGTTTAGCAGAAAGCTTGTGTGGGTCATGAGGCAAAATGAAGTGAGAGCAGGGCAGTGCAGTGCCTCAGTGCAGGCTGGGCTGGGTGGTTGTGCTGAGCGGGAGATTGAAACAGGCTGATGGTGCATTGCTTATAACAACCAAGGCTGTGTTCTGAGTAGTTCTGGAAGGAGCATGGATGGCAAATGAGGGGGGACCTCAGTGTCTCACTCCATGGAATGCTGGTGAGCTGTCAGCTGAAATGCTGTGTTCACCTCTGGCCATCTTTACTTCTTGGCAGTTCTAGGGAAATTTGAGAGCGTTCAAGCAAGGTAGTCAGGGTCCTAGAGCACATGTGCTATGGAGAAGGGATGAGGTATATGGGCTTATTTAGTCCCGTGAAGGGAGCTATCTTGTAGCTGCTTACAGCAATGTGAGGATAGTTACAAAGGTGATGGAACCAAATTCTTCTTCATGGCTTCAGGTGGATAAACCAAAGAGTGATGGCCCCCATCTGTGGCTTCAGAGGTTCAGGTTGATGCTAAGGGAAGAGTGGGAGAGGGAGAACAGAAAAATCACTACAGAGTGCATTTTTGAAGACTTTGTTAGATTAAGTTAGGGCTGAGCTGATACGGCTGTGGTGGCAGTCTTGCTTCAAGCAGGGGAGTTGGACTAGAGGACTTGCAGAATTCCATCCATCCAGTGTTTCTGTGATTCTAATTAGAGACCAAATTCTAATATTCTGGTCTAATTCTGCATCGTTGCTGACTGTCATGCAGTAGACAGCTAATTTAGAAGAGTCTATAGAACAGCTGCTCTGCAATTTGCTCCACCGATGCCTTTCCAGTGCTCTCCTGCTGTCCCTCATCCCTGCTTCCAAGTCAGTGGTAAAACTAAAACCCACAGTTGTGCTGAAGGAAGAGCAGCAGATACTTAGGATGCTGGAATGCCCTAGCAGAGGGCTTGTTAATTTCAACCTGAGGAGAATACACGTGCTGCAGAGCAATGTTACAGAGCTTGTTGCATGAACTAGTAGTGAAGAATGCACCTGTGGTGACTGTTCTGTCAGCATACTAAGGAGCAATCTGCTGTCATGTGCGTGCTGAAATGTCTCAGCTTCACTGTTTGTGGACAGATGGACTTTGCAGTGTAGTCTTTTTTTTAATAATTAACACAAAATGTTTATTTCTTGGAGGAGAGTAACAAATTCTGCCTTGTATGTTGACTTAGGATCATTCTAAGGAAGATGATGGCCTTGAATCCTTACTGGACAACATTGTTGGAGTCAGGCAAATGTTGGAATCAGCGGGTGATGCTTGTCCACTAAGTGACCAGGATGTGGAGCCTATCCTTTCTGCACCAGATTCTCTTCAGAATTTGTTTAACAACAGGTAAAATGGTTAAATGTGTGGGCTTATGGCCTGTGATTTACTTACAAACAGGATCTAAACAGAACCGCTATTGCTGCTCCCTACTAGTACCAGTATATTTAGTTTCATGCAGGTGTCCAGCATAAGGCAGCAGTATTCACCCCAGGTTGTGAAGTGCTCATGTGCTTGCAGTTGGCTGCAGTTCACAAAGAAACACATTTGGCATTATTTTGTTGCAGGACTACGTATGTGTTGGCAGATGTGATGGATGACCAGCTGAAGTCCATGTGGTTCTCACCCTTTCAGGCTGAAGAAATAGACACTGATCTGGATATGGTAAAAAGCTTCATTAACGTTACTGAAGTGGGTTTAAAAGTAAGGGTTAACCTGGGATAGAGATTCACGTGGGCGATTGACCCAGATGCAGGAAGGCTAACATTTGTTAAAGGGTTATTATCAAATGCCTCCAAATTGACACAGACACAAAATTGGCACCTTCCACAGCACTCTCAATGTACAACTCATCTCCTTTAGAGGGATAGTTGTCTGTCAGTCCTAACCTGCTTTTTTTTATATTGCTGCTGGGGCTTTTCAGCAATTTGTGTTAAATGTAGACTAAGAACATGATTTATTTTGTTCTGTCCATACTTATCTTCTGTCACTGCAGTAATATTCAAAGAAGCTCATCTATGCTTTAAGCTCATCTTTGCTCTGATGTGACAAGAGTGGGGGGAAAAAGGCAGTAGTAAATGAAACTGTGCACAACATTTCTTCAAGTTACCTGAAACTTGATTTTTGTGATCTGAACTTTAAACATCTCTTTGAAAAATATGCAGTAACAAAAAATAGCAATTTTTAAATGAAGCACTTGTTGGTGTGTTAGCTTCTTATGCGAGAAATTGTCTGCTTCTGTTGACTCAGTTGCCTGCATTCTTTTTAGTTTCATTCTTCCATGTTTACATGCAAAGATAGAAGTGCTTAGATTTCTTAAGCAAAGACCAAATAACTGATTCGCATACAAGAGCTGCACTGATAAATTTATGGGACTGTAGCATAAGCAGAACAATGCTTGAAATTGAAGCCCTTTGTAGAGATTCAGAGGCATGAGGGCAATTTTGCTGCAGCTCTGCTGCTTTTTTTTTTAATTGTTACTGCTGCTTTTATTTGAGCCAACTACTGCATTAAAAGGGAGAGGATAGAGCCTTTCACACTAGCAGAAAGAGCTGGGCTGTGGTAGGATCTCTGCTGATTCTCATCCATGCTGGTGCATGGTTTTTTTTTTTTTAGAGGGGCTGATAATGATTGCTGTTATAAAACTTTATTGCTGCAGGTAAAAGTTGACTTAATTGAACTGTCAGAGAAGGGCTGCAGTGACTTTGACTTGCAAGCAGAATTGGAGAGGTCATTTTTGTCAGAACCATCATCTCCTGGTCGGACAAAAACTACAAAAGGTTTCAAACTTGGCAAGCACAAGCATGAGACTTTCATAACTTCAAGGTAAGATGAGTTTAGTGAGTAAACAGCTGGTGTGGTTAGCACTGTGTGGTATCTTCTCAAAATGCCAAATACTTTTAAAATGGCATCGTTCTAATTTTGACATTAACAAAAGAAACCATGGTTTGTCATGACAGTGGAAAATCCGAATACATAGAGCCTGCAAAGAGAGCTCACGTTGTGCCACCACCAAGAGGAAGAGGCAGGGGAGGATTTGGACAAGGAATTCGACCACACGATATCTTCCGTCAGAGGAAACAGAACACAAGCAGACCACCCTCCATGCACGTGGATGATTTTGTCGCTGCAGAGAGCAAAGAAGTGGTTGCTCCCGATGGGATACCGCCGGCCAAAAGGCCACCAAAAGTGTCGCAGAAGATTTCTTCACGTGGTGGGTTCTCAGGGAATCGTGGAGGACGGGGAGCTTTTCACAGTCAGAACAGGTTCTTTACCCCACCTGCTTCAAAAGGTATGCCTTCTTTTTTATTTGAATCGCAGTAAATGAATGCTAAAAATGCTTCAGTAGTATTAGCCAGATTTTCCACAAATGAATCATTCCTGGCATGAGATGTTTTTGACATAGTGCATCCAGGAAGGAAAGAAGTTGTTTGGTGCTAGAAAAGGTTATCTCATGTGCTGTGAAATTGAACCAAAACTGCAAGTTCCTGTGTTGCCTTTCTGACCCCCACTCTTACAAAAGGAGTTAGCTTTTCCGTGTCACAGTCTTGTGTACAGCAACTCTTGGAGTGTTTCAGAGACAGTCAGAGATATACAAAGGTCTCTCTACCATTTTGATATAGTGGTTCCTGAAATCAGCCATCACAGTATGAATTTCAGTGGGGGTTGAATAAAAGGATGGAAGATTTTGACGAGAGCAAGATGCAATTTCATTGAAGCTGGAGGTTCTAGTTACCATGTTAAACATTTTTCCTGTACAGGCTGCTTTGCTTTCCTCTCCTTTCCATCCTGTAGGCAAGTGTCATGGTTTTGTGTTACCAAGTTACCACAGCGGAAATGGAAAATACTTCCACTTAGAAAAGTCACAAGTACTGGGATTTGCTTGACAGTAAATACTTAAAGCATTAGGGGTGCCTCTTTGTACAGCAGCTAATGCGAATCTTTTAAAACCTGATATTGCATCTGAAAAGTAGATACTGTGCTATGACATAAAACCAGGGGAAAATAATCTGTGGGCTTTGAGTAAAAATACTGAGTATGTTAATGCAGTTTTATCTATTTGAATTATGTAAATACTGTGCTTACCCACTTAGTGCTTTGAAGATTCAAGTGAAAGAAACGTGAGATTTGCTCTACAGTGTGTGGGTTATTCTCTCCCCATTTAGGAAACTACAGTCGTCGTGAAGGCGCTCGGGGCTCAAGCTGGAGCGCACAGAGTACGCCGCGAGGAACCTACAATGACAGTAGAGGTGGTCAAAGCAATTTTAACAGGGGTCCACTGCCACCACTGAGACCATTAAGTTCAGCAGGTACATGGTATTCATATGGGCATCGAACTATAGAAAATTCCTTGAATTTCATTTTTGCTTTACAAATGAAACCGTGCAAGGATGCCGCAAACACCTTGAAATTCAGCAAATTTTTTAAGCATATATGAACAGTTGTCACTGAGACTGTCAAATACATGCTTTCGTACGAACTGTCCTGTAATCCCTAAAACTTGCTGAATTGAACACTCGATCGCAGAACCTTAACTTTGCATTCAGATTTTTGCAGTTCAGTTGTCTTCATAACCACACGGTAACTTTAGAACCAATCAAAACAAAAATGCTGGCCTAAAAGAAAGGTGAAAATTAAAAGGAGAAAACAAAACCCGGTTTGTGTCTCGTCTTGTTTTTGTTTCCTGTGCTTTCACAGCACCTGCTGCACCTAGGCTTTTTTTTTTTTTTTTTTTTTTCCAACTGAGTATACTTTTCTTTGCTTTAAGGCTACCGACCGAGTCCTCGCGATCGTGCTTCCAGAGGCCGCGGAGGAATTGGACCATCTTGGACAAGTGCTAATAGTAGTAGCAGTGGTGGCTCAAGAGGGAAGTTTGTTAGTGGAGGCAGTGGAAGAGGTCGTCATGTACGTTCCTTCACACGATAAAATGAGGCCTAATGGAAGAGCCCAACCACAGGGACTTCTGTGAAGATGACAAAGCTAACAGAGGCACTGAAGGACCAATTCAGAGTTGCTGGGTATCTGGAGGACACCGGGAGAATATTTTTGTCGGAAGAGAAGTTTTTGTTTGATACAAGACTTGAAATTTCAATAAAATTCAAGACTTTTTTGTGTACAGTTGTATATTTTTTTTTTGGTTCATTTTGAAAGAATGTTTTAATTTTTTCGTGGACAGTAGACGATTCAGTAAAGAACCTCGTTAAGCCTTGAAAGACTTCTAAAATATTAATTGTGCCAAAAGCAAGGTACAGATGTTTTGTGTGCGACTTATTACTGCAAGAAAATTCTATATAATTCTATAAAATTCTGTATGTAAGACAACTTTAGTTTTTCCTCTCAGGTGTAGAGCCACTAGCCCTTTTTTTTGGTCGGTCTCGGTTATTAATGATTGAGGTACACTCAAGAGAAGTTGTAGCAGGTAATAGGAGATTGAAATTACAGTTATGTTTGTATTCTTTCATGGATTAATTAATTTATATAGGTTTTTTTGTACATTTTTGGTAACATAAGACACTTGAGCAAGATCTTGCACCTCTTAAAATTCATAGAAAATCTGTCACTGACTTTGGTGAGAATAAGACCACATCCTAGAATTCCTTTTATAATTCCAGTTCTTGCGTTAGGGAGCATAAATGTTATTTTGCTGGAAAACAGATCGTGCTTTGTGGTTGAACAGCAAGATACCCATACTGCCAGAGAGCCTGCAGGTAATTGGTGCCTGCCCATCTGCTGACATATGTAGCTGAGGAAGGGGCATAGATTCATGTGGAGACTGAACAACCACACAGTGAAGCAGTAATACTGAAACTTCCCTTTGAATAGATAGCTTGAATTTTTATTTCTGTAATACACAGACGGATATATTGCAAAGAGCAAAACTTTTGCAAGCAGGAGTTGTGGAGAAATGTTACCAGTAGATTCCTCTACATTTATTTTCATGTTATACTCATGGACTGATGGAACTTGTTTACAAATTTGCGTTCCTTCTCAGTTGCGTGGGGTGAGGATTTCAAAGGCCATGTACTTTTTTAAATATGAGTTTCACTGTCCATTAACTGAGCTTGACCTTCCCTTATGCTTTGGTCTCTTGGCGTTACGAAAGTGCTATGAAGGGGTCTTCATCTAGTCACATAAGGTGCAGTTATAACACTTTAAGTAATCGTAACTTACTTTGGACAGCTAATCTGCCTAGTGTCATCAACTTGAACAACCTATGTCAAGTGTTTCTGTAATATGACCACACTTTAAATGGAATTTTTTTTGGCTTTGTACTGGTTGGCTATATCAGGCTGGCTTTTACCTGAATCACAGAAGGCCCCAGTTGAGCAGACTGACTGTGGAAGACTTTGGGGCATAACGTCCCATGGTTTGCGAGCTGACGAGCTGGCACAAAGTCAGTTGAGTTAACTTAAGAAAGTGGTGAGCTTCTATTGACTGACTGGGCGCACTTAAAGGGAACAATATTCATTCACAAAAATATGTATTTTTGTCGTTGTATAAATGAACATGAGCAAAAAAAATGATTGGAGGTTACGCAGTTTTCTGAACGGTGAAAATAACAAGATGCAATTTTACTAACGATGCAGTTGCAATGACTGAAATGGGTGCAGCTCTCAGGCATTACAGGTATTAAGGCCATTTGTTTAAGGAGCACTGCATAAATATTTTTTCAAGTCGACTCCTTCAGATCACGTGTTTAAGGTTTTTAATTTAAAAAAAAAAAAACTTTATTGTGTTTGAAACGAGCAGGGATGTGAATCATTTGTTTTCTGTCAGGGAATTTGAAATGAAAAGTGTCAGGCATGGAATAAATATGTAAATTTACAGTACTGGTTCTTAAAGTTTAAAATATATGGCATGTCACACCAATCATTTTCAAACTAGGAAGAAACAAAGGGTTGGTTAAGTTCTTTAAGATTTATGCAACCTGTAAATTTAGTTAAACTTGAAAAATAATTGTCTTTGTTTTTTGTTATTGAACTCTGTAGCCCTTCGATGCTAAGTGGTTCCTTTCTTGGATAAATTCAACTTGAAATGATGCTCTTTATTTGGTTTGACTCTTTTAAACTTGAATCCTTCCATGAGTAAATAGCATTCTAAGCATTAAATTTTGCTTTCTATACCGTGCTCAAAAATAAGCATTCAAGTTCTGTTTCCTAAGTGGAGCTAATGCCAGTGTCAAAACACTCTTCAGTAGTTGTACATCCAGCCAATGAACGAAACACCTGGGATGAGCAAGAATGTGGAACAGATCCACAGTGTGATACAATTCTTCCTCCTCAGTCCTGGGGCTGAGTACACAAACCATGTGCCAGGAGTTGGGTAAGGAAAGGAGATGGTCATTAATGGCTGTTCTGCCAGCTGAAATTTGGAAGAATTGCCTTGGTTTAGTCAATGGATTAGTGAGGCACAGTCAAATGCATATATTACAGGATAAGGGTGAGACAAGTTTCCAAAATCTTCAGCAGCTACACCACCTTTATTATTATTATTTCTGTTCTGCCTGAAACATGGCTGTGCCTAGGCAGATAAATGTGTTGTCAGTGAGATATGAGCAACTACCATCTGCAGTTGTCATATGCAAGTTTGCAGCCTTTTCCCTGCTGGGTAACTCCCATCAGGTAACAGAACATGCTTGGGATAATGCAGAGTACTGTATGAAACTAAATCATGCACGGGAGTGCCCTCTATCCTGACTGCTATTGTTTAAGCAAATCACAGAATGAATCATAGAATGACCTGGGTTGAAAAGGCCCACAATGATCATCCAGTTTCAACCCCGCTGCTGTGTGCAAGATCACCAACCACCAGACCAATATATCTAGCACACATACATACATACATACCTAGCTTACAACTTCTGAGTTTTCATGTTTCCTGACCATAGCCCAAATGGGTTCTTGCAGCAAGTACAAAAAACTTGCATTAAGGATGAGATTCTTTACTTGATGGATGGTGAATTCATTTTTCCCTGTATGCCAGTTTGTTACCGTGCTGTCCTTTGCAGAACTGGACTGTCATATTCTTTAGTCCAGTTGCTAGCTCTTCTATCTTTCATAAGGGCTGCACTATTCAGAAACCGAGTTAAGGCTGGAGAAAAATCCATGGGAAGGGTTTTACTGTTTCAGCAAATGCTTACTTTGTTTATTGCTGTGTATTCCCTGTTTGGCAAAATGCTTGCTACTGGTAGATATAGTCTTAACAGTTCTAACACACTGACTGTCTCATAGTTTCTTTGTGACTGCCTGTGCTGCGCATACAGCATGGCTGCAGTACCCTATTTCATCTGATCAAGCAGATACTCCAACTTCTGTAACAGAAAGAAATGAACAAAAGTTGCATTACTTATGGTATAACCCTTTATTAGTTCAACTTTTATACAAACTGTACTTCAAAGTGATACAAATACTGTTTTTTTACAGACTAGAGATTAAGGTCTGTTAAGCACTGTTTTATCCTTGTATTTATAAAGGTAGAAAATGTAAGTAGGCTGGCAGTGAACCATAATGCTGGAAGACAATTCAGTGTTTATTTGTTAATATATAAAGTTGCATAGAGTTGTAGGTCTTTATAAAGGCATCCATCTGTGGTTAAATCTCCCTGACCTACCGTACTTCGTCCTGTGAGCAGTACACAAGAAAGGAAAGGCCAGCACTGCCCCTTTTAAATACTACCCAGCACTTTTAAGTAAGACAGCTGTAGAAAAGCACCATACCAGAAACATCCAAGAGGGCAATGTATGGAAAATGTAATTTGTGAGACTGTTGATTCTATATACTGTAGGAACTGAGGTCTATTAACACACTGAACTTCTAAAAAGCACCCAATGCTTAAAAGCATTTCAGATTTAAACACCTAATCCAGTCAAAAGTCTCCACTGTATTTGGTATTTTGTTTGCATGTGTAGTTGCATTCCCTCCTGCCCTGACAAGAGGCTCCTGCATTTGCAGATGTGGCCCTGGGCACCCTGCTCTGGGCGTCCCATGCTTGAACAGGGACGTAGATCAGATGGCCTCCAGAGGTCCGCACTAACCTTCGGCCATTCTGTGATTCTGTAGTGTTAAGCAAACCTCCTTTATAAAGGACTGTTAATCCAGTACGAGCATTGTACTAAAACCTGCCATCTTTATGAGTAAGGCCAGCAGAATTCTGCTTTGCAACTCCTGTATCTGACTCAGATGCATGGTTCTCCATTGTAAGTCAGCTAAACTTAACAGAAGCACTCCCAACTATTTCCAAGTAAAGTAAAGTGATCCTGGGAGCAGTGGTTCAACTCTGAGACCTCTGACGAGCTTTGCTTTAAGAGGAATGCAGGAGAATGAGAACATAGCTTTAACCATGAAGGAAACAGAGGAAGCAATATTTAGGCTTGAATTTGACAGCTCAAGTGGGAGAAGTCAGTTTAAGGGAACTAATTTCAAAATACTTTTAACTGGTATCTTGCAAGTCTTCAGAATAAATAGGTAAATGTTGACCTTTCTTTCAAAGCCAAACATTTCCATTCACTTTAAAGGTGTTAATCTCTTTAATACATCCCTACTCTTATTTACACCCAATTTAATGTAGGATAAGGATTTGCTCCTTGTAATCTCACTTACTAACTTGCTCTCTCTGAATTTTGTCTGAGATTCTTGCAGGTTTGGTACTATTGCATTTATCTGGAAACACAGACTTAATCTCCCTTTAATTGTAAGGTACAGTAATTGTGATGCCCCAAGGCAGCATTCCTTGCTGGTAAGCCAGCTGCTGCAGAGGCTGCTGTTGCCACATAACTGCTCTCAGGCTGAGCTTCTGCAGACACAAAGAAGTCTGCAGTTCCTTCTTTCCAGCCTCCCTTCCCCCCAGCCTTTGCTCTCTGTTGTAGCTGCTAAGTACAGCTGCTTGCATGGCTACTGGTCCACTTGAGTAACTGTTCAGTGTGCTCTCAGCACAGTTCCAACTGTGAGGAAATGGAATTTGTTGTGTTGTGATGTACTATGAGAATATTTAACACCCTTGTTCCCAGTCACAAGAAGCACTTCTAAGTGAGCACCTTCACTTACAATATCTACTACAATATTTGGACCCTTACTTAACCCTTTTATGAGAATTGAAAGAAAGAATAAAAAATTCCTTGCTTCTGCTAGCTGCTACTATCAGCTGCGTAACACATGAGACTGGAAAAGGTAAAACTGGATATTATTATAACAGGCTGTTTCATTTCAGTCTAGTTAATTTTAAGGAACAGGTAAAACGATGACCATGTTCAACATAGACTGCCCTGCGTGTGGTTCCCTAGTAGAGGAACATCTGAAGTGCAGACAAGCTGCCATCATTGAGGAGTAGGATCAGCCTTAAATATCTGGAAGGAACCAATGCTATCAGCTGGTGTAACCCCATTTAAAATACCTACATTGGGTAGGAGGGTCTCAAGGAGACCCAAGCTGACAGGTCATTCCAGCAGCAAGTGGGCTCAAAGCACTGCCCCACTTTAACACTGGAAGTTCAGACCCCCCAGAGCTGGCAAATAGAAGCTCCATAGATTGTGCAGCAGAAAGTCAGCTTTACCTCCTAAGATGTGTTTTCTCACACAACTCCACGTATGTAACTTAGGGGACAGCAGTAGCCCAACTGCTAAGCAAATATTAAATAAATCCTTTCTCCTATACTAGAAGGAATTCAGTGATAAAATCAGTGGGTGAAATTCTTAGAACAAACGCAGAGATCTCATTAAGAGAAAAGCACAGAGCTAGTTCCTTGGTTTTTTTTTTTCCCCTGTTCAGAATGGAAGATATTATCACTGCACTCCAAACCAGGAAGGATGATCCAGCTCATCTGAGTTCCGCAGGATTTTGAAGGAATTTTCTTCTTTCACATTAAGCAAGATAGTTGAAGCCACATCACACAACCACACAACTATAGAACACAGAAAATCACATCCTGCAAATATACTGATCCTAACAGCATGAAATCTGATGTTGCTTAGAAGCTTCAAAATTAGTGTGAATGTTAGTGTGAACAGGCACCAAAGAAAAAAAACCAGACACTAAAAGCTTCCTTACCTAGCACACGAGGTAATAAAAGCATTCTTAGTTTCTATTTACAGCTCTGATATGCACACTGATATGGGAATCGACCACTGAATGTTTGGTGTGAATTTTCCCAAATTATAACTACTGCTTCACTTTGTTCAGTATGGCTGCTTGAGAGAGGTGCTATGTCATGAGCTGGAAGAGACTGCTAACAATGACTTAGATACTGTCAATGACTGTAGTTCAACCTAGGATATAAAAAGAGTAAACTGAGAACCAAATAAATATTTGGTCATCGCTCATCCTGTGAATAGCTGCAAAACAAAAGAAAACCTTTACAGGAGAATTACTTGTTGGTTTTAAATGCACAAAAATGGAAGATGTGTGCAGTTGTTTCAGCTGTATTGAAGGAAAAGCAAGTTAGAAGGATTTATTACTGCCCAAAATTAAGAAAACTGACCACAAGTCCTTCTCATGTAATGTATGTGCTAAAGAAGGTTGCAATCTCTCTCTTTGGTTATGTTTTTAGCCATAAAAGTGTTGATCTGAGGGACAGGAAATTAGACACAGAAATGTATGTTTTCTAGAGAGGGAGGTTATGAAGACTGTTGTGCCTGCACCCAGCTTTCCTGAAAAATGATTTAAAGTACTCAGTAAGCAGGAGGCCAGGTTCTTTCCTAATTATTCCACTGAAGAGCTGCACCAGGAGACAGAATATGGCTTAGTTATAGCAGTGAAATCAACACAAACAGGCTTTGTGAGAAGTATAGGGATGAGTCTTCAAACTGTACAGATTTCTTTCCCATGAATATCACAGCCTTTACAGGGATATGCCCCCTTCATTCAGCATTTGTATCCCTGTTGTAAAGTCCTAGCTCTTACACAGTTGCAGACTTGAGCCCTAATAAAAACATTCCAAGTAGCCACTGTGCAAATAGCCCTCTGTTGTGACATTAATGTACAAGTAGCCTTAAATCTACCAAAAGAAAATCAGAAACTCAAAGTATGTATGTATCTCTTTAAGAGTACTTAAGAGACTGAGCTTAGGCTTAAGGACCTGGTAGAAATCTGATACTTTTACATAAAAAATCTCCAAATAGTTACATAAAATGCAAGGCCTTTCCCCCACAAACCCCAAGTTACACAAAGGTCTATACAGAAGTTTTTAGGGGATGCTATTACCTTGGGCTTTGGTACATATCTCCTAAGTGTGTATCTCTCAAGATTGGGAAGTCAGAGAAGCTCTGAGGTTAAGTCATCCTTACTTGGAGCTCTTACACAGTGGTAGAATTAGAATTTAAAGTGCTTTCTTTTCACCTTTGAAATATACCTCATATACCTCCCACAGACTATACAAAAAACAACAAAACAATCCATTAACTTGTATTACTGACTCTCCCCAAATTAAGTAGATCTCAAATGTCATTACCAATAATCCCATTTTCTTTCTTTTTCAAGTCCATGCATAAACTAGACTTGGACAATAATGGATCGGAAAGGAAAAAAATCTTTAAGTATTTGACTAGTTCTGATCTTCAGGCTTGAAATAACTCTATAAATGACACACTGAAGAGATACAAATCAATGAATTTCCCCTTTCTTTATGATAACATATAGCTGAAAGTCCTTACACTGGGTTTAATGCTCCATATCCCATAAGAAAAAACTCTCCCGTTTGTTTCTATGGCCCAAGAGGAAAGAAAGTTTTTACCAAGAAAGTGAGCGTACCAGAAATAATTTACCAATCACTCACGGAGAGCAGAAAAGTTTGCCAGATGGTCACAGAAACTAGAAGAAAATGCTTTTTGAGCTTACTTGTGTTTAGATAACTGTAACTTCCCTAGGTTTTCGTTTTGCACTCTCCAGTCGTGTCAGGGGGCGGAAGTTTGTTGTCTTCCTGCTTCCCTCTGCAGTGCTTAACCGACAGTCCTTCTGCAGCCCCCTCAGCAGCTCCATTAGTTCCCGTTTCTCCAGCTCTGCTTGCTCCAGTTCTTGCCGATGCTGTCGCTCTGCGGCCATGAGGGAACGCACATCCGACATCACTCGCGACATCTGACTCTGAAACGCAGGTATCGGTTTACTGCAATGCATGAACTTCTCTGACGATGGTGTAACAATGCTGAGCAGCTCATGCACATAAGGGAATGGATTATAAACTGACAACACTGAAATCGGCGACTGCTTTTGTGAGCAGAAGAAATGTAAACAATTTAAGACACAACCCAGCACTGACCTTCATCTAAGAAGGGTCTTTTCTCAAAAATTCCCAAAGTTTTCCTCCAAGTGCAAAAATATGAAATATTTTAAACTGTGTGTGGATTTACCTGGTTGCTGCTTAAACTTGCTATGTCAAGACCCCAACCACAGTAACATTTTGGTTACGTTCAGATACATTCTTACTTCATTCTATTTTTAAATTCTTGAAAATGAAAACCTCTACAGCATTTCCATTCTTTTGGGCTTTAATAATCATGACTCCATGATATAATATAAGATTGGATGTATCAAAAGACAACACAGCCCTCCTGGTTATTTTATTTGATTTACACTGGAGCTTTCCAACCTTTTGATTAGAAGTACAGCATAAACACCATTGTCTGTAGTAGGGCTCTGTGTCAGCACTGGATTAAGACACTTTGAAAAGCACTAAAAAAGGGGCCAGCTATTTAATCACATTTGATTTGTGACGTATGCCCTAGTTTCAGACTCTAGAAATTATCTGCTGACAGGTTATGTGTGCATCAAACAATGCAGTGCTTGTACAGCGATATTCAGGTTAGCTCCAAATTAATTTGAAGCAGATAAACTGCATAAAACCAACATTGAGTCTGCTTCCTAACAGAGCTGATTAGCCCAGGCAAAGGGCCGTGCTGGCATATTTTGGCGTCTATATTTCATAAAACTTGCCTCTATCTGAGGCCCTGTACGTACAAAAGAGAAGACTTTCTGGGAAGAGCTAATTGCTACACTGCTATAAGGGGTTGGGGAACCAAAAGATCATACTCACCTTGAGCTCCTCAATTTCGTTTTGCAGAACACTTTCTTTTTGGACCATATGCCTTCTTTGGGAATCTAATCTCGACTCCATCTCATGTTTTGCTTCCTCCACTCTGCAGATCATTTCTGACCTAAAAACGCATTTCTCCTTTTTAAGCCTTGTTAACATGGGTGAAACAAAAATATTTCAAATTCCACAAAAACTTTTTGCAGGCAGCCAGCCTGATCTGTACAGGACATCTCTCTGGAGACGTGATACCATAAATTATAGGAATTATAAATTATGAAATTATTAAATTATGAATTATACCATCCATAAATTGCCTTCAGTGACACATTCTTGGTGCTTATCATACAGTGTTATAGGGGACAAATGTATCACATTTGTGAAGTAATTCTATGAGTTAGAGATCAGATATTTATGACTTTAAATAATTTACTGCCTGTAGTATATACTTATTTCTGAGCTTATGTAGTCAAGATAAAAAAAGAAATGCAAATACTACTGTATTGCTAAACATGTCACCTTGTCATTTTAAAGAAGACAATAAATGACAGCAGAATCTGTCAACTGCCACACACATCAACTGCCAAAAATTCACTGTTACTACATTAACCTTTTGAGTTCAGTAACCAGGTACCTCAATTCCTCACGTCTCAATGACTTTAAAATGGATCTGAGCCAGACTGCACAGCAACGTTCAGGAGCACAAGATTTCCAGAGTCAAAAGATTAAAAATAGGAAGGAAACACAAAGGAAAAAAAAAACATCCAACAAGCAAAGAAACAAAGATATTCCAGTTGGAATATCATGGAAAGGAAAAGCTACAGAAACATATAAGAGGAAATAAGAGAATGCTGCTAAGAAGATTCATATTGACCAACTGTTATGCCATGGTTTTAATTGAAATAAGATTCTATGAAGTTAAATAATAGAATGGACCAAATTAGAAAGGACCTCAAGGATCATGAATCTCCAACCCCCTGCTACAGGCAGGGCCACTAACCTTCACATTTAATGCTAGATCAGGCTGCCCAGGGCCCCATCCAACCTGGCCTTGAACACCTCCAGGGATGTGGCATCCACAACCTCTCTGGACAGCCTGTTCCAGCACCTCACCACTGTCATAGAAAAGAGCTTCTCCCTGACATCCAACCTAAAGCTTCCCTTCTTCAACTTAAGACCATTTCCCTTTGTCCTGCTATTACCTGCCACTGCAAAGAGTTGGCTCCCCTCCCATTTACATAAATCTACTGGTCTGTACCTAACAAAATAATCAAAACATTTTTATCTTCAGGATGATTTGCAGAAATTGAAGAGAAATAATTAAACAGTGTGGATTTGGATCTATATCACACCAACAGAAAAAGGAAATTGCCAACTTCTGGCCAGTTCTTGGCAGGTATTTTGCCAGTTTATACAGCCAGCTCACTTTTGTTCAGCTGTAACCAATGGTATTTCAGGATTTGTAATAACTTGGACAAATAAGTAACAGAAAAAAAACAATCAAAACAGTAAGAATTTAAGCCTGCACAGACAAATAATACCCTGTGCCTCTAGTATTAATCAATTAAAGGACTATTTAACACATACCAGAACCCAGTGCTAGTAATGTGAAGTGCTTTATGCAGTGATTTTAGGCCCAGACAAACACAAACACCAAAGAAACAGAAGATATGTACCGAAGTAGTTCTAGCTCAGTTCTCAGCTCCGCTACACAATTATGCTGTGTGTCTTCTGCACTGAGGATGGTGTACCCACAACCATTGGGGCACTCTCGGCTCCGATATTCACACACCGCCAAGTGGCCATCAAGGTTACGTCGCTCAATCTGAACTGTGCAGCCTGAACATGGAACAAGAAGATAAGCCAACCACTTACAACTAACAGAAGCATTTTCATTAGTTCCAACATAACCATTTAAGTGAGTAATGAAGTTGTAATATCATGAGATAAGCAACTGTCAATCTGCTGAAATGTGGGAAAAAGCATATTCTTTAGAGCATAAAGTACAATAGTTATAACACAGATAATATAGACTCTTATTAAAACATTTACTTTTAATTAAGGAGTATTCTTTTGTAAAGATTTCTGCCATTGGTCTGTCATTAAAGCGACTTCAGTAATGACAACTCTGATAGCAGGACAAGACTAGCAGCTTGTAATGAATGGGATGGATGAAGAATGTAAATGTATAAATAAATAAGGTGTCACATTTAGAAAAAAAGAGTCCAAGGACAGGTTGTACAACAGTGGTGAGACTGTTTTCCTGATCACTGGTTAGTCTTATGTCTATCCAATAGACCATGAGAGGTTTACATGTGTTCACACATTGGTACCACACAACAGAGACAAGATGCAGCAGCTCATTAAACATTATTGTTTCTGTAGAAAGTGAAAAGTGCATTTGCAACAGTCACTGCTGAGACTTCAGATAGGCTTCTAACTTCTCCTGGAGCAACTCTAGCACCTCAAAATCCTCCCAATAAATTACAGCGGCAGACTCAACTATGCTCTTAACCTCTTTAATCAGAAATTTAAGTTTTTCTAGAAACACATCACACTTTGAATCAAATCAGCTGGGAAATGTTAACAGTACATTTATTTTTAAAAGTATGTTCCTTCCTCAGGAAGCACAGGTTTGCTTCAGAGACCGTAACACAAACATGTCAACTCCACTAAAGATTTAGTTAAAAATCCCATTCCCAGGATACTTCTCTGTTAAAGTCAAGAGATGGTGCATGGCTGCAGATGCAGCAGGAAAACCAGCTGTTCAAATCAGTGTGACAGAAGTCAAACGTCACATTTCAATGAACTGCTGCCACTGAAAGGCAATCTGACAAACTGACAGAAAGCTACACAAACGTGCTGCTCAATCTTCAGAACTTTGAGATTCACTGCTCTCCTTCATTTGGTTAGTTCTTGGATAAGAATTTGTTGCTAATGGCCATGATTGCCATAAATGGGTAATGAGTTCTCTTCAGAAAAGTCTGCTGCAAAAAGTAGAGCTCAATAAACACTAGGATTTCAGTTTAAAAATGAATGGCCATCACTGCCATTCTGTTGACCGGAAGATGGAAAACACATCCGCTGAACAGAACAGATGAACTTCTTTGACTGTTACTCACCAGCATTGGAGCAGGGTATCTGACTGTATTCACACTCCCTCTCATGCCGGTCTATAGACTCGAGGGAGCAAACCATTTCACAGCCACACTCCCTGTTTTTGCAATGGAGTTGAAGACGATTTAGATCATTTTTCATATACCTATGCATACAAAAAAAGAATTATTCTTAAGACAGAAAATTATTGAAAAAATATTAATTTTCCGCTGTGTGAAGATAAATCAAGATTCAATTGTAATCAGGAAAACATACGAAGAATCAGTTTCCATATATATATATATATTTTAGGCATTCAAGTGACAATTTTGGAAATGAACAAGCTAACAAAAGAAACAATATTAAACGAGAAATTCAGTTGCCAAAATTAACTGTGCAAACAAATTAGTTATTTTTGACTATTTTCAACTCTTTTCACTAGCTTAGCTGTATTCCCAAATACTTTGGCTACTCCTTCATTGCCACTGCCTATGGTATACTTCAGCTTTCCCTACAGCTAACCTCTCAATACTCTCAGCACTAAAGGAGTTAAACCCAATGCCTGTGGCTGCAGATTTTAAACATAACCTTACTTACTCTGCGTAAGACAGACAATTTAGGAGTTACACACCAAGCAGTGTCAAGGGATAAAACTGTGACTACTGGCAATAAACAATTATAAGAGTAAAAAGAAAAATGAAAGATATACAATGCTTAGTGACTGTTAATCCTGAGAACTGTTTACTGTGACTGTTTACGAGGGTGGATAGTGATAGAACAAGGGGGAATAGTTTTGAACTGAAACAGAGGAGGTTTAGGTTAGATATTAGGAGGAAGTTTTTCCACACAGAGGGTGGTGACACACTGGAACAGGTTGCCCAAGGAGGTTGTGGATGCCCCATCCCTGGAGGCATTCAAGGCCAGGCTGGATGTGGCTCTGGGCAGCCTGGTCTGGTGGTTGGTAACTCTGCACATAGCAGGGGGTTGAAACTGGATGATCACTGTGGTCCTTTTCAACCCAGGCCGTTCTATGATTCTATGAAGAACCTGGGAGACATAATGGAAATTGAAAATATTTTAGGGTACTGTTTAGCCTGCTTTCTCTAAAACTGTTTGGGAAAATTTTGCTGCTGTTCAGAGAGATGTTCAGAATAATATCCAGACAGGTGTCTAGAACTTGCACTCAAGATATGCAAAGGTGGAGAACAAAAATCAGTGTTCTCTTTGTTTAGAAATCTCAGTATCTCAAAAGGTGGTTATAACAAATAGAAAATGCTAATGGCTTCAAGGAAGTGATCACTTTCTACCACAGATATGTTGGGTCAAGACAACTTTGAGTCACAGTAGGTGAAAAGAGATGAATCTATGCAAGAAAAATTGAAAAATCCTAAATTCATACAATTCCAACATACAATGAGACTACTGCATACCTGTACAGAGGTCTTAGCACAGAGACATCAATCACTTGTCTGTCTTCGGGGCAGTTACTGTGATGAACAAGCCAGCCATGTATACAAGCAGTACAGAAAGCATGTTCACAAGGAGCCTGTAGTGGATCTTCCAACACATCACGGCAGATGGAGCACAGGAGCCCTTCATTAACGTAGCCAACAAAACGTTCAATATCGTAACCCATGCTTTCCAAGCACTTCCAACCTGTTAACAAAGAGAATAAAGCAGGCTGTTCAGAATCTACTACGCAACAGCCTGGATGCAATTCTAGAAATACAGAGATCTTAAAGCAAATACAGAGCTGGTGAGAATATGCTACAGACTTCAAGATTTAATTGAGAACTGGAGGACTGTAGTGCTGGATATCAGCATCCTTATTTTATACCAAGGATGTCTGAATCCTGAAAGCAAAGACTTCAGTGGATGCATCCCAAACTCTATTATAAAACACACTTCTAGGAGCCACCACGTAACACAAAGCTCCTGTTTACTCAAATTCTATCTGAAGCAGAAATATTAAAGAAGTTCAAAAGTGTTTGCATTCCATCTATACAATATAGGCCTTCTATATGATGCCTAACAAACTTACAGACAGTGACCCTACAAGCCACAGCCGTGCTACTATCAGCCAGCACACTGGGCATTTTGAACTGCACATGACTTAACGCGTTGCTTTCTTACTGAAGAAGAAAGGAAGATGAAGGTTCTCTAATAGTTGTAGACTCTCATTACAAGGAGAACAGCACAAAATCTCCGTATGTCTAGAGGAATGTTTAATATTCAGGAAGAAAAAGCCAAGACTTCAGCTAGCCCTGAAATCATGGAAAGCTATTATTATTCTCTCCTACTGGATTTATTTTATGAAATAGGGTTCCTTTTAAAACGACTTAAAAGGTTTGTGAAGAAGAACTAAGAAGCAATCTATCTTCACCAAAATCCTTCCAAGAGAAGCCTATTAGAATTTGCTAAAACTCTACAGAACTCACTTAAGAGAAAGTGTTTGATTTTGCCTTCCTCCTTAACATACAAAATTACTTTTGTAAACTCAGAACAGTTTTTCATTAGCTATCAGGTTTTTTAAATAAAACAATAAATGAGAATATCCTACCTTTTTAGATTTTGCTACATATATACCCAGTTTGCCCAATTACTGCAGAATCAGTTTTCTCATCAGCAAGATATACAATACTTCCTTCAGTTTCTCTTCACTGCTTTATTATGCCTATGAGAAAAATTGGAAAGAAAAAGGCTCAGTTGTGCTTCCTAAGTTAATGAGTCTTATGTTTAATCAGCCAGATGTTGAATGGAATGCTGCCCTAACAGCTTCCAAAGCCTACAATTCAACACAAGAGATCTGATTAGACCAGGAAAAAAAAATCAACAAAAAACAGCACACACACAAAAATCAGTCTTTCAGTTATTACTGATGCTGACACATATTGCAAACACAAACACCCAGCCAGCATTTCATTTCAAACCCTTACAGACTCATTCGTAGGATTGAAGTTAACAGAATTCAGTTATATTGAAATACACAGTTGAAATCTGGTAAAATAATATTCTCTACAGTTTTGAAACTTCATTTAACCCAGCTCCATCCAGGCAGGACATACAGCTCGTTTTCAAAACAGAAGCATCACAGTCAAGTTCACAGAACTGATTAAAAACATTGTTCCAATACACAATATAACTAAGGTTGCTCACTTAAAAAATTACAAATGAAGTCATCACTTAAATCCCAAGGGTCTACATCTAGTTATTGTAATAGAAGATTCAAAGAGAATGTGTTAGCTAGGCAGTTCTGATTTATTCATCTACACTGCTCTCAACTGGAATTAGACCTACTGAAGAACACCACAGATCTCTAAGGACTAGAGTCGTATTTTGCTCTGAAGGAAAAAAAAATCTCCATGACCATAATAATAAAGGCAGTGTTTCTGAGCAGTATCAGCTCAAATTAACTCATCTAAGTTGCTAGAAAGCAAAATAAAATATGTGTCTGACCAGCGAACGTGGGACCGGACCTTTCTGCGAGCACTGATCAAGCGTAAGGATGAGAGAAGTCTTTCCAAGGCACTGACCTTATTGTGGGGAAAGAAGTGTAGATGTCATCTGTGCAATTTTAATAGATTTTGTGGTGTGTGTGTGTGCGTGTGGGTGTTTATTTTATGAAAGAACTGTTGTAACTTAGTGTTAGGGTAGTTAGGTTATGGTTGGACTTGATCTTTGAGGTCTTTTCCAACCTGAGCAATTCTAGTATTCTATTCTCTGATTAAAAAAACCCACAAAAACAAAACAGCTTTGCAATTCCTTTTAATTAACACATCATAAATCTGGAATTTGGAACATCTTTCATATCTGAGCAGCAAAACATACTATCAGTGAATATGAGCTACTTGTGTTAACAGGGTGCTTGCTAAAATTAAAGCTAATAAAACCTGCAGTGAGCATAGTACAAGTAAGCATGTATATTACCAAACATGAAACACATCACCTGCTACAGTTTTCACACTGTGTTTTCTTTCTACTGGCACGCTTACAGCACAGCCACAGCAGCAAACAGTGCAATCCACAGACCCTTGACAAGATCCCAAGCAGATTTTCAGAGTGCACTCAGCTCTGTGCTTCTCTGGCTATGTTGCTATCCACGATACATACAAAGGAAACCTGTAGGCATCATTGATATGCCAATCCTTTGGTCACAGCATGGATGTTTTATGTTTTAGAAAAGTGTGCTCAAGAAAATACTGTATTAGGAAGATGAGAAACAGTTCTCTTCATACTGTTGTTTCCCTGTGTGCTTTTAAAGCTCTTCTGCAAAAAACAGGAAATTCAGGGCTGAGCCAGTTCAGGGTAAACAAAACAAGCACTATGTTTGCACAAAGCTGTCACTGTGAGGACAGAAGGGAACAGGGGGAAGTTAGGAACAGGAGAACAATGCTAATAGTAACAGAATGTGAAGCCAAGTTCTAGCTCCCAATACTGAAGAAAGCATTGAAACATACAGTATGCTTACACCAGAGGACTGTTAAATGGAACATATATGTTCTGTGATTTGAATTGTGAGGCTCACATTTTGATTTAGCTTGTTGATGTCAGGAGATTCAGCTTTTCAAAAACTTTCACAGAGGTACAAGATATGTTCTGGGAACTCCATGTAATTCTGTAACTCTACAGATTCTTTTCTACTGAAATTATGGATGCTGTAAGCTACAGCTTGCTCACACTGCTGATCCCCAAACATTCAATCTTCAAGACACTAGGAAGAAAATCAGGCAGATGTACATGGCATACACTACAGCAGTACAGATGGTTTTAGTCAGTACTTCTGCCGCAACAAACCACCACCTTCAATTTCTGTTCTCTCTAAAGCAATTTCTCTTTTCTCTTTGACCTCAAAACCTCTTCTTCCACTACTATTACAATTCACAGATTTCACACTCCTTTTGGTTTGTACCTAGAAACTACATTTGGCATCACCACCTTCTTACACTCCAATAACATTTCCAGACCTTGCCTTGTCTGCTTCCTCTGGTCCTGAATTTTTCCCATCACCTGACAATTACCAGCAGCGTTGTCTCCAAGGAAACCTGGAATCTGTAGGTGCCAAATCTGGAAGGCAGAAAAACAACAACTGTTACATGGTATTTTCTTTTCATTGTTTCAAATGTATTTTTTCTCTTCATAGTTTCTGACATGCAACAATCTCTCCCAGTGCTGGGGTTTAACCCCAGTGAGCTGCTAAGCACCATGCAGCTTCTTGCCTACTTCCCCCACAGCAAAATGATGGGACAGGTAAAAGTGAGAATATGTGGAGATTTAGATAAAGGCAAATTAATAAGGAAAAAATAAAACGAGGAAAAAAACCCTAAAAACAGAACACTAAGAGAAAAAAAAACAAGGAATACAAGCAATATAAGCACAATTGCTCAGCACCAGCATACTGATAGCTCGTCAGTCCCTGAGCAACAGCAGCCCTGGCAAACACTCCCCTTGCTTCTCCCTGCTAAGCATAACCCAATGGGCATGGAATACCCCTTTGGACAGTTTGGGTCAGTTGGGGACAGTTTGGCTGTGCCCTCTTCCAGCTCCTGGTGCACCCCCCAGCTTCTCACTGGTGAGGCAGCATGAAACTGAATCATAGAATTGTTTAAATTGGAAGGGACCCTTGAAGGCCATTCAGTCAAAGTCAGAATGAACAGGAACACTGACAGCTACAGCAGGTACTCTGAGCCTGGTCCAGCCTGACCTTGAATGTCTCTAAGGACAGGACATCCATCACATCTCTGGGCAACCTGTTTCAGTGCTTCATTACTCTTATTGTACAAAAAACTTTTTTCCTATATCCAACCTAAATCTTCCCTCTTTTAGTTTGAAACCATTTCCCCCTGTCCTACCACAACAGACCTTGCTAAAGAGTCTATACCCTTCTTTTTTACAGCCCCCCTTTAGATACTGAAAGGCCACTACCAGCTCTCCTCAAAGCCTTCTCTGCTGCAAGCTGAAACAAAAAAGACCCTGATGCAGTGTAAGCGCTGCTCAGCAACAACTAAACCACCTATGTATTAACAACACTGTCTTCACCACACATATTAACCACAGTACCCTACCAGCTGCTATTAAGAACATTAACTCCATCCCAGCCAAAAGCAGCACAGATATGAATTCATTCCTTCAGGAGTTGCTGTCCCACACTGTTCATTAGGTAGATGAAGCTTGAAGCCAGCTTCAAGCTATGGTCTGCTCTGCCTTCAGACTGTGGGTACGGCTGCAAGGAAAATACAGACGGGATACAGCTCCCAATAACATAATGATAGAATAACTAGAACTAATCAAAGCTACTCCATCACAAAATTAGGACAGCGATGCCATTAGTGAAATGCTTTTTTTCTTTTACAGTAGTTTCTGATTTTATTAAACATTCTTTCTTTCCCTGTGGCAAAATAAAAGCAGTTAGAAGGGTTGTGTGGTATCATGACAGAACTACAGATGTGCACCACTGGTATAACACTTCCAGAACGAGTGGAAGTACAAATAACTTACACAGGGCCCAGTAACGAGGTGACAATTAACATGCTGCTGCTTCACCATCTGTTTTCACAAATACGCACTGTGCTTTTAAATCCTGGCATACAAAAACCATGTTTCAGGATGCCTTGTGCAACTGTAAGGCAGTTTATGGTAGCATTAATGGCCAAAGAAGCAGACGCATCTGTTCAGCAGTGTCTGCACAAGCTCTCACTCCTGCCACTGCTGTTGGAAGTATCCAAATAATTTATCAGGACGGTATCTCTGATAAAGCAGATTTTATTCGCAATTGCAATGGCGGGCCTGCTGCAAGCAGGAGAGCACCCAGAAAACAGTGTTACATCTTTTATTTCCTATTGCCTGACGCTTATCTCTTTCTCCCCTAGTTCCTCATTGGCTGAGTACTTTACATTCACAATCTTCACTACGCTTCACTCAACATGTAAACACCGGACAAACTCAAATCTTTGCTGCCTAAGCGTAAATCTGTAATTAATTAATTAACTTATTCCACACTTGATCATTTTGTGGATATCTGTTTGTCCTTCCTTCCACAAAGATAAGCTTGGGAGAAGGACAGAGGGGAGTATCTTGGTGCTTGCCTGTCACATCCCAGTCTTTTCACAGAGACAGTCCGGCCTTGTGTAGAGGCCCTAGCTTCTTCGATGCTTGCTAAATCTGCTCTTCTTTTGCTGGGAGTTTCGTATCTTAACAGAACAATCCTACAATATGCTTTCTAATCCCTAACACTATACTCACATTGTTTGGAACATTTAACATCTATTACAGTTCTGCAAGAAAGAATTAATCACACAATTCAGTGATAATATTTCTAAAACATGCTGCTAACACATACAGTATTTTTACTTCTTAGATCAACTATTTCTAAGGGTAAGTTACAGAACACAAATACATTATGTTCTACTTCTTCAAACCAATTGCCCCTTTTAATATCAAATGCAGAAACAACACTCCATTCCCACGCTATCACACTCGGTAAGCAGCCTGTTTGAAGAGCAAACTGCCAAACCTCGTATTTGACAGCACTCTGCAGCAGCCTCAGCCAAGCCCTGTCCTTTTATTTCCCTCCTGTTCCCGCCTTGAATCGACGGAGCTTTTAACATTTAACGCAGCCCTTTCCTCACCCGGTGCAGACGAGTGATCACACGGAACAGCTCGGACTGGAGTGTCACGTAAACGGTTCAGGAAAAGCTCCGGTGACCACGGAAGTGGGGCAGGACAGGCCACGAGCAACACAAGGTCTATGCTCCTCAGTACAAGCCACCCGACGAATTCAGAGCACAGGTGAGAGAAGGGGCCGGGTTCGGGCAGGCTGCAGACGGCTGGCGCTGCCCCGGCTCACACACATCGGAGAACCCCGCCCCGCCCCGCCCCCACATACCGGCATCTTCCCGCCGCCTCCTCGGGGCCTCCGAGCACGGACACAGTGCTCCCAGCACCAGGCCCGCACGCGGCCGCCGATCCCCGCGCAACGCCCCGTCCCTTAGCAGCGCCCTCCAGCTGCGCCACAGGACGGCCGGTGCGGGCGTAACGGCCGTTACGGCTATATGGGCCGAGCCCGCCCAGGCCTCCCGCCGCCGCCGCCTCAGTCCCTCAGGACTGCTGCCACCGCCCCTCAGCCCGCTGTCGTAAGAAGGGCGAGGTTACTTTTGCAGCCGCTCGTGCTTGACGGCTGCGTGTCGTCGCCACCCGACACAACTCTTCCACCATGTTGTGTGTGGCGCTACATCGCAACGGCCCCGCAGGACACAGCACGCGTGCGCACATCAGTGCCTCCCGGCCGGCTCGTGTCGGGCACGCGCAATCGAGGTACCTCCTGGCACGGACTTGGAGCATGCGCGCTAGGTGGAAGAGTGGGGCGCATGCGTAGGGCGGCCGGCGGGCTGACGAGAGCGAGCGGCGGGACAATTGAGCGCGACGAGCGCGGCTGCTGAGGTAAAGGTGGGGATAGCACGGCCTGACCCAAAATAATTCCTCACCGATAAGTTTCCTCTGTCAGGTGTCTTTTTGGGTATCTTTTGTGGCTCTGCTGTAAGCCAGACCTTAAGTAGTTATTTGACTTACAGCTGTGAGCAGCCTTGGGCAGCCTGGTCTGGTGGTTGGCGACCCTGCGCATAGCAGGGGGGTTGAAACCAGATGGTCATTGTGGTCCTGTTCAACACAGGCCGTCCTATGATGGTGAAGAGCCTTGGGCTGACAGCACTATGCGTAATACTGCTCTTTGTGCCTGTTCAGACTCCTACAGATATTGCCCATTCCAAGTGATTTCTGACCAACACCGATATATGCAGATCGGCACTAACGCTGCCTGCCTGCAGTTACTGCAGCAAAGCAGATCCCTGTTACACATCTGTCCTGAGTACAGTAAGCCTGGTCATACCTGCCAGGAATCTTTCTTCAGGTGTTGAGGAAAGTTAAATTTGGGCTAAAATGACTGATGTCACAGTCTCTGTTACGATTCAGTGCTGAGTTGAAAATGCCAAATTTATAAACAGATATATAAACAGGAAGGGAAACGGCTGTTTATGAGGGTGGACAGTGATAGTACAAGGGGGAATGGTTCTAAACTGAGATATGGGAGGTTTTGGTTAGATATTAGGAGGAAGTTTTTCACACAGAGAGTGGTGACACACTGGAACAGGTTGCCCAGGGAGGCTGTGGATGCCCCAACCCTGGAGGCATTCAAGGCCAGGCTGGATGTGGCTCTGGGCAGCCTGGTCTGGTGGTTGGCGACCCTGCATGTAGCAGGGGGTTGAAACTGGATGATAATTTTTGTCCTTTTCAACCAACGCCGTTCTATGATTCTGTGATTCTTTGATTTTGAAATACCTCTTGCATGCATGTTTTATTTTAATGCAGATGGTAAGATATTTTTAAGGAGAAACGTAACTGCTGAATTGAGTGCTTGCAGAAACAGGTGCAGTGATGAGACGTTGCAGGCTGTGGTTTCACGGGATGCTTACTCTGGTCTGGCCAGGTGGCTCACAAAGGCAGGAGCAGAGCTTTTCTCATTACTTCCTGCAGCTTCCCTGGAGCCATCCGTAATGGCATGGCAGCTGCAGGGTAGTGGTGGTTGTCTCTTTAGAAAGAGCATGTTTAATGTTTGGTGGAAGTAGTTGGAACGTGGAGGTATTCCTTGATGTAGCCATACCTACCTTGGTCCTACTTTATGGCTGATCCTTACCATAATGGTTTATGTCTAGTAACAGCATCATGTATGTGTCATCGTTCATAGTATACAGAAGACAACAGCACTGTCAGCGTCTGCATGTCTCAGATATAAAGGAGTACCATCAGCTGTATCTAATGTCTGCAAAGTGTTTCGGTAGTACTGTGTTGCTGGTTGTGTGTAAATCTTGGAAAGAAAGGTTGCTGTGCCATGGTACGCCACTGGAGTGCACAGCAGTGTAAAAATTGAAGTGCAGGAACTCAGTGCCTCTTGGAATGAGATGCAAATGTGCTTTCAGGGGGATAGAGGTATTTGTGTCTGCAATTGCTTTAATGGTGTGTTCTTACCTGATAATTAGAGGTGGGAGGGAATCAATTAAAATGATGTATGAATGCAGAATTAAACCAAAGTATGTTCCGTTAATTGCTGTTCCATTGTTTCTTTCATTTGAGCTTCTGGGTCACTCCATTGGATTTCTTTTTTGTTGTTGTTGTTGTTTCTACTAATTTAAGTATTAAGATTATAACATTTCATTGCAGTGGTTGCAAGCATCCTTTGCCATGTTAATTTTGGTGCGTGTTTAGTTTTGTCTGAGCTTGGCTAGAGGAATAATGGCCTTGCATTTTGAGGGAAAACCTACAGTACATTCCTTTCACTCTTCAGTTGAATGTAATATGGAGGGAGAATCTCAACTGAATTGTAATCTTTTATTGCGTGTCAGAATTACAAATATCACTGATGGTTTAATGCAAAATGTTACTCCCAGACAGGAACTGGAACTTCAGCATTCATTGTTTTACTAATATTAGGTTTTTTAAAATTATGTTTTAAGCATTTGGAGTAGTGGATTCTTTTATATCAATCGCTGTTAAGAACAATTTGAAAGTTTGATAAAAAGCCCTACATCGATCATCCCCAGAGCATATCTTGCTCTTGAGAACTGCATTACTTGCTCTCCAAATGAAAAAAGAAGCTGCAGAAATTGCAGTAGTCTTTCTTAGTACTTAAAATGTTGCAGTTCTTCTACTTTCTCGTAAGTTGTTATGCTTGTGAATAAAAAAAGCCATTTGAAAATATTTCACATAAGTTGCTGTGTTTGTTTGTTTGTTTTTTTAAAAGACTACTTGTATTTTTCATTATGGCTGTATTTCCACATCTGAAGCCTTTTCTGACGGTGTTTTTGTAACTTGCTTTCTTCCCTTCAGAGTGGTACAAACAAAATATGAGGCGATCAGCAGCTCCAAGTCAAGTGCTAGGAAATGTAGCCAAAAAGCCAAAGTTTATACCACCAGGAAAAAGTAATGCAATTTGTCCCAAGGTTGAAAATGAGGAAACGGACCAAGACATGAAATCAAAGGAGGTAAAAATGAAGAATGTGCTAAAAATTACATTTGTTTCTGCAGTATTGTTAATAAAAGGTAGTATCTGTGCTTACAGCATACAGTCCCAGTTAAGATCATCAGTACTTTTAGGCTTTGATAACTTTGCTCTTACTAAATTTGATCTTGCATCTTGGGTAGGTTTTTTTTTCACTCTGTGAAGTGCACACAGGAAAATATTTTTGAAATGAATAATGGGAATCAGTACTGAGCCCAAATTCTTAATGCAGCTGAGGTGTATTGGCCTGGACTTTGTTGAGTTCAGTGGTTTGTGATGCTTTGGCAAAAGCAAATTCGAAAACAAGGCATTTAATAATTAAATGCCAATACATTCAGTCACAGTTTTGCTGTAAGAAACTTTCTCTGAAATCTATAGTATTGACCAAAAAAAGCTCCAGAATTTTTATTAATTTTATCTTTGGAAACTTTTATTAAATGCAGCTCAAAATCTATCTGCATGGATGGTGTTTGGTTTTGTGATCATGCACTTAATGTTCTGAAAATGAGAGTGTATATATTTGTGTGGGAATGTATATATCAGCATAGATAGACACATAATCCTCATTATCAAACTACTGAAATCTCTTCTTGTTGCTCTCTTTTCTATTTCATTTCAACTGCCTGAAGGAAATGCTATCCTGAAATTCTTTCTCTTTTGCAGATAGGTGAAAAACATGGAAGTGTTTCACTGTTTTCTGAAATGTTCAGCGAGAATCAGAATGAAAATTTTACACAGTCTGTTGAGTCATCTGGAAAAGTAAAGTCTGCAAAAGCATGGAACAGCACTAGTAAGTGCAGCAAGTTGGAAATGAAAACACACAGTGCACCCAAAGCTGGTAAGATGCACTTTCCTACTTAGTGCTGTGTGTTGTGTGAGAATTTAAAAGCTCGTGTCTGGTATGCTGCTTTCTAGACTTTTATGAAATACTTGTGTCTTGTGCAATGGGAGCATTATTTGTTGTTCTGCTGGGCAGAGTGTAACTGCAACAAGCATTAAGCAATTCTCTTAAATGAAGAAGGAAAAAAAGCTGATATTTTACAAGCCAATTAATTGCTAGTGCTGCTATTCAGGTATGTCTTCTATAAGCGTACTTATAGTCAAGTTGCTCTAACTGAGAGTAATATCATAAAAAGAGTTGGGATTCCCTAATTTTTAGAAGAATATCGCAGTCTGGATATTTTGTTGGCCTCATGCAGAGAATACAAATGATACTGAATGGATTCACGCTTTTCAGAATCCATGAGGGCTTCTTCAGTGTAAGATCTGATCTGATGACAGTGTCTCTGGTGGCCGTTCAGGTTCAAGCATGTGTTATTAACTCATGTAACTAGGACAGGCTGTGCTCACTCGTGTACCATTCATTAATTTTTTAACCCTGGTAATGAATGTTCCTCTCAAAAGCTAGGTAGTAAGCACTGCAAAGTTGGTGAAGTGTCTGAAATGTAAAAATGCACTTTGATGGACTTGGTTAACTCCATGGAATTGAATATATTCTTTTTCTGCTCTTCATGTGCCATGATCACAGATGTGCATGAATGCGGGTGTGCTGGCTCTGCTGCCAAATGCATATGAGAAGCATTTCACTTTACCTGAAGTACTTGCCTTGATGGATAAAAATCATTCCCCTTGGAGCCAACTCATGCATCTTAACATCTATCTTGCTGTTAATTCACTGTTTTCTCTTCATAATTAATTACTTTGATAATTACGATAGTTCTACACAATCCTTTCCCTCCCTCCCTTGAACTGCCCTCTGTCTCCCTGGGCATGTGAACCACAAAGGCCTCAGTCATGTTGCTGGCTCTCAGACCTGCACTCATGTAAATTACACACTACAGATCCCTCCAGTACATGGCCTTAGACACCTGGCTGCTGTATCTCCTGGTCTGCCAGCTACCTTGTTCACAACAGATGCATACAAATCAACATGACACTCTGCTACCTAGTCCAAACTTAGCAGTGGCTGGCCAACCAGTAGTCACTCCCCTCAGATATCCTGCTCTTTCCAGGAAAGCCATTTGTACTTTCTGGTCCGTCCAGTAGCCACCTTGCAGACCCTCTGGTCTCTGCATAATCTGGCCCAGATTCATGGCTGCTCCAAAACCTGACACCCAAACCTCATCTCCTATTTGTCAGCTAGTCCCGTTTGATGTTTGCTAGTGATCACACACTGGCATAACCAGGCAATATACATGGGTTTGCCAGTTGTTGGTACTTCAGATCAGAGGTGCCTAAGCACCTGTGTGTGGTCAAGCCCCTGTTTCTAGCATGCACAACTCCATGTGCATTTATGCACACATAATAAGACTCCCTTCACCCAGGAAATATGAGACAGCTTGTGGTGATAGGGTGCAGAGCACGGGTGGACACCTGTTTAAAGCTGGCTTCTCTTTTTCCTTTTTTCCACACTTGCTTCTTCCTGAACCACCTTCATCCTTCCCTTTGGCCTACCTTGTTTTTTTCCTCCTAAGAATCTCATTATAACATCTTGTGCAATCCCCTTATGCTCTTTCTAACATTTTGTAAGTTCCATACCCAAGTAGGCAACAACTTTGTTGACTCCAGTTGACTCTTCTTGTTGGATTTAATCCTCAGAAAATGATGTTGATTGGTCACATGTGATAGCCCTGAGGAGATGCTGCCATAATTACGTTGCGTGACTCAGAGTGCTCTGTTTTGCAGAGCCAATGTGGGAAGATTTACCAGTCTTGTATGTCTTAAGCTTCTCTGGTTCTATGGGTTTTGTGTTTATCTGCAGTGTGCTGTAACTTCCAACTCTTCCTATGATGCTCATGCTCACAGAAAATTTTCAGTGTGTGTAGGACAGGTTCTTTGAGTGATCCTGCTTCCCTGTAGATACATCTGCAAAAATTTGTCTGCTGATTCTAACAGCGCACTTGAAGGATAATCAATGGATTTATTTCCAAAATAATCTTCCTGTGGCCTCAAGCAGGGAAATCTGTCATCTTCCCAACAAAAAAAAAAAAGGTTAAGTGGAAAAGGTATTAAATGCTTTTTCAGTATCATGTATTCCAGGTACAGCTGGTAGGGATGTCTGTGATTACATGAGTAAAAGGAACAGTTGTGTGACTGAGCGACCTGTTTCTGTTGCACTGCTTGAGTAACCAAACAAACCATTTTGTGCCAGAGCCTTTTGATGTCTGTAGAATGGGGTTAATCCTGTAATTCTTTGTAAAGCACAAGGGGAAAAAAAAAAAAGGGCTATCACAAGTAAGCATTGGTTATGGCCATCAGACTCACTGCTGGTATAAATGCTGCACTGTGGAAACAGTCTTGCATTGTGGCTTCATTAAATCTTAAACAGTTTCTTAATATCATAGATTCTCCAAGACAGCTTCTGCCACTTATGTTACTTTTATCTGCTATTCATTACAGCTGATATTGCCATTCTGTAGACTGTGTAAACTATAACCTCTTTCATAGTGTGAAACTAAATTGTTTTGACAAAACTGAAATTCAAAAGTAATGGAAACCAGTTGTGAAAGCCAGAGTTGGTATTTGTTTATTATTACTATTGTAATGGAATTATATCTTCAGTCAAAAAAGACTTCTCTCTTAAAGGGACATTAAGATAATTTCAAGATTTAAAAAGCCTGTGTATGCATTATTTTGGTTTACTGCCTGAATAGTGTTTTACACAGATAATAAGCTGTTTGTTAACTTTATATCACACTGAAAGCTGCAGTGTTTGGGTTTCCAGTACAGCAGTGGAACGTGTAAATGAATACTCTGAATACTCCAGCTTCCACTGAAATTCTTCTGAAACACCTGCGGACAGCTGGACAACTGCACTGTTCATTGCTCATTTCTGTTCACCCAGCCCTGAAAATGCTGCACATTCTTTCAGTGAAACTTATTCGACACACCGTGTCAGTATCATGGTATTGGTTAGATAACATCCATTTAAATTATAGCATATCTGGCTTAAAAAAATTTGCTTTTTCAGGCTTTTTCTCTTCTATCCTAATATCACACTAATGAAAAGAAATCTAAACGTCTATCAGATGAGATAAAAGCTTCTAAAGAGGTTTTAATAAAATGGTATCAGCTTTTGTAGAGTGAAACCTGCCTATGCGTTATAATTTCAAGAAAGTTTTTAAATAGAATCATAGAATCACCAAGGTTAGAAGAGACCTCCAAGATCATCCAGTCCAACCATCCACCTACCACCAATGATTCCCACTATCCCATGTCCCTCAGTACAACATCTGAACATTTCTTGAACGCCTCCATGGACAGTGACTCCGCTCTGTCCCTAGGCAGCCCATTCCAGCACCTGACCACTCCTTTGGAGAAGAAATGATTCCAAATATCCAGCCTGAACCTCTCCTGGCACAATTTGAGGCCATTTTAGTGGTATCAGGGTTTGGATTTGAAGATATTTCAGATGCGTGGTTATAGAAACATAGTGTTCGACAAGCAGCTAACCATGCTTATGATGAGTTCTGAATACTGAAAAATGATTCTTCTTTGTAAATATCAGTGTAAGAAAATGAACTTTACTACAGTTTTATGAATCATTATTTTTTTTTTCTCTCCCATGAGGCAAACTGTGGGAATCACTTTGGTACCTTTTTTTGCTTTTTTTTGGTATTCAGAATATATGACTATTTGACACTGCCAACAGATGTGGTGGGAGAAGGCAATTTATTACTCTCATATGCCTACAAAGAATTCAGTTGGATAAGTCTGTATGCTCTTTAAAAATGAAGATTATTTTACCATTCCAAAAGTATATCCCAGAAATTGAAAATTATACGTCTGGAATTATTGTGGCTCTTAAAATTCCTTGGCTTCTACTTGTCCTCGTTACTTTCTGAGGTCCTGTAAGCAATTACAAGACAAATAGTTTGTGATTGAACTATCCACAGACAGACAAATCTCTGAACTCTACTGAACTTCCCTCAGTATTCTGGATTAAATTTTTGGACTTCTACTCTAGCAGATATCAGTGCACATATACTGCTAGTAAGGGGCACTGGCCACAACTGAGGTTCTCACCTGCACTACCTTGTTCAATGCAACACTTTATGTATATGCATCTATATTTATATATGTAATGAATCAAATTTATGCTTTTTATCAGTTTTCAGTTTACTTTCTGTTGGACTTCTTAATCTAGGAGAATGCTGTCTTGTTTTCCCTCTGGCTTTGCTATATCACGTGTGGAGACAAATAGCTCTTTCACCTGTGTGCTTGGACGTGACATTCAAGTTGCACTGAGAATCCATTGTTTGAACCTGATGTAGGTGAACTGAAAAGCTGCATAAGGAGTCTGTCGCTCTGTTACAACCCACCTCTTGTTCCGTTTTTGTCTGAGGAGTACCTTGTCTTTCATCCACCTCTAACATCTGTTAATGCTCCTTCTAAGAGAAATTTTGTCAGAAGTCATATTCAGGTATTACCTTTGAACTAACAATGCAGACAGATTGTATCTGTATTTCAGAACAAGATTAAAACGTTCGCTCTACGATGTCAGAATGTTCTTGAATATTTTTCATGCTTATAGTATTCACTGTATTTATTATTTCCATACAGTTTTGGATACATTTTTCGAATGCCCTGGAATATTAATGTCTACTGAGTATGTCGGCCTATAATGTTAAAACTCTTTCCTCATTTAAGTGAATTTTATTTTCATAATAGGATTGTTTGTCTCCATCAGCATTTTAAAACATTGTAACTTAATTGTAATTTCTATTGCTTCCTTCATTTCCATTATTGCACTTTACAGATTGAACTGGAAAAGATATTCCAGTCGGGTATTTTTACCATCTGTCTATGTCAGTGGTGGAGCTGCATGTATAGCTTCAGTGCAGTGGGCCCCTCAAATGTTTTTATAAACAGTTGGTAAAGGAGTTAACTCTTTGGGTAAAAGACACTGCATAAACATCTCTTAATGACAACTAACCATACCTTAGTACAGCTAAGGTATTAGTGGATGCCTCAGTTGAAATAATTCATCACCACGTTGCTCTTGTTAGATTTTATGTTTTTAAATTTTGTTACCATCTTGTATTCAAAATGATATAATTTTGCCAGTTCTCCGTTATATAAAATAAACTGCTTCTCCCCGCAGGGTGATAGACAGAGTGGTCTGTAGTAGTGAAGAGGCCAGCTCTTGCTAAATTCAAGGTAGTTTCTGTTCTGCATAGGTGTCACCTGTACCTGGGGATTGATTAAGAAAATTAGATTGATGCTAAGTTAAGTTTATAGGAGAGGAAATTGTTTGTATCTCTTGATGTGATGCTGTTCCAGAAGCGTTCATTTACGCATCAGCCATGGTAGGGATTCATACAAACTGTTAGCAGTTTGGCCCATGCCTCACTATTCAGCAATCAACATTTTGCAGGCAGGCTTTTTGCTGAGGATTCTGTGGTTTACTTCTAGATGATTTGTGTTTTCTGGGCTACAGTGTTGGACCTGTGGCATCTCCTCATGGTGACACATTTTGCTTGCTGTTCTTTGTTGTGATGTGAGATAATGTCCTCTACTCTGCTGTGAGCATCTGAACTTCTTTGGCACTTCCCCAGTTAATTCTGTATGCTCGGGGCTCCCCAGAGGAAGAACCCTTTGCTATGATCATGCAGTGCTTTCAGTTACACATTCAGATGGTATGGCAGCAAAGCAGGAAGCAGTGTTTTAGCCAAACAACCGTCCTACTGTAATCTTAGTATTCAGAATTCCTAGAATTGAAGAAAAAGGAAAAAAAAACCTTGAGATATTCTCCACTCTTGTATCCTGGGCTGGCATTATAGAACTGGAATATCCTGAGTTGGACGAGACCCGTAAGGACCAAGAAGGAAGTTCCCAAAGCTCTGAGAGCACAAGTAACACACCTGGTGACAACACCTCCGTCTACTCAAAATCAGAATATTCCCACAAGCTATAAAGTAGGTTCTGTGCCTGTTTAGTTACCGCAAACAGCTCTGAATAAAACTGGTGTAGCCCTTGCTTGTTTTCATGACTCTTCAGTGTATCCCTCCCCTCTTGCTATTCTACATTCCTCACCTGCTTTATGGTAGTGGCCAGAACAGTACCCTGTATTTAAGGGCTTCTGTTTCTGTGCTGAGAAGCACCAAACGCAGCAGCCACGACTTCCCTCACTTCTTCAGTTTTAAAGTCTTCAGGGGAAAAACCATTACTGACCTGTAGCCGTGATCAAATAACTTACGTCTCACTACCATAGACTGAACACAAGGAAAGCAGTATGATGTGCTGATGTGATACACCAGCCTGGTGAAGAAGCTCTCTTCCCTAACCAGTGTCACTTATCTCAACTTTGGACTGTCCAGCAGTCGAGCAGTAAGATGTGCTGCGGTTGCAGAGGTAAACTACCATGTGTGAGAGGGATGGAAGGAAACAACGCCAGTTCCACCTCCAAAAGCAACGTATCATATAGCATTCAGCAAGTGCAAAGCTGCTTTCCTGGACGGGGCAGCCATGTGCAATGCAGTATAATGGGCTGCTGTAAAACAAATCCAGACTTGCGCAATTCTCGTGTGATCTTTCCACAGTTAGCATGACATAATTTATAACTTGATATGATCGTATCTAGCTGCCATGAGAATAACTAGGCTTTATGTAATGATAGATGACATAACCAGGATATTCACACATTTGTGAAAAGGGCAGCGAATTGACAGTGAAATATACTTTTCTTGTGTCCTAGTTACGTGTGCTCTGATGTATGCCTTTGAATCAGTGGAGATAATGGGGGAGAGAAGAAGGATACTAGAAATTGGAAGGGTATTGGATGGTCAGAAAATAAAGACTATCAGGGTTTTATGAGATAGATGATATCAATTTCCAAACAGTTGGGTTAACGTGAAAGCGTTTCAGTAACAACTTGCCTATTAAACTGAACAGCATTAGCTTTTTTGAGACAAAAATTGCTTGTTTCTTTGTTTTTGAATAGTGATAGATACACTCTTGAAGAGAGCTGTGCTACATGTAAACATCCAACCATCTTTTATTCATTTTTCCCTTTTTTTTTCAATGTGTTAAGTTACTGAAAATCAAAACATTTGTAAACAAGGAAAAAAAAAGACCTAAGTTCTCTTTTTTTTTTTTTTTTTTTTTTTTTTTTTTATACAGAAATCTCACAAAGGTAAAGGGAGCTCACTTTTCCAGGGTGGGAATGAGCCTTGAAAATGAACTTACTATGCCAATATATTTATTATTATTTGGCTCCATGGGAATTGCATGCAAATATATGAAATATGTAGAAAAAGCATTGATCTAGTACTCTAACTTTTGAAAGAAGGAACTTAAGAGATACTCTGCCTAGAGACTATTTTTAAGAGTTTGGATTTAGCAGTAAAGATTCTATCAGTTTCTCTATTCATTCTGAGGAAAGCTGTCCATGTGATTTCTTCTTAATTTCTTGTTTATCGCAATTTATTATCAAGCCTTTTTGTGTGTAAGGAGTGAAGATGGGCAAAAGAAGAAATTCATGGCTGTCCTGAATTTCTTAGATCTTTTTCATTTCTACTCTCACCTTTGAGAAAGTCTGTTTCTCCCCAGCACCCTCGTGCCCCCATTAGATAAGATACAAATTTGGATTTAAAGGAAGATGGGAGAGAGTGTAGGTATCAAATGAAAGGACAAATGCCTTGTTCAATTGAAACGGGAGGTGTTTTTGAGCTATAATGAGTATTATTACAGACTTTGCCTGGATTCCTTCATATCCTTCTGTAGCTGTGCTCATTGTTTGGATGCCTTTGTTGCTATGCCAGCATGACCAGAGTTCGATCCCAGCTTTTGGCTTTGGGCCTTAAGTCTCCCCCTGAAATAGAAGCATTATCGCAAAATGACTTTCCTAAAATCAACATGGTGGTGGTTAGACAATTCTCTCTAGGTCCTCAAAACTGCCACTTCGAGCAAATAAGGAGAATAGAGAAAGCTGCTCCTATGTCGAATGCTGGGAACAGTGAGCAGAGAAGTATTCTGAGGTTAGTATTTTAAAGTATAATCTCTAAAAGACGGAAGAAATGCAGCAACTTGGCTTCTCTAGAGTCTATCTTGCAAATGGGAATTTAAGAACTTAAGCAAAATGTCCTAAAAAAAAAATTATACTTCCAAACCTTTCTGTATTTCTTTGCTGCTTGTTTCTGGTCAGTCATAAAAAAGCTTGCTGAAAAAGAGAAAATGCAAGTGTGTATTAGCAACCGGAGGCATTTCTGAACTTGTGAAGAATGATGCTGTTCCTTTTTCTTACTTACACAGTGAATAACTTACTTATGGTGCTATATGGTAGCTACATAGTCACTACATTATAATATATAGTCCTGTAACTTTAGGTTAAACTTCCTTTGAAGGATGGTTACAGATCTGAATGTGTGTCCTCAGACTGAGATGAATTCTTTAAAATTTGGCTTGGAGAAGGCTGGTGTAACTGTCTCATCTGAGTATTTCCCATTTCATGGGGCAACGCCTGGCATCAGCAGAGGGAATGGAAGTGCAGTTAGCTTTTACGCTTGGAATTTTATGTGATGCGAAAGTTCTGGAGTAGCCCATACATAATTCAAGCTAATTTCATGAGAGCAATATAAAGGTGACTACTTTGTCAACTGCTGGGTTTTCAGGACTTGTCCTGTGATGGACGTACCTGGGAGCTGCAAGAACTGCTAGATGCTAGGAGTTGATACGTGGTAGATGGTGATGATAAGGATAGAAATATATAAATAGCAGAAAAAAGACTTAAAGCTTCCCTTTGTTCTTCCCTTCCAACCTTGCCCTGCATCTCCCAAATGGAGGGCAGAGGTTTAGAGATATTTAGAAATATTATTGCAAGGAGAAGGAAAAAGGGAGATCCTGGGACTTCTGGTACAGCCAGGGTAGGGACAAGTAAGGGTGAAGTTGATGGTGAAAATGTTGTGAAAATTGATAAAGACAATAATAAAATTGCTTGAAATTAGCTCTGTTAGCTCTGATAGCTCTGTTAGCTATCTGAAACAAAATGTGATTGTTCTAAAAATAATTCAAGAAACTGGAGAGAGTCTGTTTAAGCACAGTAACTTCCAGGTGAAGTCTTCTTGCATTTTTTAGCTCTCAAAACTTTGTCATTCTTAACTCTCCATAATGAATAACGCCTGCAAGTCTTAATTTTGGTGCTTATCCATGAAACAGCTGTCACAGTGGGAGACCTTTGGAGCTGAAAACTTTCTCACCCACCCTTTGCTGCAGCACACTCTTAAGACCGATGGAATGACTTGGCACAATCTTGCTGTCATGTCAGTAAAGAAGACTGTAGGATGACCTAATGGAACTTTTGCAGCCCTTAATACCCACAGACACTCTCAAGTCATCTTATGCAGCTGCCAAGTTCATTTGCACAAGTGAGCAACTGCCTCGATGCTTGCCAAATATTTTTGCTGCCAGTATACCCCAGTATATTCAGTGATGTGTAACACAACCCTTCTTAGCTGCCGAATCCTCTTAGAGTTTCTAATAAGCACAGGGGTATCAGAGTTTCACTTCGGCTTCAGATCCAGTCTTGCAATCATTCTCTTGTTTTTAAGATTCTTGGGCTTCTGGGTAACTACAAATGCCAAACCCAGTCTTTCCAGAGCTAGTTTGCCTATACAGTGTTAAACAAAAATAGGCATCTTTTAGACCTACTTTGGAATTACCTCTCTGTGAGCAGAGCACCCTTAGAGAGTTCAGTAGTCATTTATCTGTTGATCTGGTATTTCTTGCTCTAAGAGGTCCCTGCCTGAATGTTTTAATCCACTGTAATTCACTGCATTCAAGTCTGCTCTAAACTTCATCTTTCATGATGTTCTTTTTGTGGTCTCCTCCTTAATCATGTAATTTATTTTTTTTGTCTTTTAATTGTGTACTTTATAGAGATCAGAAAGCCTGAAAATATAATGGAGGTATTCTCCCTCAGTTCTGTTTGGCAAAGGATCCTTTCCCTCTCTTTTCTCTCTCTGGTTTAAGAAGTTATTTTTTATAGGATTTTCTGTCTCACATACGTCTAAAGTGAAATGGGCCACTTGCTGCAATTATTGGTCATGATCCACATCCGTCACTTGGCTTCTAAAATCTGGATCCATTGAACTTTTTCAACAATTTATTTCATAGTAGTTTGGCCACTTTAATCCCTATCTACTATCTGCAATTCATTTACCTCTTGATAGCTCTCCAGAAAGCACTATTTGTGTCTTTTTTTTTTTTTTTTTAATTTATTCTAGACTTTTCTGCTGCAAACCCCCAAATTTATTCAACCTGTAGCTTTTAGTACTGCCAAACTATTTTAAATTCAACATTAGCAATGGGCTGTTGCTCAGTTCTTGAATAACCTAATCTCGCAGCTCCCATTTTTCATGAATTTCCGAATATGAAGATTGCATCCACTTCAAAACCAAGAACTCTAACATTAAAATTGGGAAGAATATGGTTTGTTTAAAAGAATCAAACAAATAAAAGCCAGTGTTTTGTGAGCACTCATATCAGCACAGGGAAGGGGCAGAAACACAACAGGGCTGGAGGAAGAAAGAAATTCCACTTTGGGCAATGTCCCACATTTATGTTAAGCAAAATATTAAGCTGCATGCCTGGCAGAGAAATAAAATAAAATGATTAGTCTTTAGCTGGATCATCTCCCTGAAGTGGCTGTGTGCACTCTGTTGTGTAGTAAGTGTGCGTGTTGGTGGGCAGTATAGGATGAAGGGTGGACTGTGGCAACTTTGCTTTGTTTGTAATCCCCTTCAAACTAAAACTTTGGAGCTCGAAGAAGTCTGAATGTCATGTTAATATGCAGCCCTCTCACCTTCTGTGATTTGTGATTTCTCACCCAAATACTGATGTGACCTTAGGCTGATGAGCAGAACTACCAAAAACAACAACAAACAAAAACCACTAAAATAACGCCCCCACCACAAAAAAAAAAAAGAAACAGGAAAAAAATCTTGTTTGGCAGCCAGCTTCATTTTTACAAGGGTTATTTTACACTCTTGCAGAACAGTAAGTTAATTCAGACTGATTCCTTCAGGCACTTGCTCGAAAGAAAGCATTGTGGTGGTGTTTTGTGGTAATGGCATTAGCGTGCAAGGTTGGTGAGTGTTAAGCTGTCAGGTGGTGAGTAACCAAGTTTAGAGGGTTCTGTGCTTGGAGTTGCCACGCCTGGCAGCCGGGCACAAGAGGGGCTGCTGCAGCTCCTTGAGGCTGGCTCCAACCCACAGTGAGGGGGTACGTAGTTGTTCCCAGGAGGCACACAGGCACGTGCATGCACTACACTGCATACGTGGCCAGCTGCACAGAAAACATAGCCCTTGTACAGACAGCAGCAGCATCAAAGGCCTCATCTTTTCCTTTCTGTGGCTGACCATGATGAAAGGATGGATCCTTCTATGACAAGTTCTAGATGCTTCTCTTCTGCATTGCCTGGTTTCCCAGCTGCCTCGCCCCCACAGACACAAATGGAGTGGTCTCTGGCAGCTGCTCTGATTTATCACCTTTCCAGTAGCCAGCCCACAACCTCTCTGCTCTCTCCAGCATCTGGCCAGACTCAAAGCTACTCCTTTTTATGGCTCCCACAATTCTTACCCTATTTGCTGGCTACTCTGGCTCAGTGCTGTCAGGGATCGTGCACAGACACGTACCAAGGCAATGGGCATGGGTTCTGACCTCTGCTTGCTGGCACCCTGTGCACCTGGGTCCCTGTGTGTGACCTGTGGTCCAGCTCCAGTTCCTGGACTCACTTCCATTCACACTTGAACACACAGAGTAAGGATTCCTCTCACCCAGGAAAGTAGTTACAAATGCAGTTTAATAAGAAGTGAGGACAAACAGCAGTGACAGGCCCAGGGCATGGCTGGACTACTGTACTGAGCCACTCCTGCTGACGTGCATCTGGGCCCCTCTTATCCCATTTCTCCAGTATTTGCTTGTGCTTCTTCCTTCCCTGAATACTTTCATCCCACACTTTTCTTGCCCTTGGTTCTTCCTTTAAATATCCTGTACTAAGCCTTGTGCAATCCTAAAATACTCTTTCTGGCAGCTCATAATGAGTCCCATGTCCCAGTGGGCAGTCACAACCCCCCCTCCCCTGTCTGCAAGGTGATCTAGAGAGCCTCTCCCATCAGCTTTCTGTCATGGCCCCACTCCTGAGCCCTTGTGCTGTTGTGTTTCTGCAGCAGACATGGTAACTGCCAGACTAAGAGCTCTGCCCTTTTTGCTCCAGTTACTGGGGTCTCTCTGTCCAATGCTGGTTATCTGTGCTGTTTATGGGGAGGAGCCTTTAATCACACAACCTAACTGTCTTCTTTTGTCACTGAAAAGTCATGAGATTGGGCATTGCACAGCTGCTCTAGCATATGAGGGCACAGTGTGGGCTCCCTTATGACTCCTGAATTCCAACACTGCCAGCAGCCTGAAGTTCCTAAGGCATAATCCATTTTGGTTTTTATTTCTTGTACTTACAAAAGAGCAACCAAGTGCAATAAAAAAAAAACACACCAACATCCAGCTCTTTACTGTAGTAAAGAGCAAAGGGAGGGGAAATAAGGAAGGATTAGGAGTTTGAAAGTACTGGTTTTCATACAGTGCTTCTAACCACACAAGTATTTTGTTTCTCAAAGTCTGCTGAAATGGGCTTCAGACTATAAAATGCTTGATTTGATGTTGGCTTGAAAACAGCGCCAGCAAAGCAGGCCGGTCGCAAACACGAGGTGCTATGGGTGAGGTGTCAGCATTTGTTCCAAACACGCTTCTTGTTCTACCTGCTGGCTGATCTTTAGCAGCTGAAGTCTTGCCTCCGCTTTGGCTTTTCTCCCCCTTAGAGCAAGCAAGTTTATACCCAGATCTTTATTGCCTTCAGATATTTTAGACTATAATTAGGTTCCTCTTGCCCTCACCCCCCTTCCAGTCTCCCTTGTTTTCAAGGCTGAACATGTTAAGCTCAAGAGGCTGTTGCCGCTATCTCAGATTGTGTTTGTTTCCACCCTCTGGACTCTCTCAATGACGTATGTCATTTTTCAGACTTGGTTTTGGGTTTCATGAGCACCTTTTATATGTGGGCTTCTTTTTTCTTTTCCTTTTTTCTGATTCGTTAATTTAGTTTTGACCACAGAAATGGAAAGTCCGGTATGCGTTTTTGTGCTAAGGCTTGGCTTAAGGTGATAGAATTCTGAGCAAACATCAGAAATGCACACCCATCTCATTAAAAAGAATCAGATTTGTATCCTGAGAGAATGCCTATAAGTATTACCATGAAAGCAGACTGTTCCTCGGTCCCGGTATCCACACGCCGCAGTGCGCTCAGTAAATCTGTCGTGATTGAATGTAACCTTTATTGCATGTAGCCCAAGAGTTAGCTCATGCCATTTCGCAGCCGCCCGGCCTGAATGGCGATGACACATGCGTTACAAGGCAGGCATGTTTTAGCAGGGCACAGCTGCAGGCTGAAGTTCTAATAAAAAGCTGATTCAGGGCTCACGCTGCAGTGTTTGGGGTTTTCTCGCTGGGATTTTGGTGTTTTTCGCTGTCGTTCAGCGTTCGGCCTGGAATAGAAACTGCCTCTTTAAGAAGCCTCCGTGTAGGTAGCAGGAGCAGCCTGCAGAATGCAGGGGAAGCTTAGCTTTGCTGCGAAGCCCGAGTGTAACCTAACTAGCTAGGGGATATGCAACTGCTGATTGACAGCAGGACCAGCATTATGCAAATGCTGCGAGAGCGGCGGCAGCCGGGGAGCGGTGCTGGGGGCTCTGTTAGGGAGCTCTCTACACACGCGGCGCTCAGCGCGCGGTACGTGCTGCGCTCGCTGCTCCTCCTGCCCGGTTTAACAGTCAATAAACGGCACAAAACAATTGTTGCTTTTTGGGGACGTCGTGGCGTGTAAAATCTCGAGTGCGGTTTCAGTTTGAGATACGTGTGAGAGAGCCGGAGCTATGTGTCAGAGCTCGTTACTCAAGCTAAATTAGGTAATTTTTAGCTGGGTAATGTGCTAATCTTTAAACCTTTATGTTTTTAAATCCTGCGTACGTCTGGTCTCTTCATACAAAAGTGTATTTTGCTTGTTTCTTCTCGTCTTCTTCAGTCTGAAGCCTTATGTAGGTCAGGCTTGGCTTAAGCAGATTTCCTGAACCTGCGTCAGCTTAAGCTGAAGGAATTTTAATAAACCCTCCCTTGTAGGCGTGGGCCTAAATGAGACTAGCCTAGTTAAGCCTGATCTTTTTCTGTTTGTGAAAAAGAGCTGAGCAGAGCTAGGGACTGCATGGTGGCTTCGGGAGCTGCTTCCTTAATTCAAAGCTAACAATGGTCGGGAAGGCCAGATCTTCTAATTTCACCTTATCTGAAAAGCTCGATTTGCTAAAACTCGTGAAGCCTTACGTTAAAATTCTCGAAGAACACACCAATAAGCATTCTGTAATAGTGGAAAAAAACAAATGCTGGGATATCATAGCCGATAACTACAATGCCATCGGAGTAGATCGCCCGCCTCGCACCGCACAGGGCCTGCGCACGCTGTACAAGAGGCTCAAAGAATATGCCAAACAGGAGCTATTGCAGCAAAAGGAGACTCATTCAGACTGTAAAAGCAGCATTTCCGAGCCAACCAAGAAAGTTGTGGAGATGATTCCACAGATTTCCAATGTGTGTTTAAGAGACAGGAGCGGTGTACAAAGGTGAGAGAATTCTTTTTATTTTGTTACTGAATGAAAATGATGGCGCCTCCTATCTGCCGTGTAACGCTTCTCGTGTGTTCGGTGTCCTAAAGGAAGTGTTTGCAAGGGAAAATCCCAAAGCTGGGAACAATGACAAAATCATATTGCTTTTGTTTTATGGCCAGCTTTATGGTGACTTAGCACTGCATTCATTTCAAAGCCTGTTTCAGTCTTTGTCATACTCCGGAAAGTGAGGGTTAAGGGAGAATCAAAGAGAAATAGTAGCTCTAACCTCTACCCCTCCCCTACCTTTTAATAGGCAGATTATTCAAACACTGGCAAAGTGATGGCTATTCTCCTCCATTTAAGGCAATACTGCAGTCATTTTACAACATATGCAACTGTTATCGGTTTATGTAAGATTTTTGATAAAGTTAGTTTGCAGAGCTAGGAAACCTTGCTCAGAGAGCTCGTTTTGCCTCGTTTGCTCTTAAGTGCACATTGTTTTATCTGATACCAATCCTTTACTCCTCACACCACAGTGACTTTGTGAGTGCAGACGTTCTTTAAAAATTTTACTTTTCTTGCATTGATGGTAATTCTCTGAAACTGGAGCAGAGCTAATTGCAGTCTAAACTCCAAGCAGTTCTGTGCTGTATGCTGGGCAGCTTAAACGCACACGAAGAGAAACTGAGAGATACAGCAATAGAAGTTTTCTTTTTTTGTAGGGCTTTTTTTTTTCTTTTCTTTTTTTTTTTTTTAACTGCTCAGTAAAGTGAGGCACACTGTCTAGATTTGAAGCCAGACATAATACAGGCAGGCAGCACACAGGCTTTCTTACACAGCTGGCAAATGCCTCTCGTATCTGACTTGCAGCACTCTGCTGGTTCTGTATTGGTCCTCGAGGGATCCAAAAACGCCGGGGTCAGGTTTTGGTTCTTCCAGATACAAAAGTAAGCTTGGCAGGAGGGATAAAAGCCAAATAAATCCCCACAAATCTTGAGAAATCTCTGATTTTTTTTTTTTTTTTTTCTCCCTTTCACAAACGGATTAATGGGAAGTGAACTTTCCATATTTCAATCAGATATACAGATAGTTGGTGCAACAGCTAAATGCTCTAAGAAAAGCTGGCATGTGTACAGAGGATGAATTTGATTCACGGTGCCACTGGTTGAACTGAATGGTAACAATTGTGTAAATCCCAACATGCCAGATGCTCTAAAAATATGCTGCTGTGGGTCCTTGGCGTAAAGGAGTCTGAAGCAACTGGGCTGCACTGCTGCTCCTGGTGAATGCCCCTGAAGGAACAGTTCCAAAGAATTCTCTGGAACAAAACGAGGCTTTTAATTGCGCTAATAAAGGTTGCAGTGTCTCGACTACCAACTTTTGTAAAGAGGAAAAAAAAACAATAGTGGGAGAACTTTGGTTTGCAGATCGGCTTATGAAAAGCAGTGCCGCTTTTCATGAATGATTAAGACCTAATGATCTCCATCGTTTGTCTCCTGTAATGTAAACGTTTTTTGCAGTCCTTTATGGCTCTGGGAACGTTGACTTGATTACTGCTTACCCCAAATGGCAGTTTCTAGGGACAGCCAAGGCACTGCCTGTGGAAGGGAAAGAATATCATCTAAATATTTTTTTCTGCCCAAATACATCATTATTTTGTAGTTCTGATTTTAACTAAGATGCATTTCATCCTGATTTTGAGAACCCAATATTGGGTTTTAAGTCTCTAGGATATGGCTCAGCTTTTTGGAGGGGAATACAACTTATAATGAATCCAAATTCTTAATTGCACCTTTAAGCAATTTCTAGCTCACTGTGATTAAACAAAACCGAGTGAATCATGGGTGCCTCTGGGGTTATAAATACCATCCCCCAGTTGTGGTAACTGTTGTTTGTCTTTCTTTCAGTCAAGTTGTCAGAAACAACATTAGTAACCACCGTGCAGGCGTTCCTTTTGTTTCTCAGTTCCTTCTTTCTCTCTTCACTAATTGGTTTCTTCTTAAGAGGCTGATTCTAAGGGGAAAAAAAAAAAACCACCAAAACCCAACCAACAGCTTCATCTGAGTTACCTGAAGACTTGGTCATTTTCAAATCCTGTGTGGAATATGCTGTAAGAGATCAATTTGTCACTAGAGGCCCTACTCTATGTTAGACCAATCCTCACCTCTCTTTCTTCTCTTAACCTCTCGCACTTTCTCCTTCTGCGCCCTCCCTCTGTTCCCTTTTGTCAGAATGATCTGCTTCTCCTACTAGTTGTTTCCAGGTTTCTCAGGCTAGCAGCTGGCCAGGAGCCAGCAAATAAATAAGAGGGAAGCTGCATTCGAAGCTGTGGTTGGGAAGGGGGAGACCCAGAACTACAGTCAGCAAGGGGAGAAACAGTGAAAATTTGTATGCGGGAAAGTACTTCTGATGCTTCAAGAAAGGAGGGAAATGGAGTGTGAGAAAGGTGTAGAGAAGCAGGTGAAGCTTTGAGGCTTGAGGAAGAGGGAGTAAGGTGGTAGAATTGATGCTTGATATGCAGCTCAGGTGACAGTGGGCAGAATTAAGATTGTTTTCTTCAGGGATAGATGAAGGTTCTGTTTTCAATTCCTGCTCCAGATAGAGTTTTTCTTTTTGAAAGCCCTAATTTAAATGGTTTGGGTGGTTGGCAGAACTGATTTTTGGAAACACATTTCTCAGACCCTGTTGAACATTCTTACAACTGAATATTTAGCAGTTTTTATGCTTTTGTTCTTGAAATTGCTGGTTCATGTTAGTGGATGGTGGACTAGCTAGGATCCTTTGGAAGTTGCAGCCGTGGCTGCTTATTTCTGTTGAATCAAAAGTTTTGAAGACCAAAGCAAGATGCAAAGGGGATAATGCTTTCTTTTGATGTCTCTGCAAGGAGTCAGCACACTTCACGAGAAGTATGATACACAAATCAGAATTCTCCCGTGTTTCTGGGAATTTGAACCCAAATCTGCTGCTAACCAAGGCAGTGTTCTTAATGATCAGATAGTGCTCCTCAGACTGTGGCTTGTAGTGCTCACGAGGAGTTAAAAATAAATAAATAAAAATATATGTATACTCACACACCTGCCTCCATTTTAATAGACAGCACTCATGTCCTCCAGGGTTAGGGCACATCTGTGAATGTTGTATTAATCATGGATCCACTCACTGCCTTTAGCTGCTAGTTCTTCAAGGGCTGAGGAATGTCTCCCATCTGCAATCACTAGCCATAGCCTCCTTTTTAAACAGTCATGGCTGTTGTGGTGCACTGTTTTTGCTCTCAGTGCCAGGTTAACACTTCACTGTTCCCATATGACACTGTACTGCCTCCCAAGTCATGCTGAAGGTATTCTTTACTGTCAAATAGTTCAAAAAGTGGATCAGGGCTTACAAAAGTATTACCTCTGTAAAGGAGTGATGTGCAGAACTATAGGGTTTCAGACACAACTGATGGTGGAGAAATAGACAGGAGCAGCTTGAGCCATTAATATAATCAGAGCCAATGTAATGTCAAATCATGACTGGAGGTGCTGCTGACTCAGGACTTTACACAAAGGCAGATGAGTCAAGTGGGTGTTGTACTTTAGAAAAGCTGGAAAAATGCTGCACAGAACTATGGGCTTGTTCTTAATGGTAACATTTCCATGCCCTCTCTTGAAACTTCAGAAAACCAGTGAGATCATTGGTTCAAAGGGAAGGAACAAGGATTAGCTTGACTCCTTGATCTACTGACAGGGTCATCATCTGGGCTGTGGTTTTTTCTCCCCAGGCTTCTTGAGTCATTTTATTCAGTGATTGTTTTACCAAAAAAGCAACAAATAAAAAGAAAAGCTTAAACATTTAGGTTCATGAGTCAGAAACAGAGAATGCATTAGAACAGGAGGAGATTAGTAAGTTTGGGAGATGGAAATGTTTCTGCAGGTTTATGGCCTTTTAAAATCACTTTCTAGATTACACAAAATGTTTCCTCTGTCACTTGCGTCACCTTCTGCTGCCGCTTTGTTTTTATTCTCACTTATCAGTAATGCTTGCTTCTCCTGTTTCAGAATAAGAACCTCCCAGGATTGTTCACTATAGGCTGCACTGCCTTCAGATTAGCAATGCCATCTAAATCATACGGGGCTGTGTGTATGTGGTGGAAGGAAGGAGGGATGCAGATAGTGGTCATGTAACAAAGCAGAGGTCCAGGCATGGGTAGCACAGAGTAATATTCCAAGTGAAGCTTTGATTACTTACAACTATGTTTGTTTGTTTTATAGCTTTTAATGAATTACTTAAATATGATTTTGTGTGTTCTAGCACTAATATCGATAAAGAAACAATTGCTGGTACCAGTTCACCACAGGCAATGTTGGATCACCATCCTGCTACAGCCATGATGGATTTGCAATCAGAAGAGGATGTCAAACCTCCTCCTTCTTTGATTATAGACTCACAGCCAAGTGAGAACGTAGAACAAGAGGAAGATCACCAGTTGGTGCACATTATGGAAAGGTCTCCTTCAACGTCAGTATCCTCAGTTGACATGAGAGTTATGATGTCTCCCTCTCCTGTGCCAAGAAGAGATGAGTTTTTTAGGCTTGAGGTTGGAGAACGCTTTAGACCGATGTGTGGGTATGACCCACAGATGTTGCAAATGCTGAAAGAAGAGCATCAAGTAATATTAGAAAATCAAAGAAAAATTGGGCTTTATGTCCAAGAAAAAAGAGATGGTTTGAAAAGAAAGCAGCAGCTGGAAGAAGAACTGTTGCGAACAAAAATCAAAGTAGAGAAGCTAAAGGCAATACGACTACGCCGTGATCTGCCAGAATACAGCAGTATCTAAATATTTTATTACTTCAGTCACATCCCTTGGAATACTTAATAATAAATGCTTTTGCCCTAGTGAAACTGTTCCTTATGTTAATATGGTCTTGAAAGATGAAAGCTTATTTTCCATGTCGTTGTTTACGTACCTTAATAAAAACACCTTGTATGGGTTTGAGTGCACAAACTCTTCTGATCTGAAGTATAATCAAATCATATATAGACTTAAGGATGGTGAGAATCCCAATTTCTTAAATATTTCAACTTATCTCTAATAGAGTTGCAGAAAGCAATGTAGGTTGGTTCTTTTTCAAAATTTGATCATATGCATTATTTTTTCAAATAATTACCAATCCTTTATTACCTTAACGAACTTACTACTTAAGTAAACATATAAAAAGGAGGAGTAAGAAGGTATGTTTAAATATGCTCTTCTTTTCATGTTGGTAAATTTTGTGACAGTGGTGAAATTTTGCTGATGTATCAGCTTGGAAAACAAAATTACTGGATTGTTATATTTTTTTAATGTTCAGTAGACAGTTGAATAAATGTACATCTTTTAAAAAGTTAATACTTTCTAATATTGTTTTCAGTGGATGAGTGTTTCCATAGGATATTATGAAAATAGAGACAATGAATGCAACAGTTCAATTTTGAAAGTGCATGCATGCATAATTTGTGTGTACAGTTACCATGATCGTATATTCTCTTAGAGTAATTATACTGGTCCTCAACCAGAGAAGTCTAATAAGCTCACTTGCATGCATAATTACTGCAGTGCATGTGCAACCAAGACAGTTGCATGTGCCTTTGATCGATATCAATATGACTATAAGCTATCAAAATGGAATAGCTTCTGTATGTAAGTTATGTGACTCGAAATCAACAGAAGATTCTTTGTTATTCTTGGTACCTTTTATAAATGCTGTTGTTCTGCTCCTTTGATTAGTTTCAAATAAAAAGCCCAAAATGAAAAAGATTATTCTGTCTGTCCTGGAAGCAGCACTTTCCTCTGCATTTGTGATCAGCATTCATAACTGGAAGAAAAGTACTGGCAAGCCTAATTCCTTAACAATTAATTTCTTTGTAATTCTTGGTCTCTTGCCTGTTACGAATAGATCCACAACTTCCTTAGACCTCTGGCTCCTTATCCCCTGTAGCAACACTTTTTCCTTCCTCCAAGCTGTAGTATAGGAAAAGGAAATTAAGCCCAGCAACAAGGAAAAAGCGCGAGCAAAGGAAATGTAATTCTTTCTGTTTCTCCTATCTCAGAGGGCTCCAAAAATAGAAAGTATAAAAGCAATAGGAAGAATGTTTTTTCCTGCAGCTGCTTGTTACTCTCAATCCTGTCACAGTTGTCCCAACTCTCCTCCTTTCCCCATTCCCACAGAACCTTGGTATATGAGTACAGGGCACTGGTGTGCCTTAGCAGGCTGTTTGAAGGTAAACCACACTGCTCGTCAGACTTCTGAGTGAATCAGGTTACCTTTGTAACCTCAGGGATAAATGCTTATTAAAAACTAAAGGCTGGAACCATGTAACTTAGTTCAGGGACTAATTGAGCTTAAAGCATTGTAGTTAAAATTTTATAAGAGTGGTGAGAGAGAAATCATTTTGACTTTCAGTGCTTAGAACAACTTCAACAGGTTACAGGAGGAAAACTGAGGAAAAATACAGATTGTGAAAACAGATGACATCAGTACAGAATTGCCCCATGCTTTTCCAGTTGTGTGGCAGAGAGAAAAGTCCTTCAAGGATCGGTTCTCTTGGGAGTTTCTGCGTGTGCTTGCAATGATGATGTCTGAATGAGTGGCTTCTGTTTATGTACGGCCCTTGGCTTGCTTCTGCCTTTTTCAGTTCAAGGACATTGATCTGTTTTTGCACAGTTAGTAACACTTCAATGAGACATTCAGTTCCCTGAGTTTACAAGAGTCAAAATCTTGGCTTTAATAAATACTTTATTAAACATTAGAACATCTTATTTGTTCTACTTTGCTATCTGCAGTGTGGCTTCTCAGAAATGGGTAACAGCACTAAATTTCCTGAACTTATCTTATAGTTTGGAAATGCCTGATTTTTCTGTTGAAAATCAGAATTTTAGTTTCTGGTGGAAAACAATAAATTCCTGTTATTGTTTCTGCAATTTGACACCTTTTTCTAGTCTAGAAAATAATTCCCAAGTGGCTTAATATCTAACAATGTTTTCAAAATGATAGCTAGCCTTATTTTGGCCACAAAAATTCTCTGCAGACGTTTTTTAATATTTTGGATTGAGTTATCCATTCCCTCTGAGGTAGGTTAAGAGGTGACCTCCAGGGACTCTGGTGGTGTGGTATTTTTATTTCTAGAACTGGAACTGGAGGAATTTCCAGTCTTTGAAAGCTTGTAGTCCTTCCTGAACTGGAAGGCAAAGTAGATGCGTTGATTGTGGGTAGAGCGTATTGCCCGTTATACTGCTGATAACGGAGGGCAAGGGATGCAGATGAATAAAGAAATAATAAAATGCACAGGCCTGGTCAGAACTGTCTCCCTCTAATTGTATTTCTGTGTTTGGTTGTTCTAGCTTTGTCTCTAATTTTGTTTGTGGAAGGCCTCTCATTCTAACTTGCAAGCATCTCTCATTCTGAGATCTCATGCATTTAGTTCTCTTTGCTCTCTGCCGTGTTTCTTTCTTTTTCTCACACCACATCTGTTTCTCAGTATCAGGTTATCTGTCTGCGTCAGACTTTGCACTTCTCAGTGCCTGTTCTCAGGTTTTTTTATGTATTACTGATGAGGAGACGTGCACGTACAGCTGTGGCTAAGTCCTTCTGGACCTTAAAGTGCTATGAATTTTTACTGTTCCAGCAAATTATATTCCATTAGCATGTGTGAAAGGGATGGTTGGAAGCCCTTCCCTCCTTCACCCCCATTCTTATCCTTCTGTTCCCTTTGCTGTATCTGGCAGTGGCATTCCCTGTCTGCATGTTTACAAAGTACTGTGTACAAGCAGAGTAATTTTAGGCAAGGGCAAATTTCTACCATATGTTCATGTCCTTCTACTAAGTTAACTGAAATAAACAGGCTCTGGGAGTACTTTTTAATTCTCAACATCTAATGATTTTATTTTTTTAGGATTAGATGAAAAAACTACAACTGTGATAACCTTGTGATCACTGTGATAACATCTTGTGTAACTTTATCCATCTGAGTAATTGTCTAATTATCAGTCTACACTCTTACCAACTGTTCCCTAATTATCTTTTCCTCTTCCCTCCCCCAAGCTCCTCCAGCATTGTCTTGTTGGCTGTGCTTGCCCTATATCAGAAGCATTATCGGGTAAAAATGGCAGAAAGGAGAGGTACTTCAAGACCAGCAGAGATTACTTTCAGCACATCTTGCACTCATATTCCTCTCTTCTAGCATTCTCCACCTCACTACTTTCAACTGCTGTCTTTCATTTATATTTCCACCTATTTTCTTGCTTGGGAATGCATAGACTAGAGCTCAAATATTTTGTGTCCTTGTGATTTCCAATAGGCAGAGCTTTTATATTGCTTGTAATTATAAAAGAATTGTTTCTGAATAGGAGGAACAAATGGAGAATTGTGAGGCTCAATTTTGCTTTGACAAACTGTCTTTCCACAGTTCAAATATAACACATTTTCACAGGGTGATTGAATCTCATGTTGATGAAGTTCATAATATTGCCCAAGGCTAGAGAAGGAGATTGTAAACATAATTAGTTTTTTTCTTTTTCCTTTTTCTTGAAAATTATTTGTGCTCCAAACTGCATTATAGAAAGGTTAAACCTAACAGAACTTCACGTAAATTTACCCCAGGACATTCAGATGTTAAGCTATGATGTTTTTAAAAGCTTAAAGGTAGAATTCTTGCGTCTGATACTTGCAGTGCTAAAGTTGTTGAAAACGTTAGTTGTGATTTCTTCATATATGGGGATGCATAAGGGACAGGGAATCCACAGCAGTGTACAAACATTGACTCTCTCCAGTGTTCTTGTCCTTCTCAAGTGCTGCGGGGTTGCATACTGTTTTATCCCTGTGATTGCATGGAATGATTTGCTGACCCATCCAAAGATTTCTGGGTGAACATGACACCTTGCCTGACCCTGTATTAGTCACACATGAGGAGTATTGTTATTCCATGAGGAATTCCTTGAGGGGATTTTTATTCCATATTTAATCACCAGTTACTCTACATTACTTACGATTTCTGCTTGCTCTTCAGCAAAACTGCAGACTTGAATATCGTGCTTAAAATTGTACTTGATTTTCATCTTTAGTTAGCATAATCACAATAACAATAATAATTTAACAAAATACATCTAAAAAAGTATTTCTCTGGACTGTGATGCCCATCCATATGCTGTTGATGTCAAGGTCTGGTTTGGTCAAGGCTCAATCATTTTGTATACAGCATCCTGTGAGCTGCCATTTGCATACCATGCATGGCTTTGTATGATCCTTGTCTGTATTGTTAGTGCTTTCTCAAAATATGTCTCTTTTAACATTAAGAATTTCTGTGTGCTTGAAATAAGTGAGTTTACAAATTGTCAGCTATCTTTTTAGATGTAACTGAATGGTGAAATGGTAGGACAAAGCCCTGATCTGATGTAGGGGGTGGGGGAGAAGGGATTTTGTGCTGTTTGTGGTTAGTTACGGCAATGTTGTTTCTCCTGTGTTAAAATCTGTTGCAGTAATTTCAAGTTATAATGTTATTAATTGATGAAGAGATCATGCTAAAGAAAGTAATTTATCACAACTCAGTAGCAGTTTTAAAAATGTTACTTAGTCCACTTGTAGCTATTGTTAACACAATTCCCTGGAGTTAATCTACGGTGTGTATCAGAAATACAGAATTAAAATGGGGCATGCTATAGATCCGAAGTCCGTATAAATATTAGAATAAAATTGAATATTAGAATTAAAATATAGGTATCAATAGCAGTTGCTATTACTGTTGATATATTCTGAATCATAATATGGCTGCCCAGGGAGGTGGTGGAGTCGCCGTCCCTGGCAGTGTTCAAGAGGCATCTGGATGATGTGCTGCACGATATGGTTGAGTACCAGTGGTGGCAATGGTGATGAGGAGACGGTTGGACTGGATAATCTTATAGGTCGTTTCCAACCTTGTGATTCTATGATTCTATGATTCACTTTGGGGTGCATGTGTAAGCCAAAAAAATCAATTTTTGTTTGACTTGTGAACTCTGTGTGTTTCATCCAAGTGATGTTTGTGTTGTTTTTCATTGTAATCATAGAATATTAAGGTTGGAAAAGACTTCTGAGATCATCCATTCCACCCCTCCACCTACCACCAATACTGCCCACTGAAGCATGTCCCTACATACTGTATCTACCCTTAAACACCTCCAAGGACAGTGACTCCACCACTACCCTGGGCAGCCTTTTCTAACACCTCAACGCTCTTTCTGAGAATAAATTCTCCCTGATATTCAATCTGAATCTCCTATGGCACAACTTGAGGCCATCCTATCTCTGTTACCTGGGATAGGAGCCTGACCCCACCTCACCACAACCTCATTTCAGCCAGTTGTGAAGAATGATAAGGTCTCCACTGAGTCTCCTCTCCTCCAGACTAAACAAACTCCATTCCCTCAGCTGCTCCCCATAAGATTTGTGCTCCAGAGCCTTCACAGCTTCTCTCTGGATATGCTCCAGGTCCTCCATGTCTTTCTTATAGTGGGGGGTCCAAAACAAAGTACTTGAGGCGAGGCCTCACCATAGTTAAGTACAGGGGGACAGTATTGTAGATGGGCTTTGGCAGTAGGTTGTCTGTCACAATGGACTTCCATATAACACTGGTAGTGTCTACTTTCATTTTGGCCAAACCGTTTTATGCTGGGTTACCCCATCTCATGTGTGTGTGCTATAGCTTTTGTTTATGTTTTCTCAAAGCAGCTCAGCTTTGTTTCTGTGAACCAACTTGTAGGCACAACTCATTGCTTTGTATTAAATTTTGATGATCCTTCCTTTGTAGCATTCTTGTTTCTCTGTGCTTTTGAAAAAGTACTGACATTTGGCATTAACACGGTCTGTGGCCATTCCTATAAAGGCTCTCTCCCATTTAGCTAATTCATAATTCATTAGCGAGCACAGATAGTGGTCATTTGCAGTAAGTCTTTAGTTACAGACCCTAATAAATGAACTTTTTTCAGTTGGGCACAGTGAATTGTTGAGAGCCCAACAGTGATTTCTTAGCACAAATGAAAGCAAGATTTGTCTCCAGATTTGCCCAGCCATGCTTTGACAGTGTAGTGAGTTTGATGAGGAGACAGTGTGGATTTTGAGTGCTTCGGCCCTTCTGGCAGGACAGCTCCAGAGTTATGGAACTGTTGAACCAAACAGCTTGTGGCTTGGCTCTTCTGTGAAGACTTCAAAACCAGCAATACACTGGAAAATATAATTTGTATTGCTGGTTCAGAGTGCTGCACAGTGGGTGTGCAGACGAAGGCTGAATTAAGCTTGCTTAGGGAATTTAGCCACTGTTGTTTGTTATAATTATTTCTGATAGATAAAATTCTTTCCTTTCAGAAGAGTTTTTATATAACTGTTATATAACTGTGCATGCTAATTTACTGCAGTTTAGTTTTGAAAATCCTGAATCAAATTCTAAGATGGTACTAGGGATGTTTCTCAACAGAAGTGTATTTTGGTGGTTTTGGATAGGTTACCTCTGAAGATGTAATGGGCAGCTGTAAAGATTGTTTTCAGGTGAAATATAGCAGAGATTAAGTCAGTCATTTTTCTGTCTCATCCTTTTCTATGCGCATGTACATCTGTACCTGCACACTTACTCCATATGGTAGTTTGATGAGAAGAGCTGAAGTTGTGTGTGCTGCAGGGGCTGAACATCATACAGGTGACATCAAGGGCCAGAGGAGGCTCTTGGGAATAGCAAGTGGGCCGTGTGCTGATGAAAGCTGCCACGTATCCATGCATTTTAGTTGGCTGAGCAGTCAGTTTAGGACCATAACCAGACAGGGTGAAACAAAGCGGGTTCTGTCAAAGGCATGCTGAATTTATGGCTCCATTATAGAATCATCTTATTAATTTGCACTGGAACTTCTAGGCAATTTAAAATGTGTTCAATTTTCTTACACCAAGAAGTGGCAAGGCAGCACAGTAAGTACCACATACCTCCAAACAGGAAAAATTTCTCCTCTCCTCCTTCATTTTCCCTTTTATTTTTGCTTTTCTTGTAAGAATTACAAATAAAGCCTTAAGTTTTTATGCCTTGGCCATAAATATTACTTTTCTGCTCGGCCTATTGAATGGATTACATTTATGTAAATCAAAGTTATATAACTTGATTTGGAAAGATTACTCTTTCCCTTTCCAAAGATTTCGTCAGCCATTCTGTAAGTAATCACTGCTGCATAACACACGAGAACGCTCAAAAACATGACTCATCCTTTGTGTGCCTCTTTCCAGGGTAACGTCATAAATTTTAAACAGCCTTGTTTAAATAATTTAGATAGGAATATATTATGTTTCATGGTTATTACAGTGAATGTAAGTTTTGTTCATTATTTTAAAGACTCGTTGTTATAATCCATGAAAATCAAAGATGGCCAGTAACAAACACAAACGGTAGCTGAAGAATGTTTTACCTTTTAATATGTGCTAAAATAGATGTGAATATTAAGTATACATAATTGTAATAAATCCCTCTCTCCCTGCTTTCTGCTTCCTACATATCTAAAAGCCTTTAGATGTTATTAATGAAATATTATAGATCAGAAAGACAGTTTTAATTTCAATAAAAACCTCAGAGGCAATAGGAAGTGTTTAGAGAATGCAGGACTGTATATTTTCAAAGTCCCACATACTTTTTGTTGTTGTTTTGTTTAATTTTTTTTTTTAAAGGAGAGTCTTTAGTTGATTAATGTAAACTTTCAGTGTGGATAGGAACAGTAGGAGGAGTAGTAAACACTGAACTTGGATGGCATTTGAATGTTTCCAGCATTTTACTGAGCTGATTTGGCTTGCTGCACCGTATGATGCCTGCAGCATTTCAGAATTCTCAATGATGCTGCTTTTTTTCCTTTGATAATAGGACTTGCACATCTATTTCTGTGGACTTGACAGAAGCTTCAGCTTAGTTCATTAAATTTTTACAGTGGAAGCTGGAGTCAGTTGGATTTTTAGACAGTTGAGAGGCTTAAGAAGAATAATTTTCTATCATGAAGCTATAATTTTCAAAGTATAAGCTTTCCTCCTCCTCTGCAGCTGATACCCTTAAGAACTAAAAGTTTCATTAAATGGTGATGAGGCAAATGTTCCTCATTGTTCAAATTAAGTACACCTCTCATTTCTTTTATTGTTTACAGAAAATTCCAGTTGCAAAGGAAAACTAAGGTTATGAATTCAGGTATCAAAAGTACTCAGCCTGTTTACATCTTCTTGTGCCTTGCGATTAATTGCAAGATCGTATATTCTCTTTCTATTGGCTTCCTTGCCAGTTTTAGTTTAAAGAATGGACTGTGTCCACTCAGTGAACAACTATTCCGTGTTTTCCTTCCTCCTTTTTGGTCAGCTATAGCCTTAATGCCATGATTTCATCACGCTATGTTATTTAATTTCCTGATTTTCTTTTTCCTCTGGTGCCCATTACAATAGCTGCTGAGCGCGTGGCGAATGTACCTGTGTTCCACAATGGCATTGAGAGATGAAAGTTTGCAGTTATCTCTGCTTTCTAGGAGATAAACTGGGAAGTGTGGCACAGAGAGAGTAAGATCAAAAAGCTCCATTAATACCGAAGGTGTATTTTGAATCAACTAGGACTGTGTTATCTAAGAGCTTCCGTATACTGTACAGTAAGTGGGGTATGGATGGATGGAGAGCAGCCACACAGAGAAGGACGTGAGGGTTCCAGTGGATGAAAAGTTTGATATGAGCCAGCAGTGTGTGCTTCTAGCCCAGAAAGCCAATTGTATCCTGGGCTGCATCAACAGAGAGATGGCCAGCAGGGTGAGGGAGGTGATTGTCCCCATCTGCTCTGCTCTTGTGAGGCCCCAGCTGGAAAACTGCTGGAAAACTGTCCAGGTCTGGGGCCCCCAGTGCAAGAAAGATGAGGCACTTTTGGAGCGAGTTCAGAGGAGACCACAAGGATGGCCAGAAGGCTGCAGCACCTCTTCTCGGAAGACAGGCTGAAAGATGTTCAGCCTGGAGAAGTGAAGGCTCTGGGAAGACCTCACTGTGACCTGCAGTACCTACTGGGGTCTGTAGGAAAGACTGGGAGGGACTTTTTACAAGGGTGTGTAGTGATAGGACAAAGGATAATGGCTTTGAAATAAAATATGGTAGATTCAGATTAGATAAAGGGAAGAAATTATTCGCTGTAAGGGTGGTGAAGCACTGTCCAGAGAAGCTGTGGGTGCCCCATCCCTGGAGTCGTTTAGGACCAGGTTGGATGAGGTGCTAGGCATCCTGAGCTGGTGGGTGCCTTCCAACCCAAACTGTTCAATGGTTCTATGATTCTATAGCTAATCTATTAAAACCACAACTTCCAGTTGCCTCTGTGCACAGTGTTCAGTGTTAGTACAAATGAAACTGAATCTCAAATCAAACGCTCAGGCAAATGTCTGCTGCTGAAAAGTTTAAGGTTAAATGATTTTCTTACACCACAAAGGAATGCTGGAAATCAATGCAAGTGGTATCCTGTTACCAAAGGCACTATTTAGTTTATCTTACCTTAAAACTATTCACATAAAATAAGTTGGTTTTTGAGAGGGTAGAGAGTAGGATAGTTTGGCACCACAGGGGTTATAGTTACTATTCTTTGGGCTTTTAGAGCAAATTAACATTTCTAAATTGATTTTTCCATATCATTTAATGTTTTTAGCTGAGTAAGGCAGACCAAGTTGAAACTCTAATCTTTACCCTTTGAGGTAAGAAATTGAATGATTTCATTAAAAGACTGCTGCATTCAGTGTAGACCATTATTACAGCGTCATGCAGTGTTTTGCCCAGTGAGCTTTGCACTTTTGTTAACAACAAACAAGATGAAAGACTGAAAAAGGTTCAAGCTGAAGAACAGAAAGTACCAAGGGGTCTTGAATGTGAATGGCAAGACAATCCAAGCCTTAGCTTTTCTTTGGTCTACACTGCCTCAGCCATTACCAATCATCTGCCTGACTCCATGAGTCCTAAACTCAGAATTGATGGTCTCATGTGATATGATCTGTCAAATGGATCCAGGTCACTGAAACCGAAATCATACTAGAAGGATGAGGGAAATGATGTGGGCCCTTTCTATCAGGAGGTGAATTGATCTGAGTGCCCTTACATCTTTGTATCACCATTTCAACTCAGGGCTCACCTGCTTGCCATCTCTTATGTTGCAGTACTCTGTTGTCCTTGGCTGTTTTCTCCACTGTAAGTTTTTCCTTTATTTTCCCTGACAGCTTCTGTTCTCATCTCCTCCTCCTAGGTCTTTCCTTGATTTTCCTTGGTGGCTTCCAGCAAGCCATGTGGTTTTACTGAACCTTGAATTTTGAAGGACAGAGACGAGGTGCAATAAGCTTTCCTTTCTGGTAGCACACTTTCTTTTCAGGCTTCTTCTCCAAGGAGCACTTCCACGTATCTGCTCATTATCCCTACTGCCATGTTTTCCTGTTCGTCTCAGCAAGGGAGATACTGTCTCTGATTGAGAAGAACAAATTCCCTGCTGGCGTGTTTGGAAGGGACACAGTTTTGGTCCAAGCAGTGAGAGCTGTGACTACAGAGGAAGTTATTCTCAGCCTCAGTTAGAGCATGTCCACTGTGTAATCCTCAGGAAATTAAGTTACACAAAATGTGCAACGTGCGTTTATTTCCAAAAGCTTTAAGCTCTCAGGGATGGAAAAAGTTTTGGCCTGGCCAAAAACAAAAAAAGAAACACTGCCTTCTCCCCTGATCCCTAGATTCTTCTCCAGAGCATTGAGTTAATAGAAATTCTACAAGGAATAGTATTTATTCTGACTAAAATTGCATTCATCTCTGGTTTTTGTTCTCATAAAACAGTATTTTATGGTCAGTGTTTGAGCATTTGTATTTTTATTTAAAAATAAATCTGGATGTAAAACAATGATGTGTTTTCTAAAGAAAATATTCCTGTTTGCAATAACGTTCTTTAGGTGAGTTAATTTTCACATTCAACAAGCTCATTGAAATAGATAAAAATAGCAAAAAATAAACTGTCTATGCTTTAGCTTTTAAAACAAACAAAAAAAATCTTAGAAAGTCTCACGTCAAGAAATGTCCTGCATTCTTTAGTGCTGATGAAATTATTAAAATTAGACTTTTCTCTGTCAGGATTTCAGTCCCCACAGCTCATCCGCAGAACTTAAATACTGATAGCACTATGGGCTTCTCTGGTAATGGTGGCTTCATTTTGGCAGCAATGCTGATGTGTGCAGGACAAATTCTGTGTTACACATTTTGTGTTTAAAATAGGGGCGTGAAACACTGGATTGTAATCAGGCAACTCTGATGTGATCCCATTGTCATTGATTCCTATGATAAAAAGGCAAGTCTGCTCAAATCTTCATGGCTGCACCCCCATAAAATGTCTCATAGAAGCTCTGTGAGAAGACTTAATGACGTATTTTTCTATCTTCAAGGCACAGTAATATGCATTTACATGTTAGCTTAATATTAAAGATATCATTAGACTGAAATTGCTTTGCAATGAACAGTGATGCTATCTCTGTCTAACATTTCTTTAAACATTCCTGGGATATCTTAGAAGTGTTTAACACAGACATTTCATATAGAGCAAGATACTTAACTTCTGTGTACACTTCTGCTCTCTCAGCTTTGTAAAACACCTCTGCTCAGAAGACAGGGCCAATGCTGGATCTGCAGAGCAGGTGGATGACATGTATGCAGAGAGGTCACTGCAGAGACTACGGGTAGACACTGTCATTACGTTTCAGCTGTGATTCAGAGGCCAAATCTCCTTTTATCTCAGTCCAGATTTTTGGCTCTGCCTGTCCCTTTCTCTCTCTCTCTCTCTCTCTCTCTTATTTTTTTTTAATAATTTATTCTTTTGTATTGTAAAACACAACTTGAACCAATGTTGTTTTCTTTAAGCTCCAGTTTTTGCACTCTGACAATGTGTTTTTGTTTAAGAGGCTCAGTCACAGTGTGAAAGTCCAGGTGCGGAACTGATAAGCAACTTGACAGATCCCATGGTTCCAAAACCACTTCAGCTTAACAGTGGCAGCTGCAAGGAAAGAGACCGTCTCCTTGTTGAGAACCACGTTTCCCTCTCCTTGTATTGACTTTGGTTGCTCATGTGATTCATCGATCCATGTGCCCTGGCTGCTCAGCTGCTAAGCTGCTGGACGAGCAGCAGTGTGGGAGCAGGGAGGAGGAGGAGGCTCACGGGTTTTGGCAGCAGCCTGCAGTTAGACGGGGTTAAGCCATCCATTAAACCACACCTCGGGCTCAGGGTCTGGTGTGCTGTTCACTGGAGCATGTCAAGCTCCTTACAATGCACAGTTACACGGCTGCCAGCCACACTGCAAAGGCTCCTCAAAATGCACGCTGATTTACATTTTGTGGTGTTTGATAATGCAGCTTTCTCAGCTCACTGGGAGTAACCCAGCACATTTCATCGATAGGTTTTCTTCAATTCCTGCCCTACAGAAACTGGTTAAGCTGGTTTGCCATTGGAACACTCCCCCCATCCCCTTTCCTGGATCCTGTCCCGTTTTCTGTAAATCATCACCTCCTTGAAGGTGGCTGAAGCTGTTTCTCATATCGAGTAAGCAGTAGTTTATATCTTGAAACTTAATCCGTTGCTTTCCAGCCAGGTATGTTCCTGTTTGTGAAAGATTTTAAAGCCTTATCACCCAAGGTTTTAAGATTCCCAAGCCCTTCACTGTGGGAGGACAGATTTGTCATTTGCTGTGTTTTCTTGCGCTCCCTGGGAGGCAGTTAGCCATTTGGGAGGGAGATGCATGGGCATGATTTCCTGATCTTCCTCTTAGTCTGGCATACACAGAGTTCCTGTTATTTATTATTCTCATCCCAACTCATTAACAGTGCAGTGCAGAACTGAAACGTGCAGTCAGGATCTCAGCAAAACCAGCTCTAAGGTGGTGCCTACCATCAGCAGGCAGCAAGGTTTTGGCTGCAGAGAAAGAAAAAGACCTTAACACTGTTATCTGAAACTCTACTGTAGTTACAGGTAAAAGGAGAATACATTATGTGGCACTGACTGAAACAAATCATTATTGGGTCTTGTTATAAACAGAAATTACAGTAAGTTAAAGAAAAATTGAGGGAAGAAACCTGAGCATCACATTCTGTTCATTTTCAGTTTTTCAGTAGGAACATGGTAGTATTATATGGAATACTGGCATCCAGTTTGCTGCTCACTGAGGGCAGTTTGCTTTAGAAATCCATCTCTCCAAAAATCAGCTACAAAATGCTAGCAGTTTCCAATACTATTTTTAAATTATTCTTCTGTTATTATTTTTACATAAAGTGGGGCTTAGAAGACTTTGAGGAATTGTTTGGACCTGAAAGTTAATCTATTGGTGATTCATATAACAACAAACAGGACTCCCTGAGTATAAGAGCACTGACCATAAAACAGATCTTAGGGATCACCAAACTCATGTGGGAAGTCAATGGAAGAGACCAGGAATCACAGAATCACAGAATTGTAGGGGTTGGAAGGGACCTCCAGAGATCATCGAGTCCAACCCCCCTGCCAAAGCAGGTTCCCTACAGCAGGTCACACAGGTAGGCATCCAGGCAGGTCTTGAACATCTCTAGAGAAGGAGACTCCACCACCTCCCTGGGCAGCCTGTTCCAGTGCTCCGTCACCTCACTGTAAAGAAGTTCTTGCGCACATTCGTGCGGAACTTCCTGTGCTGCAGCTTGTGTCCGTTTCCCCTTGTCCTGTCTCCACTCACCACTGAAAAGAGTCCGGCCTCACCACTACGGCCCCCACACCTCAGGTATTTATAAACCTGGATTAGATCTCCTCTCAGTCGTCTTTTCTCAAGGCTGAACAGACCCAGTTCACTCAGCCTTTCTCCATAGCAGAGATGCTCCAGGCCCTTCACCATCTTTGTGGCCCTCCGCTGGACTCTTTCCAAGAGATCCCTGTCTTTTTTGTACTGGGGAGCCCAGAACTGGATGCAGTACTCCAGATGAGGCCTTACCAGGGCAGAGAGGGAGGATCACCTCCTTTGACCTGCTGGACGCGCTCTTTTTAATGCACTCCAGAATGCCATTGGCCTTTTTGCCACAAGGGCACACTGCAGGAGGTCATTTCTGGTTGTGAATGAGTGTCCCTCAGAAGAAAGTTCTGCAACAAAATCTCCTTCATTCTTACAGTAACTTATATTAAATCTTTAAATGATGACAGGAATAGCAGTTGCTGATTAAAATACGAGAAGCGGTTCGAAAAACAGAGAAAATTGTCTTGCATTTCTTTTGTTGAATCAATTGATGTATAGAAACTTAAAGCAGAATCAAATACCTTTTATTTTTAGCACAGTAACAGTTTTCTCTTTCTCCCTCTCTATCCATTGCTCCTCCAAATCATATTTCTCGTGATTGCTGAAGATCCAGTAAAACCCTTACACCTTTTTGCAAAACTGCAAGGATTTGTTCTTGCTCTCTGGCTCATTCCCCAGGTTCCATCTAAGTGGATCCCTGCCCGCTGTGCCTGTACCCAGTAGCTGCTCTGTTACCCCTTGGAGGTGGGCACCTGTCACAAGAGATAGCACAGATGCTGGCTAATGCCCTGAAAAACAATTTTTCATTTAGATAGCACTTTTAAAATATCAAAAATTGCACACTCATTTAGGCATATAACATGCTAGTGTTTCTCAGTTTTAAGAAGACGTAGGATTGTTGTTATGTTGTTGCCTCTATTTATTGTGAATTTGCCTCGTTACAGTTAAGTTGCCTCATTTTTATTGTAAGCAACCCTCTGCTCTTGCCATCTTTCCTTTAAACACCAGCACACTTGGAAACTGTGGAAAGGTTAGTCTGTGGCATAAGCGCTTTTTCGTAACAGATTTCTGTAGTGTTCAATCCCAGATGGAATCAAAGGAGCAAACCGATTTAAGCCTTTAACCAGCATGCAGGGGTATTTTAATGAAAATTAGTCTGATTCTCTCTTTGAAGCTGTGCATGTGCTGAAAAGGAATGCTACAGATATTCCTTTAGATAATGCTGAGGACTTATCTGCCATTACTCGGCTCATGTCAGATAGCTAACTCCTGGAAGCATGCATTTATTCTTAATCGATATTATGATCAACTGCTGTCAGTTCTATTATAATTTCTTAACCTTATTAAGCTAAACATGTTGTATTAGCTTTTATATTTCTGTTGCTTAGAATGAGTTAACTGCTGACAAATCAAAGTCAGCCTGAGCATGGTAACAGCGTTTGGGTTGCTGCATGCTTAAGACACAGTCTGTTTCAACACTTACATAATCATTTACATTTAAAGAGAATGAGGAAAGCAGTTGAAGTAATCTCTTGCATTATTAGTTACAGCTACTCTGCACCTTAGTACTAATGACTTCAGCTTCAGACCTGTGTACTGGTCTCCTTTATTTCCTGTCATGAATCTTGTATTCCTGCCCTTGTTTCCAGAACATTGCCCAGCACCACTTCATCAGGACGGGTCATTTTCTCCCATTCTTGTTTTTTTTTTTTTTTTTTTCCAGCCTTTCCTTTTATTCTTTTTACACAGTTATCATCCATTCTGACAAATCAGGATCTCTCTGAGTAACACACCAAGAAATGTCCTTTTCCAGAAAGCACATACTTTCCAAAACCAATTTAATGGTTCTTATTTCAGGATGAGTCCTTACGTGCTATTCTGTCTCAGTCCATACTTAACATAAACAGCCCAGGAGAGGAAGCATGCCACTTCATTTATGTAAGATGAAATGCATTTGTTTGAAATGGAAATGAATATGCGCTTCATCAAGAGAACTTGAGATATCCTTTGTTGTTTTATTTCCCTTTTAGATGCAATGTATTTGCCAACATCAGGGATGGCAAAGGAAGCAGCAGCGCAGGAAGAACCTGACTGCCTCACAAAGTATTTCAGTGTTATGTGGTGTAAGGCATCAAAGAAGAAGCACAAGAAGTGGGAAGGGGATGCTATTCTTATAACAAAAGGAAAGTCAGTAATATTGAAAGACATGGAAGGCAAAGACATTGGCAGAGGTACTGTACATTTGCATGTGTGTGTAAGTGAACTGCTGGCTTAAAATTAATATGCTTTGAATAACAGAGAAAAACTTCTTAGATATTTTAGAGTTCTCATTACTGAAGTTGAACACAGGATGAGAAAAGATTAGGTTTTTTTTTATTGAGGGAGATGGAAAGAAAGCTTTTTGTTTCTTACGTATAAAGCAGATGCATGGGGGAGTCTGTAGCAGGCTGTGTAACATTCTTCACAGAAGCACCAAATGGTAGTCCAAGGAGAGGATCTGGAAATGGGGCTGTAGTAATTCAGCAGAGATGCTAAATGAGGCAGGAGTTGATTTTGGTTGCTCTTGTACTGCACTGGAGAAAGTGTGAGAATTAAAAAGGTAGACAAGTAAGTTTCTTGTGGATGTTCCAGCCAGTAGTATGGGAACTGAGAATGTCTGAGGTTGGATCTGTACTTTCCATCCAAACAAGCAGCTAAAACTATTGTCTTTGTCAGAAAGACGAACAACAGCAACATTTTCCAGCCACAGTCAACTGTGTAGCAATTTTTAATCTTGCAGTTTTAGCAGCAGCTGCTGCAAGACACAGTTTGGGTTGTTATCAGAGTTAAAAATAAGACTTGCAAACTGTAGGCTGCAATCAATTTGAGATAGTATTTTTTACTGAAAGAAAAGCAAGAATTAGCATTGCTAACTAAGCCAAACATATTTAGTAAGGAATTTGGATTGGACAGTGTTGCTACAAAATACAATTTGATTAAATTTGGGGCTGACTTGGCTCCTTTGCTCGTTTAATTACAATCATGACATTGTGAGCCTTGTTAGGACCATGCAGTTTTAAGTCAGTGACTTAGAAGTTAATTCAAATTCAGCCATAGCGAAGCGATGTATGTACACACTTGCTTGGGTTTGAAAAAGGCAGAGAGAAAGAGAGCAATGCCTGGAATGCATCAGCCACCACCCTGTTGTGTCTTCTTGAATTAGCAGAAAACACAATAGGAAAACAAATATTCTGATTCCCAATGCTAAAGTTTTTTTTGTGTTTATTTGTGTCAGGAAGCACAGCAGTACCAACGTCACTGGTGCTGATCTGCTTTCCATGTTCATGGTTTCTAAGAAAAACATAAATTCACCAATTTAAGCAGTGTAATTGTAAAATTTCTTCGATTATTCTACAGGCAGTCTGAGTGAGGGGTAGTGGTTTTTACCTCCAAAATTGCATTTAACACTAGCAGTTTTACAGTGAATGTGAATGAGCATCCAGAATTACTATTTTTAAATGGAAAAAAAGGAGTAAAAGGAAGCTTTTGGTTTATTTTTTACTTAGGCATACCAGAGCAGGATTTAAGAAGGAATATGGAAACCTAAAAACAGCATTGGCTTAGCTTGTTTTTAAGGCTAGACAGCAGAAATTCTTGCTCTTCTTCTCTGCAAGTGTCCTAAATTCTTAATAGTATATTACTAAGAATCTAGGAAGCTCTCTCTATTAGTCTGCTGTGTGTTATGGAAATAATTATTTCAGGGAGCTGCATAAACATTTTAGCTTTGTGGATTCACTTTTTGTCTTTCTTAAGTTCACATCTACCCTTAAAGCCCGTCCTGACTTAGAACTAAGCTTTTCAGACTGGAATTCAAATGATCTTGCACGAAGATAGACCTGTTGACAGTTTTATGTATCCTTCATGCAGATAAATAGTGATGTTAAGGAAGTAGTATTTGCTGTGTTGTCCTAATTCCTAAATTTTGATCTTTTTTTAGGTACTGGATATAAATCTAAAGAGTTAGACAGTCTTGAGGAAGGTCAAACACTGATGATTGGAGGAAAAGAAATTGAAGTGATGGGTGTAATTTCAGCAGATGACTTCAGCAGTGGCAGGTGTTTTCAGACTGGAATAGCGACTCATGACACTGCTTTACCTCAAACTACCATGAAACAATTCTGTAAGCCAATCAAAAGTGCCTGCCAGCCCAGTACTAAAGAGAATATCCTCCTCAGTTCTCAGAGCCGCAAACCTCGTCACAATCCAAATGATGCAAGTAAGGTTCAAAGTTTTAAGCTTATTTAAGCACCCTTTGGCTCTCGGGAAAGTTGAATGTGTAACCAAAATTTTCACATTCCTTAACGTATTACTGAAGTATTTCTGAAATACAGTAGTCATTTTTCTGTCAACAAAATGTTAGGATTTTATCATGTGTTTCTAACAAGTAGAATGCTCTGCAGTGCATCACTTTTGCTCACAGATGTTACAGATGGCTGTAGATGCAAGTGGTTTCTGAGTGGTTTCTTCTGTAGAAGTGGTTTCTGAGAGTTCTGCCAAGAAAAATGTGTATGTCGTTCAGAGAAACAATCTGACGTACACTAGAAGTTCTAGATGAGTTCCAGCTTCCCAGTGGGGTCAGTAATAGAGCAGTTAAGCCAAATGCAGATAACTGCTCCTGATGGTGCTTGATCCTTAACAGCCAGTGGGTGTAACTTTACTGCACCAAACCTGACCAGATATGTTTTGGAATAAAAGTTTTGTTATGTTGTGCTAGAACTGCCCTGTACTGAAGAATCATGAGTTCTTAAATTACGTAGGTTACTCTGAAAGTAATGTCTCCTATTTATTTCCGTGGAAACTACAGCAGATACAAAGAACGTAACACTATTAGACAAAGCAAACTATGAGCTACAGAATACTATTTTTCAGTGGAGTCACCACCATTAGCCATGCATTTTTGCCAGCAATGAATCATAGCCTGCGTGCCACACTCGTAAAAATCTGTATGGCTATCCAGAGCATGACTTGTCTTTCACATTGCTGTTGTCACTGTTCAGATGTACCACTCACCACCTCACTGTGCTAACACCCACTGTTTAGTCTCCACAGAAGTTCAACAAGGGTCAGTGAAGGTCTGTGGGTGCAATTTTTTTCCGCATGGAGGAATTCAGGTGCACATCTTTGCTTCATATGTGCTTCAGTGTCAGATGCTGTTTTGTCAGACTGCCCCTCTGCTGCTGTCTGTTGCATGGCAACAGGATGTGGCGGAATATTGGTGGGAAGTCTCAATCTCTGCTGCCATACCAGCAACATCTGCTTCTGACATTGTGGGGCAACATAGTAAAATAGGAGGCATTACTTTCAGAGCAGGCCTTGTGCTGATGGCTTTATCTTTCAGATGAAAGAGGAAGATGATTTAAAAGAAATATTATTAAATAAAGAGTTGTTCTACGTTTTTATTATAGCTCTATCCAGCTTTTTACCTCAAATCTTGACAAAACTGCTACTTAACAACTATGTAAATAAACAATGATATCTTGATTATACGGTAATTGGTGATATCATTGGCACTTGGGTAAGAGCAAACTCATTAGCACTGTCTTCTAGTTTGAATTCATCTTGGTTTTGTTGGGTCTAATGAGGCATCTTCTGCATTTTTATAACAATTCTGCATTAGCTTTCTAATCTAAAATCTAGCAAAGAGCTGATATATTCTGTACTCAAATGAGTTCTCTCTGATACAGAGAACTCTCAAGACATCAGTAGATTGGACTCACATGTTAGTGATGCTCAACCTTGGAGAATCATATCATTTATGTAATGCCTTGGTGCATAATCTCTTTCAGAAGTACTGGAGGTATTTTCCTAGACTAGGGCTTTGTGATGGGAGCATTCAGAAGTTTTCACGTTGGTGTCAATGAAAATACTTGATTAAAAAGCAGCTTCCTCAAAATAGAATGCTGCTTATCTGTGTGCTCAACAGAACAGACTACATTGACAAAGACATGACATCATGTCTTTCATGTATGATTTCTAAGATTTAGCCCATAACTCATCTAAATCTTTCCCATATTTGAGGCAGCAAAATTTTGACAGATATTTTCATCACGTTGGGCTTTTATATACATCCAGATGTAATTTGGTGTAATCCATCAGAACTCTGCCTTTTGTCAGTAGGAAACAAAATCCCTCCGAGTGATTCAAGTCTTCAACAGATCTATTCCCATGAATAAATTATCAGTATAGGTCTACTCTAGCAACATAAAAATATTAGAAGCTGTAAATTGCTTTCTCATTCTGTCTTCTGACAATACAACTTGTCAGTGAGGCTTTGTAGCATCAATATCAGCAGCTGTGTACGGACATCGTCTAGCAAAGTAATGCCATCGGAGTCTGTAAACAAATTATGGCAAGCAAAACTGTTATTCAGATGTAGCCAAAGGATATAGCTTCATGCTCTGCTTGCCTCTGTATGACTTCAAACCTGTCAACTTTTTGTGTTTATGCACTGTGGCAGCCTTTGTCAGCTCACTCTCATTCTTCCCCTCTATTTTGGCAAATCATCTTATCTCTCTCTGTTTCTCAGACAAAATAGTCTTTTTGGACTACAGAAATCTGGGCTACAAGAATATCCCCTTGAAATGTAAAGTTTAGTCTTTCTGTGGGTCAGTGTTTTCTTAAACTTTCCTTTCAGAAGCCCTTTAGACCTTCTTCTGATTTAACTCTGTGTATTCAAAGTCCTCATGCTGCATTTGTTAGGTAGGCAGTTTCATCTCCTGAAACAATGCTCAGAGTGCTCACTTTGTCACCATTGCATTTGAGAAAAGTGCAAACTATTTTGGACACCTCTGTAAAAGGATTTTTATTTTGGAGGCTATCTAGATACTTTGTTGGTAAATGCATTTTCTGTCTGAAAAAGGTCAATATGTTAACCAGTGTTTTCAGCGGTCATCACATTATTGATTTTTTGCTGTAGCTGAGTTAGAGGAATAATACCATTTGCTAACAGACTGAGAGAATTTTAGAGCAATATTTGCATATGTTTTGTACTTCAAGATTCTCTAGTTATGCCAAGACCAAATGCAAGTCATCAGTGCATGTTCAACAAGGCTGGTTTACCCGTGGTGGATGTAGTGGTGGATCCTTACGTTGCAAATAATCTCCGACCACATCAGAGAGAAGGAATTGTATTTCTATATGAATGTGTAATGGGAATGAGGTAAGAACATAATTATCCTTTTGGCTCTCAGTGCCTATAATATTATCATGTTCCATCTTAAAAAATTAGACAATTTGAAGGGGAGCATTTGAAAAATTGATCAGTTAATTAATATTAATTATCTTTCTCCAGTAAAGATTGCACAGGTTTTCTTCTGACCTTTGTGAAGCATTGTGTTTGCTGTGACTTTGCCAGATGCTAGTACAGCAAAGGGCCTGTCAGTTCTGTTGAAAATACATCTTCTAAACCCATCTGACTCATGCTAAATCACACCACTTTCTGGGGTTTATAATTCATTTATTACATATATTTATATATAAATTATATATATAAAATTGTATAATCTATAGTTTTGTCCTTTGGAATAGAGAAGCTGAGGAAGTATGTACAGCGAAAGTAAGAGAAGGTATATACAAGCGTTACATGTTATATTTTAAATTCTAGAAGGAGATTTAAGCTATTTGATTTTGGAAGTCTAGTGCATTAATCCAGAAAATGAGGAATTTCACTTTAAGGACTTCTGGTCCTTACTGACTATAATAACCATATAACCATATAGTAAGTACAACTAGATTCTTTGTAGTAAACGAAATGACAGGAGGAACAATTCCCCTAAACTGGTTGTGAGTAATTACAGATACGTCTTTTAAAATGTTACCATAGCTTCTTATGTCTTACAGAGTTAGTGGCAGATTTGGAGCTATTCTTGCTGATGAAATGGGCTTAGGAAAAACATTGCAGTGCATTTCACTTGTCTGGACTCTTCTGCGTCAAGGGGTCTATGGATGTAAACCTGTACTGAAGCGAGCACTAATTGTCACCCCTGGGAGTCTGGTAAAAAACTGGAAAAAAGAATTTCAGAAATGGTTGGGAAGCGAAAGGATCAAAGTCTTTACAGTTGATCAGGTAAGATTTATTTCCTAGAAGGGATTAGGTCCTATCTGACTCAGAATATAGGATTTGTGATTTTTTTTTCTTTTTCTTTTTTTAAGCAGGGACGTGAACTAGTAATTCACTGTTAAAATTTATTTGGAATTCTTCATTTCTCCTTCAGAGCCATATGTGCATATGTAGCATAAGTCTCATGGTTCACCTTTGCAGATGTAAAAGGAGACATTCTCTTCCTCGTCCCTCTAGTTTAAGGAAGAGCTTTCTGTTGTACCTTGAAGTGCACGCCTTCCTTGCTTTATATAACACAGCTTCTACCTTGACTGACTTGTACTGTGTTTCTCTGGTAGTTACTGTTACTCTTTACTGAGAACTTTCTAATCTTTATTTCAGCTATCTGTTTCTGGTTATCTCAGGAAGTTATTCCTTTTACTGACACTGGTAAGAGTTAGGTTTCTGTAAGGATGATTTAGTCTCCTGTAGTAAAGCCAGCAAAAGCAGGGAGGTGATCATCCTCCTGTACTCAGCTCTGGTGAGGCTGCAACTAAAGTACTGTATTCAGCTTTGGGCCCTTCACCACAAGAAAGGCATCGACGACCTGGAACATCCTGAGAAGGGCCATGAAGCTGTGAGGGGTCTGGAGCACAAGTCTTATGGGGAGCAGCTAAGGGAGCTGGGATTGTTCAGAAGGATTGTTCTCCTTCTCATTGCCCTCTGCCTGACATGAAGTTGTGGCGAGGTGGGGGTCAGCCTCTTATCCCAGGTAACAGAGGTAGGATGAGAGGTCATGGCCTCAGGTTGTGCCAGGGGAGGTTCAGGTTGGGTATTAGGAAGAATTTCTTCTCAGAAGGAGTAGTGGTGCATTGGAACAAGCTGCCCGGGGAGGTGGTGGTGTCCCTGTCCCTGGAGGTGTTTAAGGAAAGGGTAGATGTAGTACTCTGGGACATGGTTCTGTGGGCAGTATTGGTGGTAGGTGGATGGCTGGACTGGATGATCTTAGAGGGCTTTTCCAATGATTCTAGGATTTTACCATTTTTCCTTGGTCCTTATTGATTAAAATGTACCAGTGGGAGAAAGTGGGGACACTTTACATTCTATATGGAAGAATGAATATTTCAGATGAGATGGAAGTGTTCAAACTATATGAAACTCTTTTGTAGAATGTACAGTACTTTATAAAAGAAATTATTTGAGTTCCATTCTTACTATTGTCAAAATCCTGAAATTATTAAACCTTCTCATCTTCCACTGGGGCCCATCCACATCCACTTCAGTAAGAAGTGCTCTTTGCATCACTTGTTTTTCTCAGTAACTTGTTTCAAGATGTGGAAATGAAGCAAACTGACTTGTCAGGAACTGTAATGTAATATAGGTGAGATGGAGAAATACAGAATTTTCTAAGGAAAGTGGATAGAAGACAAAATATAATAGAGTAACATTATTACCTGAAAAGGTGATTAAAAAAAAAAAAAATTGAATGTTTTCTTTCTTTTTTTTTTGAATAATGTTGGGAAGAAAGAAATCTGGATTTGCTGACAGTTACTGTGACCTGAAATGACAGTAGCTTTTATCCAACTTTTAATTTAAATAACTTTAATATTCTTACTCATTTCATTGGAGCTGTTTGGATTGAGGACACTCAGCAGCTTTTAAGACTGTTGTTCCCAAATAGCAGTGAATACATTGTCATGCAAAAGCAAGATGCAGTATGACTTGCCCGGAGTATAATGAGGTATTTTAAAATAATTTACTGTCTATCTTCTGCAGAAAACCAGCAATTATCATACTGTTATTCCTTCAGTATAACTTAAAAGGAAGAGCTTGTCTCAGTGTTTTTTTTTTCTTTCTTTTTCCATTCTTGCCTACAAGGAATACATTCGAAGACGTGGGAGACTTTTAAAATGCATTAGGCATATTTTCCTCATTTCCACACTGAAGGACTGAAGACTGATCCTAACCCCTCAGTGGTAAATTCTTTTAAAAAAACAGGACATTATCTGCTTTTAAAATGTGATTGCAGTTTACTTCTGTTGAAATGCAGATGTCAGATAGAAGGCGTTGCTTTTAAAATGAAGGCTTCCCTCCAAAGGTTGCATTTAGGTCTTATCAATCCACACAGTCAACATTTGAGATGCGATCGAGAGAATAACTCCATGATCTCTTTGCAGAGTATCACTTCTACAGTGGTTGTTTAGGTCTTTAAGTGAAAATTCTGGAGAATGAATCAATTCAAGGTTTACACTACTTCATGATTCAGCATTTTTTAATTTACACTTCACTGGATTTGAACTAGTGCAAGGCAGGGTCTGTTCAGAGAGTAAGTCTGGGACATTATGGAGCCCAAACACTGGCTGACAATTGCTCTGTGTGTAGCTCCAGGCTCCTCTCTTAAATCTGTCAAGTCACTTTGGGTAATTGTGAAAATGGAGGTTATAATACATTCGTATCTTGGAGCTAGTTAAGAGGATAAATTAATTACTTGAAATTGGCTTGTAAAATTATTTTAACTTCTAGTCCGTCCTTCACTGATGTATATAATAACAGCTGCAGGCAGTTCCCAGTGCCTATAGGCTCAGCTCATACCCAGAAAGAGTGAGAAAGCAGAAGATTCCCAGACCTGCTCATCTTTTGGTGCTTTCCAAGAAAAGATCAGAGATGCTTCTGTCATGAGGACTGCACTGTGGAGCCCAGTGGGGATAACACTGGAGGATGCCTACAGGGCTCTTCTGTTCCTATGCTGGGAATGGAGGGCAAGGGAAATTCTCTTCTCCTATTTCAAAACTGGCAGTAAAAATACTGGACAGAGTGCTAGCACTTACCTCCAGTCTTGCAGACTTGGAATCAGCAGGAATGCTGTGGCTCAGTTCAAAACCTTGAGGAAATCTGTCCACACCCTTGTTACCTGCTCTGCACTGTTTCACACTTCCTCCATTGCGTGCAGGGCCTCTCCATGAGCATGCTGTGGGGATTCACCTACCACAAGGTACTTTGGGGGGTTAACTTGCCAGATTTGGCCTATAGATTCATCTGAATCAACAAATAGGAGGCTCTGAAGGCTCTGATAACTAAGTGCTATTGTTCTTTGAGTGTATTACACCCCAGACTTAGTAGTTTATGTTTGATAACTGATCTTGTTTGGAAATAACGCTACCTTTTGAAGCTCTAGCTTGATTTGCTTTAAAGATCAAAGAGATTCTTCAGCTTGTCAGCTGGGACTGTTGCATGTATAGGCAATGAACACCGTTAGGACACAGGATGGAGTGTGCAGGGCCTTTGTATCTCAAGCTCAGTGGAGAGACAAGGGATGGGCCACAGAAGAATTTTCCACTTTTATGTGTGATTACCAGACAGGTGCGCAATCCTATTTTTACATTCACAGATCTGTAAATAAATGTAGACACTTTTAGGAGCCTTTTTTGGAAGAAGCTCCCTTTCACATTACAGTGCTTTGTTAACTTAATATGTTTCTGTTCAAAGTTCTGTCTTCAAGCTCTAGAACTGTACAGATTCAATTCTGGTCAGACTTGAATGCTCTAACCTGGATAACTGTTAGTTTTCCTCTTTGTCACATTTGGTCCTGGCTGTTTTATTTAAGAGTTTAGGAAAGGAAATCTGAATGTCCTTTGAAAAAAAAAAAAGGGGGATTTGAAGGGCACTTAAGGGTGGAGTGGCTCAGAGATGCTTTCTGACCAGTAATGTGTGATTCAGAGATGAATTGTGTATATTTACCAATGAATAGTCATGTTTCCTAGGCTTAGTTTTAGGCTTAATTTTCTGAGTCCAACACTGTGCTTTCCTTTTGACCAACCCATCAATGTTAAAGGCTTTTAACAAAGTGAATATCATGCTCAATTCAAAATTACAAGACAAATTTTAATTTGGCAGAGCATGGTAACTTCCTGCTGGACATTGCAGCTTTGGATCCCATAGTGGATGTTTGGGCAGCCAATTGGCTGTTTGTAGTTGTTTAGTTTACCTAAATACCAGGACTGGGAAGTTATTCCAGGGAGTCTGTAACAATTTCTCACCTTGATGATAATGTGTCTCAAAGGATCTCAAGGTCTAAAAGAGTAATGAATTGTCTGTTAATGAGGTGATAAAGCTAAAAAAAAAAATTGCTGTATCAGATTCCCTCTTTGCTTTGCAAATTAAGACACAGTAAAGAATCCAGCTCTTGAAGGAGATAGTCAATATTTTTTGTCATGCTGGAAAAGATTCTACAGCCACCAGATTTGTAAGTAGTATCACGGGTGATTTCAAAAAACACAGTTGTATGTTATATTTTTCTTTATCCCTGTAGGACCATAAAGTAGAAGAATTCATCAATTCTCCACTTTATTCAGTTATGATAATCAGCTATGAGATGCTACTACGATCTCTGGAGCAAATTCAGGCTATAGAATTTAACCTCCTGATCTGTGATGAAGGACATCGTCTGAAAAATAGCTCTATTAAGACAACTACAGCCCTCACTAGTCTGTCTTGTGAGAGGAGAATTATCCTTACTGGTTAGTATTTGTAGTTTAATATAAATTTTAATATGTAGCTATGCTAAAAGTATCAGATTGGCGTAAAGGAAAGAGGATATTGTAAATATGATAGGAACACAACATAAACTTTTGCAATGTGCACAAATATTGGATCTTTTAAAAACAGATTTTAAAAAGAAAAAAAAAGAGTGACAAGTAAAATTTATGTATCTTAAGGGGTGGGTAAGGAGCTGTGGAACTTCTGTAAGGGAATGAGGACTCCGTTTTTATACACTCATTATTTTCCTTTGCAGCTATTTAACAAAATAACTTCAAGAATCAATCCTTTTGTCAAACCAACTAGATATGCAGTTATTCAGTTAGGAAGATGGTAGTTTATTAATCAGAGTGGAATTCTAGATTCATTCAATATTCTGAGTAATTCCCATTGAAAGAAAATAACTTTTTAAGATGCATTATGAATTTTAAACTCTGCATTCAACAATTGTACTTCTGTCAGAATTCTTTGTTATGAATACATTATTATAGGTACAGAATTATTTTTCTCTCTTCCCAGGTACTCCAATCCAAAATGACTTGCAAGAATTTTATGCTTTAATAGAATTTGTAAATCCAGGAGTACTTGGTTCTTTATCCACATACAGAAAGATATATGAGGAGCCCATTGTCAGATCCAGAGAACCTTCAGCAACAAAGGTATGTTATTTAAAAAAAAAAAAAGCACTTACTGAAGGAAATTAATAGAGAAGAATGGGAAATTTGCTTTCTGTGGAACAGATGAACTTCAGGAGTATTAATGGGAGCAAAAGCTTTTCAGCTTCTTGTTTGAATAAATTTGGTTGTTTTCCAAAGGGAGGTGAGGAATACTCGCATATTGAGATTATGGCTGCTCTTTATTAGGCATCCAGCATCTTGAATTTCCAAAACTGTCATGTAAATTACCGTATGAGGATACTGTGTTATGCCTTAATTTCTCCACAATACTGCATTATTTTATTACATCAGTCAAGAAATTTATGGATTTGTGGAATATAATTTGAACCTTGTGTATCCTTGGGGACATTATCTTCATTTGTTTAAGACTGTAGAAACCAAACTAGAATTAAGCTAATGCAGTGGTACTAATTTTGGAACCGATCATTACGTTCCCATGCTGGAAGTGATATTGTGCATTTAAAATATTCACTAACAACCTAATGAAAATAATATAGAAAATTATTTTGATGAAATGCAAGATGAGCATTAATTTTGTGCTTCGTTCTTGTAGGAGGAAAAGGATTTAGGAGAAAAAAGAGCAGCAGAACTCACACGCCTCACTGGACTCTTTGTTCTTAGGAGAACACAAGAGGTTATAAACAAATTTCTTCCACCAAAAAAGGAGAACATTATCTTCTGCCAACCAACAGCGCTGCAGCTTGAGTTGTATCGAAAACTGCTCAGTTCTCGTGTTATTACCTCCTGTCTACAAGGCAGGCTAGAAAATAGTCCTCACCTAATATGTATAGGAGCTTTGAAAAAACTTTGCAATCATCCATGTCTTCTGTTTAAAGCTGTAAAGGTATCTATCTGCATGGGGGTGGGTGCTTGCAAGTAGTCATTTCAGCTGACAGAGGTCACTAGAAATATGTTATGGTCAATGTGCACGTCAGTTAAGGTCATTTCCATGCTGTTTTCACATCTGACTTGCATTAGGAGATTGGCTTTCAAAAATGTAAATGTTAGGGAATCTGAATGTAGGTATGTCTCCACCTTCATAGCACTTTATTTTCTTGTTCTTCCTTACCTGCATGTATCTTCCCTCCTAGTGTGGTCCCTGAATATTTGTAAAAATACATTCAAATGTGAGCTTTACAAAGAGTACTCAGTCAAAGATTATTCTGTATACTCTGTCTGCTGTTTCCCATGAAACCTCCCTCTGATACAGTCTTGAGTTCAGTGATATTGACAGCTGCAGGCTCGACACATCACTTGTACAAGCTGCCTCTCTTTTTCCTGGAATCCCATCACCCTCTACATCTTGTTAGTTTCACATAAATCTTCTCATTCCTACAAGTAACTTGTATGATAGTTAGAACTTAATATTATTACTAACTTATTTCAGTAGTAGTCCAAGTGTGAGTAAGGTGAGTGCAAATGTAAATAAATATTCCTTAAAAAATGTTCTTCATGACTTTGCAGGAATGTCCACAGCAGACATCTCTGTAAATTGCAACTCTGACAAATAAAGTGAGTTGCCTTCACTTCATAGTATAACCATTTGAATTTTTCGTAAATGAAAACATAACCTTTTGGAAATTATCTGCATGGAAAGGACTGTATGTGCAGGTCATTCATAACTGTTGTGGGGTTTGATTAGTCTGGCTTTTTCCTCCCTGTGCAACATCGGTTTGCAAGTTTCAGCACGTTATCATTTGCCAGCTTTTTTTCCTTTTTTTTTTTTCTTCTTTTTTTTTTTCCCCACTTTCCTTGCAATAAAGGAAACCTAATGACAGCATCTTGATTTTTTCCCCTAATTTTTAGTTATGGCTTTGCTGTGGATGTATATCTTTGTAGTTGTTGCAGTAGAGAAATAGAAGTCAATTCCTTTTTTCACTTTTTAGTATTTCATGTTGCTTTCTACCCAACTGTAAACAAAATCTTGAATTAGAGGATGTAAATCACAGTAAATGCTCTCATTGTTTTAAAACTGTGTCCATACGGTACTGGAAACTTACTGTGCTCCTATGATACACTACTTTGTGGTAGCTTTCCATACCTCTTTTTGTAATGAAAATATAGCAAATTTTTAGAAATAAGGCAATGCAAAAACAACAACAACAAAAAAAAGGTCAAATATTTTAGTGGAGATGTGAAGCTTGAATCCTTTTATTTTTAATAGGAAAAATCCTGTGATCCGAACGGCGATGAGCATGTTGAGTCCAGTCTCTATGAAGGTCTAACAGATGTCTTTCCACAAGGTTATACTTCTGACATTTTCTCTGAAACTGATTCAGGAAAATTGCAGGTGCTGGTGAAGTTGTTAGCAGCAATCCGAGAGCTCAGCTCTTCTGAAAGGCAAGTGTGAAAGAAAGGTAGAAGGCAAATAATAGGAGTGACCTGCTGCGTATCCTTTTGCTTTTCAGTTGTGTAATAGGGACATACTATTCAAAATAAAGCCTTTGCAGCTGTTTGCAGAGGTACCAGGTGTATTTATGCTTTGTACTCCTGGCTCTTTCTCATTAATTCTTCATCAAGGATTTGTAGCTGACACAATTTTCAAAGTTGCTCTTCTATGATTTCCAGATAAAGATACTTGTATTTTTCATACTGAGTTCCCACAACTAAGGTTAGAGTGGAGTTAGCTACAGCCTCTGTACTGTGACATATTATCTTTATCTACAAAAATTTCCCAATGCTTTGTATCTTCTTAAGGCAATTATTTAATGTATTCAATATTTTAAATTTCACAAAAATATTTTTAATGACAGAAGTATGAGTTTCTTTTCTTTTTAATCATGTTTAGCTGCTCAGTGCTTGCTGTCTTTTCCATCCAGGGCTAGAAGACTCATCAGGTGAAGTTGCATGGCAACTGCTTATTTGCCCTGTGGTGAATGTCACTGGCACACAGGAAAACCTCTGTTTGTGATAGTGTAATGGGATACACATTGTTGATTATAACTGTGAAATTGCTGATTCATGGAAAATTCAACACAACCTTGTGTCTCATGATAACTTTTTTATGTACTCATGCCTTGAAGCCCAGCTCTTCTAAAAGTAGTTCCTTTTACCTTCTATTTTAATTGGTGCTTAAATAGGATGTTCTGTAATTCAGTAGTGAGAAGTTACAGCAGATCTCTTGGCACTGATGTCATGGAATTTGTTTCTTCCTGATGCTCTCTTTTTACAAACCAGAAATTGGAGCCCATCGTGGGAGTTTATGTGCCTTGCATACATTGAAACCAAGGACAGCTAAATATCTAAACGTAACAGTCTTTTTTCCTTTAAGTCAAAAGAATTGAGGTATCAGGAAAAAGCATCTTGCCTTGTTTCAGTGCTGTGGGAGCTGATGAGTTACAGCTAATTTTGAGGCATTCTTTTACAACTTTTTTTTTTGCTTTAATACAGTACTGTTCATGTTTCTTTTCCTACTGTTTCCCAACTCTCATTATCACTAAATAGTTTTTTTGCAATATACAGATTCAATTCCAGTGCTCTTTTGAAGTTTATATTCTACTTTTGAGTGAACAGGTGTGAATTTAAGGTTAATCAACAAAAAAACGTATCTTGCAAAGTCTTTACAAACGTGCTTTAGATATAATTTGACTGTAGAGGCAACTACAATAATTACAAAACTTTATAACAATTTAAAAATGTTAATGTACCAGATTTTCCCCAAAACTGCTTTTATAGTTCTTCAGTACTTGTTTTTAATTTAAAAAAATATTTTTTTTAAATTCCATTTTTGTTGGAATTTTGTACACTTGATTTAGACTTCTTGCAGAAAAAATGCCCTAACTGTGCTTATTGTCTTATTTATGGCTTAAATTAAAAAGATGTTTGTCCTCTCAGTAGTATCACCTTCAGTACTTCATAGGATGGAAATTCTAGATTTTTAGATCCGTGAAACTTACTTACTCAAAAATTAAGAGAAATAATGTTGGTCTAGGATGTGTTGTTAGTCAATCAAGAGACTGAGTTATTTAAAAAACAATTAAACTATATTGTTTGTGATATCTTTCATCGTGCTTCATTCCATTTATTTTCAGTCAAACGATGTAGGAAGGAGTAATGGCTTTGTTATTTGGCTTTCATGATCTTGTTTATCAGAAATTTTCTCAGTTGTCTATAGCAGTTCTCATTAGCTTTTTCCATAAGTAGAGTTATCTACATTATTTATTAATTGCTACAGCGTCCTCTGCAAATGCTGCCTTAAGAGCAGCTATTCTGTATAAATGTAGATCTAAAAAAAATTCTGTGTTTGGTTCTGGATCCCTGTAATCTATGCACTAAGCCAAATTCTCTTGGGATTATTTAATATCTGAATGTTTGATGGTAAGACATAATGTATCCAAATTTAGTGTGTGCTTCAAATAATATTGAGTTCTATTTCTTAGAAAATATGAGTAACCTCAGGTTGGTGTTTAATTTTTGCTGGATTTGTCATCCCATTTTTTTAATTGCCTTCAATTATTTGTTATTGTACTTTAACCTTACCTGATTTTGAGATAACTTTATTTCATTGTTTGACAGAGTTGTACTGGTATCCATTTACACTCAGACACTGAACATACTGCAGGAGACATGTAAACGTTATGGATATTCTTATACTAGACTTGATGGAAATACTCCTGTCTCCCAGAGGCAACAGATTGTTGATAGTTTTAATTGTAAATTCAGTCCAGCTTTCATCTTCTTGCTGAGTTCAAAAGCTGGTGGAGTGGGACTGAATCTGGTTGGAGCTTCTCACTTGATCCTTTATGATATCGACTGGAATCCAGCTACTGATATTCAGGTCTGATATAATTGTGTACTGTGGGTTTTGATGGGCATCAAATGAGCTCCTGATTGATTTTGAGATGTCTGAATTAACATGTCTTATTGCTACCCAGCTATCACCCTGTGCCTGGACATGAAGGAAAACTCTGAAAAGAAGAAAAATTTATCTGTTGTTAATGTATAAATTTATATCATTAGAACTCCCTTTGCATGAAGAGTATAGTCTGGTTTCTTTGGAGGTGTGAGTCATGTATCCCCTTTTTTTCCTGCCCACTTTTTAACTGGAAAGTTGTTGTGTTCCTATAAGGAAAAGAAAACTATGATTAGAATATATAGCATGTCTTACTGTTGATTTGCTATACTTCAGAAAAGGGAGAGATCCCAATCAGAATTAAGGGAATGAAGTAAACATGTGTCAGTGGTATTAAAAGGAAGCAAAGCCAGTGCCATGCTGTGCTTGTAACAGTGCCCTTGGTTGTAAGGGATTATTTAATTGGCATAAAAGTGTTCAATTAAAATAGTCCTTAATAATAACAATTAAAAATATATATTTTTATAAATAAAGTAAGAAACGTCTCTCTGTAGAGGAATACTGAATACCTGATACATGAAATAACCTCTGATTCTCTGCCCTGATCCTGTTCCAAGAGTGAATTAGTACCCCCATGTGGTCACTTGTTTTGTTGCTTTAAACACCATCTGCTACATCAGCCAAAATTGCTGCAGTTTGCCAAAAACTGCAAACCATATTGTGGGTACTTGTACTTAATATGTACGTGTAACCTTTACATTTTTTACTAAAATTATATAATGGTACTCAGCTACTTTTTTTGTTTAAGAATTACATGTGAAACACTGATTCTACAATTTTAAAAGGAATGGCAATGCCGTTTTTTAAGATGTGTTGTGACAAAAAAATAAAGAAATGGAGATGTATTCTTGAAATAATCAACTGTTGCTAATGCTTAGAAAAGAGATTCGAAGAAAGGGCTGCTGACAGAAAGGAAATTAAACCTCTGCTTTCCTACTGTAATATACACAAAAAAAGAGGAGCACAGATGGACAAAGCAAGTTATGTTTTCAAAATAATTTGCAGTTAATACCAGAAGACTTTCATTAAAACAGTCAATGACAGCTATTATTTCTTTGGACAACATCTTTCTGTGTGAGCTAGCAGAACCAGTAATTTGATCAGCAGAGGCTATGAGTTTTAGCAGAAATTCTGTCCTAGAATAGGCTGTTAATACTCTTTATCTTTTCCCTTTCTTCAGGCAATGGCCAGAGTGTGGAGAGATGGTCAGAAACATACTGTACATATCTACAGACTTCTAACCACAGGTCAGAGATAGTGCTCTAACTTATTCTATAGAAATTTTGCCAGTAGAAGAAAGGGAGTTTTTGGAAATAAATCGTTGTTGAAAGATATATGTAATTTGTTCTGAATTCAGTTAAAATTGGATCCATCTCCTTGATTCATTTGCCTTTTCTGTGCTCTTGTTTTTGTATCTAAAATGTACGTGTAACCTTTAGTGGTTTAGCATTTCCTATGAATATTGATCATAGAACCATAGAGTCATAGAATTGCTCAGGTTGGAAAAGACCTTAAAGATAATAGAGTCCAACCATGACCTGACCATACTACTCTAACTCTAGCAACCCTCCACTAAATCACGTCCCTGAGCACCACATCCAAACAGATTTGAAATGCATCCAGGGATGGTGACTCAACCACCTCCCTGGGAGCCTATTCCAGGGCTTAACAACCCTTTCTGTAAAGAAGTGTTTCCTGATATCCAACCTAAACTTACCCTGATACAACTTGAGGCCATTTCCCCTCATCCTGTCACCTGTCACCAGTGAGAAGAAACCAAGCCTGCTCTCACTGTAAGCACCTTTCAGGTATTGGGAGAGAGCAGTAAGGTCTCCCCTCGGCCTCCTCTTTCCCAAACTAAACAGCGCCAGTTCTTTCAGTCTCTCCTCATAGGCCATATTCTCCAAGCCCTTCACAAGCCTTGCTGCCCTTCTTTGGACCTGCTCCAGTACCTCCATGTCCTTTCTGTACTGAGGTGCCCAAAACTGAACACAGTACTTGAGGTGAGACCTCACCAGTGCTGAGAATAGGGGCAGGATTACTTCTGTAGTCCTGCTCACCACACCATTTCTGATACAAGCCAGGATGCCAATGGCCTTCTTGGCCACCTGGGCACACTGCTGGCTCATATTCAGCCAACTGTCCATCAGTACACCAAGCTCCCTTTCCATCAGGCAGCTTTCCAGCCACTCTTCCCCAAGCCTGTACAGTTGCCTGGGGTGGATGTCACCAAAGTGCAGGACCTGACACTTGGCCCTATTGAAACTCATACAGTTAACCTTGGCCCATCAATCCAGTCTATCCAGGCCCCTCCATAGTGCCTGTTATCAAGAAATGGATTTTACTTTTCTTCTTGACATATACTGGTCAAAAATTATTCCAGTGTATATATTGTTTTTTCAATACAGGTTCAATAGAAGAAAAGATTTATCAAAGACAGATCAGCAAACAGGACCTTTCGGGGGCAGTTGTAGACCTTTCCAAGACATCTGAACATATCCATTTTTCTGTTGAGGAGCTCAGAAATCTCTTTACACTTCATGAGAATTCCAGCTGTGTTACCCATGACTTACTTGAATGTGATTGTATGGGAAACAAAGACCATCAAAGTGAGTTTCTTTTTCATTATCTCTGGCTATTATGATGAACTATATCCATTTGGAATATATTGCCTCTCTTTGGAGAAAACTACAAAGCTCAGTAAAACAGAATTGAAGCAATGAGATTCATTATGGGATCAGCCAGACATTGCCTGTTTTTTCTGATACACAGGAGCCCTTCATAAGATAAAGAGAGGAAATATTAATTCCTTGCAGTAACAACCAATTGATATATTATGCCTCCTAATTATTTAAATTAGCTATGGCCTGTTTAGGTAGGAATTCATTACAACCAACAAGTGTTATGTATTTTTTTCTAAATATTCCAGGACAGTAATGATAGCTCCAGTTTCTAATTCCCTAAAGAAAAAAGTGCCTATTGCCTGGGTACATTTCTTTTCTTGAAGTATGAAATATGTATATACAGTATCCACAAATATCACAGTAAAAAAAACATGAAGGAATGGCTATGAGTACACATGTTAACACAGTTAAGTAAAACACAAGAACACAATTAAGTAATACAGACCTGATGACTATTTTGCTTGGTAGTTTTCATGTTTTTGGAAAATAGGCTAGAGCTGTCTCAGTCTATCCAAAACGGGAAGGATTTGGTTAGTGAAAGCACAATGCTTCTGTATCCATGACAATTTGAGTTTGAGTTTCTTCCTTATTTCTGCTCCACACAATGATTTCATAGTCTTTGTATGTTTCTTTATGACTGGAAAAATTAAACCACTTGTCATATGAGCAAGTGATGTTCTGCATTGTGCCAGCCTCCATTTAGGTACTGTTACAGGATCTGTGTAGAAAATGCAGCTGTGGTGTTAAATCTTACTGTTTTTTTTTCACTGTTGTGCAGTGATGCAGGTAGAGCTTCTGGACTTCAGAGAGCAAAGAAATTTGATATTTCTTCTGTGACAAACACTAATGCATAGAGTGTTAATCAGGATTTTGCAATTGTCTTAACGCTCTCGAATGCTTATTTTATGCTTTGAATGCATAATGGTTCCATCTATTCAACCACAGCATCAGTTTCTTGGGACTCAGGGCATTGAATGTAACCAGGATTCCCTCAAGGGTCTTTTGTATCTTGGTCCCAGCAAATGGAAAATTTATGGTGGTAAATCAAGGGAAAACCAGAAAGACATTTTTAGACTTTAATGTTAGAAATGATAGAATGAGTTGGGAAAGTTTTGGCTTCCTAAAGAGCAGAGAACAAATTGGCTCATCAGTTTCCTTGTCAAATTGTTATGAGTCATGGTCTTGCAAGTCACGCTTGTGAGTCAGAATGCAGCTACCATTACTTGATCTCTTTGACATTACTAAGAAGAGAAAGTTGTCAGATACTTCATTGGGGAACCAGCTCCTGATTCCTGGAAAAAGACATTGTGACATAGAAAGTGCTAAGAACTATTGCTGATTTGTCGTCTCCATTTCTAGCAAGTATGATTCAAAAGATGAACTAAGTTGGAGCTAAACAATACTATACAGGCTTCACAATGTATGAACTTTTCACAGTCTCCATTATATCTGCCAATGTGACTGTGTGGTCTTGACCAAGCTCCTGTTGTCAATTCATACTGGGGCAATCTTTAGCAAGCCACAGGAGTTTTGAAAGGAAGTTATTAACTATGTGTGGGTTGTGTAGATGGGTTGCCTGCTATTTTTCTGACTGTCAGATCAGCTGCAAAGTATAATACTATTATTTTACTTGATCTTGGTTTTATTTATGAAGTTAGGAAAGCAGAATCGGTAAGTACTTGAGAAGTGCATCTAATCTTATTTTTCTGCTGGACAGTAACATAATTTCAAGTCTAGTGCAAATGTGTATCATCAGTCAAAAGGAAAGTCTTGCATATTGGAGTCATTATGGTCTCTTCAAAAGTTTAATAAACTTGAAAATACTGAGTCATCATGCTGCTTATGTCACTTGCTGAGAAACACATAGCTCTGTTGTGAAACTATTTGATGACATGATTTAAATCAATAACAGCAGTGATGCAGTTTTTTTCCATCACAACTGATTTCTTTATTTGTCATATGCATCAGTTGAATAATGAAGTCAGCAATCCATGACATACCCTGCCGTGACCTACTGTTGCCTGGCACTCTAGAATCCCTAGAATCTCCAGAATTCAAAGTGAATTCTCCTCTCTGTGCTTCACAGGGAATTGTCTTTTTCTTACTGTGATATACAGTATACAGTATAGCATTTACTGAGCAACTTGGCATAGTGTGAATGTACAGAGTGCACTAGAGATCCACCTCTAGTGTGCGAAGTTCAGTGAAATAACTGTTCAAACTCTTCTCAGCTGGTTGGAATGACTCCTGTGGGAGGAAATAGAAACTGGCTTGAGTTTTGCTGCAAGATATTTCTCTACTCAGAATTACTTAAAGAATGGGAAGAAACCCAAATACTACAGAATTAGGAAGATGGAAGAAAGGAAATTGCCAGATAGGATATTTCCCTTCCTGTCTATTTGTGAAAGGATTCATCTTTGAGCTAGCATATGGTGATTTTGATAAACTTGATCCATGAGCAAGAAACAGCCCTTCCTCTCTTACTATGGATACAAATGTTTGGTTTTCATTGACATAGAAGGATTCTTTACACTGCTCTATTTTTGCATTCATTATCACCAGTGTCTTATCGATTCACACTGAAATATTCTTAGTTTTCCCTGATTAATTTTCTACATCCTTTTTTCAGATCCTTCCTCAGAAAAGCCTTCAGTGTCTAGATGTTGTCAGCTCAGACAAGACCAGGAGAAGCATAATTTAAAGAAACCTCTCTCCATGTCACAGCTGATGCAATGGAAGCATTTCTCTGGGCAACATCAAGCTCTACCTGATCCTTTTCTTGAAAAGATAAAGGAAAATGTTTCTTTCTTTTTCCAGAATGTAACCAATCCAACTTCCCCTACCCAATAAAACTACAGTAACTTTCCCTAACGCTCTCATCCTTCTCCTCAGAGTTGGATATAATTGATGTACTCTCCTCAGAGTAGTAAATAATTGATGTACAAAGTTATTTTTGCCAAATTCTATATTGTGTGGTTTTGATGAGGTTTTTGTGAGTCCTGGTGTTTAAAAAAAAGTTACGGGTAATATTAAATTAATAATAATTGCAATAATCATACAGATTTTCAGATTTAACTTTGCTTTCAAGTCCTTTCCTTTGATATCTTAATTAGTAAGATTGTTTTTATATACATCCCTATGTGTGTCTGTTTTGTTTTATAGTTTTTGTTTGACTATAATGATTTATTATTTGTAAAGCTGGCAACTCTTCATCCGCATTTTATAATATTATGCAGTGCTATATGCTGTTTACAAAGCTCTGGTTTAATTTTTGTTTTGACAATGAAAAGTTGTGTGTCTGTATAACTGTGACTTTATTACAAGAGGAATGTTTGTTCCCTGGAATTTACAGTTTACTGAAAATAGGAGCAATCGCTACTGAGGCCCAAGTTTCTGAGACCAGGTTTGTTGCTGTGCCAAAATGTTGTGAAATTCACCTGTTGCTTTTACCTGGAAAAATAAACAAACGTCATTTCTCAGGCACATTGAGTACAGGCTTATCTAATACTCAGCTTACTTTGTTTAAGGACCCTTTTTGTCAAACTCTGGAGTACTGCACACTTTCACTTTATGATTTTTTTATGACTATGTTTTCCTTCTTTCTGAAGGCACAAAAGGTTGAAATCGAATTATATCTTATATGTGAAGTACTTCAAAAGACCCAGAGAAACAGAAGATTAGAAAATTTTCAGAAAAACTGCAAACTTAGAGAATTTGAAAGACCTTGAGCAAGAATAGGACTCCATTGTGGTAATCCTGCACTGTGCTCCACGTTGTACATACTCTTGATATTTGGTGCCTATTGTGATAGTAGTGGATTATTAAAAAGTCCAAGCAATTTTCAGAAAACAGTCATGAATGTCATGGAATTCACAGTCCAACTTAATCCATCATCATACATTTGCCTGTCATTGTGAGTCTAGGAACTGGAAATCAAATCCAGGGCAGGGGAGATTCAGGCTGGACATGAGGAAGTATTACTTTTCAGAAAGGGTGGCCAGGCACTGGAATGGACTGCCCAGGGAGGTGGTGGAGTCACCGACCCTGGGGGTGTTCAAGGAAAGACTGGATGTTGTGTTGAGGGACATGGTTTAGTGGGAGCTATTGGTAATAGGTGAACGGTTGGACTGGGTGATCTTTTAGGTCTTTTCCAACCTTAGTGATTCTATGATTCTAAATACACTGACTTCTCTCCACCATAGAAATCTGTTTCAGAGGTGGTTTTTTTGTTTTTTTTTTTTTTTCATTTCCTTTGATTCTGAGAACTGAATGTCAAGAAAATAATGAAAAACAAAGTGAGGGCATGGTGGAGAATATAAACAATTATGAATATTTTTGACATGCAAATTTTGTTCCTTAGTACAGTTAGAACGATGAACTGAAGAATGAAGAACTGAGTAAAGTTTAGTTCTATAACATTCTAGTTTGTCTGTTAAAGAGGTTGTTCCTCACCCTGTGTATGGGGAGAAGATGTTCATGCTTATCCAGGTGCTATGCTATTTTGTCAGTTTTCTGCTAGATAAAGACTGTCTGAGAGCTTACAGATCCCACAGCTTATTTTAATTAGCAAGGCCAAGATTTGATGTAGCTCTGAAACTCAAGACAGACCATAGCCAATCCATATAATAATGATTGTTATAATTAACAGTTATTTGAGATTATACTTGATCAGTGTTGCCCATGAGTTTGTCAGTTATGTCCCTGTCTGTTTGAAGGAAGCATGCCAGCTTTCTCTGTTCTCTGCTGATACTGACCTTATATGTGTCTTCGTGCATGTGCATGAAATAGTAGGTACCATCCATTGCTGTTTTGTTTATGGGAGCCTGGTCATCTCCACTTGCATGCTCTGTTTTGGAGCTTACCAGTTGTCAACACTTGAGGAAACCTGGGTGTATAACAGAAGGAAGACCCACACCATGCCGTGTTTCTTTCATTTCTCTGTTTCATTTCCCAAGACCCCAGGGTTTTCTCAAGCCTTTCAACCTCATGTGTTGAGATCCTGCCCTCCACACAGTACAAATGTAGCTGCAAGCTGGCAGACACAAGTCTGGCAGGAAAGTCCTGTTATTATTTAACCTGCAGAGCTGTTTTATTCTGGCAGTTTTAAAATGAGTAAATAAATAAATAAAAGCTGGTGCTGGATCACCATGGAGCTCTCAGGAGGCCAGGGGTGATGGCTTGGCATGACGGAATTATGAGCATGCTTCTTTCTTGTTGGGTAAATCAAAACTACCCAAATTACAGATTGAATATGGCATTATACATTATGCAGATTGAAATTGACTCTGGAATTTGTTGTCCTAGAAAATTATACTTCACACTGGGAGAATGGGTTGCAGAAAATATACGAAGCATGAATACAGAATCTAATTTAGTGTGCCATCTGTAATTCTCTCACAGGAGTCTAAAAATGCCTGTAAAATTAGATTAGCCCATCCTGCTCACATAATCACAGTGAAATTACCATTATTAGCGTGCAAAGTGCAGCACGTGGCCATGTGACTTTTTTCACCCACAGGTGAAAAATGTTCACTAGGAAAAGGCCCCATAATGAACTTAGCATTGTCTGATTGTTGCCTGGTAAGGAATATTGAGGATTTCAACTTTTCACAAGGTCATGTTGCCCCTTCTCTTAAGGAACATGAAATTCTAGGGGGTGGGCAGGGTAGCTGGTGGTGAAAGACTAGTTGTCAGTTCCAAGCAGATGGTCCTGGCTTCTGGATTCACTGCCAGTGATGCCCTAGTTGTGCTCTAAGTGTGAGATATTGAGAGTTGTCAAGTTAGAGAATACTCCATTTGAATTGAAACGTGTCCTAGGGCACCTATTAACACCAGCATGAGCTGGCTGACTCCAGTAGGCACACACAGCAGTGCTCACCTTTTCAGGAGAGCAAGTTGTAAAGTTATGACTAATCCTAGAGCAACTTCTGCAGGGCCTTGAGTCACACCAGGCAGGGAGTGCTGCCAGCCAGCCCTCAGGTTCAGCAATCAATATTGCGTTTGTTGCTAACTCCTAGCTAGGTGGAGGGTCTGGGAGAAATTCAATTACTTATGATATGGGGCGTAGTGCCACAGAATCACAGAATTGTAGGGGTTGGAAGGGACCTCCAGAGATCATCGAGTCCAACCCCCCTGCCAAAGCAGGTTCCCTACAGCAGGTCGCACAGGTAGGCATCCAGGCAGGTCTTGAACATCTCCAGAGAAGGAGACTCCACCACCTCCCTGGGTTTTCTTCTTGCCAAAGAAGCAAACAGGCTTCATGTTCTCAGTGGAGATCAACCCTTATTCTAAAGAGCAGAAAGTTGTTTTATCTGTTGCTTTATATTGCATCTTTTAAAAACAACAACAAACAAAACAAACTGGTTTCACATGATTACTTTTATTGATTCACAGAATCACAGAATCACAGAATCATAGGGGTTGGAAGGGACCTCCAGAGATCATCGAGTCCAACCCCCCTGCCAAAGCAGGTTCCCTACTCGAGGTTGCACAAGTAGGTGTCAAGGATTCAATATTAAGCCATCCTGGCTTGCCTTTTTTTTTTTTTTTTTTAAATAATTCAGATAGTGACGTTTGTATGATAACTGCAGTAGAGACATGATGACAAGAGGTTAACATAAATCTGGTTAAGGGTTTGCCTTTTTCAGAGATCATGAAGTCCTTTGACTTGTCATCTGTTACAAAAAGGGTGCCAAGTGGTGACGGAGTGATTCTGTAAGGGAATAAATTCATAGGAATTTCTTAAAATGCCAGATATGGAACAGGCTTTGACAACTGCTTTGGGTCACCATCAGGAATTCACAAGGAGAGATTCCAGCTTTGTAGGCAAGAACACACAGAAGGAAAGCTTTTTCACGTGCTTTCCACTGAATGAAAATTTGACGTCAGTCATGGTTGTTTACATGTGGCTTAAACTAATGATGTGTCTGTGGCTGGAAGATCTCGGAAGGCTGTAAGGAACAATAAGAAAAACTGCTTTTGGCTTTACAGCATAACTGAAGACTAAGCTAAACTGAAAGCTGTAACAGAGCCTTCTGTGCTATTCTTTTGTACCAAAGCAAGTTTTCACTTAGAAATACGGATATAGATACGTGCAGGACTTGCAGTGTATGATGCAATGTTCACTCTCAGGATAAGAGGTAACACGTCAGCAGAAGCACTACAGAAGCAATAACAGTGAATTCCACAGCCAGCTTGGGAGTGTTCTGCAGAAACTCCCCAGCTTCGATATATTGGATGCTGCTGACTTGCACCCAGTTTTCGTTAACGTGCTGAAGTCTAAGACAATATGAAGGATATATATCGAAGGGTATCTGCAGCCTTCTTCCAGCCTCTTCTCTCCTTTTCTTGCAGCCTTGATGCCTATCTGAGTTTTTCCTGTGCTCCTGTGTTTGCTTGGTTTGAATTACACCCACTTGACAACACACATTCCTCATTTTTCTTTAATTCATTTCCTCCCAAATTGGCAAGATGTCAGTCACTGTGACAAAAGCCTGTGCCCTTGCAAGCTGGTTTTTCTAGTATTCTCTGTCAGTTAGCTGAAAATCTTTTTTCTCTCTTCATTATGACTGTCTTGGCTCAGGCTTTAGTTTATTTATAGAGTGTGAGGTATGGCACGTAGCAAGAATCTCCCGTACAATCCTTGTCAATCCATCCTAATGGATGGAGATTGCTGAACAATAAGAGTGCAGCAGCCTGAAATATCCTTCCTCCTAGAGAACTAGAATTTGTTGCCTTTGATGGGGTTTTAGTCCTGTCCTGTAAAGGATTTGGACACCACGTCTACTCAGCCTCATCAAGTCAGCTGAATTCTGTGCATGTGTCAAGGCTAACCCATAAACCTCACAGACCTGGGATCCGAATTAGGTGCCCAAGGCATTGAGTTAAGTAGATGAATCTTTGTGGGTCATCCACAGTAATGATGTATCTTAAATACATAATGCACGTGTCAAAGGGGCTGGCAATACTTCCTAACACTGAAGCTTGTCACAGCTTCCTGCTATAGAGTGCTTTCCTGCTTCACTAGTTTGAAACTTCCTGTTTGAAACATTTCCCCCATCAATTTTCTGCCTCTGGTTTATTTTTATGTTGAGCTGAAAGATTCTGCATATGTGGTATGCATCTCCTACCCTAAGACCATGGGTAGGAGAAAGTTTGTTTTGTCCATCTCTCACCTTCCTGTTTTGAATTAGGACTTAAAGAAAAATGGGAGTGGGGAAGGCACAACTTCCACAACAGCATTCCATGTTTTTCACTTTTCCTTTTAGTACCTGCAGAGTTTTATAAGTATTTCCAAGAAAAGGGCAGTAGGAGTATGCATGGTAAAGACTTCTTTCTTCTGAGCAGCTAAAATATCTCCTAATTCCTTCCACACCAGGACTGTGTGAGATGCAGAACTGGCAGATGTTATCGATTTGAACAAGTGCCATTCCCTCCTAAGTCTTACCTGTGATCAGGCCCTGAATGCACCACATCCTGTGTGTGACTAAATATAGTCTGACCCAGAGCTGTGAAGCTGTTTCAAGGGATTCTTCTTGCAGTTCTGGCTTCCAGTTTTTCTCTGCTGGGTAGGGCACAAATGCAGCAGGTGACAGCAAAGTCACCTGTGTTAACTCAACCTACCAGCATCCCATCAGCCTCAAGTGGGAAGCAGGTCCTATTCGGAGCAGTAGAACTAGGTACAAGGTGGTATGGGGTAAAGAAACTGGCGATATCAGGATTGGCACAGAGAGGGAAAAGCAAGTGGAGGTGATCTGAAGGAACAGACAGGCAGGATGGGGGGTTGAGAGTGCACAGACAAAGGCTTTGATGAGGCACGGAGAAGCCAAGAAAGGCCAGATCCAGCTGAATGAGCAGGGTGAGTGGGGATGAGAGAGTGAAGAAGTCAAGGTTGGAACAAGATACTGCTACTAAAAAGAAAAACGCATCAAGTATGGCCAAAGGGGGGAGAATGCTGTCCCCTAGATTCTGTAATGGGCCCTGTGATGCCTGAGTCTCACTGTTCTGCTCTTGGCGAACACTATTTAAGTCATGGGTAGAATGATTGCTTCTTCTCACCTGATGTCTTATGAGCCTTTGCAGAGCCACTGACGTCTCTTTGCTATTGATTTGTGAATCACAGCAAATCTGAAAGTATGAGCCAGGTGGAAATGATTACAACCTTCACTGCAGCATGAACTCTCAAAGGATACTGATACTATTTTGAAAGCTGCAGGCACTCAGGATTGAAGTTGTCTTTTGAACATGTAACAGCCTTTTACATATGCATCACAATAGAATCTTGCAGGTATACATACTCTGTTTCTTTGCCTTATCCAGCTAAGAGGTTGGGCAGTTACACTGGAATAAGCTGAGTTCGTGTCATAAATAAGGTTACTTTCAAATGATTGTTGCTGGATATAAAGAAGAAAAAAGACACACGAGGAAAGTTTAACACTGAAATATGCTCTCCCAGAAAGATGTGGAAGCTCTACCCTTAGCAATTTTCAAAACTGGGCTGAACAAAGCCCTGAACAACCTGATCTAACTTTGAAGTTGTCCCTGCTTTGAGTAGAGTGCTGGACTAGTTGGCCTCCAAATGCTCCTTCCAGTGTGAGTTGTTCTGCTTTCAGTATCTCTTGGGCTGCATCAGGAGTATGGAAAAAGTACAGATCTGGGAAGGAGAGTAGCCACCCTCAAAAGTTCCTTGGGATCTAAAATCTGTTATGGATGCAAAACAATAGAATCTGATTGGACACAATGAGATTTAAAGATCTGATCTGATAAAAGAACTCAGGAATTCTCTTCTGTGGTGGGAAACGGCATCAAGAAATCAGCAGCCTGCAAAGTGCTGTGGGATCTTTTGCCAACAGCTTGTTGGCAGCTCTCTGAAGTTGACCAAAGAGCCTTTGGCATACGGATGAACACTGGAAGATTGCCTAAACCTGAAGCCACTTGGAATCATAACTCCAGCTCTCCTCAAGCTGCTTTTAGTGACGGTTCTACTCTGTGTCTTTTGAGAGAACACTTTTTCCTATTTGGCACAGCCATAAAATTAAAGAAAAACACAAAAAAATAAAAAGCATAAACCAAAAGCTGTAGCAAACCATATTTCCCCTATCCTCCAAAGGTGTTGCAAGCTTTAATAGCCTGAGAAGGTCTTTAAGAAGATGTTAAAGTGTTATAAGTTCTAAAATGTCAGCCCTGATTTCAAAACAAGCTCAGAAACCCCCATGCTAGAGCTTTGGTTCCCCAGCAGCCGTGGTGGTTCCCCACAGCCAAATATAAGAGCGAAGAACAAGCTGGGGACTAAAATATCACTGAGCTGAAACTTGTATGAGCAAAACTTGTTTGGGAACCAATATGTACTTCCTTGTAGAGTACAACTACTTCCTTCCAGTGCCTGATTTAGTGGTTGGCAACTCATCCTTCCTCCTGCAGCATGCTGAGAGCAGCACAATGCCTTCCCACTTTCCTGATTTTTCTCTCATTGCTGTATCATCTCACGGCTGTTGAGAGCTATGTCCTTCAGCTGCTATGAGCTGAGGTAGTCATGGTGGTATAAATGCAAGCAAACACTTGTTGAGAACCTCTGCATATTGCCTGACATAGTGATCTTTCCCAAGTTTTTCCACATTTGTGGATTTGGTTGCAAATCCACTGTTAGAACTGGGAATTGGAGGGTAAGAGCCTAAGTGTGGATAAATCCAGCCGTGGATTTGCCTGGGGTTTGGAAGTGGAAATAAAAGGTGACTTCAGGCCTCCCCATTTTTGGCTCTGGTTTCCATCCTGCTGCCCCAGGCCTTGCAGTGGCATGCAGGCACAGCTTATTTGGAGCTCCATGTTCCTGCAGGCCCAATGCAGATGGCTGGCTGCTGCCCAGCTGGGCCTTGCCAGGAGATGTCTGGGAAGCAGTGAGCTGTGCATCGTGCTGCAGAGAGGGAATGTGTGCAGCTGCCTGGCTGTGGGGGTGCACTGCTGTCAGTTTAGGGCCTGGACTCAAAGAAACAAGCAGGCCATGATTGTCTCTGCTTTAGCCATGCCAGAGCTGCCCCTGCTTTGATGCAGAGCGTCTGAGGTTACAAAAACTTGACCCATCCTTGGCAAGTAATGCCATCACACCTATTGGGTGCAAGGCCCGGGGCCCACAGTGCAACAGAGATGTGGAGCATTTGGAGCAGGTCCAGAGGGAGCTACAAGGATGATCAGAGGTCCGGAGCACCTATCCTACAAAGACAGGCTGAGAGAGCTGGGCTTGTTCAGTCTGGCAAAGGAAAGGCTCCAAGGAGATCTCATTGCAACCTTCCAGCTCTTGGAGGGAGCTTATGAGCAGAAGAGGGACTGACTTTTCACGTGGTGAATAGTGATAGGACAAGAGGGAATGGCTTTAAACTAAGAGAGAGGAGGTTTAGATTAGATTTCAGAGGAAAATTTTCACTGTAAGAGCAGTGAGGCCCTGGCACAGCTGCCCAGAGAGCTGTGGTGCCCCATCCCTGGAGGTATTCAAGGGAAGATTGGATGGGGCCCTGGGCAGCCTGAGCTGGTGGGCAGCATCCCTGCCCATGGCAGTGAGGTTGGAGCTGGATGATTTTTGGGGGCCCTTCCAGACCAAGCCGTTCTATGATTCTTCTGTTCTATAGTTCTGTGAGTGACGGCATTCACCAAAGGCAAACCGAGTTTTTGTACGAGGGTGACCTGAGGGTGGCAGCAGCTGCTCACAGTAACGTTGGATCGTGCAGTGCACGGTCACAAGGATTTAGGGAGACTGCAAACTCTGCTGTGAGAGAAAAGGAAGCACCGGATTGCAGGAAGACGCTAAGGTGAAATCTGTTGCTTCTTCCAAACAGAAATAAGGAATGCTCTCTGTATTTTGCATTGATTTGCATATTCTGCATTCAAATGAATGAGGTGCATTGGTCTGGTGAGCAGCTCTGTCGTCAGTGGGTTATGATGTGGTTGTGCCTTTTGATGCAGAGGACACCCCGTGTGGGTTCACAACTAACGTAAAAGAGCATGGTTTGTACATCTGGGCAGCAGCCATGCCTGGTCAGGGGAGTGAGTGCAGGCACTGCGGCTGCGTCAGTACTGTCCCAGTGCAGTCCCGGTGCTGCTGTGGGTGCCTGAAAACGTGCCCTCCTACAGCCACTGCCTGGCCACGGACTGATCTGTGAAATACCTCGAGTCCAACACCCACACCGTCTGTCCAAGTCTCCGGGGTGATCTCAGGTATGTATTTTTCTGCCAAAGTCTTGCCACTGTGATTAAGCGGCTGGGAGCGCGCTTGTGTCTGTCTGCTAATGCCGTGGATAACTGTGACTCTGCGCGGAGGCACCCAGATCTCCCCTGTCACCTCACACAGGGCTATGGATCCTGGGCACTGATGAGGCATCATGATGCTCGATGACATCCTGCACAGTCTCACAGCACCTGTGTCTGCAAGCCTGGCATCCTCCACAACATGATTTTGAGAAAGGAAGAAATGACTGCATAGAACTGCTCTATTTTTTTAATTTCCAGGGCTAGCAGACAAAAGTAGGGTCTCATAAGTAACTTAAGCAGCCCAAGGGTTTCTCTGAATCACAGTGCATCATAATAGTCCAAAGAGGTTGCTCCACTACAACCCATTATAAACCTTCAGACATGCTCTCAGCGGTGGTTAAGACCATGGAAGAACCCAATTCTCTCTGTTACTGAATTTGTCCATTTCAAATCATCACATCAGGATCCAAGATCATGGTGTTTCATTTGGGAGAGACAGAGTCCTATGGGGCAGAACAAAATCTTACCGCATTACCATTACGCAACACAATCTTGAGACCACACACAAAACATCTTTCAGGCCACACTTCTCTTGCAACTCTTCAATAAGAACTGAATAGGAGGAGTGCAACAATGCCTGAAGTTCAGCCCTTTGTTATTCTCTGAATCATCACAGCCAGTTCAAGCAAGATGGGCATTCCCCAAATACTCTCTCTATGCCAGCAAGCCATCATATCTTCAGAGTACCCAACTACACTTCATTGAGAAGGGAAGATTAAAGACAAAGAGGGCTGCTAGGGAAGATCTCTGAGACTTTGTGTGTCTCTCTCCAGAGTTGTCCTTCTTTTGTCTTCATGTATGACAGCCTCAGGTCCACCTCTGGTAGTTTCCATGTGAATGGGACACATCCCACTAAGGTACATCTGCTACAGTGTTGAAGCCGAATCCTGCTGTGTTGATTCCTGGCTAGTGGAATCTGAAGGGCTTTTCTAAGAATGAAGAAAGCAGCATCTGAGACAGGTTATGAGGAAAGGTCTGGTGAAATAAAACGAAGCAGTTACACTGTGCCACTGATAACTGTCTATCAAAATGAGTGCTGCTTCCATTTCATTCTGCAACATCTAGGCTGGTGGTTAGAAATCCTCTGTAGAGACTGTTTACCATCAGCCAAAGCTATTTGCTGCTCTTTTATTTCTAGACTCACGAGAACCTATTGAGCTGCCTGGAGATGGGACTAATGAGAGCTCATGTTGAAAGAAGTAAGCTTTCAGCCTCTGCCAAAGGCACTGATGTACAGGCAGGTTTAAAAACAAGTTACAACTCATTACCTGATGTCCAGCCCCTGGACACCCTGTCAGCAGCAGGTCCTGTGCTAGGGGTGCTGAAGGTGATTGTGCTGCCAGGTGGAATACAACTAAATTCTTCTGAATGGAGACTCCATTCCCACCAAGTTTTCTGCCTGTTGGATCTAGCTGCATCCTGTATGGCCTCTGCAGATTTTCTCCTGTGGGAGATGAGTAGTGTGGCTGCTCAGATAAATAATGACATGGCTTGAGGTCCCTGTGGAGGTAGCTCCCCCATCAGATGTGAGATGCTGCCATACTTTCCTGCTGGGGTTTTCTGTACCTGAAGTGCTGGCTCCTGGCAATGCCTGGGTATGTGACAGGCTTCCTGATGAATGTCCTCAGTAGGAGCCCTCTCTCTCCAAATGGTGTTCTTCACCTCTTGGAATACTCACACTGCAGTTTTCTGCACTTTAAACATGGGGCATATACAGGAAAATAAGTCAGGGTGCAAAAAAAAAAAAAAAAAACCCAAAAAACAACCAGGAGCTGGGAAGAGGGATAAGAGAGACACTGAGCAGATTTGCTTAGGCTGGAAATGAGTTGCTGGGAATAAAATACCATATTGCTGGGAATAAAGCGCAGACCTCCTTTGGCACTCCTCAGTTCCTCTGTGCAGGGCTGGCCGTGGCTGGTAAGGGGTCTGCAGTTGGGCTTGGTGCCCCATGCTGGGGCTCAAGTCAGTTCCAAGGTGGTGGGGAATTAGCTTTTTTTCAGCTACACAGTATTCACAGTCATTTCTTCTCCTGCTCCAACTCCTCACATGACCTGCAAAAGCAGGAAACATATGGCCCTTTGTTGTTACAGCTTCCGATTCAAAGAATTCACAATGTGATTTGTAACAAACAGCAGTTGTACCAATCAATGGTGCTGATAAGAAGCTCTGATCTTTGTGTTACCTTGAACGGAAGGCTGCCTCGTGTCCTTGTGCCCAGCTCCCAAGGTTTGTTCCAGTGTCCCACAGCCGTGGGCCTGGCCATGGGGTTTTCAGCTGTCACCTGTGCCCAGGGTGGCCCTGTGGGGATGCTGTCATTGGGGACCCCCATACTGGCATTGAGGCTCAGCCCCCATGCTGATGTGGTGGCTCATTTGCTGCTCTGGAGAGCTGTCTGGCATCATCCTGATATCCTGTGGAAGCCAGTCTGAACTCCATCAGATTCCCATCTAAGAGGGCTGGGAGCCAGAAATGGTCTGACAGGAACCTCATGAAATTCAGCAAGTAGAAATGCAAAGTCTGGGGAAGGAACAGCTCCAGGCACTAGGACATGCTGGGGGCACCCAGCTGGGAGCAACTCTGAAGAAAAGGGCCTGGGGGTCCTGGTGGTCACTAAATTGAACATAAGTCAGCAATGTGTCCATGCTACTAAGAGGGTGAACAGAGCCCCGGGCTGTATTAGTGAAGTGTTGCCATCAGGTCAAAGGAGGTGATCATTCTCCTCTGCTCAGCCATGGGGAGGCCATACCTGGAATTTTGGGTCCAGTTCTGGGACACCCAGTACAAGAGAGGCAAGGACATACTGGAGACAGTCCAGTAAAGGGCCATGAAGATGCTGGAGGGCCTGGAGTCCCTCTCCTGTGAGGAGAGGTGGAGAGAGATGGGCCTGCAGTGATTCTTTGGCAGGCTATCACTAGTTAATGACCTGTCCTTTTTAGGAGTGGTGTTGCACGTTTGTGCTGCTGGAAGTATATGTGAGAAGAGATGTAGAAAATGTGGCGTTGTGGTTACTGGCAAGATGTGCAGTGCAGAGGAGGAAAATCTGATGAGGAATCCCCAGCATCGTAAATGGATAATGTGGTGCTGACTGGAGTGAGAAGCAGCAGCTTTTCCCAGGTCAGTTTGACGTTCCTCTTAGTACCAGAGAAGAGCTTAATGTCAATAAAACATATTTTAAAATGCAGATTTTAAAAAGAAAAGTTTCTAGAATTAAACAAGTATCAGTTATAAGTTTTAAAACAGAATTTTTAAAAATAATCATTGGTAAATTTGATGCTGTCTCCAAATTTAACCTGTGGTTATTTGCTGGTCCAGCTACTGCAATACTCAAGTCTGTGACACCGGGCAGGGCCCTGAATAGTTTCCCTCTGTGTATAGCCCTATTTCCTGGGGACCTAGTGGTCACAAACATACTCCTCAGGCTTCCCTGTAACAGTGTTGAAAATTAATTAATGACAATACCAATTTCTGCTTCTCTTGTTAATTAATTTCAGCAAAGAGCATGCATGCTGAGCTTCTGAGGCTGGTAAAGCACAGCAGGTGGGTATGCATTTAGATGTAAGTCATTTCCTCTAGGTAAACCAATTACCTTGATTGCAGAATCACAGAATCACAGAATTGCAGAGGTCTGGAGATCATCCAGTCCAAATCCCCACTACAGCAACTCTCTACAGTAGATCACACAGGTAAGCATCCAGGTGGGTCTTGAATATCTCCAGAGAAGGAGACTCCACAACTTTTCTGGGCAGCCTGTTCCAGTGCTTTGTCACCCAAAGTGCAAAGAAGTTCTTCTGCGTATTTTTTTGTGACTTCCTACATTTCAGTTTTTGGCCATTGCTCCTTGTCCTATCACTACACACCATTGAAAGGAATCTGGACTCATCTAGTTGCCTCCCGCACATTAGATATTTACAAACATTGATTAGATCTGTTCTCAGTCTTCTCCAGGCTGATCAAACCCAGCTCTCCCAGCCTTTCCTTATATGGGAGATACTCCAGGACCCTCATCATCTTTGTGATCCTCCAATGGAATCTCTTTAGAAGTCCCCTGTCTTTTTTGAGCTGAAAAGCCCAGAATGGGACACAGTACTTCAAATGTAGCCTCACAAGGGCAGAGTAGACCTCACCTTCTTTATAATGCACCCCAGGATACCATTGGCCTTCTTGGCCACAAGAGCATCCTGGCTTGGATCTCAGCAGTGGCAGCCACCTACTTTCCTTCTCATGCTTTGAGATACAGAAATGATTCTCTGCTATCTTTGCTTAGCTAAGATTTTTCAGTAAAAGATACATCTTAAAAGCATGGGGTTGCAGATGTAAGTAATACCTTCATAACCCACCAATGCCAAGACAAGCAGAGGGATTTGGTGTAGTATTGCTGAAAGCAGATTTAGGGTGGGATGACACATTATGGTCAGTGGTAGATTTGGGAACCTTCTTGCTGAAAGCTGCAATGCTACTGGAGGCTGCTGCTGTATAGATGGTGTACGTCAGGATTTCAAAAACTTGTGAAAACTGGAAATTACCGTGCATTTCAGATGGGCACATCTCAGGTTTTTCATCAACAACTTACTCTGTATGGATTCAATGACATGATTTCAGTGTTTCACATGGTTTTCAGAAAAGCACCGATTTTGTGCTCTAAAATTCCTTATGATTTGCAGTGGGGAAAACATTTGGAGCTGGGGTCTGGCTGGGTGGCTTCATTATTCTTTTGGGACAAAAGGAGAGTTGCTAACTGTAAACACATGATCCAGCATAGGACCTTCTCTTCTGACCTGCCGTGACCTGTCCATCTATTGGTCATGGTGTCTGTTTGGCCACTGATGGCATCTCAGAAAACTTTTTGGTAGGTAACGTTTCCTTTAAAGACTTCTGAGCTCATGAGAATGAGATAGTGCATTCCCATGTGGTTAAGTTATGCTCTTGCAAGTCCTAGCAAGAAGTGTTAGAAAAACAGCCCTTGGTTGCTAGGAGGTGCCGTGTGGGGTTTAATTAATCAGGATGGCTGTGCTCTCTGTTTGCTATCACTGCCGATATAACATAGACATTTCCAAAACCAAAAGTTGTGATGGACTCCTTTTGGGCCAAGAGCTTTACTTATAGAAACACACACTACTAATGCAGTTGAGGAAAACGTTAGTCATTTCGCACTGCGCCGAGAAACACCCGAAATCAGGGGCCCGTGAGAGGTGCTTGGGCTCTATGGGCTCTGCACAAACTGCTCCTCTCCCACATTGTTAGAACAGCAGCGACGTGGAGACACCTACAGCTCTGCCAGTACCAAAGGTTTTCCTCTTTGAGAAAATGGGGAATATTTAACTCAAAGTTTTTCGATCAGATTTTGAGGCAGCTCAACTAAGCTGTCTTAAGACACAAATGAGAGTCTTGGCTTGCCTCTTGCAAGGGCAAAAAATGTTGCCTCAGAGTGTAGCCTCCTTGCTGTTTCCAGTTGAGTTGCCCATGTGATATGTTTCCATCAATACAATTTAATTTCAGCAAAAGAGGGTATGGTAGATTGGATGAAAGTAATTGAGAAGGCAAAACAGAAGGATCAGGAAGAGAGTGACAGAGCCTAATGGTGTTTGGAACAGGCTCTTCAATTTGATGATGATGAGAGCCCGAGATTGTAGCAGGCGGTCGCATTTAGATTTGGAAACACAAAGACTAAAGGCACATGACTTACAAATGCATGTTAAATTTGATGGACAAGCAAACTTGCTGCTAGTTGGCTCCTAGCATCTGTTCCCTTGGAAGTACTAACCAAACAAAAATATTTGTTTTTTTCCTCAACTGAAGCCAGGTATTCCCTCAGCAATGTGGGGAGTGTGTAGATGGAAGGCAGGCATCAAATTCCCCAAAGCCTTTCACTTAGAGACTGCACAAATGCCTTTAAAATAACTGGCCTTGGGTTTCGTGTATTCAGCTTCACTGCACCCTCAAGTATCATGAGGACTAACCTTAGTGAGTAAGCCATGACTCACGCTGTGTGCAAATGCGAGCTATTTCTTTTATCTTTCCTTCTCTTTTAGCCTTAAAAAGAGAGACCTCCTCAGAAGGCAAGGACAAACTTTTGCAAGACAACCAGATCCTTATGCTGCTAATCCATAAGGATATCCTTCTCCTTAAAGAACCCTGCAGCTTCCTCTTCTTAAGAGCATCCTACAACCACCGACTTATCAAATTGCAGGTGATAGGGAGCAACTTCTTGCCAAAACTGAGACACTGCAGTGATGATATTCATGTGCAGTCTAATATAAAAGCATCTGGTAATTACTAATAGTTAGAAATCTTGTCTGGGAGGAGTAGGCCTGAGCTTCAGCCCCATACTCTGCACTGTGTCCCTGGGGACGACAGGAACAGCCTTGGCAACATACAAGTCCGAGTCCCTTCCAATTAGGGAGAGAAGTAAATGCTGCTTTCCCACTTCCTGCACGAGTGCTCTGTCCACAAGGCTGCCATGAAAAACTTGCAGGAATTCATCTTCTGGCTATTTTTGGATAGAAATAACTACTGTTTGTTTTGCTTGTTTGCTAGTTTGAATGTCTTTTGCTACGTGCGTCTTGCTGAATACTTGAGATGTGTGCTGGGAATCCCAAAGGGACCGGACTGTCACGACAGAGAAGGCACCCATCAATGTGAGCAGTATGTGGATCTCAGAGAGTTGTGATAACCACGGACACAGAAATGGCACTCAGGAGAACAGACAGTGCGTGCTTTGAAGAAACCTAGAGCACTGCCTGGCAAAATCCTACACCCTATATGCTCTCAGGTGTATGTTTGGACCAGGTGGCCTCCATAGCCTGTTCTGTCACCGTCCACTAAATTTCCCCTTTGTCATACTTTTGTTTTTGGAACAAATCTAATGTTTTCTAATGTAATTTTTTATCAGCTGCATTCACTGCATAAGTGCCAGATATAGGAATGATATAAGCACTGCCTTTTCTGTAATCCCAGCAATATATAGGCACCAAAGCAAACTGTTCCTTGCACAAGTGCTTGATGTCACTGCCTATTATCAAATATTATATTACTATTACATTACTATACACAATATTATTATAGTCACTGCCCTTTCCTGTAGGCTGCCCACTTTTCCCCTACATTTCCTTGCATAGCCCAAGTCCAGGTTTAGCAGCATAGTTGCTCCAGTGCTGCCTTCCCTACCCTGCAGCACTGAGGCAGGAAAGCGTTAGTGGTACTATGAGCTGTTGTGCAAGCTGCAGTGACAAACATCTTCTGTTTGTGAAGAACAGGATTACCAGAACACTGTCAGACAGCAGTGGTGGATTTTCCATGCAAGCACTGCCTCTGCAGCAGGGCAGGAGGGGAACAGCCCTGCAATGGCAGGAAAGAAACTGCTGTGGGAGCATCACTCTGGCTCACTGGGGCTGGCACCTCTCCTGCAGCCAGGTACAAACATCTGTACTCTGTATCTCTGCAGCCAATGATTGTGGCCCTGGTCCTGTTGGATGTACAGGGTGCTGAAATCAGTGGGGGGTGAGACATCTCAATATTTTTTATAATGGAGGACCCACACAATTTGCTGCAATCCAAATGCATGTCAGGATCCCTCTAAGTATTTCATGGCCTCAGAGACAAACTATGATGTGGTTGCAGAACCCGGCACAAATATACAACCACAAGAATAGCCCCATTGCAGTAGCAGTGGGGAAATCCTGCTCCTAGCTTGTCAGTACTTGCAGCTAAAATGCAGAAAGACAAACCATAGTTAGTGTTCTAGAAATGAGCTTTGTGTTCTCAACTTCTATCAAATAAAACAAATTATATGTCCTCAGATTTTCCTCATTGGAATTAATCAAGCGCACTTGACTTGCTACAGATGATTTTGATTAGGATCATGTATACTCTTAGGAACCAAAAATAACCCATCAAACTGGAGTGTACATGCTGTTGCAGCCAGCAGTACTGTGTGGTATCTGCTGCACCAAAGGACGGAGAACTCCTAGGGTAGGAATCCAAGCCATTGGCAGCAGAAACAGTAAATGGCACACTCAAAATGAAGCAAGTAAGACCACCCAAAATGATGATTTTATCAAGTGCATGCTTATTTCTATGGCCATATGGTTGCTTGAAATTCCATTTTCTGATATAAAATGAATCACTGAATCATAGACTCATTAAGACTGGAAAGACCACTAATATTATCTGGTCTAACCATAGGCCCATTCCCACCATGCCCACTAACCATGTCCCTCTGTGACACATCTATATGGTTCTTGAACATCTTCAGGGTCCGTGACTCCCACAGCTCCCTGGGCAGCCTGTGCCAATGCATCACCACATTTGTTGAGAAGAAATTTTTCCTAATACCCAACCTGGGCTGTAATGGAAAACTTAGCTCTATATCCATTTGTGCACAAATATTTTTGCATACACTCCTGCATATGGTCTGCAATGTGTAGATCAGATCTTACCTACACTTTTTGTGATGCCAGCAGATTCTTCTTTTCATGGTCTATTAGCACTGAAGGAAAAACAGATGTCTTCCCAACAAAGCACTCCTGCCTGTCAGCTGAGCCTCCCTGTGTGCGTGCTATTGTAACTCTGCACAAGTCGTATGTTGCACACTCACCACTGCCCATGTAAGCCCATGTGCACAGTCATCAGCTGAGATGCTGGCAGCTGTGCAACACTTCACTGCACGTAAGCATATTTGTCGATAAAAATAAAAACAGAAAAAGAAGGGAAGAGTGTTTTGTTTTTGTTGTGACAGCGTATTGATATTTTAAACAAATTATTCTCACATTCTGTCATCATTTCTTTCTTTTAAGCTTAGTTTTCCTGTGCAGAAATCCTTATTCATACTTGTATCAGCTGGGTCCATGAGGGCTGTGTTAGTGGGGATGCAAGGATACTGTCGTGCCAAACTCCTGGGTTTCTGACAGACCTGCAATCTGCTGAACTGTTTACATAAATACCAGAAAGTGCCTATGACAGAAGAAATGAAGGTATGCAAGGGGAATAACATAAAGAAATATCTGCACCTGAGATAATTTTTCACTTTTTGGATAGTCTTGGAGAACGATGCATACATTTGGGACAGCATCATGCACATGGCACTGTGGGCCTTTTATCCTACAGGCAGTTCTCATCTGGATCGCAGTAGTAGGTTAGAAAGAAAAAATATGGCTCAAGCTTTTATCGTGTTGTTAACATTCCTGTTGCATGCACTAACTGCAGAATCACCTCAGTACTGCATTGGGCATGGGCAAACAAGCTCTGGGCCATACATAGGAAGATGTGCAGTACTTGAGACCCAGGTGGCACAGCCAGGGGGGACCGCTGGCCTGGGCCAGGCGTCCTCTCTATGAGCTGCTTTCTTTCTTTTTCTCTCCTCTCCTCAATCCCCAGGCTGGATCCTGGAGCTTTCTGAGCTATTTCAGATCTGCCTCGCGGCTGCTTGGTGGCACACACAGGGCTGTTAGGGGAACACACGAAGAAGGGAAAGTTTGAAAAGCAGAAACATATTTCATACAATCTTTTTTTTTTTTTTTTTTTATGCGCTTCTCACGTGTAAGATGTGCCAAAATGTTTCCACTGGAAACTTTATAAAAAATGATTCATGTGAAGGGGTTCTACAATTCTGGCATCTCTCTCCCCTCTCCAGAGAGCTGTCATAGCTCATGAAGCTCTGTTCTGTGTACTGGATGCATTGGCAGCTGGAAATTATCATTTGCCGGTCTTTGTCTGTAGCTCATTTAAGAGACTCCACCAGTAACTAGGGATCCTGCCCTTTTAAATGCAGCATGGGACGAAGTTCCTCTGGTAGGACCAAGGATCACTCCAGCACTGATTTTATAATAAGCGGAAAAAATAAGCATTTTGTGTGAGATTCAGGCCAGCTGTGGGCATTCCTCACATTCCTTCAAAGGGCAACAAGAGGGACAGGCACGTCTTAGCCCAGGGCTCTTTTCCCTTATGCTCTGCTGCTGCATGATACCCTTCTTAAAGCTTCCTCCTTGCTTTTTCTCTCTTGTTTGCCTTTCTTTAAACAAGGGGCTTTAGACAAGAATTTTCAGTCTGCCTGCTGCCATTCCCAAGATGTAGCCTCATTTTTAGTGGCGCTGTGGGATATGGGGTGGAGGGCAGCTTTCTCCAAAGAAGGGGAGAATGAACATCCAAACATTCATATGATCTGATTTTGGGTGGTCCTGTATGGAGCCAGGAGTTGGACTTGGTGATTCCTGTGAGTCCCTTCCAATTTGGGGTGTTCTATGATTCTGTTTTTCTGCGATCTGGGAACGCAGCATCCGCCTGAGCTCCTGGCAGCGAGTGCTCTGGGGCATTTATTTTGATTACTCCTTGCTTTGGTGTCACATATGTAAGCTGTACAGGAAGCAGGGCTTTCCTGGCAGCTATTTGCCTTCTCAGAATGGGAGATGGGGTATGTGCTCTGCTTGCCTGGCTCACGTGAGCTATTTCCATGAAAAGGTTGACGTGCATTCATACATAGTAACAAGAGACAGAGAGACTGCAGTGATGGTGTCGGTCCCAAGCTGCCAGCCGTCTCTCTGTGCTGCAGGAGTTCTTGGAATAAAGTGTGGGAAAGATTGGATATTTGGGAAAATTTCTTCTCAGAAAGAGCTGTGAGATGTTGGAACACTCTGCCCTGAGAAAGCGCTGGAGTCACCATTCTTGGAGATGTTCAAGATGTTCAAGATCTCCTTGGAGATGTGTAGATGTGGCACTGAGGGATGTGGGTTAGTGGGCATGGTGGGGATGGGCTGATGTTTGGACTAGATGATCTTAAGGGTCTTTTCCAGCCCTAACAATTCTATGATTCTGTGAAAGATAAGATTCTTATCCTGGCGTAAGAAAACACTTCCTGGCAGTGGCAGCCAGGAAGGTGACCTGAACAGTGCATTGCCCCCTGAGCACTGTGCCAGTATCCCTCCCAATGGCTGTGAAGTGTCTGTGAAACTCATACCGGAGTCCCCAGACCTACACCACCATGCCTACCAGCCACTAGCCAAGTACTTCTTGCTCCATCCTCATCCCTGTTGCTGCCCAGGCTGCCGGTTTTAGGAGCAAATGAATCTGCCACAAGAATCTCCTGTGCAGGGGTGACATGTGCTATTAATAAAGGCTGCCTTCAACTTCTAAATTGAGGCACTTAAAAGCCACAATGAATGCATTTTTCATTAACGAAAAAACCCACAATCTTTGCTGTTGAAATTTAAATAGATCCATGAACTTTTGTATCATGCATGCTATTTTAAAACTGTAAATCTATTCCACTTTTTCCATTGTGGTTATTGTCATATTTCATTATGTTCTCACGCAGGCAACGCTTTCTGGTCTTTTATTATAAAGGATTCTGCATTTCTAGACATAGGTTCTCATGCTCAACTCAACAGGCTTGGTAAAAAAAAAAACAGTCTTCAACCAATTTTTTTAAATAGTATAAGGTTTCAAAAAGGAAATAAAATATTGAGGCATCAAGGCAGCAAGAAACTGATGCTAACATCTGGAAATTTAGCTTAAGGTGTTCTAAGGAGTTTTAAAAGTATAAAAACGAAGAAACTTAAACATGGGCAAGTTAAGTATTATCTGTGACCTTTTCTTTTAAAAACCAAGCTGGTCTCAGAGAATCAGACTGTATTGTGGCGTAGATCATGAGCACGGCCTCAGATTGGATGATAAATCTATAGGCAGCATAAAGCCACACAAAAAGCTTCAGGGCTATTCAGAGCTTGTCTGGAAAACGTGCTCAATCATACTGCAAAGAAAATCTTATTCTTTTCTGCAGCAATGGTGGAGAATTGAACTACAGTTTCCAATCCCCCATACTCTTTCCTGTGCTGCCTCTTTTTGCATCGAAGACCTCGGAGCTATTTCCTTCTCTGTTAAATTCTATGTAAAAGTCTTTTTTGCTCATTCTGTGGATGGTTTGAAGTATGGTGATGCTGACCTGCTCTGGTTATTGCCTTTCCTATTTACCAGTGCTCTGTTTGTTTCCTCCCACTTTCCTTGTATCAGACTTAACAGCAAGGCTGGCAGCTGGTGGGGGAAAGGCAGTATTTTTGATGTACATTTGTATAATGTGTGGCAGGCTGGATCCTGGTGACTGTGTATGTCAAATAATATCATAGTTGCTCCCAGTTCTTTCAATCCTCAGCTTTGTAAGCATTTCAGAACTTCTCTTTTAAATAGTTAAAAGCAAATAATTGCTTTAATTGTATTTTTTTCACATCATTTGCGTTCTGCTCTAACAGTCCCAGTGCTTTTTCCAATACTCCTCACAAAAACTGTGTCGTGCACATATCATTTTACTTGTTTAATGCCCAAGACATGAGGATACTGGCTGCTCCCATAGTCCAAATAAATCCCACACATCCCGACCTCCAGGAACTGCTGCTGCAGAGGGAGCACCTTGCTGAATGCAGGGCAGGGTGAGGATCTGGCACGCACCTTCTAGTACCTGGTGTATGCCCTCAGAGTCAGCTGTAATTTAACCTTCAATGCTGTCCCGTGGAGTGTTTACCTATCTCGTAAGTCTTAAGGGCTGCCCTAGTCTTAAAGTAGGAAATGATACAAACTTCATGGATGTCAGGCTGCTCTCATCAGTAGGCATCCCTATGTAGGGACTCCCACAGTTGTCAGGTTTGTCATTGTGCCAGGGCTCTTCTATTTCAGCCCAGTTAATCTCTTTCTGTTTCCTAAGTGGTCTCTCAGGATCTACTTCTGTACTAAGCTGGTCTCTAATCCTTGTGCTTAGCTATACATAGCCACAACTTATTTATACATTGGGCTATCCCCAGTTAAACTAAAAAGTACTATAACCTACTTCAGCAGTTGGGTAACACTAAGTATTAACAGTGCCTATTTATGTCATTAAGATGCTTCAGTCACACTGTGTTAAATAAAAACTCTGGCTAAGCTTTTTAATGCCTACTGTCATTTATAGTCACACAGGCTGGAATGTGTTACAACACGATGGTCCCCAAATTTCCATCTGAGTAGTGGTGGCTCAAAGCTGGCATCCCACCTCCCTGCAAAATCACAGAATCATAGAATGGCCTGGGATGAAAAGGACCACAGTGATCATCTGGTTTCAACCCCCTGCTATGTGCAGGGTCATCAACCACCAGACCAGGCTGCCCAGAGCCACATCCAGCCTGGCCCCGAATGCCTCCAGGGTTGGGGTATCCACAACCTCCTTGGGCAACCTGTTCCAGTGCCTCACCACCCTCTGTGTGAAAAACTTCCTCCTAATTTCTGCAGTTTCTGTGCCGCTGTGAGAGTTGCACTGCAGTTTGGAGCTTGGCAGCAATTTCACTGCGCTTCAGCTGGCAAGCAGGCAGGAGGATGCCATTCCTCTGTGGGTTAATAATTCTGTTTTCCCTCAAGTGCAGGAAGCAGGAGTTGTGCATGCAAGCAGGTGGGTTGCGGGAACTTGCCACTGTGCTTGCAGGGAAGCACACGCTCCCCAAGCGCATCATGGAAAGACAATAACTAAAGCAGTGACGCAGGCTGCACAGCGTGCCCCTGCACGAGCTATAAACAAAAAGGTTACTACCAGGTGATTTGTGTGGCCCTAATGGAATCAGCAATTAATACTAGAGACAGTGTGTTGGTTTTTCACTCTTCAAGGCACTATATCTCACCTTCTCACATCTGAACCTGAGGTTATTCTGTCTTTGCCACAAAAGCCAGAGACCTGCTGAGGCTTCCGGGCTTTGGCCAGGGCTGTCTTTGCCACTGTTACTGTTTTGTTTTGTTTTGTTTTGTTTCGTTAAATTTATTATTATTTATTTATTTTTATATATCTTATGGATACATCTATGTGCTTGCTGCTTCCATTTCTACTAGTCGTAGCTGAGACCATGCAACTGAGCTTTCCCCAGCAGCGGGCTCTCTACTGGTGCAAGGGGAGCAGCAGAGAATGTGCTGCAGCAACTGCTATGGGGAAACCACAGGGATGGTCTGGAGGTGAAATCAGAGCTGTGAGGCCAATAGCGGAGTGCCACCAAGTACACACAGGATGTGTAGCAAACCCATGGTGCGGCTCACTTCCCACATGTTGTGATTTAAGAATTTGCTATTTCATGACATTTTCTAAAATTCAAGAACATTTCCCCTTACTGCTGAAAGTCTTCCCTACAGTTTGTTATAAATGGAAAGTAAAATAATCTGAAATCCAGCTGTACGCCGGGTGTGTCCGCCATAGAAAGTTGCATTTCATATCTGGTATCTCCAGAACCTGTGTGCTTCCAGGCTGGGGAAGAGGTAATCTTGTCTCATCACATCTCCTCGATTCTCTCTCATCATGGGTAAAATGTTCTTAACGCAAACTGCCCTCAGATCCACGTCATGCCTTTTTCCTTGCTGCATAGATTTTGGGCCTGAAGTTCATCAAAACTGCAGGCTCCCTTTTCTGTTAGGTTTGAACAAGGACTTCTCATGGATCTGTGTATTTGCTTTGTGGCTCCCACCTTGAGGAGAGTGGCCAGCTCCACTCTGGGTATTGCATTTTGCACTCAGACAGTGCTGGGCAGTGAGGAAAATTCTGTTTTTCCAAAAAGCTGGAGATAGGCTTCCTCTGCCTGCAGGCCAGTAGAAACCCATGGCAGCCACCTTAATGCCAGCAATGCTCTGCAGATGGTACAGCATCTACAGATAAGGGACTGATTGAATCTACAGGATCTCAAGAAGATTGATCTGAGGGCAAGTATCTCCGTCGCTTGCCCTCTCTATCTTATTAACTTTTCCTCTACTTGTATTTTATTCAGCCACAAGGTTAACACGCAGGATATACTCAGCATATCAATGGTGTTAACTACGTGTTGAATCAGAAAAACAATTTGAAGGTGTGATTGGAGCTTTCCTGAAGTGTGAGGGCAGATAGCAAGAGACTCCATCCCTGTGTGAGCAGAATGTGGGGTGGCTGAGACAGTGGATATGGTCTGTACCATGTGTGAGATGTGAGAGGCAACTAGAAACCTGTGTTGAACAGGTTTTTATGAACCTGAAATGTGCAGTGTATGAAGCACATGATTTTCATCCTCCACAGAGCATGTGAACTTTCAGCACTGTTTTCCCTTAAGGTACTTTGTTTTTTAACCTGAATTATGTTTGATTTTAACTTAATTTAAGGATGACTTCTGATACTTGCAGTGTGTGAGGAGAAAGAAGCATTTACCTAATGTGAAGACATTCAGGTAAGCTGTCAGAACAGTGTTTGCAGTGTTATCCTATAACAAAAGAATATTTTGTCCCTTAAGGGCACTACTCATTTTAGCTTCATCTTTTTCTTAACCTGGAAAAGAGGGGGTTTGCAGGAGGCAATGCAGTGCAGAGCTGGTCTGCTCTCACTGCTGAGGATCCCATGTCCCTGCCCAGATACCACCCAAAGCTGCAGGGATGGAATCGCCAGCACTGTGGTCTTAGGTCAGAAGTCAAACAGGAGTAAGCTGGTAACTAGGAGATCAAAATATTTTCCCTTCCTTTTTTAATGGGATGAGTCCATATTGTTCCCCCGCATGTCTCTGTTTGCTGTGATTTGTTTTATCATCATCTTATCATTCATGTTTGTGGTACGTTGGGTGTCTCTTTACAACGTGATGGAATTGTTTAAAATTCATCAGAGCACAGTCCTGGAGTGCGTGGGGCAATGAGGTGGAGAAGGCAGATGTGATGTGATTCAAGGACTCTGGCTCAGCTGATTGACCCTCTGTTTGACCACAATGATGTGAGTTGTGTAGCAATGAGATTTGTAAAGCACCAAAAATCAGATCTAGTTTATGAATCATGCCAGAGCTGTGGTCCTTGAGCCTGTGACTTTGAATGAGCTATTTTTCTCTTAGCTTCTAAGTCTACCAGCCTGGCCACCAATTAAATCCAAAGGATTTATGAAAAGCAGGGCTGCAGCTACTTCCTCAGGCTCAAGGAATCAAAGCTTTTTCCTAACAGTTTCTCAAATTTATGCTTCACAGGAACAGTGCACTTCAGGTAGCCCACCTCTGAGCAGCTCACCTTAAAAATGTGCTTTTGCAAGGGGAGGATGTTGCCTTTTCTAGCTACCCATACCTTTGTGTCAGTCACGAGCATGCTCAGTGTCCTTGGCTTCACGAGAACGTGTCCTCCCTTGGTAGTACAACACTTCAAGAACTTCAAGAATTTTCATTTCATAGAAAATGCTCAGAAGACATAAAAGGATGTTCTAATCACCACAAAGAAGGAAAAAATGAATCATAGAATCGCAGAATCATAGAATCACAGAATGGCCTGGGTTGGAAGGGACCTCAAGGATCATCAAGCTCAAACCTCTCTGCCGCATACAGAGCCACCAACCTCCCCATTTAATACTATACCAGGCTGCCCAGGGCCCCATCCAATCTGGCCTTGAACACCTCCAGGGACAGGGCATCCACAACCTCTCTGGGCAGCCTGTTCCAGCACCTCACCACTCTCTCTGTAAAAAATTTCCCCCTGACATCCCACCTAAATCTCCCCTCCCTCAACTTAAAACCACTTCCCCTTGTCCTGCTGTTATGTACTCTTCCAAAGAGTTGGCTCCCCTCCTGTTTGTAGGCTTCCTTTTCATACTGGAAGACTGCAAAGAGGTCACCCTGCAGCCTTCTCTTCCCCCGGCTGAACAAACCCAGCTCCCTCAGCCTGTCTTTGTAGGGGACATGCTCCAGCCCTCTGATCATCTTTGTGGCTCTCCTCTGGAGGTTTTCTGTAAACAATAAAGAAAAAGCAAAAGACAAGAAAAAGGTGGCTGTAGGAGGCCACCCAGCAGGCTGAGTATGGGCATGTGTGTATGTCCCAGCTTGAGAAGATGCTGCTGCAGCTGTGCCACCCCTTTCTGACTCCTGCAGGACTGCAAGAGCCTTCTGTGCCAAGGAACTGGTGTTGTGAAGAAAGATTGAGGATGACAGCTCTGTAACTGCTGGTATTGTACTGAGCACGTTCCCTGTAAAACGTGCTGGCTGTGATCCTCCTTGCCTTGGGAGGCGCGGATTTGTGCGCACTCTGTTCCCTGCAGTGTTCTCTGTGTACGACACTCGTTGCTCATATTTCAGTGAGGGCTTCTTGTGAAGCTTTGTGTGCTAAGTGCTCCTGCTGCTGATGGGCACCAGCACAGAGCTTTGTGCAGAGGTGCATGGTGGCACTCACTGACAGCACGCAGTGGCCTGCAGAAGCAGGGCAGAACGTTCTCAGTTGCTGCAAGCCATGCTGCCAGGTGTCAAGAGATGTGAAAAGCCAGCAGCTGGTGATCAGCCCATGTGAATGGTGACAGAAAAGATTCCTGCTCAAAAGTGTCCCAGTGGCTACTGGAGGCAGATCCCTGTTGACATCCATACTGACCATAACTCATATACTGGTTTCTCCACCTTTCTGGCTATTCTGCTTGTGCATCTGTGCACCTTCAGTACCACAGCAGAATACTTTTATTCAGTGTTGCCAGTGTAGTGAGTGTATCTTAAACCCTATCCCACCTATTGTACATCTGCAAACATACATGTACAACTTATCTGGTAAGCTGCCAGATGCTGGTTCATTTTACTTCTCCGTAAGACCTTCATGCAGTGAAAGCTCATGTGAGTGCAGGCACTCATCTCCCTAGGTTCCTTGTGTCACTGGGGAGAAATGCATCTCCAAGGGTGATTCACATGGCCTCTATGGGATGAATCATCCTGGAGGTCCCTGCTTAACTCTGCTTCATTCCCTTTGGGGAGCAAACATGGCTGCTTTAAGTGAGGGGAAGTTGATGCTATCTGGGGCCTGGCACTCAGTTGTCATGTCACGTAACAGCATAACAGAGATGAAGAGCTTGATCTTCAAAGAGAAAAAAAACAGCAATATTTTTCCTTTTTTCTTTCTCTCCTTTTGGAAAAGTGAAAAGTGCGTGCTGAAAGACAGCAGAATAAAGCTGTGTAAATAAAAGAGGTGCCATTGTTCAAATAAATAGACATTAATTAAGCTTGAGTGTATACAGCATCTTCCTAAAAGGCATTTTGTCCGGCTCCAACCCGCTTACATTCTGGTGCTGGGGAGTGAGTGTGTATTGCTGATAAACACAAGCCGGGAGCCAGAAAATCCAAACAAGACGGTGAATCACTGAGCCATCACATGAAGCATCACTTCACTAGGTGCTGGTGCAGCAACAGCAAAACTGTCCTGAACTGGTGGCACTGGTGGGACAGAACTGTAAATGCAGAGAGCAGACGGCCATTGCATCCCTCTCAACAAACCATATTTACCTGTGGTTTCATTGCTGCTCTTCTCCATTGCAATAAACAGAGAATAAGGGAGGGTTAAGATACCCAGTTACCATATTCCTTGGTCTTGATTCCTTGATTTGCCTGATCTTGCTTTGGCCCAATCCCTGCTCCAGTAGGGACACCCAGAGCAGGGGATCCAGGTCTATGGCCAGGTGGCTTCTGAAGGTCTCCAGAGGCAGCCTCTGGACACAGTGCTCTGGCACCGCACAGCACAGCAGTGCTGCCTGGTGCTCAGAAGAACCCAATGTGCTCCAGTGCGCACCCGTGGCATGTTGTCTACACAGGCTGAATTCAGCCATGTGTCACCTGCACCTGAACCAGGGGTCATCACCCTTTCTCAAGTCAAAACTGTTGTGAGGGTAGGATAGATCAGAGCTGCACCTCAGTCACTCCTCACAGACCTCAATCTGGGACCCTTCACCACCTTTGTAGCCCTCCTTTGAACACTCTGTAATAGTTCTATGTCTTTCTTATATTGTGGTGCCTAAACTGCATGTAGTACTTGAGGTATCCACAGACTTTCCTACCTCTGCCAGGGCTCCTCTCACTTCCCATTAGGCCCAGGACACCACTGCAGGCCCCAGGGCAATCAGTGATGCTACCCAGGCATTAGCTATGTCCCATGTAGCAGGGAGGCCTGCACCTAGATAACGGGCTCCACTGGCAAGAAACCAGGAGGAGTTTCACAATCCAATGTTTATGTGGGTTGTAAAGCAAAGCAAATCAGCATGCATGGGAAATGAGGCTCCTTTCCCACTCTAGGCAGAGTTATCATGTAGATAAACACAATCAGAAAGGAGACTGGTGGATGATAGCTGGTGAATGTGTGCCCATGCATGGAGAATAGGAGAAAATGGCAATAAAAGCTGACAGGCAGTGATGATAGTTGGAGCAAACCTCCCTGGAAAGTGAGGGACCAAATGCGGGGAGCCCTCTGATCGTATAGCTCTGTTTTTTGTCAAATGTTGAGCTTGGGGACCTGAAAGTCAAGAACTGACGTCACATGGAAAGTTTCTGAAGTACCGTCAGGCTTTTGAGTCCTTTCTTCATATTTCTGTGGAAGTTCAAACAGTATCACCCAGCTGCCCTGAGTCTCAGTAATTATTGTTGGTTGCACTTGTGGTTGGACCAAAAGAGCTTTTTGTGGATTTCTATTCCGCAGTTCCAATGATCAGAAGCCCAGTCTATTCTGATGAAGTTTCCAACCTATGGTTTGCATGGTGCATAATTACCAATCATTAAATATCACCATGATTTTCTACTGTAAAAGCAAGAGGCATTTGTTATGGAATAACGTGGCTCCAGCATCTGAAGTGGAGACCATTACTTTGAGCCAGACTCAGCTGTGGACTGTGATGTGCCACAAAGATCCCTGCTGCAGAAACGGTCTATGCTGGTACCACTACTCTGAAGACGTTTTTAGCTCTGTATTCGAGGAACATTTATGGCTAAATCACATCCTTCTATTATTAGCATTTCATGAATTTGTTTTATTTGCATTGATTCCAATTGAAAAGCAAATGTATTTATGTCAATCATGACTTCATCCCGTTCCCTGGACAGTTATCAGGAGAATTCTTTAACGTCACTGAAAGCATGGGTGGGAAATAAGCCCTCCTTTTTCTAACTTACTGAAATGATTCACTTTCACAATTTGTTCTTTGTTATTGTTGTCTTTTTTTTTCCTACAGCTGACACTCTCTTTAACTGTTGCTGTTGTGTTTTTTATTCTCTCCAGTTAACGAGACTAAAAAGTAACTTGTTATTTATTATGAGCCTATCTGCACTGCTTTCTTTGGCTGCTTATTTTTCACTCTTTGCTTGGTATTTCAATTGTGCCACTTTCATGCATTAATGAGAAAGTACCTTTTGGTCACCAATTGCAGTTATAAAAGCTCTGCTGAGCACGGATATGGAGCACACCTCCCTTTTGGTACATCAGAATCCAGATTATCTGCAAGTAATAGACTAAAGAGGGGTTTCCTAATGAGGCAGCTGATTAAAGGCAATCCTATTCCCCGGCAGCTCTAATGCCATCCTTACTGCTTTCTTGCACACAAGAACATACTGGGGATCCTCCCCGTCCTTGTGCTCCATCACCAGAGGATTGTGTTCTTTTTTTAGCGATCAGTTGTAGGACTGTAAAAATCTGCTGTGGTGTAGGAGAAAAGAAGTTGACAGAACAAATTCAGCACCCTTTGCAAGCTACCAAGTCTGCTCCTCTGTGGTGCAGTGGCTCTTTTGTTAAGCATTTTTGAGTTGGGGAGCACTTTCAGGAACATACTTCTTTGATCCTGTTTCCCATTAAGTAAATCAAGTTTTATTATCCCTTAATTTCTGAGTTTTTCTCCCATTTTCCATTTAAGATCCGCAGCAGCTCTCCCCAGGCAATTCTTAATTTATCTTCCTCATACCTCCAATTTCAGCATACTTTCTTATGCTACCTCTCTCACCTGGTGTGAAACTTCTCACCCAGTCATTGGACTGAAGCAGGAAAGCCAAAGCAAATCTGGAGGCATGAGCTGCTGTACATAAGCCATCAGTCCCATTTCTGCGGATCTAAGTCAGCTTTGCTATATTTTTTCCTTTTTTATGATGGTTGCTCAGTGAGCTGCTTGTGGCTGCCTGTGCTGCAGACATGGATGGTGACACAGGAACAGGTACATGAGCCTTGCAGTAGCTGTGGGTATCTAACTGTCCTGCCCAGCATCATGCCTATGCCCCAAAACATTTCTGTCCGTTGCAGAGCTGGTAGCTTGTGCTACTGAGGGACTGAGAGTTTCCAAGAGACCAGTCAACACAGACGGATGTGAGAAGTGCAGAAAAATGTAACACACTGCTGTGATGTGGAGGGAAGGAGGGTGGCAAACTGGATCCATTGTCTTTGCAACTAACAACTAACAACTAACTAGTAGGAATGTGGTCTACTATACCAGGTCCTCTAAAGGGAAAAAAGGGAAAAATGAAGATACACTCTTCTGTTGAATTATAGGGAACAAGTGTACTTTAGACACAGCACTCAATTTCTGGTAAAATAAATCTGAATTTTGCTCTTCTTGCTTTTCTAAACATTTTCCCCCCTTGTATTTTCCTCTTCCAAACTGATTCAGACCTACTCTAAGCACCACCCTCACACTAGATGGTGATTCAAGGAGCTACTTTTGCCTTCATGTACATAAATGTAAAATAGCTAGTTAAGTACTAGCTATAAAGCACTCCTGTTTTATATTTGATGGATTCCTACCTAATTGCAACAAGCACCACCTGGTCAAACTGTGAGTGGCCAAAGAGAGATGGCAGTGTGAAGTTTACTTCTTCCTGCAGAGAGCATTCCTTTAAGACATGATTATTGAAGCACAGAACGGATAATATTCAAACATGAGATCACTCTCAGTTTAATATTGCAGCAGCCAGAAGCATCCAAGCCCTCGTGTTTTTACGACAGCACCTGGCCTTATGGTTATTCTCTTCTTGTGCTGTGTCTCAGGCAGTTTTTGTTGCAGAAATGTTGATGGGCAAAGAGTGTGAGAGGACAGAGCGGTTCAGGATCACAGAGCCCCGCATCAGACTGCAGGTTTGGAAATGCAAGCCCATGGTCAGCCTTATTGGGTAGGGCTCCGTTCATGATTCTTTAATTAACCTACTCTTATCCCTGGTAAGCAAATAGGGCATGTATTGTGGGATCCCTGGAGAGCTGTGTTTTCTTTACCTTGAATTCTATGAAGACGATGCACAAGATGAAGTCTGACAATTCCTGATCTATCACTAACCATAACTAAATGCAAAGCCTTTTCTGACCGATTTATTTCCGCTGTCTGTGCTTTCTGCCATAATACAAGTTAAACACGTGGGTAAGACTTTAGAGCCTACAGTTCTGCTGGCATCCATATTGCCATAAATCTCTGCAGCCCTGTGATGGACAGGTTTTGCGTTTCTATAGGGGGTGACAAGTGACAGGCAACATAAAGAGACCTTGAACCCTTTGAGGGTGCAGCACGCAGCTCTGCAGCTATCCACTCCCCTACATCATTTTGTACATTTTGTAAAAAGTAGGAGCAACTTCAGAGCTTGGTGTACTGACAGCACGAGAGCAAAGTGCTCTGTTTTGAGAGCCACTGGCCTTGCCATAAACATTCCCTGACGGAGGCTGTGCCGTGTTTTGCTGTGCTGTACAGTGAGCACAAGCAGCCGCTGTGTGCATCCTACGCAGAGGTGCAGGGCTTGGGGCCAGGGCAGTCGCTGCTGAACACAACTGATCCAAAATCAAGACACAGTTTGGTTCAAGCCTCCACCCAGTACATCTCAATAAGTAATTTCTGCATACAGGTGAGTGTGCGTGACTTTGAGAAATGCTCTTGGCCCTTTGAGAATGGGCTCAAAAGATCCCTGAAAATCCTCATGAAAGATGCAGAAGTGCAACAAAGCTGAAGGGGAAAGAAAGCAGGCATATCTCAGTGGAAGAATTTCATAAAAGTCCTCTTTATCACAGGAAATATAATACACTTGGCAAGGCTTAAGCAAGACATGAAAATGCAGAAGTCTGTGACATGAGTGCCAGGCAGCACCGGGGGAAGGGGTGTCCCACCCTGCACAGCAATGGTGCTGAAGCTTGGCTGCAGCCATCATGAAATGAAACGCTATTTTCCCAGCTCAGAAACAAAGCTCTTCAGACTTTCTAAGTGCAGAGTGAGAAGGGCACTCACCGGTTGGTTAGGGGACTAATAGAATAACTAGGAAAATGCAAAAATAAGGAAAAAGAGTAGGGGTTCTCCATAGACTTCTATATAACTGATGGTATCCCTACCAAGTGGTTTGTGGAGGTTTATTACTCCACTCAGTCAATCGAGAAGAAATTTCCACACACATTGTTAGAAATGTCACAATTTGAGGAGCAGGCTCATGCTTTGTGGCACATACACTATATAGCCATCTCTCCTAATAAACTACAGATGGAATCAGCGCTGTACTGCCCAGGCTCTGTGCTCTCTAATTCACATCCATCTTTGCCAGCGTCCAGCTGGAGCAGCACTCAGTCTGTGGGCAGCTGTTCTGCTGTTGAGCCCTTGCAGGAGGAGTGCTACAGCAAGAGGTGGGAGATGTCTGGGCAGTGACTGGAAAGGTGACGGAGAAAAAATAGGATTGTATGTTTTGGATCCCTTTAAAAGACAAAAAGCCAGCAGAATAATATTCATGCTTGTGAGATAATTTTAAAATAACATTCAGATATTTTGTTCCAGAAAAACGTCTTGTCCAGTGGGGAGTTAAACGCATTTTGCAGACAGAGAACATTACACATTCGCTGCATTTAATGCATTAAGGAAACATGTAGTTTTAAAAACATCATTAATCCTACTAGCATTTGAATGCAAAATTGAGTGAGATGGAAGGGCACGTTTTTTTTAATTTTTCCACTTGCCTGTTTTCCTCATGTAAGACCCAAATGTGTTTATTTTACTGGCAACACAAAGACAATCATATGATTTCAAGTAAGTCTTTTGAGGCTGTTTGTGAGTTTTTGCTTTTCTGCATGTCTGCTCCCTCCCAGCTGGGGGTTGGCTGTTGGATGGAAAGGCCAACCACGTCACGGAAAAGCCCTGTCTCCGATCAGATGGGCTTAATATAAACCAGATTCGCTGAGGAGGAATTAAAGAGGCAGCCCGTAAGCGGGAGGGGATTTACTCCAGCAGAGCAGCTCAGTGTAGCACAGCCCACGGAGCAGAGAGCAGCACGAACCCGGAGCTGACGGCGCAGACGGACGCACACAAGTAAGGCTGCTCTGGCTACAGTGCCTTGGGTTGTGTGTCTGTGGGTTTGTTGTGGCTTTGTAGACCCACACAGCTAAGTGCAGTGCGTGCCGTCAAACCTGGGCTTGGACTGAGATGTGCAGGGGTGACTTAGAAGTGTTTGTCTCATTAGGGTTTGTTTAATGAAGGATGATAGCTTGTTAGGGAAGAAATCATGATATGTTCATGACCGCGACCGTGATTGTTTATTGGCAGTCATCATTTATTTGGGCTCTGATGTGTAACTGATTTGGAATTGCCTTTTCTCATCTGGTCTTTTCAGTGGGGAAGCTGAAAGAAAGTAATGCATCGTAAATAAAACTGCGGTTAATATTTGACTTGGTGAAGCGGGCTTTGCTTGCTGCCTAGTTTCTTGTCAGTTGTATTTCTTGTTGGCAAAGTTATTGCATCTGGGACTGTGCAAGTAATCTAGTTTTGCCACTAAGCACTGTGTGTCACAGAGAAAATACTGCGAGTGCTGTAATATGTTCAGATAGAAAGTGGCTTTGGTTTGCTTATTGTCTAGCCTGATCTACATTCATTCTAAGAAGTTTTCAGATAGCTTGTGTGAAAAGGAGTAGTGGTTTGTACATGTTGTTTTTATGTGTTGCTGTGCTTATTTTCATTCACCGCTTATTATTCAAGTTTGAGAGTTCATTTCATGGGCAGCTCTCCTGCATACTGACATGGAAAAGAGAGCTGATAAAATTCAGATACACTCCAAAAAGCAGAATGTCCGAATAACCATCACTCTGAGAACTGGGACGCATCAAAGTAACATTCCTAAAAATGGTAGCTGGTGGTCCATGAGAATGACATCACTGTGCTCTGCCTCCAACCAAGGCAAAATTAAGTTTGCTAATTTAAATGTAATTAGGGGCCATGCTAAAGTTGGAAGAGCTAACCTGTTAGCCAATTGTGCAATAATGAAGTTGCTGTAGTTGCAATAAATGAAGCATCTGTAAATCTGTAAATGAACTTTCTGCCAGTGCCACCTTCTGTAATGGCTTGAACTTACACCTCCTCTAAAAAGTCATTGGACTTGGTTGTGTCCCTGTTAGCAGACAGAAAGCCATTGTTTCAAGCTTGTCCTGACATGTCCAGATGAGACCCAAAGATGTGCTTGCTTTCATGGCTTTCCTCTCCTATGAGAGCTGTGTAAGGTTTTGAGTTCAATGGGTCCCTCTGCTTGCACCAGGAGGCAGGAGGGAAGAGAGCAGTGCCTGCAGGTGCTGCCCATCTCTTGACGGGAATACAGCCTTGTGTGAGCTTTGCTGAGTGCTTCCCTGCCCAGGCACTTAGCATTGCAGGAAGCGTGTACAGGCTAAAGAAAGATGGATAGGATTAGTGTATGGGGGTGGTATCATCCCTAGGAAAAAGCCTCTGACTCACTAGCTAGAAATATTCCTTTGTGTATTAGCAACTGCAAAAGAGTGTGAAGTCTCCTTTTTTGTTGTTGCATATTGGATCCCTGTAGAAGAGCAGGACCAACTGCTTTGAGTTAATAAGGTGTTGGTGCATTTGTAAGAATTTTGTGGATAAAGTGTGTGGCTTCCATATTTCTCAGCAGGGGTAAAAAAATGACCCTCAACAACGTTACCATGCGTCGCACCCACCACAGCAGCCTGCAGCAGCAACAGCAGCGATGGAGCATCCCTGCTGATGGGAAGAACCTGCTGGTCCAGAAGGACTCCAATGAGTACAACGCGCAGAAGCGATACACCATCAGCCCTGATGAATACTACAGAAGAAGCTGGTCCTCGGAGTCATCTGACTCTGTCATCTCCTCTGAGTCCTGCAGCAACTGCTACAGAGTGGTGCTGATAGGGGAGCAAGGTGTGGGCAAGTCGTCGTTGGCCAACATCTTTGCAGGGGTACACGACAGCATTGACAGTGACTGCGAGGTGCTGGGAGGTAGGTCACTATGCTCTGGGGTCTGCGTTTGCTTGCCATCAGCCATGGCAGCAGAAATTGGCATGGAAAATCAGAAAGGTCATTTAATCTAAAATTGACGTAGCAAACATCTGGATCTGATTGTCAAAACCAATTCCAACACATGCATCTCTCTTAAGAAAACAAGAATGAGCAAAACAAGCTACAAAGAGGATGATACTCTCTAACAACAACATAAAGCCTCTGTAAGGGAGCAATACAGATTCTCATGCTCTTTTGTTTCAAAGAATCTGTTGGAAGCTGCCATTCAGTATTCATTCTAGTCCAACTCTTGAGTCACCACAGGACCATCACCAGCTTTCTACAGGGCAAAGAAAAACTAGGACCTTTCCCTGTGGTCCACAAGAATGTAGCGCTCAGAAATAACATGTAATGAAAAATAAAAAAGCCCTATCCAATTCTCCAAAACATTTGCCATTGTCTGTCATCTCAGCCTTACATATAAATATATTGTGTCAGCATAGGCTGTAGGGAGTCTGAGCAAAATATGTCTACCCCTCATTTTATGTTCCTCTGTGTTGGTGAGGATTTTGAAACTTAGTGCCAAAGTCAATGCAGAAGGTGAGGCTGTGGCACCCAGCCATGAGGCATACTGTGTGAGCAAGGTGCTGTGGGTCATGCAGCGATGGAAACCTGCTGTGGTCCTAAGAACACAAGTGCTGCCATCTTGGGAACACTTGCAAGCTTCTGGCTGTTATTGCTGTTCAACACACACTGCTGTTCAACACACTCCTCTATCTGTTCCCATTGTGTTGGTGCCCGTGCTAGCATGGAGTGTTACTGAGCTTTTTTTCCAGCCTTCGGTGGAGCTTGGATGGGACAGCTTTTCTTGTTCTTATGCCAGAATTTGCTTTGCACGTCCTTGTCAGATGGTTTCCTTCTCCTTCATGGGAAACAGTATGGATTTTTCCTTCATTTGCACTCCCAGCAATATTGCTTGGAGTGTAGCCATGACAAGTTTTCAAGGCCAGGTTTATGGAAGTATCAGAAAACCTGCTGTTTTATTTTTCCTATTTTAATATCAACTTCAAATGAAGCATGAGATGAACTAATTGCTCACTTGCAGTCTGTTTTATATCCTATTGAAGTCCCATTGGATTGTCCAAAGTGCAAATAATTTCTGAGTATGACCATCTGAGGCACTGGAACAGGTTGCCTAGAGATGTGGCGGATGCCCTGTCCCTGGAGACATCTAAGGTCAGGCTGGATGGGGCTGTGACCAACCTGATCTAGCTGTAGGTGTCCCTGTTAATGGCAAGAGAGTTGGACCAGATGGCCCTTAGAAGTCCCTTCCTTATGATTCTATGATTCTCTGATCAGGGCAGAACATTTTCAAGTAGTGTGGTTATGTACTTCTCAACCTCTCCCTGTGTCACAGAGAACAAAGAAGTAGTCCTCTAAATGTTGTCCTCTGATGCAGATGGATCTTGTTCCCATGCCAATGCTTAATCAGTCAAAGAAACTATTCTCCAAACTTGAGCTTACAAACTGGAAATAAGAGATGATGGTTCCAGGACAGCAAATTCACAGAGGGAAAACAGCTGCTCTGAGGGATTAGTTTTGCAACCAGCTATAAGATTCATCTAACCCATGAATGCAGATGCTCCTCTTGATTAGCTTTGTACTTCGAATCCTTCCATTTTAAGCTGTGTCAAGCCTGTGCTCTTGTTTACAAAGTTTGATTTTATTTTAAATATAGGACATTTTTTGACTCAGACTTTTTCATGGTTGTAGATTCCTGGCTTCGAGGAAAGCCTGTGATTATAGTTTGGGGGAAAGTTCACTCTGCTAATACCTAGAAGAAACTGTATGAGGCAGGAGTTAAGGCATGGTCCTATCTACAAGCATGGCTGGAACAGATTCCTTACACAGTGCATGGAAAGATGCAGTACACTGAGAAGCCCTAAGCCCAGCATTGCTCACTGGTTGGAACACAAGACTAGAGAGGGATTCAAGCCTCATACTGCTCATCCAAATGCCCTTGGATCTGGGGGGAAGAAGGATTAGTATTTGAAGCGGAAACTAGACTGAGAATTTCACAGCAAGGATTCATTGTGATTGAGTGGGAACAGATCTCCAGATCTAGGCAGAACTTAGTAATGTGGTATTTATAATCTAGATATGGGTCCTTTTGGTTTCAGTACAAAATAAATACTGCTGTGGTTTGTTGATTGCTTTTCTTTTTGACATCAAAGGTAATGTTGGAAACTGTGAAATGGGGAAGAAATGGGATGCAGCAGTCATTTCAGTCTCTAAAACTCAACGGTTCCTGCCTCACAAACTGCCCTCTTTGCTTGGTGGGCTGTTAGCTGCATTGCTCTCAACTGCAGTGTCTGTTCACCCGTGAACTGTCCCTGCTAAAGTGAAAGCAAATATTTTCCATTACTTAGCCTCACTGGACTCTGCTACTCCCGTGGGGCAAATGTTCAGCCTTTGGTTATTTCTTCCACTGGTTCTATTTTCTGTCTCACATAAGATAAAGAAAATATCAACCAAAATAATGAACATCTCTTTTTCTGATCTTTCTATCTCCTTCACATATCATGGAAAGTAAGACAACCAGTAATGAACAGAAGGCAGGTTTAGTGCTGATGGAAATGTGGAAAGAACTGAACATGAGCCAGCACAAAACTTGGCTCACTAACTTGAACTGTGAAAAAATTATACTTAGTAAGCTATTTGTGGTTTTTTTTTTTTATAATGTACGTGATGTCACAAAATAATATGTTACCAATGTTTCTATTTTTTTCTTACAGAAGACACATATGAAAGAACCCTGATGGTGGATGGGGAGAGTGCAACGATTGTACTGCTCGACATGTGGGATAACAAGGTATGACATTTATTTGTATATACTAGTCAAATGCCAAAACAAAAGTACATATGAATGAGGGCTAGTATAAAAAGTAGTTATCTTTTGGGAAAGAAAATATGTCTTTCTATACTTCAGCATCAGGGAAAACACAGCATCAATATCCTCCCCATAGCAAACCAGGCATGCATAACGACTGTAGTGTGAGGCTGAGAAGAGCAAACCTTCTTTATTTTTTTAATGAAAAAACAAAACATTCAAGCCATTTTCTAAACACTGTTCATTCCAATCTAAATCCAGTATAATGAATTATCAGGGGCAAATTTCACCCTCCTTTATGCTGAAGTATTCATGTGGTCACAGCTTTGGAATTGCTTTTAGTACAACTGTGATTCAAACCATATCCAGTGCAGTTACAGCAGGAATGTGTTTAGATTCTCCAATGTTATATTTTCTAAGCAAAATCTGCCCTGGGCATAATGATGTCTGACTGTTTGCTTTGAACAGCGTGAAGGAGAATGGATTCGAGACCACTGCATGAAAGTGGGAGATGCCTACTTGATTGTCTACTCCATCACAGACCGAGCAAGCTTTGAAAAAGCTTCTGAACTCAGAATACAGCTCCGCAGGGCTCGGCAGAGAGAAGATATTCCCATTATTTTGGTTGGCAACAAAAGTGACCTTGTCAGGTGCCGCGAAGTTTCAGTAGCAGGTAAGGGAAATGATGAGGATAAAAACCTTGTAAGCGTAAGAGCCACACAATAGCTGTTGAACATTACAATGGTTGGAGTACACTGTGATCAGGACCAGGCAACAAAAGAGCAATAAAACAGAGGGCTGAAAGAGAGGACAGAGGGCCGGGAAAGGTCTGCCAAGTCTTTAAGTCTCCACTAGCTGCATGTCAGATAATCTCTTTCCCAAATTTAAATTCCTTCATAAAAACAGCTTGAATTTTTTCCTTTCCAGCTTCTCGTGTAAGACCACTTAGATTGAGCTGACCACAGGAGATTGAGCTGAAAGCTGGGAACAGCTTAGGTTTCCAATTTCTGCTGCCAAAGATTATCTCCTTGTTTAACCAGGTCCTCCTCTTATCTGAAGTTTTACTCCCTGATGAATTAAAATTCTCTCTCACCCTTCATTTCACTGGCCTGGTCAGGTGCTGCACAGCCTTTCAGGACAGATCTGTCTGGTGCCTTGCTCTGAGATGCTAAAGCAGCCATCCCTCTGCTACATGCGAATGACTAAAGAGCTTGTGCTGTGCTCCCAAAGCTTGAGCAGTCCTAAGCCCAGAAATAGGAATAGAAAGATACCTGGGAAAGCTACTGCTGACCCTCAAGCTCTTCAGACAGTAGAATCTCTTCTTATGCAGACTTCCCCAAGGTTTAGGTGACATAACACATGGAACCTCATTAGATAATCTCTTCTTGGCCAGAGTACACAGGAAACCTGGGTTTCTTGGCTCAATGTTTTCTTCTCTCTGCAGCTATCTTGCCTATTTCCCAATTGATCTAGACTTTTGTTTCACTGGGATAGGTTCCTCTGTTTGCTGTCAAGGTTGCTCCAAGTGAAGGATTTGAACAGAGGTAGCTCATCAGGAAGCCAGAGATGACAATGCTCCTTCTCATGTCTCTCTGGCTTACTTGAAAAGTCCTCTGAAAGATTTAGCCTTCCTGGCAATGAGTTTCCAGCAAGTTAGAAGACAGCATGAATTGGCTTGCATGTTAAAGACATCTGCCAGGGCTAGTTTATACTTAAACAGTTTGAGATAAGAACTGTGATTTCAGATATACCTCTGAAGTTATGGACACAGTTCTGCCTTTAAGGATTTGGTACTTGTGATTGTTCACACCAAGTCTGGTGTTGTTTGAAGACCCTGGATTGTACACGTGGTCTATGGAGGGTGCTTGGGCCCTGCCTCCTCTGCTAATGAGAGCTGTGCTGGGCTCATGAGGGGCGCTGCTGTCACCCTTTAATGTGACTTGTGGAAGTCTGCTCGTATGACGACCAGGTGATTTTGAGTCATGGCTGACGTCTCCACCCCGTCAGTGCATGTCAGCCAGCTCCCTCCCTTCACAGCCAATGGTGAGAACCAGCCTTCTTCAGGAGATTGGCCTCCCTCACTGCCAGGGGATTGTGACACAGAGCAGATGAATCACAGCCTACCAGGCAGCATTAGATGATTAAAGACTTATCCGTGGCTATATTAGGCTTGAGGGATTCCCCTGGTGCCACTGACTACCCCCTTGTGACAGCCCACAGCCATATTGCTTCTTTCTGGTTCATGGCATTTCATGACCGATCCCCGTTGTGATTTTGCAGAGGGCCGAGCGTGCGCTGTTGTGTTTGACTGCAAGTTTATCGAGACCTCGGCAGCCGTGCAGCACAACGTGAAAGAGCTCTTTGAAGGCATCGTGAGGCAAGTGCGGCTCAGGAGGGACAGCAAGGAAAAGAACGAGAAGCGGCTGGCTTACCAGAAACGGAGGGAGAGCATCCCGAAAAAAGCCAGGCGGTTTTGGGGCAAAATAGTTGCCAAGAACAACAAGAACATGGCCTTCAAACTCAAGTCCAAGTCTTGTCATGACCTATCGGTACTTTAAGAATGTTGGACTCTGCCAGAGCTTGTGGCATTTTGTGGACATTATCGAACTCTGTTGTGGGAAATAATCTATATTAGATTGGGCTATGAAAATGACTTAGATTCACAGTTGTGATTGTGATGATACGTGCTGACATAAGAACAGCACAGTGCATGGAAATATCTCTCTTTCATTTTCTTTGGTAGTTTTGTAAGAAAAGTATAAACCCGAATGACCCAAAATTGTGCTGGGAGAGCATTCCGGAATATACCTATTTCTTCTCCACTCACCTTTGGATAATAGCTTACGAACCTCAAACTGTCATGACTTGGGAAGTCAATACTACGCTCTTTACTCTTTCTCACTGTAATTACTTGTTTAATTTTTATTCTTTTTCTTTTTTGAAAATTGTGTAAAGAATTGAGGAACTGACTAGGCATTGATCCCTCGCCAATTGGCTGGTCAGGCTTGAGCACCCACAGCTGAAAATATGCATTGTTGTAGAATAGCCATCCAAACACTTCTTTTTACTATTTCAAGGATTGGTTTCAATGAGTTCACACATCTCTTACTTTGAAAATATTTAAAGGAAAAATCTTATAGTCAAATAAATTTTCCTCTCATATTTCTATGTTAGGGGCCTGTTTAAAACTCATAGTCAAAATAAAATTAAAGCACAAGCTTAATCAAAGTACATCAAGTGCAGGATGCCAAACCTTTATAAATCACCTGAGCTTTTTTAAGAAACCACACGGACTTCTTGTATCCAGTCTTGGCCTTTCTCTATGCCAGAGCTATGCTGTATTTATTGTTGTGCAAAATAACAAGCATTTTAATGTTGAGGGGAAATGTATTTATTACCAAGTTTCTTAAAGAATAATGTTAATTTTATTACTGTTTTCTATCTAATACCTTTTTTCAGATATGCAAGTTTTTACTTACATGCCTTGTAATAAAACAAATAAAATATATGACTGCCTTTGAGACTCAGTGGGAAATCCCTGATAATCCTTTCAAGTTGAGAAAAATATTTTGAATGCTTGGGAAGATTCCTGCCTGACAAGGACGGGGAGGATTCCTTGTGTCTCTGAACACAGAGGCTACTTAACAACCCAGAGCCACTAAGCAAGGATCACCTGCAGTCTCAAAGCTATTTGTGCTCCCTCGTGTGCAAATAGGTTGAGGTGCCAAAGATAAAAATAAGCCATTCTTAAAAAAATGTATGTGTCCCTAAGTCTGAAAGCACTTCAGAACCAGCAGCTTGCTTTTTGGGTCTAAATAAAGCAAAATGCTACGTTTGAGTTAGATGCCCTAATCTTCAGTTTATGTTGGACATAATGATGTTAGCACAGATTTCCCTCCTGACTATGCCAGTTTATATGGGCACTCCTCAGAGTTTCAGGTAGATGTAGAGTCATTCTGTTTTACCAACAGATAGCTCAGAAAAGTCAGATCTGCAGCCTGGCAGCTCATTTTCATTGTGGATGAATGCAAGAAAAGGAGACACAGTAGGATGAAGACTGCCTTCCACATTTCAATCTGTGCAGCTTTTATCCACCAAATGCTCTGGTAAGGAAGGAGCTTGATATGATGTAAAATATCACACTGCAGGATGGCTCTGTGCTCATGCAGCATTCAGATCTTCCTGGAAAGGAATTTTGAATTTAGAACATGTTGATATGAGGAGAAAATTATATTTTGAATAGACAAAATCCCCGTTCTTGGGTTTTGAACGAGCACTTCTGTTTTGTCAGCATGTAATTTGAGGTTGATTCAGAGCGGACTAGAGAATACAGCTTACTCCAGTATAAAATTTCTTAACTTTGAAGCTATCTTAATATTGCCCCTGTTCATGGGCACAAATTAAACAGATGTTTATTTTCAAGAGATGGGAGGGAGGCTGAATGCAAGGAGGACAATTTCCTAGCTTGTTGCTGTATCTGTCAGGCTATGGATCCTAAAGTTCTAACCCAAGCAGGTTCTGAAGAAAATTTAAACATCCATGCTAATCATATAGCCATCTGTGTTCACAGCATGGTTAATGCAAGGCATCATAATAACTTGGAGTTACGTAGTAAGTTTTCATACCTGATTCCTCTGAATCAGAATAATGAAATTTCATTTTGAAAGAAAATTTTCTTAAATCAAGTTTTTTTATTTGTTGGCCTTTAAAATAATCTTTGTGTTTTCAAGCTTTTCTCTGGATCAGAAATCCCATAGGTCCGTTTTAAAAGCAGAGCAGTCGTGGCGATGCAGTGTGTTTGTTCCTATGGTGGAGCAGCCACCAACAGCCATGGAACAGTCATACACAGCATGCCATATCTCTGCATCATTCCCATAGCCAAGAGGAGCAGTCAGCACTATAGGTCTGTCTCCTGGGATAGCTGCCAGACTGGGACTGGTCCACCTTCTTAGTATGGTGCTGCCTCCAGACTGAAGCACTTATGTGCTCACTTGTACAGGACTGAAGCACTTAGGTGCTCCACACTGCACATCCCAGTCCACCTGACACTCACCCTCTTGCTCAGTTCTGCATTATCAGGAAGAGATTCTGGGCATGGAGGAAGCTATAGGGTGAAGAACCGCTAGCAGCAGCACTAGCTTAGAGGGTTGTTGCTTCAGTTCACTGAGGTGTTGGAGTGTGTTACTGTTTGTTACCTCTGGGTGTAGAGTGGGAAGGCTGGTGCTGAGCATCTACACGCTTCGGGGATTTTCTTCCTTTGGATCAGGCCTGGTCTTGTCCTATGGGACAGAGTGCCCACCCAGGACTGCAGTGCATTTGTTGCACTCCTGAAGGACCCTGAGTTTCACATGAAAAGCCCCTTGCTGCACAGCCCCAGCAATTATCAAATCCACCAGATTATCAGAATGCTCACAATACGTAGCAGCTGGTGTACGTAAAATATCTAATTAATACTAGTCTAATCTGCAATGCTGACATTTCCAACCCTAAATATCCACAGGCCCGCTGTTCATCTCAGATGCGAGTGTCCAAAACCATGGAGCAGATCAATCAGTGATTCTAATCTCTGCCCTATTTATTAAGTCAGGGCTGCACTGACAGGTCCTAATGTAATAATTGCAGTGTCGGGCCCAGAGATCTGGCAGTAGCTGTGGAATACATGAGTCACAGCAGTGAGCACACTGAGGCCAAAAAGGCAAAACTCACTGAGTCCAAACAAAATAAAACAAATAGAGAGAGAAAAAAAGCCTAAGAACACGCAAAATACCAATTATAGTGTAATAGCTCTTACAAAAATCTCTTTTTTTTAAGAAGGCAGATCTGATCAACAAGAAGAATTAGGAGGCATGTCCAGCCTTTAACTAATTTAATCATGATAGTTTTACTGCAAGAAGGAAGATTTACTTATGCATTGTAATAAGCTAGATGCTGAAGAACTGTTATTGTTAGGACACTACATATGTGCAGGTTTTCCATTGCATTCAGATCTTGCAGAATTGTTAATGCAGTTTAGTCAATTAAAAGAATACCATTTGCAATAAAATCAGCAGATACAATGTGGATTTAACTTTCACATATACAAGTTTGTCAACATCGGTTCCTTCAAAAGCTTCAAAGACCATGGACCACAGTTACCGCTCTTGGACTGCTTTGGAGTGTAAGTACAAATGGGAGAAGGGCTCCTGTCAGCAGCAGTCCCAGTGATGATATGAGCTACAGAGGGCTGCAGCAGAGGAAGGAAGCAGTAGAGGAAGGAAGCAGATGTTTTCTATGCACTATTGCCTCTACGATCACAGATGACCCTTCTTGCCCTCTACAAAGGCTTTTTAAGGAAAGCACTCAGAGAAGAGAGGAGATGGTAAAGAGGGTAAGTGATGGATCCCACACTTAGGTCACAACAAACCCATACAGTGGTGTAGGCTTGGGGAAGCAACTGGAAAGTTCTCAGACAAAAAAAGACTTGAGGGTGCTGGTTGGCAGCTGGCTGAATGTGAGCCTACATTGTGCTCAGGTGGCCAAGAAGGCTGATGGCATCCTGACTTCTATCAGAAATAATGTCAGCAGAACTAGAGAGGTGATTGCACGCAGCACTGGAGAGACCTCACCTCGAGTACTGTGTTCAGTTTTGGTCTCCTCACTACAAAAAGGATACTGAGTTGCTTGAGCGTGAGCAGTGGAGCTGGTGACAGGACTGGAAAACTAGGGTGTGAAAGGGAACCCAGGCTGTTTAGCAGAGAAGAAGAGGCCAAGGGAGGCCCCCATCACTCTCTACATTTCCCCGAATGGAGGTTGCAGGATGCAGATGCTAGTCTTTTTTCTTAGTGACAAAGTGAGGAAAATGCCTCAAGTTATACCAGCGCACGTTAAATTGGACATTAGATATAATTTCTTCAGAAAGATGGCGGTCAAGCATCAGAACAAGCTTCCCATAGACTGTCATCCCTGGAATTATTTACGAGTCATGTGGATGTGGTGTTTAGGGTTGTGATTTAATGATGGGGCTCAGTAGGCCAGGCTGATAGTTGGACTTGATGATCTTGAAGGTTTTTAGAAGTTAAATGATTCTATGAATTTCTGAGTACTAGTAGCGTTTTATTGATGAGATCCCCAGACAAGTAAATTCTTGAATCACCAAAAGTGTACTCTGCACTCATTCCTTCCAACAACTCTGAAGGCTGCAGAACTAAACACACAAATAATTTCCACATTTGACCTGCAAATGCTTTTACTTACACAGGAGGTAAGATGTGCAGCTTCTCTTCCAGTTGTCTTTTCTGGGCTTACCAGAGGCCATTGCTCAGTGCAGAACTGCAGGCTCGACTGTGCTCTGCACACTGCTGGAATTCATCAGATATATCTCCACATACACAAAACAGTATTTAATAAGACTTGCCTTCCTTGTCCACAGTCACCTTCTACTCTAGTTCAGTGTAGTCATACAGGTTTCTTTGGTTTCTTTGGTGCTTATCTACTTGATGGACTCATGCAGTACAAAGTATGTGGCAACACCCAAGGTATATGTGGCTATGTTCAAATTACTCCACCAGCATTTTTCAATGTGTGAGACTGTGATATATTTATACATTGACCTTTAGGCCTCTCAGTGTGGCCTCCTCCTGTTAAAACAGGAAATGTCACAGCTATGTGACACTTTTCACTATGTTCTAGAGCAGCTGTGGAGAAGTCTTGCTCCTGCCATCACATCCAGTAGGGACCATGGGTTGGTGAGCAGCAGCTGTATGGACCCAGGGCTGGGGGGCTAATGTGCGTAACCTGACATGAAACCTCCCCATGTGCCCTTCCTCCCAGTGCTCTCACTTTAGAAATCTCCCACAGACATCAAGGCAAACAGAAGCTCCTCCATCAGTGGCCATCTCACCTGCAAATATCTCTACATTTATCTTCTGATGTCTCCATTCTATCCCTGGAATTGTTCAAGGACTGTGTAGATGTGGCCCTTGAACAAGGGTTAGTTGGGATGGGTTGATGGTTGGACTAGATGATATTAGAGGGCTTTCCCAACCCTTGCAATTCTGTACTTCTAAGATATCAAAGCAATGGCTTTCTTGCCTAGAGACACTGAAAATCAGTGTACTAATTACTTGTGACTTTAGCTATCAGATAACAAGAACAATGCACCCACAAGAGAGCACACCAGTCCTGGGTAACTTGCTTTGCTGTGCCTGCCTGCCTCATCACCTGGTTAATAATTTGCTAAGGAAATGATTAGCGCAGAACACTTCCTCTAGGTTTTGAAAATTATGCCTGAGTAATTTTACAATGAAATTATTTTCTCATCTCTGCAGTGCAGGGTGAGGGAGCTAAGCAACCGCCTCTATGGAGGAGAGATCTACGGCTCCTCTCAGCTTTGCCTCTCTGACACTGTCTGATTTTTGCTGAATAACTGAATGGCTCAACTTCTGCTGATTTCTCAACAGGTTTTCCATGGCCAGTATGTTATTTCTGTGTCGTAATTCCTCATGTTCAATATCTTTCAATCAACAGGTCTTTGTATGGTTGCATTCAGAAGCAAACTGCTGGAATCCAGTTGGGATGCTCTCTTAGCACCCTTGGCAGCATTTTGCCAAGCTACTTTGGAGCTCCCCATCCCCACTAGGATATGCTCAAAACACTGTGGCACATGGGTTCCTAAAGAGAAACTACCGCAGCACCTGTGCTGTGGCTAGGATATGTCCTGGGAGTGGAGCTGTGCATTGTGGCTGTATTGAAACTACACATCATAAAAAGCAAATACAACTTGGCAGGAGAATTCTGGGCTCCCATCCATGACCCAGATACCTTAGGCTTCAGAGAGAGAAAGTGCAGATAGAGCTTGCAGTAAATAAATCTGAGGATTGGAAGGGTGATGGGATAAATGTGTTGCTTTCACATCCCAGGTAAGTGCTCTATCCATATAGAAAGCCCTCCTCTGATATTCTTGTCAAAGCACATTGATATTTTTTGTTAATAAATTTCAGATTGCCACTGCAGAATTATCAGCATGATGCTTAAGGACCCAATTTTGAAGAAATGCCCTACTGCTTTGGTCTAGAGCTGCTTCTCACCCCATGCTCTATCTGACTGGGGGAAGAAAAGTGACAGCAGGACATGCTGTTGAAGGATATTGCCTATGGGCTTTTATCAACAATATCTTTGCACTCACCTTTTCCACTGGCTTTATGAATCTGAAAATATCGATCACTTCCCCTTTATCCTTTAACTAAACCAACTGTAGTGTCCCAAACTTTTAATCTCTCATCTAAAGGAGCTGCTCCAACTGCTTACCCATGTTTGTTGTCTTTCTCTGTTCCTTCTCTAACACAACCCTACCTAAAAGGCAAAGGCTCCAGCACTATGTGCTGCTAGGATTTGAATAGTGACAAAGCATCATTTTATTTCCTGCTTTCAGTATCATTTCTAATTGGATCCTGAGTTGATGGGGTTTTTTGTTTGCTCGTGGGTTATTGGTTTTTTTTTGCATTTTTGGCTGTCATTGTAAAATGAGCCAATGTTTTTGGACAATTATTTGTCATCTGATATTTTTTTTACTCACTGATTAGTTTTTACAAAATCCTTCATCACCAAAAATAGTTTATACTCAAAAATATCCTTCTTTTAAATGCACCACAGACTTATTTAATGCATTACTTTGAAAACAACCAAGCAAATCATACTGTACAGTCCTCCAAACTTGGGACTTAAATGCGTATTTGGTTGCAGTGTATGACTCCTATATTCTGAGTGTTGCAAAACTTGCTTTTGTAAGGATTATTGGATCAAGACCTTTTTGTAGACCTTTTCACATGGAAACCTGAAAAGAAGTTGGTGAAAGCAGCTCTTTCAACCCTGCTAGCATCTGGCATTATGTCATAATGAACACAAGGAGGGATGCCTGCAGCCTGCGTTTGCAAATGTTTGCTTAGGCAAATGGTCCAGTGAATATAATTCAAACAAATGGTACTTGCAGAACTAGGGAGCATCTTTTCAGAAGATGGATCTGTTGTTTTTCATGTGACTAAAAAGTTATGTCATTCTTCCACGTGAATAGGAAGTACATCATGGTTTTGTGTGATTCATCAGATACTTTCAGTATGATGTACTCTTATCTCTGTTGGGTGGACCTGGAACTGTCCTGCACTTTGGCATGCACTGAAACAAGATACTGTATTGAAACAAAATACAGACTTTTCTCTGGACAGCTCAGAGCAGGAGGCACACTGGGTGGAGAAAAACGAAATGAGCAAGTATAATTTTCTACTCAGATTTTCTGGGCAGCCACTTCCCTTCCATAACTTGCTGTTCACATTACCAAAGTCCATTTAAAATATCTCTAAACCATGAAAAAAAGCATATAGATGCACCAGTTGACTCACGTTTGCTTTGGAAGAGTAATTTCATGCATAGAATTTGTTTGGAAAGAGGCCGCTCTAAGGCTACAGGGTGACATCCTAATTTTATTCCTGAACATGTCCTTGACTTCAGATCCAATTATAGACAGGTTAACAAGCATGTATCTCATTTTGTCCTCTGCATTCTCAGAGAGATACTGCTTTCTTTTCTAATACATATGGTTGAAGGATGTCAGTTGGAATGTTTTTGCAGGATTCAGTGCTGCCTTTTGGGAGGCAGTAGGTGGCCTCCAGCCCTGCCAGCCCCCCAGAACATCACACCCACTTGCCAGGAACTGGAGGATGATAAGAAATGTGGACTCTGTCATAGGGAGACTGAGGACTTCTGGAGCTGCCAGCCGGGAGAGGTGCAGGCAAAGCTTGCCATGGTCCAGCTCCGTATTTGAAGGCCATTACTACAATGGTTTCTACCTGCTCTTTGATAGAACTCTTGAGCAGAAGAGGGAAATGGCCAGAATGCTTTATATCCATAAAAGGACTCTTGCTGGCTTTAAATGTTTGGCTCTGGAAGGCAGTACTTGCTAGGAGTACCATACTGACATCTGCATTGCTGGCAGATGGAACTTGCTACAAGCTCTGCTGCTGAAGTACACCCTACTAGTGACCGATTTGGCTTCTGGGGTGGTAGCCTGGAGGGGAAGGATACTTGTACCCAGCCTTACTATGGCAATCAGATATTTTTTTACAGCAGTCTTTTCTGATATATGCTTTGTTCTAGAGGAAACCTTTCCTCAGAACTGAGCACGCTCTATCACTGTGCATTTACCATAGTGGTTTTGGCTGTGCTTGGCAAAGTTTTTGCCAAAGTTTTTTAAAATAAAAGAAAACTAACAAGCAAACTCTTCCTTCTTTAGTTAAAAAAAGAATTTAACATGACTGTAGACCTGCGTATTTAAGATGTATACATTTAGAGCATAGAGATTTTGAATCTGAACTGTAAGATTAAAAATTGCGTGACTTCAGAAGCCACATTATTACGTGCATGCAATGTGTGTTTGAAGCAGCTGCAGAAATATTAACCACTTTACAGAAGTAGAGTGTAACAGTCCACTATTGACGCACATGTTAATGTTGATCATAAATAGCACTCAGTCTATCTCAAGGAAATGAAACAACTTCAAATCAAGAATAAAAAAAGCCACAGTGTTTCTAATGGGACTGCTCTGTCTGTGAGCATTTCTGCATGAGAAGACATAGTCGAGGCCTCTGTGAGCAGCGCCTGTGGCATTCCTGTGGGCACAGCACACGGCTACCACCCAGCTCTGCTCCTGGGCTGTGTAAGTAACACCAGTGTTGCTCTTTCCCTATGGCTTCTGTCTCTGTTCTGGTCATTGCTATCTTGCAACAGAACTTGGTATCAAAAGCTAGCAGCACAGTAGGTGCAGCTGAAGGTGATGCCCAACCTACTGTTCACCATTCAGCAAGTGCAATGCCAGCCTCTGGCTCTGACGGCAGCTGGAAGGTGACCCCTGCTGGTCCCTGCTTGGGCAACAAGGCATGGAACGACTATAGCTCTTGTCAAAAGGGCAAAGAGGGAAGGACCTTGAGGGGTGTACAAGAAGTACTGCTGTGCTTGGAAAGAAAAACAAAGGAGTGAGCCAGTGACTTGCTGGCATTGAATTCTTCCATGCCAGTATAATCAAAGCACTTGAGAAACTGTATTTTCTTTCCTTTCATTTGTCTTTGCCTTTGCTTGCCTTTCGCTGTGAGTCTTCTCTTTCTGACTGCATGTAATAAGAGTTGAATGGAACCACAACACAACCAGCCAGAAATATTCCTTTCTGCCTATGAGAATAATAACACAATTATAGAAATGATATAAATGATTTGAATTAGTGGCGATGTGCAGGGCTGGCATCCAGCTCTGAAGTGATATGGCAGCAGCAGCAGATGAAGGTGAGAGCAGACTTGCTCTATACAGCAGCCCACTCAGCACTTCCATGCTGGCTGCGGTGTGACAGCAGTACCCAGGGTGTCACCAGTGTGACCAGTCCCTCCTGGGAGCCCTCCTGGGGGCACACTGGAGGGTCAAAGCTCTTGTCCTCAAATCTAAGTTCTCTTTCTCATAAAATGATGTATCAGCCATATATCCAGAAACACTGTCCCTACTCTTAGATAGGTTCAACACTGAAAACCAGCCATGTGCTAGGTGGTACAAGCCAAGAGTGGGTTCCCAGTGATCAGCTCAGCTCCAGCTTTCAGCATTCAGCAGAAATCCCCATAAAGGCAAATCTTGATAGCAGCTGGTGCTGCATGGCCATTAATGCTTTTGTGTAGAACATATACACAGCGGTCACTGTTGTCTAAATACAGAAGCTAAAGTCAGCTACAGAAATTCCCAATGGCAAGAAACTATATTTCGGGGAGATCTATAATAAAATCTTAGTTGTAGTTTTAATTTCCAGATTGGATAAAAATTAACACCAAAAATGAACAGCCTTACTACATATGCATGGAACTGTGCTAAACATAAGCAATGTTTATATTAACCTTATAAGAGGTGAAGAACTAACGTTTACAAATAAACTAAGACCACGTGCATTTACAAGTTATATGAAGATCTTTATTATTTATATACAATAATGGTTCACTATGTAAATAGAAATTATTAACATTTCTGTAACACGCCGTCCCACGTTTCAGTCAGAGCATTTAAATTAGGTCAAATACTTGCAACTGCTTAAGAAATTGCTTTCCATTTTGCAAGTAACCTGGAAAATATCTGCACAGAAATACACATACCTAACTTCCATACTAGATAGATATTGAAAGCAAAGAAAAGCAAACTTAAAAACATCAAGGCTGACTAGGGAACATATAAACAGGAGGGGGAATGGCTGTTTATGAGGGTGAATAGTGATAGGACAAGGCGGAATGGTTTCAAACTGAGAGAGGAGAGGCTTAGGTTAGATATTAGGAGGAAGTTTTTCACACAGAGGATGGTGACACACTGGAACAGGTTGCCCAAGGAGGTTGTGGATGCCCCATCCCTGAAGGCATTCAAGGCCAGGCTGGATGTGGCTCTGGGCAGCCTGGTCTGCTGGTTGGCGACCCTGCACACAGCAGGGGGTTGAAACTGGATGATCATTGTGGTCCTTTTCAACCCAGGCCATTCTATGATTCTATGATCCTGTGATTTTAGATTACAACAGAAAGTCTGCAAATGTGATTTAATTAAACAGGATTCCATAAGCAGCAAATGAAAAAAAAAACAAAAAAATAAAGACAATAAAGTTGCTTATCTCATACTCACTGATGTTAGTTTAATAAAAGATTACAGAAGTGGGAAGTAAGAATAACTAGTGCTCTGTAGAAATTAACCATAAAATTCTTTTGTAGTCAAACTACATGCTCACAAGTCCAGGTTTTATTTTCACATAAAGTAAAATACAATTATCAAAACATGCTGCTGTTGGCATGCTGTTTTTAACACATAACAAGAACACAAAATGCTACCAAAGCTTTGTGTTTGCATATTTCTTTTCAAGTTAAGATTTTTCTGGAAGAAAATGGGTTCTTAACCTAATGGGGATTTAAAACAACCTGACTTGCATTTTTGAAGTAAAGATAATACAATTCTGAGCAAAAGAAAAAAAAAAATTAAACAGAAAACCATAAATGTTGAGAAAATTAATAAAAGCTTCAGTGTCTGACAAAGGTGGCATTGCAGTTGATGCTGTTGCAGATTTAGAGAGGATTCATCCACAGCTGCCCATTACCCTGGAAATCATAGGATCATCAGATTTGGAAAAGGCCACGAAGATCACCTGATCAAACTGATCCAACACATCCCACTGTGCCCACTGACCCACGTCCCTCAGTGCCACATCCACGTTTCTCAAACCAATGACAGTGACTTCCCACCTCCCTGGGCAGCCTGTTCCAATGCATTACAGCCCTCCCTCACAGCAGAACTCAGGAACATGTTCACATGTCTCAGCCACTGTGGCACAAAGCACTGCACGGTGCTGTGAGTGAAGTTGATATCAACGTAATACGACAGCGTTTGCCTTAAAATAGCTGATGTTCGAAGGGAACACCCCACTTTCAGTGCAGGCAGCTGGGATGAAGAGTGTGCACAGCAGCACTCACCTGGGAATGAATTCCTAAAGCATGGCCACTAGAAGAAAAGTAACAGAAGCCTCCTGGACAACTTTTATTTGTTTCTAAGTATGCACTAATCACTTCTGCACAAACAATGCAGCATATTAATCTAAAGATGTAGACTAAGTAGACTAAGTCTAAAACAAATTTTGCAAAAACCTAAAGACCAACCTAGAAATGAGAATGTTTCCAAAACAAATAGAAGTATGGTTAAACATATTGGGGCAACAAAGAGTCTAAAGTGCCACACCCTGCCCTCATTACATCTCTCCTCTTTGTGATCTTGTCACAATTGCTTGCAGGAGCATCAGAGGCACTGGACATGCACTGCTTCTCTTTCTACATACAATGTTCACTGTGCTGTGTAACTTAGCAACAAAAGTCACTCGTAAGAATTTACTACCAACATTACTATTTCATGAACATAACTCAAAGTCCTTACACTGGTAACAGATTTTTATCCTTTAGATTAGCTAAAGACAGCAGCTAAATATCTGCGGTTCCAAGAAGCATAGAATCAGAGAAACATAGAATAGTTTGGTTTGGAAGAGACCTTAAAGCCTACTCAGCTTCAACCCCCTGCCATGGGCAGGGCTGCCCCCCACCAGCTCAGGCTGCCCAGGGCCCCATCTAACCTGGTCTTGAATGATTCCAGGGATGGGGCACCCACAGCTTCTACAGGCAGCTTGTGCCAGGACCTCGCTGCCCAAGAGAAGAACTTCCCCCTGACATCTAATCTAAATCTCCCCTCCTTTAGTTTAAAGCCATTACCCTCTTGTCCTAGAGAGCTAATTCATTTGAAGAATATGCAGAAAGTTCAAAGCTGTATTTTTGTTCTCCCAGTGCACTGCATCGAATGGTCACACATTTTGTTTTCTACGAATATGTGATAAGTTCTCTTTAGTTCAAAAAAGCATAATTTCCATAACTATAAAGAAATATCGTGAGTCACACAGCAAAAGAAGAATACAAGGACATTCATTTGTGGTGGCATCATTACTTAGATCTTTCTAAACCCATCATTGTATTCTGGGGCCTGAATTTATTTATTTATTTATTTATTTTTGCATTGCTGAAATAGGCAGCAGCACTTATGTTTGTAGAAGGGAGATAAATTTTCTTAAAGACATCTTGCAGAACTGCATGAGTTCAGGTCTACAACATGCTGAGAACTCCTAAAACACATTACCCGAATGTGAATGTATTACTAACCAATAATTGATAAAATTTCACCAGTATCCCAAGAACTGCTGCTTTCACTCACCACTTACTGGGGATCCATAAAAATGAAGAAGTTGAGGCAAATAGTACCTCAGCAACCTGATTTCTGTTTAATAGGTGTGCTTCTAGGCACAGGTCTCCCTTTGGACTGGGAGGAGAATGTGCCATGGCAGCGAGCTCATCGGGTGCTGGGTGCATGTTTGCTCAGCCCTGCCCTGCTGTACCTGCTCTGGGGATATGGCCTGGGAAGTAGCTATGCAGACAGAAAGTGCAAACCTGAAAGCAGACTAGAGATACTGCCATGAGTCAAACTGATTGCAACGTCTCACTGAAGCATTTGCGTAAAAGGAAACAGCTTTGCACTTCTGTTGCTTCAGTGAAACCTTAGCCTTGTGGCTGGGCTCCCAAGAAGGAAGTCTGTCTTGCCTTTCTGCTGTCTTCAACCACAATATTAATGCCTGAATGCACAACATTTAGTTGCAACTTTGTTTGTCCTGGGTCACTGTGGTCTAGGATGTATGTTGACACTGGGAACGTAGGGCAGCACCTCTGCACCTCTGCACCTCTGCTCACGGGCACTGCAATATCAAAATCATGGCTTATCCTCTATTTGAATTAAACTTGAGATACAACAAAGTCAGATGTAGATCTAAACTGATGGATTTTTCCTACTGACTTTTAACTTGAAAGTTATATGACAAGCAAGTTTGAGACTTTAAGATAGGAGATGGGGAAGAGCGTTGAGTCATACTATTTCAGTTAAGGTCAAGAAGCAGAGGTATACCTTCAGGGAACCATTTCCATATAAGTCACAAATGAGGCAGAGAAAGAGCTAAAATGGTCACATGGCAGTCTTTGAAAGTACAGAAGAAGTGAACACAAAGTACATAAGCTGATAGCCCAATAGCACTGCTGTTTAGTCACAGAAGCAGTCCCTTGGGGTCCCAGCTTGTACATGGCGTGCCAAGGAAAGCTGGTTATCCACTGCTGGCAGGAGTTGAAGCTATGTGGTATTTATGGCATTTTCTATTCTAAGCAGAGGAATTAGTATTTTAAATAATATTAATCGTGGATGGCTGCAGTGCATGTGCACGGTTCTGTCTTGCAAACAGTGAACCTTATCTTCCGATGGCTCATCCAAGCAACTAGGCTTTAATCACAGAAACAGATAATTAAACTGAAATGAGATAATTTATTTTTGTCTTGGCCTCTAATGCATGTAATATTCTTTCAAATGGATATATTCAGTCTCTGCATTGATCCAGATCTCAAGAAGGCTCAGGTCCACTTCTAGCTCTTCTGTGCAAGTCCATCACGCTTCCAATGGAAGGCACTGCTGCAGTCAGACCTTGTGGTCCTGCTGAGATGGGATTAATGGAATTGATGTGTGACTTAATTTTCCAGCAGGGATTACATTTGTGCCCATCTGGCAGTTCTTCAGAAAAGATGTGCAGACAGAGTTGAACTGATCTCCTGCTGCTTTTATAGTCTAGGCAAAGTGAGAGTTAGTGAAGTCTCAGGCAGAAACTTATTTTGTACTCAGAGGTGTACAAGTGGGAGAAGGACAAACAGCATCAGCTTCCAGCTGCAGAACTGAGGTCCAGCTGCTTGTGTTGGTTTTTGAAAAATATGTTCCGTTTTTCAGGCTTACAGCAGAGCTGTGGGACTTGGGGCTGCCCAGCCACTGCAGATGGCAGTGTACAGTCCAATGTATTTTGGCTTTTTTTTGTTTGTCAGTCAGTGCAGGATGTAGTCATAGTTGATTTTTGTTAAAAGGCTGAGAGGAGAGGACATGGGAAGAATATCCAAGACCTGCTTTGGTTTGCAGAGGAGAGCCTTCGTGCCTGGGCTTTGCTTCCAGGTTCTGATATTTATGAAGTGACTGCTGTATGTCCAGACAGCGCAACATGTGATCACAGTGATAAAAACAGCTCCAGAGACTGGTTTGCTTTACTGTGCCCATTCCAAAGTCCTACAGGTGGGTATGTATATCCAGGTGATTGACTGCTCTCAGACCATCTGCTTCACGGGTCCTAAAGCCACGTGCACTTACATGTGCGTGTGAATAAGCAAAAACAGCATCAGCCTGGCAGTTTACTTCTTGTTTCTTGTCATAATACTATCTTGCTGTTTTCTAAACAGGGTTTAGCTGAGAAAAGACTGGTTTCCTATTTTGTTTTGACACAATGTTATGCTTTGTGTTACGTTTTGAGCCTTGCAAACTGTGAACTTGTCTTCGTATGTGTTGAATAATGACCAAAAGTGTTTGTTAAAAAAATTCTTTCTTCAGCATTTCTAGCAACAAAATGTAATTTTGAAACACGTGGGTCATAACTTCTAATGCATATGTCACTTCAAGTCCTCCTGACAATTAAGTAGTGGACACCAACATGCTGAAAGAAAGAGAATTTCAGTATGGAGCACAAGTTTTAATCTCCTTTGGAGGTCTTGCAGTAAGTAGTGTAAACACAAGTAATCTCTAGAATATGCATTGTTTATTCCAGAAGAGCTATTTGGTTCCATTATGTCATTGCTTGCATGAAGAAAAAGGGAAACTAAAATCTATCATCTTGACCTGGGCAAGTTTAATAGCCCAAGAGTTTAACAGCATTAGCTCAGCAACTAGCAGGGGCCAGGACCCAATGGCAGCAAATGGGAATTTTACATCAGGCCTCATGTTAGAGATGAAGAATGCAAGCTGGTGTGGTCGTCTGTGTGCTGAGGGAGAGCTCAGACATCTGTGCCTGGGTGAGGTGAGGGATGTGGCTAGGAGCACAACTTTTGTGGGGTAACAGCTGCAAAGCTGGGGCTGGACAAGGCCTTCGAGGAGACACCTTATCAGAGCCAGGCACGCTGATTCAGCTTCTGCCTGCTTTAATGGTGGCCATATGTGCCTACGCATGAAACCAGACTGGAGCATCTCCACCCAAGTACTGGTCAGGATTTGCTAAACTGCAGTGTGCCATCAGTTTCACCACGAGCTGAGAACAAGCTACTTCGTGGATGAAGAGCTGAGGTGGCAAGGCTGAGATATACTGATAGCCACGAGAATTTCAGTATAACTGACATGGAGTCCTTCATGGATGGCCAAAAGAAGGTGCTGGAGACATACAACAACAGCAGTAGGGACAGAAGAGGCCTTCAGTGGTTTGGAAATGGTCTACTAGCTTCGTGATGGAGGACAAGACCAGAGTTTCCCAGCAGATGAGCAACTCACAATGATAGCTCCAAAGAAGAAAGAATGTATTCCGAGCGCAGAGGACAGTTTAAGGTGCCTTATCTGAGCTCCTGGTGGTCTGCTACCAGCTGCCCCATGCAGACACTAAGGTTTTGGCCAAGAACTAATTAATTCAAGGGCCAGTCAGAAGAATGTATCTACTGGGGCTGCATAGGTGATGTGACTTCAAGAGTTGACACCGTGAGCTTCTGAATACGCTTGCTTGTCTTTTCCTGTTGGTTAAGGTAGAACAAGAGGTTAAAATGGGGTCAAAGGGAGGTGATAGTAAAACCTCACAGTATAAAAATTACAATGAGAACTTGTTGAACAGGCAGTACCGTCCTTTGTTCCCATCCCAACATGTGCATACCTAGTAACCTCCCCTTATCTTCTTTACCATGGTACCCTTCTTATGGGTGAGTTAAGTGTCCATCTGATCTTCCTAGTTTGTGCTTTTTATCCAAGTTCCCTTTTCCCAGTGCTGTATTTTGTACCATTTTATAAACATAAATTATTGAAATGTGGACAGGGTTCTAAACAGTAAAAAGGGTAAGACTTTGAAAAACTGAGGGAGGGATAAAATAAAAGCCTGAAGAGCATCTTAAATGAAATTAATATGAAGTTCTGGAACTCATCATATATTCTCAAGGTTGTGAGAACCATAGAGATTTGGCTGAGAAATACAAGACTGAACAGTTTGTATAGAAGGATGAAATGCTAGTGGGGATGCAAATCTTTGCTTTGAAGACTACAGAAGAGTGGAGTGATGTAGGTGCCTGGTAATTGTACCATAACCACAGAATCACAGAGTCATAGGTTTGGGTTGGAAGGAGCCTTTAAGATCACGTAGTTCCACCCCCTTGCTATAGACAGGGGCACCTCCCTCTAGACCAGGTTGCTCACAGCTCCATCCAGCCTGGCCTTGATTGCTTCCGGGGAGGGGGCATCCACAGCCTCACTGGACAACCTGTTCCAGTGTCTCACTACCCCCACAGTAAAGAATTTTTTCCTATTATCTAGTCTAAATCTACTGTCTTGCAGTCTAGAACCATTTCCCCTCATTCGGTTGCCATGTACACTTATAAAAAGTCCCTCCCCAGCTTTCCTGTAGGACCCCTTCAGCTACTCGAAGGCCACTGTAAAGTCTCCTTGGAGCGTTCTCTTCTCCAGGCTGCAAAGCCCCAGCTCTCTCAACCTGTGCCTGTGGGGAAATTGCTCCAGCCCTCTGATCATTGTAGCCTTTCTCTGGGCCTGCTTCAACAGCTCCATGTCATTCTTGTGTTGGGGGAAGTACAGTACATTTGAAAAAAAGAAGGTTTCTTTAAAACAAGGTTATTGATAAGAAGGGCTTTATAGAAAACAAGAAAATTACCAGGAATAATAATGTCTCTCTAAAAGAAATGAAGGGGACAATGTGTTCCAGTATAGATGTGGTATTAGGTAGTAAGAATAAATGACTTTGTTAAACAAGGCTCTTCATTGATCTTAAACTCACTCAAGGAAGCACAAAGACAGTTATGAGTAGTTGTAAGTACCGGAGTTGTAAGTTCCAGAAATGAGCATATAGTACAGGTAAATCCAGGCCAAATCAGAATTACTGAGGTTCAACTATGAGTGCAGTGAAATTAACATGAAAATACTATATAGGGGCTTTGATAAGAGTTACATTGCTCAGGGAGTATTGTTTGTAGGAGCCTGTCTGTGGCAGCACTGAGAAGTCTTGCCTGGGAAGATCTGAGGCATGGCTCATAGGCAAAGGCATAGGCAATGGTGGGAAGCAACTGAACTGAGAACAATGATATGATCAAGAAGATGTCTGGAAGTACCACCTATGGAGATTAGCAGACACTGTTCCAGGAGAAATGAAGGAGCTAGGTGACTGGAAACTCAGGTTTCTTTCGAGAGTTATTTTTTTCTTTTGGTTTTATCTCCTTTTGACACATATTGATGATGTTCTGAAATTATCATACAATAAAGGACAAAAAAAAAAAAAAAAACAACAACCAAAAATAATTTTCTAAATGAGAAGAAAGGGAGAGCATCTGAGGTAAGGGAGGTCCCCTTAATTTTGGAAGTAGAAGAGGTATGTGGAGAGGCATGAGGTGAATCAAAACAAAGAGTAAAAGTAAAAAGACAAGAAGGAAAAGCAAGAAAGTAAAGAGGGAGAAATGTCAGCACTGATAAATGGGAAGAGTAAAAAGGATGTGACTAATGATATGAGAAGAGTTGTTTCTGGAAAAACTGACGTGTTGGATGGTGATTCACACAATAAACACCTGAACACTTGCCTTCTTTTCATCAGATTTACTCAGAGAAGCAGCTGGCTCAAAGATCCAGTCTCAGCGCTGAGTTTCTTCTTGTGATTTTATCTGTGGCATCATGTTATGACTATTTTAAAGCCTTAAGTGCTTCTGGACTTTGTAATATTTTTGACATGGGAGCTTTTTTTTTCCCTATGAGCTTACAACCTGGTTGTTCTGCAGCTGGGGGATTATTTCAGCCAAAGAAAGATGCTGAGGAGTGAGTAACCTCACCTCTTCCATTAAAAAAAAAAAAAAAAAAAAAGGATGCATTCAATTAAGCATATTACCTTTCTTAAATCTGTATGTGAAGTACCCCACTGCACTTCTTAAGAGCAAGACATCCAAGCAGACTCTAATTTCTAATATTTTGAAGACATAAGCCAAACTTTTTATGTGCTCCTGACTTACGACTCGACTTATTCTGTTTTCTCTAATGAAAAGGAGGGCTAAAAAGTGAAGGTCAGAAGCTGTTCACAAGAGTTTGTTTCCTTAGGCTTCATTTTGAAAGCATTGCTCATTTATGTTCAACTAATACACAATTAATCTGCATGTAAATCACTTCAACATCAACATATTTCCAAGAAAGTCCAATTGCCTTTCCCTTATGATATTTACTTTGAAATAATTATCAATGCTTTAATGGAAACTTGTTTCTGAGCTGTGCTCCAAAGATAACTTGCTCCTAGCAGGCAGCTTCTGAGAATGTCTGAATCACTCTGAGTACGTGAGCAAATGAAGAGCAGTTGTTTTTGAAATAGCTGGGAGCACTGTCTAGAGGTTTTTTTTCCTACAGAAACAAATGCCATCTTCAAGATTAAAGTGTGATCTGGAGTACAAACAGAAAGTTCACCTTTCCCAGAATTGTACAACTTCCAGCTATAAGCAGCTCTAAATGCGTCTTTCTTTGGATGCCTAATTCAGAAAATGCTTAATGCACTGCACAGATGATTGAACAATGTTCAGGAGTAATATAGCATACTTGGGAAATTGACACCAGAAGTTAGAATCTGGATGAATATTAACATTTCATAAGAGAACAAAATCAGCCTGTTCAAAGCATCTGAAATAAGCGTGGTGTTAAAAAGTGGGTTAGCAGGATTAGTAGGATGGGACAGCATCATGATTCTTGTATTTCTAAGTGTCTCTGTGGGCTTTTTGAGATTTGATTTCAGTGCTATTTTATTTATTTTTTATTTTACTATTGCCTCTTACAGTCCAGTTGATTTCAGCTCCCCTTACCGTCGGTGCTGTAATGACAGAGACCAGCAGGCAGTGGTTCTAACCATTGGGCTAACACCTAAACAGACATGAAAGCTGACATACAGGGGAGAGGAACCATCTGTTGTGAGAGGCCCATCTGGAAATGAGCAAGTGATTTGCCCAGTTACCAAAGTTCATTTGCTGCACACCTCGGGAAGAATTTGAGCCCTCTGAGTCCATAATGGGTGGAGTATTCTTACAAACAGGACAAGTCCTCCCCACACATAGAAAACACATCACCTCTATGCCCAAAACTTTGTCTTCCATCTCCAAACTGTCCGTTTGACAAGGCAAGCAGCAAACACTTTCCCTACCCAGGGTCATGTTGTCCCCTTGCCACTTCCTGTCCTCTTAGAAGGACAACTTTTCCCCTGTGGCCCCAACCCACGTTCTGTGCATCACCTTCCTCGTGACCCCACTGGAAAACAGAATTCAGAAGGAAAACCCCAACGGACATAAAATATACCGAAGGCTGTAAATTATCTTAGAGCTGAACTGCTTCCTTCCGCAGCTGCCATTTTGTGCCACCACACCTAGTCATTAAGAATCAATAATTCTCCACGCTGTTAATGTTTGAGCTGCTGAACCTCTAGGGCGAGTCTCAGAAACTCTACACTGTGCGGAGACGCACAGACGGACACGGCCAACCTGTGCAAAGGCAAGCACCACGGCTGGAAGAAAGGAGCAATTTTTAGATCAAAAGAAGCCTTTTGTGTTACAGGTAAGCGGTGAGCTAGCTGTTGTTTCACTGAGAGACTTTAAAGGCTGAAACAAGGGGTTTGCTGAAGGCTTTGCTGGCAGTGTTAGGAACTCAGCTGTCCTTGTAAAATGGATGTCTGCTTGTGCTGAGGCTGTCTGGTTTGTATTTGATTTGGATCTATTTCCCCTGTTTTCTCTTCACTGAATTTTAACATCTGAAATCAATCATTTTAAGAAAATCAGCTTTTTTTTCTTTTTTTTTTTCTTTTTTTTTTTTCTTTCTTTCTTTTTTTTTTTCCATGGAACAAAATATTTCTGATTGTTCCTGATCTTTAGCCTCCAGGAATGTTCTTTCTTCTCTGAATGCTTATTATTGAAAGTTGCTAAGATATGTGCATGCTAGAGGTTATCCTAGAGATTTCTGTTCAGGTAGAGGAACAACAAAAAAAAAATTACTAGGGATATAGAGTGCAATGAAACAGAGAAATGAAGGGGAAATACGGGTCAAGTCCTCATCCAGATCTCAGGCTGCTTTTGCTATTATTTCAATCCTGAAACTGTCTAATGCTGATAAGTTATGTATCTGTTCATATACACCCAAAATCTATTCTAAGTGGCAGAGGAGTACGTGTTTTGGTGCTCTGGTCTTTGGTAGTGCTGTGACTCGGCAGCAGCTTTCAGCCATGCAATGGTTGACACTAAAAATGCACAATGGAGATTCATACCACTCATCACTGCCTTACAACAGGCCCTGCAAAGGGTACCTCATTAGGGCATGATATTTATTTCCAGTAAGGACACTTTGTGTCCAATCCAAGAAATGTCTGTATTTCCACTGCCAAACTTTGCAGTCAGTTCTGGGCAGAGACACCTGATGAAGACACAGCACAGATGAACATGCAAGAGTGCATTTTCTGTTCCTTATGCTAAGGGTGAACATGCTGCATCCATAAACTTTCTCCTCTCTTGCTCCTTCTCTTCTCCTTAAACCCAAACCAAGCTATTCCCAGGTCTTCTGTTCCAGTTGCAACCATAAGTAATTCATTTTTTGAGGCTCCTGTCTGCTATTGAATGCAGTTGAAATTGGCCAGTGTATTCAGAAGGTGCTGGGAGGAGCAGAGAAGTTGCCAGACAGAGGAAAGGCCCACACCTCCATAGACTATCTAATTGCAATATTGGGAGCAGGAGGTATCTTCACAGGTGGTTCAAAATGACTTCTCTCCATCTTGCTTGTGCACAGTTCCATCTCCTCTGGCTGCAGGCAGGGAAGTGAGGGACCTGCTCAACAGCATCAGTGCCAAGCACTGAAGGTTTGCCCTTCAGCCATGCTTTTCAGACAGATCTAATGACTTTCCTCATCACATCTAGTTTCAAAGGTGTGCTGTTACATTTTCTTCCAGTACCCACCAAGCTAGCTCTGGTACATGGAAGAAGCCCAGTAATTTCAAAGGGTGCAATTGCACACATTCCTCAGAATGACATTTGCTAGAGAAAACACTGTGTCACACTTCAAAATAAGTGGACAGCAATGTGGACAACAATTTCTATATTTGCAGGTCCTATTTTTAGTCAGATGTTAAAGAAAATAAAGCTTAAAAAAGGTATGATGGCATGGCCAAGCACCAGGGAGGGTGCTGTGCCTCCATGCTGTTTTATTTCAGTGGACACCTCTAAGGGACAGGGCTGAGGTGGCTGACTGATACCTACAGGTGTGAGCCAGGTGAACATGGATCTGCACTGGAGTCATCAGCACTGTACCCCCACCTCACCTCTCTCCAGGACAAGCCTCATCCTTTTAGTTAAAATCTGGTAGCAGTGAGGAAGTAAGATTTCATTTCTGAAGAACCATTTCATTTGCAGGAGGATGTAACACCAGTCACTGCCTTTTTTGGAAAACCAGGTTCTCTTGAGACATGCAGTGCTCTCTGGTTCGGAAATTTCATTTTCAGTAGCCAGCTAATTTTAACAGGTGCTCCCTCTGCTTCTGCAAGGTGCAAGGAGTGGTTTTGTGACCAGAAGACAGGGCCCTTAGGGCAGCTTCCACAAAGATGTACAGTTTTCTGTGATTATATGTTCCCTTTCAACATGCTTTTGCATTTAGTAAAGCAGAAATGAAGAGGGCTTGTGTGGTGCTGACCAGCCCAGTAGTGAGACCACATGACTTGACATTTTGTGCTGATTTTGGCTTATTTCTAGCAGCCACCTGGGGCTTTCACAGCACCTGGGACCTCCAGCAGCCTGGGGACAAGTGTGTTGTTCCCATTCCTGCAGCCCCTGAGAGGGGTGAGCAGTCCTTCGGTGTTCATCTTTATAACTGTATAAAGGTTTACCTGTAATCTCTACGCACAGATAGAGTTGGCCAGCTCATAGGCTTAAAGTTTCTCTCACCTCTTCTTTGCAGGAGCTGAAGTAAATCATATTCCAGTATGTTTAAGCTGTGTGGACTTCAATTTCTGCTTGCCTTTCAGTGGGTGAGTTGCAGCTTTTCCTTCATTTATCTTGGAAGAAAATGTCAAAGGTTGCCCAGGGGCCTCGGAGCTCTAACATGAAAAGAGCTCAGCTAAGCAGCCGTAAAACTGGGTGCTGGAGGACATCGCAACCGTGTATGTGATCCTATGGCCAAAGGTTAAGCAGCCATGTCACTGATGAGGAAAAAATATATATATATTTGGAAGAAACCAGTTTATCTATTTTGCCTCTTATAGTTTCTCCTTAGATACCACGTTTTCCAATAGATTGGCTTTTTTGCCAGTTAAGATTTAAAAATACTGCTGCAAACCATTAAGCAATGCAGACATCTGTCACATCCTAGTGCACTGTCCTGTATTATAACCCGTACATAGTAAATGAATGTTGACTGAGCACTGGAACAGGTTGCCCAGAGGGGTTGTGGAGTACCCTTCTGTGGAGATATTCAAGACCTGGCTGAATGCCTACCCGTGCCACCTATTGAAGGGTACTTGCTTTAGCAGGGGGTTGGACTGGATGACCTACGGAGGTCCCTTCCAACCCCTGCAATTCTGTGTTTCTCTGTATTCTATGGCATATAATGGCATATGGTTTAACCCACACATATTAATTATTCAACCTCATTATTTCAAGTACATATATTCCTTAGGTAATTTTGTGGAGATGAAATGTATAAATTTTGCCATTTATGGACCTCATCTTCTACATTCAATAGATTTCCTGGTGTCCATAAAGGCTTCACTGACTGTTTGTTCTTTAGAATTGAAATCAATAGGAAAGACAGAGTGAATCAAATTCAAGTCTACGAAAAAATGCCTTAAAATGTGGAGACTCCGGGCGTAGGACTGGTGTGCAACAGGAAGCACTTTGCTGCAGCTTCCCTTACCAGAGGCAGCGGCACTGGCAGTGCCGATCCCAGGAAGCCATGCCACAGCGTATGGCTGTTTGAAACTGAGCTGTCAGCCAGCTTATGGGCCAAGGAGTAAACCTTATTTCCCCTTTAGGCCCCTGAGGAGTGATTCATGCTGTAGACATACGTTTGGAAACATTTATGGTGCACATAAAGCAATTTTAATTGACAGGAAGAGATATCTCACTTGCTTCAAAGCCTGAACTTTGAACCTGTTGGGTTTTATGGTGTCAGCCTTTGTTCCTCACAGTGGGGCAACTCCCGCTGTCAAACACGACCAAGTAAAACCCCTCCAAAAAATGGCCCTGGGAAAACCTCCAGAGATTTGCGGGGGTCAGGCTGTGCCCACCAGTGCCACGTGGGGAGAACCAGAGCAATTCAGATTTGGGCTCCTGCTAATCCCCTATCTTGAGATGAGCTATCAACATCCAGAGAAAAAGCAAAGGGCAGCCATAAAGTATTGTATCCTGATATGCATAGCTATTACATGGTTTCTTTGGGTATGTTTCTACGGTCACTAATACTCACTAGAATTCTTTCCTCTCACCTCACAACTCTTTCCCCAGTTCTCACAATATTCCAGTTTTCCCATTTGCAAGAAGTTACCCTTGCAGGCAAAGAGGGCAAAATCTCTGGCTATTTATAAGCACAATCTGGTGTTATTCAAACGCAGCTTGTGACACACACACACAGAACAGTGCTTTAGGGTAAATTGTGCTGAACTTAGCTATGTCATAGTTGGAATTAAGTTTTCCCTTGGTGATATGTAAACTGCGCTTTTCTGTGAGAGGCTAAATAGCTGTCCTGGCAGCATCAGAACCAAATCCAGGGGAAAAGTCATGCAGCACAGTGCCTGACTCCAAAGAGCTGCGAATAGTGTGGCAATGTTTCTCTGAATCCATAGAATAGAATAAACTCATTTTTCCTCCAGAATAAAGAGAGGAAAACTCTGGGAGGATCTCAGCAGGGAGTGCAGCCCAACAACAGCACTGTAGTCCTGGCAGGTGGTTTGTCAGCACTGATGTGACTTTAGAGACAGAGAGGAGAATAGACATCCTTTAGGATTTTGGTTTTGCCCTTGCAGAACCGCAGGTTGAATTGTCTTGTATGCTGCTCTAAGAGACCTTGTCTTTTTCATTTGGAAACAAGAACTGCCCTGAAACTTTAGGGCAAGTGTGTGCCTGGAGATCTTCAGGCACCAGACAGGGATTGGTTATAAAAGTCATGAAAAATTTGTGAAAAAAAACAGCCTGTGAAGGGATTGCCAGCAGGATATTAGCTGAGCATGTTTGCTGCAGTAGGGCTTTACACTTACAATGTGAAAGCATAGGACCTGTGTGGTACAGACCTGTGTGGCCTGCTCTGATGTTGGGAGTGGTGGAACTGGGGACCTGGAGATGCCCAGCTTGTTCCCTCACAACACATTTCATGATTCCATTTGAATTTTCTTAGGAAATAACATGGGGTACATCTCCAGTTCGTTTCCTTCTCCAAATGGGGTGCTGGGTTCCCCAAAGCATTTGTGCTACAGGGTTGCATAGCTCCTGGATGGATGTGTTGGTTCTGCTAGGGACACTGGTGTGGTCCTGTAACACTTCTGTTTATTTTCTTTTGCTCTTAGTCTAACGTCAGCTCTTCAGTGTGCTAATTTGCTCCTGAAAGTTGGTCAAATATCAGTTCATTATAGAATCATAGAATCATTGAATGGCTTGGGTTGGAAGGGACTTCAAGGATCATAAAGTTCCCAATCCCTGTCATAGGCAGGGTTGCCAGCTGCTAGACCAAGTGCTAGATCAGATTGGCCAGGCCCCCTCCGACCTGGCTTTGAACACTGGCAGGGGTGGGCATCTACAACCTCTCTGGGCAACCTGTTCCAGTCCTTCACTGCCCTTTCAGTAAAAACTTCCCCTGACATGTAATCTAAATCTTCCCTTCTTTAGTTTAAAGCTGTTCCTCCTTGTCTTATCACTGTATACCTGTGTTTAAAAAAGAAAAAGAAAAAAAAGCATTCTTTAAAAATGAATACACACTCAGAGATGTTCAGTCAAATATCTCTTCCGTTACACTGCAGCAAAATGACTTGCAGTGGGCTTGGAAGTGGACGGTTTCTGTTTGTGCCTGATGACAACAGATGTTCCTGCTCTCTTCTTCTCTCCTCCTCCCCCTCCTCCCCCCCCTCACAGGCCACATGCCAGAATTTGGGGGACCTGCATTTAACTGGACCTCTTAAAGACATGAATTTTTCAATTCCAGAAGGAACGGGAGTGCGGGCCATTTACCAGGTAATCAGTGTCTCCTGATATCCGCTTGTCAAAAACCCATAGTCTTCACGTGCTTACCTCAGGGACAATTTTACTGCCTGTGCTGATGGGACAAGCAGTCCCCTGAAAGGATTTGAAATTAACTTTGATTTCCTTTACCTGTGAATTCAAGAGTCTATATGCAAACAAACAAACAAACAAACAAACAAAGGAAACAACCCCTTCTCTTAAGCAAAAATATTAAGGGCATATTGTATGACAGAGATTAATAATATCAGCATTCCTCGAGAATGGCTTTCCATGCAACTGTGTCATCATTTTCCTTAGGCTCTGAGATTTTCTTCCCAAAACCACAACCACAGAAGGACAGATCCAGCTCCCAGGCAAATGGAGCATGTGTGTCATTATTTTCCATTCCCGTGCTCAGACAAAGTCCTGTCCTAGACAGAAGTTTGCTTTGGAAAGAAACCACACTTGGGATTTCCTGCAGCACTCAGGAAATGGTGTGAAAACGCTGTGTTTTGGAGAGGGATCAGAAAACAGCAGATTTTTTGAGCAGACTCTTGCATTATCATTCTTCAAACCAAGCACAATATTGGCAATAGATTTTAAAAGACAAAAAAGCCCAAAATTATTTAAATTATGCTGAAAGTTCTGGAAAAAAAAAGTTGATTTTTCTTCTGATTTTTCCTCATTTTAGTTCACATCTGAGTCTCCCAATGTGATATTCAGAGCAACTGGTGAAAAGGATGGACTAATTGACATTCTGCCAGATACAGGAACACTGTATCTCAATGGGTCTCTGGACTGGGAGACCAAAGTTGTGCACAATCTGCAGGTAAAAACTCAATGAAAAATAAAAAGGAAGGGTTATTTGCATTCAATTTATTTTGGGGGAAACATGAAACAAATAGAAAACTATGCTGGAATTTCAAATTGTTTATTTTGTCTATATTAATAGCCAGCTTTTTATTTTTTTTATTCTGAGCGTTGCTCAAAGATGTGATTTTAGAGTTTTAAAGATTTTGCACAGGAAGGTTACACTGAGAACAAGAATTATCCTGATGTCAAAACCAATCCATTAGTAGTCCTAACATGAGGAGAAAACTTGATTAGAAGTGAAATATGGTGCCACAAGTGAGGCTTGCCTGTAACTGCTGAAGACTGTTGTGGTGAATCCTATGGTTAGAACATGAAAATAAACTATCATAGTCTATTTAGGAAGGTTATTATCTACTACTTAGTGACAAATGATGTGACTAGAAGATATTTAGACTCAGAAGCACAGATGTAACCTGTGTTAGCAGCAGAAAGCTATTTGGCAGATGTTGGAAGCTACTAGAGGAAAGATGATAGTATGTTTGCCCTGTTATATTAATTCCATAAGGATCTTATCATGAATGCTGTTGGGAGTAGGACAGCAAATAAACATCTTTTTGACTCAGTGCAGCCTTATGCTCTTATTCTATGTCAAAAATGGCATTTCCTTCTTTGAGGCACTGACAGTGGAGAAAGAAATGATTATGAGAGGATCAGTGTCTGAGCAGACAGAGAACGTGATGATGCTTTAGCTAGGCTTAGCTATTTTTCTACAGAACAAGATGTCTAGATCTTCAGGTTTAATGGTTTCATGTTATCAGCTCTAAAGCACACTTGGAATGGCAAGTATTAGAAAGGACAATTTCCTAGCCCAAGAAGTTATGAACTCTAAATTCGCAAATCCTTTACAGACGAGAAGAAAAAATGACAGAACTGAATAATGATATTTGGTTAAGTATAAATAATTGTGATTTGATCAATTACATGCAAACAAAATAAAGTCTGACAAATATTATATATGCTTGGTGCTTTAAAGTCAAACAAGGCTGAAAAAATGAGAAGTCAAAGTGTTTGGAACAAAAATGTAATCAGAACTAAGAATTAACTTGTATTAACAAACCTTTAGATCAGCTTACTTTTCTGGTTGATGTTAACTATGGCACACTTGAATTCTCTATATCATATTGAGTTTTCTCCTTGTTCTTTAGAAAACTTCCATTTCTGCTTAAAGGAAATCTTTAGGCCAAAGCTGTGCATGAGTAAAAGTACTTTGATGAGGCTGGAACATAGAAATTGCTCTCTGAAAAATGTCAGCAAATGCAGGAGGGGGTTATTCTCTTTTGCTGACATTGCTTAGTATGGTGAATCATTGTAAGTGGGCTATTGCGGTGAATTGGTCCCCGTTGTTGGAACCACTCGATGATGACTCTCACCAGATTTGTAGCACAATAAGAATGACCTTGCATTTGACAATCTGATTTTCATTTAGGTTTTCAAATCCTGAATTTATCTGCATTGAATTATTCTGTTGTTTTTCTTTTTTCAAATCTAGGTGGAAAGCCTGGATAAAAATGGAGAAGTAGTGAAAGGTCCATGTGCTGTTACAATATATGTTGAAGATATCAATGACAACCCACCAAAATTTGACCAAACACAATACACTGGAATAGTGAGGCAGAACTCCCGTGCAGGTAATCATCGTAGTAATTTAATATTACAGTCAGTAAGAGTTAGATAGAAAAGTTAAGTGGTAAGATGAATTGGGTATCATGCTTCAACAAGCTGAAAAAAAAGTTTTCCTTCTTACAAGATTGTACTAAATAAAGATGCAAGCAAGTGTAATGTAAATGAATATGCAAAAAAGTGACTACTGTGTGCATAAAGGGATGAGTGTAATCAGAAATTTTTCATTCTACTTCTTGCTTTGCAAGTATTACTTAATAGGGAAATATTGCTGTCCTCTTCATTGCACTGAAAAGGAAAAACAAACAACTCTATGCTTGAAGAAGTCCAAAAGTTAAAAGTTGCCTAAGTTTATGCAGAAGGAGAACGTTAAAAGTATGTAAATCTTTGAACATCAGAGTAGACAGTATTTGCCAGAGAAACTTGGATTATGGTTTGCAGAAATCCATTCCAGTCTTAAGGAAGTACCAAAGAGCAGTTTGAGACCCATATTTTGGAAATGAAACAAATAGCTCAGCCAGCTCTATCACTGTGACCATGGAATCAAGAGGAAACATTCAATAATATGCATATTAGGCTATATGGTGCTAGAAAACCATTCTGCAATATTTTGGTGTATACTTTAACCTCATCCAAGGCAAAAAGATTTTGAATGTTACATAGGTGCTCAAAATGCAAAATTTTGTTCATCTTACCGTGCATCTCTGTGGATTTTTTTTTTCATTTCATGATTGCTCCTTTGTTTACAGGGAGCGTATCACAGCTCCTTGTATGGCATTCTTCTCAGAGTGCTTTGAGTTGTACTGATTTGCATAAGGACTACAAAGTGACTTTAAAGTAAGAGATACCAGTGAGCTACAATCCAGTTTCAGGCACTCTTTGGCTGGTAGAGTTATCTCTTCCACTTCTACATCTACTGGTTTTCACCCCCATTGTGAGCCTATTAAGCAGAGATAGTGAACCCACGGGGTGGCACACAAGAAATGTAATCTCCATGCCCAAACATAGCTTAACACAAGAACTGTGAAATGAAACAGAAGCAGCTCACTGCAATCTGACTTCTTGGCTAGTGAGCTCTACACAGATGGACTATGTGTTGAGACTAAATTGTTATCACTGTCTCTCTAATCCAAACAGGCAAGCCCTTCATGCGTGTCCATGCCACTGACCTCGATGATCCTAGAACTCCCCATGCGCAACTGAACTACAGCATTCTCCACCATTTTCCCAATCCTTATGCAGAAATGCTTTTCCAGATTAATAGTTTAACTGGAGAAATCTCACCAAGTAGGACAGGTATGTAAAATTGTTTGTCTATCAGAAAAGAAGCATATATTTCTGGATATGCATAGAAACAAAACTCTGAATACACTAAGCGAGATCCTGGGGAGTTCTACTCTTTGAAATCTAGAAAACCAAAAGCAGTAACCTGAAAAATACAGCTTGCTGAGATTTGTACAGAGATCCATTTGAGGAATAAGCCTCCAGCAGATGCAGAAGCAAGATGCATATAGTAGGCAACAGTCAGGTGGAACATCTCCCAGCCTCTGCTTCATTTCGCTTACAAATTTTTGCTCTGTCCCTAGGCTCTTACTACTTAGACCCCCAAAAGCAGGACACCTTCACACTCGTCGTCTCTGTGAAGGACATGGCAGGGATGACAGAAAATGCTTTCAAGAACAGTGTTGACGTGATCATCACTGTGAAGGAGAGTCTGTGGAAGGCTCCTCCCACCATCACAATTAAGGAAAACTCAACCCAGCCCCATCCTGTCAATATCAGCCAGGTAAGGCCCTTGGCTTCAGTTCCTGCAAGGCTACTCAGTGCCACAGGATTGTTTTATTCTAGCTCACCGAGTTCAGTGATTAATTCTTCAGGACTTTAGCACTTCCCAGTTATTTTCTGTATGATATCCTTTGGAAATGATCTTCAGAACAGGGCTCATTAGCATATTATTAGTATGAAATTAGTGGGCTAAAGGTATGGAGATAGAGAGGCTAGACTTTGTCCTTCAGTTTGGAGAGGCTGGTAGCATCACTTCTGTGCAAGAATATCCCATGAATGGTGGAAACTTTTGAAAATTTTCTTATAAGGTAGTGTCTGAAAGAAAAACGGTACTTTACATGGCTGTTTGCCACAGTATGAAAGATAAAGTGAGGACACCCTGAGTGAATTAGTTTAGAGATTGAAATATAGAGGTCTGTGAGAAAAATCTTCAAGGATAGTAACAGGTACTTCTAGTGACAGCAGATGTGTGTTCTCTGCTGAAGATATGATCTTACATGGGTGTCCCAGAGGATGGAAAACCCCATGTAGTCCCTACAGGGGTGAGCTGTGTGTCTCTTCTTATGCTCTCAAGGCACACCATGGTAGTTCCTGATGTGTGGCAATTTGGTGCCTCTGCGATGGTGCTCCTCTTCTCTCCTGCTGTGTTTTTTCACCTTTCTGTAACACATAAGGTCCTCCAGGCTTTGGACAAATCAAGAGCTGGCCCACTTAAGGTAATTCTGAAGTTAGCCTTTTCTGTCTACAGAACAGCCTGTCAAGGGTCCAGCTCCACTGCAGCCCCATTGCGAATAGTTCCCTTTACCCAGAGACATCTTCTGTGGCCACTTTTGTGTCACATAATGCACATGCTTCCTCTACAGTACCTAAGAAGGGCTTAAAAACCTCCTTCGGATTCCTGCATTCTGATGGTATTTCTCTTCTGATGTTTCACTGGGCAAGCAAAATATTTTGCCCATAATTGCAGAGTGAGAGTGGTATATGCACCAATAAATATTAACCAACAGACTGACAGCCTTTCAGAAATGTTTGACTTTGAAAACCACCTTAGCACTGGCACCCTCAGTGCAATCATCTCCTGGGTCTGGTTGAATTTGTCCAACTGTGTTTGCAGGACTAACTGCTTGGGTGCAGTTTCCACTGGCCTCAGTGACAGCCCAAGGAAGCCCAGTGTGAAAATAGGTGGAAGAACAGTTTGGTGCTCACATTCTAGGTGGCTCGTATATAAATTGTATGTGGCAGCTGCTGGTGTGCTGATTCTGCCTAGTGGAAAATGAAATGCAGTTGCTGTTAGAATGTATGAAATATGAACAGTAATATCAGCTCCTACACTAGTTTGACACTCCTTACTTAATTTAATTTTAAATCTGAAGTACCCCACTAAAGATTCTGTGTCACAGACATTGATGCATTTAATGAGCTTACACACACTTATGTACAGGTAGGTAGTGGATATTTGCTTTGATGCTCCACGTCTCTGCATTAGACAAACCAAGAACAACAAGCTGTAAAAGGCAGTGAGAGGAGATGGAATAGATGAGTGTTAAGACAGTTTCTTCTCCTGTATTGCCATTAATCTTCACAAAACCCACTCACAAAAAGATAGCCCATGTTTGACAGCTGGAGAAACTGAGATAAAATTGCTTTACCACAACTATTCAGAGAACGGGAGTAGACTCTTGGCCAGTTTTTCTGAGCCTTGTCCTGAGAGCCTGCCAAACTGCTAATTTTCTTGTTTATGTATCTAACAGGAATGCAATCTTTTCTGTTTGTGGCCCAGAAATGATCCCTGTTAAATCTCAATCCACACTTATGACTTCCTGTCCTGACTAATTTTTGTGGTTTTAGGTGCAGTCAAATGAGCCAGATGTAATTTATGAGGTTTTTGAAAAAGAGAGTCTGGGCAAGCTCCCATTTTCCATCGATCAGAATGGGTTTATTTATGTGACTGAGCCATTGGACAGGGAAGAAAAGGATGCTGTAAGTAAACACGTGCAACTTAGCTGGTGGGAGAGAGCATAGTGGGAAGCTGATTAGTGGTGTGGGAGTAAACACAAGGAAGCTAAGGAGGACATGGGGAAAAAAGGAAATTAAAGTTTAATTTCTTAGTAGATGCGAAAGCCTATTAACCTACTATACTATAAGAGAGACTTATGTTTTCTACCCTACAATACTTCCACGTGGGTCTGGTGTAGCAATCACCACCCACGACATTATGTATAATATGCAGTGCAGAACACACCATAGCAGGGTTGTTGGTTCACAAGAAGAGGATATTCTAAATCCACTCCAGATCCCAGACAGCATAGCAGAGGAGAAGTATTAGTTGCAGCTGTAACTGTAAAGTTACCTGAAGTTCTCTATACGATGGGCTTCTATACAGAAAACCCTCTGTTCTTTTTTCTTGGAGGAAATCTGGGGACAGAAAGGCTAGGGATCAGTTATGCTGGAGGAATCCTTTCTGATGTAACAGATTCACTTGTAAACCGACAAAAATGAGATATTCCTGCTTTTCTTGAATTTTTGAGAGTAAGTTCTCGGGACAGTGACATATTCAGGATTTTGCAGTTCTTTTGAGAACTGAGATCTTGTGTACAAAGGCATAATGGAACAGTTCTGAAGTAAACAGAGGGAAAATGCTGAATGGTTAAATGAGGGAATATTTCGTTTGCATCGAAAGCTCCCATAGTTATCTATTTAAATGCAAATATGTCATTTTAGACATTCAAACACCTAATCTCAATACCTTCATTGCAGTATTCGTTCTTTGTGATCACAAAAGACAAAGAAGGAGAACTGGTGGACAAACCTCTGAAAATTAATATAGTTGTGGAAGACATTAACGACAACCCCCCAGTGTGCCAGAATGCCGTTACTATACTTGAAGTTCAAGAAAACGAAAGCGGAGGTAAGAAGATATCTTCCATTCATTCATACACACATAATTCTGGTCCTCTTATTTTTTCCGGCTGGCTGCAAACAGAGACAGAAATTTGGACCCCAAAGTGTAAAACATTCTTCTGTGCTAACAGCCCTCTTGTTTCCATGTTGACAGTTCACACAGAAAAGAGATCAATAAACTGTCTGAAGTCAGATTCCAAAACTGCATTTAAAAAATAGTCTGCAATATAAAACATAACATCGCATTTTCCCACAACCACGGGTCTGGACTAATGTTAAAATGTTAAAAGAAAATGTTAATGTTAGAATGTTAGAATGTTAAAAGAAAACAAACAAACAAAAACCCCACAACAAACCAACACTTATATTATCATTTCAGTTGTTATCATTTCTGTAAATGTTGATCTGAGCTCATTTCTTCTCATCCTGGTGCTCCTCCAGCATAATACCTCTGACTTCAGTGGGCCATTACCAAAATTTACTTCTACGTCTTCACATCAGTTATCTGGTTTCAAGTCTAAAGTATCTATTGCAGATAGATCAATAGACACTTTAGATCAGAACAAATAGCACAGGCCCAGACCAGCTGGTTGGAATGCTGAAGGAAAAAACTATAAGAAGTCAAATGATTGTGTCCATTGCAGAGTTTTCCACTGAGCTGTATATTTATTAGTGTTGCTGTGGTCAGTGTGTACCTCTGAGCAGAAATAGGAGCACCGTGCTATCTGGCTGACTCTGTTCTCCCCTCTGTCCTAGGAAGCAGCATTGGCACTCTGTCTGCCACAGACAATGATCAGAAAGACACTCTCAATTCTCGGCTGAAATTCAAAATTCTGAGTCAGGATCCTGCTGTTCCTACAAGTAATCTGTTCTTTATTCAGCAAGACACAGGGGTTTTGCAGTTATATGGCCATTCATTAAACAAGCGCATTGCCTCTAACTATTCCCTGAAGGTGCAGGTGACAGATGAAGGTATGTAATGCTTTTTGTTATATGTTGAAGTACTTTTGTTCACATCCTCACTGTCCAAGAGATGAAATGAATCCTAGGGAGTTCACTGGAAGCATCACTGGATGCTGACCTGCTCCAGAGCTGTCTTTCCTTGTTCTTGAGGTGTAGAGATGTTCAGCGTGACTCACAGTGCAAGTGATGGAAGGAAACCAGCTCTAAGGCAGTGCATGGTTAAACCAAGCACTTTGTTAACGAAAGATTTCCTTGCACAGGGGAAAAAAAAAAAAAAAGAGAAGATGTATGCTTGGTTGTTTACATATCGCATTTTTTCCCTAAAATTTCTCAAACACACTCATAAATACATGAATAAATAAATAAATGCATGCAGAGAGTCCAGATAATGTATTTCAGAAGATTTAGAGCTGAACTTCATCTTTAAAAATCATAGAATCATAGAATGGACTGGGATGAAAAGGACCACAATGATCATCCAGTTTCAACCCCCTGCTGTGTGCAGGGTCACCAACCACCAGACCAGGCTGCCCAGAGCCACATCCAGCCTGGCCTTGAATGCCTCCAGGGATGGGGCATCCACAACCTCCTTGGGCAACCTGTTTCAATGTGTCACCACCATCTGTATGAAAAACTTCCTCCTAATATCTAACCCAAACCTCTCCTCTCTCAGTTTAAAACCATTCCCCCTTGTCCTATCACTATCCATCTTTGTAAACAGCTGTTCTCCCACCTGTTTATACGCTCCCTTCAAGAACTGGAAGGTGACAATGAGGTCTCCCTGGAGCCTTTGCTTCTCCAAGTTAAACAAGCCCAGTTCCCTCAACCTGTCCCCATAGGAGAGATGCTTCAGCCCTCTGATCATCTTAGTGCCCTCCTCTGGACCTGCTCCAAGAGCTCCATGTCCTTCCTGTACTGGGGGCCCCAGGCCTGGCAGTACTACAGATGGGGCCTCACAAGAGCTGAGTTGGGGGGACAGTAACCTCCCTCTCCCTGCTGCAACCCCTTTTTTAATGCAGCCCAGGATATAACAATCTTGTCCATTACACAAGATCCCACGAATCCTTTGTGGTTCACTGTATGGAATGTAAAGCTTAAAGCCTTGAGCTGAGGTCCTCAAAGAAAGGTAACATTTGTGTTTGGAGGAACATCCCTGCACACAAAGCAGCGAGATGAGCTCCTTAGTGAAACAGCACCACTAGGAAAACGTTGCTGGAGGAGAAGGCAGTGAATTATACACTTTCTTGAATTCCAACCAAGCAATTTTTAACTTTCAGTTTATGGAGCAGATGTGGAAAACACAAAAATCCATCTATACTGGAATAGCTTACAGACAGACAGAGTTTTAAAATCACAGTCCCCTAGCTAGGGTTCCCTGATCAGGCAGTGGGCAGATTTATTGGGATCTGAAGTTAAGTCTGGCTGGAATGAAAATTAGGGCAGTGTCCAATGGCCCACCAAGAGGACAAGGTAAAAGAACATCGCGGGGGTAAATTTCTATACGCGAAAGTGATATTGGGAAAGATGGCACAGCTCATAGCTGAGCTATAATAAAGGAAAAGATGAGGGAAATGAAACAGGATGAGCCAATGTTGAGGAAACTGGAAAGGTGAATGGTAGGACAGAGAGTGATATTTTCACTGATTACGGGACACTAGAAATCAAGTTCTTACAACAGCAGGGCTTTGTTTGGTTCAAGCAATTTGACAGTGTTCACTTTTGCACACAGTGAACTCTTGCAGAGCAAAGTTATTTTTGGCAGAAGGGTTGCTGTGACATTGCTTGTTCTCTTTCCGTGCAGTTTTCCAGACAATCTGTGATGTGCAAATACATGTCATTGACATCAACGACCAGATTCCCATCTTTGAAAAATCAGATGTGAGTATTTATAACACCATCTTTGATGTTCCTAACAAGCTTTTGACAGATGTTTGAGCATGACTCAATGTCCACAGAAGTCAGTGGGAAACTAACCATTTACAGAACAGGTAACAGAACAACAGAGTAAGAATAAAGTCAAGGAATTGCTGCAAAGCCTACTTGCAATGTGTATCCAGACCATAAATGGCAGTGCTTCTATTAAGGCTGTTCATTTCAGAAATGTATGTTCTAGGGAGGGGAAGAGGGAAGAAGAGACTTTAAAATTAATTAAAATGGCAGTCCAATCCAAACATAGACCTGCTGGCCCTTGATCCAGAGCAAGTGACAGGCTCTTGCCTTTCACTCTGGTGGAGCTACTGAAGCTACTGAAGACCTTCCCTAACTTTAGGCAGTTGGCCCATCTCGCTACAGATGCTGCAGAGGCCAACATGCCTATACCTGATGTGCACAAGATCCTGCTGTACTTCAGGCAATGGAAGCACAAGGATCAGGAAACCTATCTAACTCATCAGACGTTGGTGGCCTCTTGGGGAAGTTGTACTGGTTTTTGGGCTTTGCTGACCACATTGCCCAGCTATCTGTTGGTTCTGTGCCTACAAGGAAAGCTCTTTCTTGCCAGAAGTTCTCAGTTCAGGACCTGTTCTCAAAATTGCTGGGTTATAGCACACGTCAAATACAGTAAGTTATGCTAGACTGCTAATGTGGCAATGATCAGTAGTGCAATAGGACAATTAAATATTCAACAGTCTCTGTGATCAGGGTGCTCAGTGGGAACAGAGCAGACCTCTGTACTGTCCCTTCTGCTGTGAGCATTGCATGTGCTTGGAGCAATTTCAGCAGAGGACGTAAAAGCTGCCCCAAAGGGTCTAGGACTGCTAGTTTGGACTGTACTGGTCTATTACCCATGGACAGGGATCCCCTTATATTTGCTAAATGTGCAGCTAAAAAAGAAGATAAAGCAGCTTTGCTGTAGTGCCTTTCTTGCTGATCTTGGGCAGTGAGTTAGCCCAGCTCTACTATTGAGCTTATTGCAGAACTCGGGTTTTAATCTACAGATGATGCTCACTGTGTCACATCTCACCAATCTCTTCTCAGTATCACAACGTGACTGTTCCTGAAAGTCTCCCAGTAGGAACGGTGTTATTAGAAATTCAAGCTACTGACGGGGATGAGCCTGCCACAGGCAGCTCCCACATCATTTACCAAGTGAAGGAAGGAGATCCAAACAACGTGTTCATTATAGAGACAGATTTCGAGACAAACCGAGGATTCCTGAAGATTAACAAGGTGAATAGATGGATTTGTTCTTCTCCTATATATGCCTACACACTGCTGCTGGCTCTGCTGTTGCCCCCTTCTCTAACAGAGCAGGAGATCTTCATGTACCACAGGGGAAAAATTGCATTATTGGAGTGATTGACTGCAGCCACAGTGGTAGGCTATCATGGAACTGATCTTCCACCCTACTGGTGATCTAGGATGGTGGTGGCTTTTGCCCGCAAGCACAGGTGAAATTGGCTTGATTCAGCATAGGACAGTTTGTTCCTGCAGAGACAAACGCTGACTGTGGCAAAGACAAGGTCAGCGTGTGCTGAGGTGGCTGATAAATCCCACATGCTGAATGTTGGAATCAGAAACACAAGGAAGGTTTTCCACTGAATCTAGGCTTTTAATAACAAAATACTTCTCCCTTTGAAATTAGCCTTTTTGGAAGGGCAAGAACTATGGGTCTGAAAAAATGATTGCTGAAAAAATGATTTTCCAAGGAGTGACACCTTGTTAGCATCAAGTTTACCTGCCACTAGCCAGGTCAAGAGCAGTTATTCAAGCTTGACCACAGTATCATTTCTTTCTTGAGGAGGCAATTGTGAGAAACTCCATGGTGCAACAATCCTCACAAGACTTTTATAAGCCAGAGGTCATCCAAGGCCTTGTAGTACGGAACTATAAATACTATTGCTGTAAACAGGATATTAAACAGTTATTAAACTTAGTCAGGCAGGTGGCAACATTATTAGGAAATGTGGTTGCTGAGGAACCCTCCAAATGGGCATATGGTTTCATTTAAATTGACTGTTCCCAGTGTCATTTTACTCTTGACAGTTCTCCTTTATTTCCTCTATATCTTGGGAAGAAGAGGATTTTGCTGTTTCCCATGGTGAGAAAGGCAGGGGAGCTCCTCTCTGCCCTCTGGCAGCAGCACTGAGGACCTCTGCCTGTGCTTTGCTGACTCCTCATGGGTCAGGCTCCACCAGGTGGGCCACAGATGAAAAACGAGAACATTCTCACATCAATCTGGTGCTTGCTGAAGCAGGCAGTGGGACCATTGCTTAAAGTACATTTTTCTGATTTATCCAGGCTCTTGATTTTGAAACAGCTGAAGTGCACAACCTGGTGATCAACGCCACAAACCCCGAGCCTCTGGTGTCAGGAGTGCAGTACAATGCCAGTTCCCTTACCTTGTTCAAAGTCTTTGTAACAAATGTGGATGAGCCTCCTGCCTTCCACCAGGAAGTTTACACTGCAGAATTATCTGAAGATGTTCCTGTAAATACTCTGGTCACGACAGTGGAGGCCCACGATCCTGAGGGGGATGCTGTACGGTAAAAAATGTGACAAACACTTGTTTATTTATTGTACTTAGGATTTACAATTTTCTTTCTAATACGAGTAAAAGGTGTTTGGAATACATAAAAAGTTTTTTTTTTTTTTTTTTAAGAAAAGCTTGCTTATTCTTATTTCCTAGTAGAAGGAAGAGATGTTGTTGAGTGGTGGCCAGTGACCTACCCACAGGAGACTTCCAGGCAGTGCTTTTTCAGTCATCTATCCATCTGTGTTGTGACAAACACTGCCAGTGGGGCCCTGGAGCAGTGAAACTAAATGTGGAAAAGAACAATATATGTCTCCAGGAAAAAGTTAGAACTGGTTTGAAAATAGCAGGGTTTCCAAATGCACATTACCAAATGTCTTTAAGGAATGAATGATGTACTGAATGCTCCCAGGAACCAGTAGGGCAGTAGCTGATTTTCGTCTCTGTCAGGCAACTTCAGCACTTTTTATCCTAAAACACAAAAATAATAGTGACACTCAGGTCCATGTCTGATAATTCATTCATTTTCTTTTCTGACTGTCAAAGACTAAAGATCTACCTTCACTCTGAATGCAAGGCTGTGTGCAAGCCAGTTCCTATGCTTGTGAGGGGATGCAAAACCTCAGACTGGCTCATTTGGTGCCTAACACTTTGTCATAAGGTCAAGATGTCTTCAGCCTCTGCCAGATCTCAGATCCATGCACAAAGCTGTGCCACATGGTGTGAATGTACCTTTCACAGCAGTGTTGGGTAGAAAAACTATTTGTGGTTCTTTCTGAACAATTCCCAGCTAGAATGCTGAAAAGATCAATCCAAACCAAACAATCCTTGAAATTTGACTAAACACCAAGTAGTTAATGGAGTTGCAGAATACAACCATTAGGCCTTCTGTGTTTTTTTATTCCCAGTGGTTTATCATCTGGCTTTCTACTTTTCCCTAACTTTTGGGAACTTAACAGGCTTGGCCTTCAGTCAAAATGGTTTGACAGTGAGCCACATAGTCCAGAAGCTCTGGGGGATGATGACAGAGACAGATGACAGGAATTCATGTTTACATGAACCACATTTATGCCAAAAAATAGGTTGAAAGAAGTACAATATAAAGAGTAAAAATGTACAAGCGTGTCAGCATGCTGTTTTTAATGTAACGAGTACTGAAAGAACAAAAGTAGTCAATGAAAGATATTCAAACAAATGTTTTTAACTGGGTCATGTGTTCATGGTTAAATTTGTATAAATAAATACCCAGAGACCTTGTGCTTTCTTCTTTTTCTTTTTTTAAACAACAATATACAGGCAATTAAGCAGTGATCTTTAAAGCACTCCCAGTTTCAAGGCTGCTCCTATGGTAATCATACAGCAGCCCAGCTCAGGGTGCTGGCCCCTTGCTTATCCTGGCTCTGCTGCTTTTTATGTCCCTGCCTCCTATGGCCTGAGTCCCCATAAAAACCAAGGCACGGCAGACATGATGGGGGGAGAGGGGTATGGCACTGGGACAGAGCATACTTCTAGATCAAAAGCTAGAAAGCAGGTTTTACAGTTACTAGGAAGGTGAAGCACACATAAGCTGGAGGAGGGGTGGCATTCCCATAGTTCTGCTCTCACTCTATACTCTGAACTAAATCACTACCAGAAATGAATGGGTTTGACCTCTCTTCCTCTGTCTGTCCCTTCTGGTTGGCTGTACTACTTGGACCTTTCTCTTCAAGTACAACATTAATCTAGCTACTTGCCTATGATCAATAAAGTATTTTCTCTGTCAACTTTTTTTCATGATCTGGAATAGTGTACATGCTTTTTTTCTTATTTCTTTCTAAAGATATTCCTTAGAAGGTGACTGGAGAAAATGGCTGAGGATTGATTCAACCACTGGGCAGATATACACTGCTTCTGCTTTGGATCGAGAACAAGAACAAGCGTACAGAGTTAATGTTGTTGCATCAGAGATAAGTAAGTGATGAAACAACTACATACACACACACAAATAAATCCTCTGCCCTTCTTGGTGTATGAGTAATGATCGTATCTCCCATGAATTCATGAGGACCGGGCAGCAAAACTGAACACATGAAAAGTACAGGAACATGTGATACATCTTTAGAAGGATATATCCCTTAAGAATTAAACTTTCTTAAAGGATATTTTGAAATTGCAGAACATGAAGATTAAAACAGCTTTCATGAAGTCAGCTATCATAAACCACTATATTTGCTTGAGCAACAAGGCATACAGTGAAGATCACAATTTCTTCAATGTTTTCAGCATCAACTTTTTTACCATTCTTTTTCTCCACAAATATAAAGATTTTAGATTTTTTTGGTAGGCATGTCTAAGGTTCCCAAAAACATATCTGGAGACTAACTTGTAATCCTACATAAGATTACAAATCATTTTATTACAAATAAAGCTAATAGATTAGTTAGTCTGAAATTCATTGAGGTTCCTAGGTCCACTAGCATCTTTGAGGTAGTCCAAATGTGGAGATTTCCTTGTGTGTTTTAAATCAAATAGAAGTTAAAAACTCTGGGCTATATCTAACTGAATAGGTATAAATCTTGTTTTCCCCCTTATTAAGCACTTATTAAAAATAATACTGTCCTCTGTTGTGGAGGATATAAAGATGCAGTTAATGTATGTCAGGAGGAAGGTGTGCTTCCTCAAACACTGAGTTGGAGTGGGGCCATTCCTATAGGAATGGGCAGAAGAAATAACAAGATTCTGAGAGCTTTTCCCGAGTATCTTATGTTGGCCCTGTGGCAGGGTATTGACTTGTTTTTCTCATGTACAGAAAAGAGAGAGGAAATGTTTGGAGTTTCACACTTAAAAGAGTGCTCCAAAGAGTGAGTGCTCTGACCTTGAATACAACTGTTTCTCAGATACAGTGGTCTAGCTGCCTCCTTTGGTTTGCCAGTGTTAGTTGCCAGTAAGTTAAGTTAGCAAGAAATAAATCACACTGTTTTAAGAACTGGTAGAGCTACCATCAGTCTATCTGGATCTCCTGAGACCTTGCCTCCACTTTCCGTGAATAGAGTACCACCTCCCACTGCCCACATGATGTTGACCAGGATACCTATAAGATAGTTGCAAATGAACCAACCCAGCCTCTACATCCAAGCTGTGATTTGTAATTTTGCATTCTGTTAAATTCTACAGATAACGCGGCTCAGAAATTCACAGCACCCTTAGTATTAAACTTAAAGGATGTGAATGACAACCCTCCACGGTTAAATATGGATTATCCTGTTTTCTTCTGCTACCCGCTCAGAGGAGGAGAGAAAGCACTAATTCGAGCTACTGATGATGATGAACAGAAATTTTACTCAACAATTACCTTTTCTCTCAAGGATGATATTGATACAAGAAATAATTGGGAAATCTCAAAAGTCAATGGTAAGTTAATAAAGTTATTCTTATAATGAAATGAGGCTCTTTAAATTGTCTGGGAAATATAACAAAATATTGAATTCCTTTCCATTCCTACCATCACATACCCAATATTTCAGGTAGAAAAAAATGTAAGTTGTTGAGAAATTCCATACATTTTGGTATGCATTTATTAGAACACTGAAGTATTTATTTATTTATTTATTTAAGAGTAACATTAAGCACATTGCAATTTAATATTTCACTGCTACTGAGGAGAGAAGAAACATATAAGAATAAACTATACAGTAAGCTTAGAATAACGTAAGTAATTTCTGACAAAGTTAGAGATGTTTGTAAATTGTCTATGAGTTACTGCTATTTGTGTACCAAGAGAAGTCCTGCCTCGCAATCCAACTATATTTTTTGGAGGAGGACAGTAAGCACGTGAATAAGAAGAGTGCTGGGTTGATAAAGCCCATTCCTAAAAGTCTTCTGATGAAATGTCTCACTACATAAGTCTGGATTGGCATGGTGAGAGGAACAAGTTTTGAAAGAATAAATTGTCCAAAAATCAGAAATTGGAGTAAGTGGTCAGCTCTTGCCGTAGAGGGAATTCACATTTGGTTTTCTATACTATTTTTTTTTGCTAGGAACTGTGCAGTTCTACATATCTGCAAAACATGTGGATGTGCAATAAGGAGGCAAAGTTCACTGGTGATCCAAAGTTATTTGAGCAGAAACCAGTTGACTGTAGAACTTCTTGTCACAGGATATTTTGGATATAGAAATATTCAACAGATTCAAATAAAGAAATTAGATCTTGTCCAGGAAGTCCTTGAAGTGAAAATGAAGGCTAGGAGACTATTAGGAGAAAATAATACATATGCTTGTCTTTTTTATTGTAATCTTCAGTTACTGTTTAATTCTATTACTGGATAAGATATAGGCTTAGATGGACTTTTAAACTGATCCCAGTGAATGTTACACTTGTACATTTCCCAGTTTTAGATTGTCTTGGACATGTCAGTGTAAGAGCAATAGAAAGCTGATTTGTCCTCCAAATTTTCTTGGGAACAATTTTAGTTGGTTTTGTCTTATAAGAGTTCATAATGATTGATACTCTTGGTTTATATGTGATGGCATCACTGTAGCAAAACCCAAGATTAGATTTGACTGCTGCAGAAATTAAGAAGGAAATTCTCTGGCCATATGACACAAGAGGCCAGACTATGCATTCAGACAGTCCCTTTTGACTTCATGTTTGCAAACCAGTAAGACCTAGAAAGACCTGGAGGAAAACAGGAAGTGCCATCACGTGGAAAGCAGCCTTAAGAAAAAACATATGCAGCTGTAATGAATGTTGAGCTAAATTTCTTCCCTGTGCTGACACTAATATACCTTTTTGTTATTTACAGCTACTCATGCTTACCTCTCTCCAAAGCATACTAACTTTGAAGAGAAAGTATATACTGCTCCAATGATAATTAATGACAATGGAGTACCACAATTGGAGAGAGAAGTGGCACTTGAAGGTATGCTATGCTCAGAACTATTATTTCAAGACAACAGTAACGTGTAAGAATGATCAAACTGCACTGTTAAACTTCTCATTAACTTCATGGCACTTCTTTTTGCAGTAAGCATCTGCACGTGTTCAAGTGAAAATTCATGTTTTATACAAGTAGAACGTGAGCACTCGAAGCCAAGCACCGGTCAGGCAATTGGGATACTTCTTGGCGTTCTAATAGTTATTGGTAGGTGATTTCTTCTTGGCTGACATGAAGTCTGGTCTTTGAGATGCTGCTGCTGCATTGCTGACACTAATTCCCTTCTTCTGTGGAGAGATGTCATAAATGTTGCAGAATAAGCAAAAGAGATATTTCATACCTCAGATCATGATCCTGTACCACAGTTGCTGCAAACTTGAAGGTTCTTGGTCATAGAAACACATTTCTTTTGTACTGCATGTTCTTCTGCATGCAAGTATAATGGCATAGAAGGCTGTTATGACAGAAGAAAATCCTACACTTATACCGTATTGCCACTTTATATTGCTAACTACCACCTTTTCCCCATCAGAGAATGGACTGGAAGCCTGTCTTGGGCTTTCAGATTATAGTGAAAATAGCAAAAAAATGTCCAGTCATGTCATGCTATTTACTGTCTTTAGATTTCCAGTCATCTGCTACCCTTAAATTATAATTATTATTTCTTTCACCTGTTTGAGCTTTGTAGGTTTCCATTTTCCAGAGTGAGAATAAATTGAGCAGTGGAAAACTGGCATTTATTTGAACAAAGTAAATTATATTAAGTGTTACCATGAGCTTGAGCTGACAAATGGCTTAAAACTTTTCCAAAACAAAACATAATATTTTTCTGGTATTCTTTTTATGAAACATAAGTGAAAAATCAGTGAGGATAATTGTTGATGGGTTCCAGTACCCATGCAAGTAAAGAACAAAAAGAATTCAGTGCACAACACCATGTGATTTTTGAATGTGATGATCACAAGCACCAGAATGGGAGACTGTGAATGAGCCATGAAGAAGAGAGGAAAGATCCATGGAGAAAATCAAAGAAAATGATTAAATACTTTATAGACCTCACATTCAAAAGAGTAGGGTGAAGCTACAGGATAAAAGTGGGGGGAAAAAAAAACGAACACCCAACAACTTATTTAATAATGATGCCAATTTGTAAAGAGAATGAGTCTCCAAGAACAAGTTCCTATTTACCCAAAAAGACAAAGACAAAATACTATACATCAAACCCTTAGAGACAGAGAAAATGCCAATGCATATTTGATGCACACATGTTCATATTTTGAAGACGGAAAGGGAAAAAAAAGGGATCCAAAAGACCTACAATGGAAAAAGCCATGCTCAGATTAAGTAATTGACAGAGAAAAACATTAATCTGCATCTTTATCCTCTCTGTTCAAGCTTCTTACATCATTTTTTTGCACAATGCCTTAGTTTGATCCCTCTCTTAGCATGATGCTATATGTAAATACAAATGATAATGGGTAACTAACTGAGAATATTTTAATTGCAAGAGTTGGCTGGCTTTAGAGAGCACAGTAAAATTTGCTACCACATTGTAACTTCAAAACAAAAGAAAACAACACAGTGCATGTAGCTCATAAAAGACTTTTAAAAATAATTCCCAAAATGATTTTACATAGTTTATTTTTCAACATAATTTTTCCACTTTAAAGGAAAAATCAGATGATAGCGTCTTAAGGAGAGCTAGCATGGATCAGAGATCAGAGATGGGCAAGGAAAAAAGGAAGAGAAAGGCATCTAAAACATTTTTGAAATCTGGCTATACAACAATGCTGAGTTTGACCTTGTAGCTCAGAAGGTACGATCGTAAAAAGAGTCATTTTTTGGAGGTGTGTCTGACACAAGAATGAATTCCTGCATGAGCTAAGGGCTATCTGAGACCTCAGCACTTTTTGTTCCAAAAGAAAGGGTCCTCTGTAGTCTTACTTTATTTAAAAGAAACATTGACACTGGAAAACAATTCAACAAAGCACAAAGTGAACTGCAAACCTTCAGCCAATACAGTTTGATGGGACAAAGTCTTTCATTCAAGCAAAATTCTCTCTCTTTAAAAGAGTTTCTCTCATTGAGGAAAGGATGAGAGAATCACTGAATCACAGAGAGACTGAGCTTGGTAGGGACTTCTGGGTCCATGTGGTCCAGCCTCTCCCCCAGCAGGGACACCTACAGCAGGTTGCACAGGACAGCTACTCAAATATGAATGTAAGAGAACAGCTGTGGAGGAGATGTTCAGGGCAGTGAATGGGGTCCATGAGCATACTGCTGCCCCAACACTGCATGGTCATTCCCCAGAGCCATTTGGTTTCATTCAAGTTGTGAAGCAGTACATATATTGCAGTGTCACTGTCAGTCTCTTTGCTAAAATACCTTTTCAGAATGTTTTCTTTACTGACAAGTTTTTCTCTCTGTTTTTCAGGTGCAATTATAGGAGGTGCATTTTTTCACATGAAATACAAAGAGAAGAATAAGAAGAAGAGCCAACAGAAAGATGCAAAGGATCAGTCTGAAAGTGATAAACTGAATGCATGACTGCTTATGTCATCAAGAGAAAAATGCCCTTTGGGCTGGGGAGAGGTGACCTTTGTATCTCCCAAAGCCCAGAAGTGTATTACCATGAACTGAGGATACAAGCATGGAAAAGCAGGCTCCCAGGGTCTTGTCCTCACTTTTGCGGGTAATTATATTCAGCAACATACACTTCAGCATCAGCCATTAGTAAAAGAATCAGCTTTGACAACTGTTAGCTCATGACACCACCAAATGCTGAGCTCCTGCAAGGATCAATGTATGGAACCAGTCTTTGTTCGGCAGCTAACACAAACACGGACTTTCCAGAGGACTAACATTTTATTTGGCTGTACATCTACTGCTCTATACCTCTCCATAAGTATTTGAACAGCAGAATGGGGAATAAAATCGTATTCTACATTTGAAGATGCATCATGAAGTATCAGGAGTTCCTTTGAGTATGAGCCAAGTTCCTTTGAAACACTGCAGTCTGAAATCTGCCCTGGGTCATATCTACCTGCTTACATTATTCTGGTGAATTTGTGCTAGCAATATTCACTAGCGATGTGACATTTTGGTTTTTTGTTTATGGGATCCAGTTTGTGAAGTGCCATTGTCTTTCATTACAGTTTTGAGGTTAAAAAACATGCACTGAGTCATGTGGAAATTGAGTGATGTCCTGTTTTATCATATGTGCAAATATTTTGCTTGCCTCCTACACACTTGATAAGAATAAAAATGTTCTTTAATGGTTTTAGTGTCTATTTTTATTAAGAGAGAGAAACAGTGCATGTGAACAAACCACTGCTGCTTGGTTATCTGCAGTGTTTAACCCTTACATCACGCATATTGAAAATGGCTGTCTGATAGATGCAATGGTTGCTGAAGGTACCTGTGTATTGGCTTCAGTAAGGACTTGGACCAAGAATGACTCTTCAAAACAGAAAGCTTTTCTCATGACAGCATGCCTATAGAAGGCATTCCTGGTGACAACTGGTGACAGTTTGAGGGACGCTTTTAAGCTATAAATAAAAGTTGACAAATATTTTGTTAAACTGAAAAGACAATATACTTTTGAAAACATTGTAGAAAAGGTCATATGGAAAAGGGTATTTGTTTACGTGTGTGTTTTTTTTTTAATAACTTTTGCATGCGGCGCAGAACTAGAAAGAAAAGAGTACTTTTTGGGTAGCATTGCATTATAATAGGTTTTCCTAGAATGCTGCCAGCAAAAACTTCGCTTTTGGGCTTCAGCGAACCCAATTGTTGTATCTCCTACCCCAGCTGCCAGAGCTCTGTTATTTGCTGTGGGGCTCGCTGCTGGAATGTATTTATTTTATGATGGGAATGCAACCCATTATATTTGGAAAGTATGACATTCAATTACGTCAGTGTGTCCGGGGTTTGGGATTAGTATATTATTTTATAAATAAAGTAGCCAAAGTTGAGGAGTCATTGTACTTGTATATACCAACATGGCTTCATCTGAAGATGGGGAAAATGTACAGCTGTTCAACTTCCCTTTATTTCCCCAACCTGCCCTCTTTGCTAGTTTTACAAAGAGCATCTCCTATTTTAATCAGTTTCTCTGAAGAAAAGTCAATAAATTACACACCTAATTTACCTGCATTCCTGCTGCCAAAACACATCACTGGTTGGGCAGCAGGATCTCAACCCTTCCTTCAGCCTTCAACAGACATTGCTGCAGTTTCTGTATCCTGTGGGGAAACTCAGTATGGACAAAAAACACATAACTATACTTGTAAATGTGTAAAGATTAAGACAGCACAGAAAGCAGAATTTAGGACAAACCTCTAAATGACAGTTTTTTGATGTTGGACTCATCATCTTCTTGAAAACAACATTGAAATGTTGTCCAACATTCATATTGAATGTGTGAATAATATGTATAGTATCTCTTCATAACTTGCACACAGTATGATCTGCTACAAAGAAAAAAGTTCTGCAAGCATTAGAACTGATTGAGTTATTTAAATGTGTGATACTTAAAGGACTGAAGAAGCTAAATCTCCACAAATTATTAGGGCCAGTTTATACACTGATAGCAGAAGAACACATTTTGATCACTTTGGATTTCAGTCACATCCTCCTTGCCAAGAAAAATATCTCTCAAGTCCAGTGATGAAATCTTCTGAGTACACGTCTTCTGGCACTGTTCCTTCCCATGGCTCCTCCTTTAAGGATGCAATATCCCATTACAAGGTTCACAGATAGCAGAAGATGTTTCATTGCATTCTGATCGTTTTCTACAAGATTAAAGACTTATCAGAGTTTCAATTATCTCTAGGCTTAATGATGCACATTAATTAAACTGTCATTATGCCTGCTCTTCAAACATTTTGTAAATATGAACTTGAAAAGTACAAAGAAAAAATTTATCTGGATTTACAGGACGAATGCCACAAAATAGCTGCTCCTAGAAAAAAGTAACAGTTCTAAATCCACGTTTTGAAGTCTAGTTCCCCAGTTCTACTCACACAGCTGAACACACAGGGCTGCGTCCACCCCATGTACTGCTGCTTTGCCTATTAGTGGGGACGGAGAAGGAAGTCCCCCATGGGGAGGGATGGAGCCATGGGCTAGAGGAAGGATAGATGCCTACAGTACATCTGTATGTGATAAATGTGGGGAGAAGTGTATCTTTTTGCTTGTGAAACAGTCCAACAGTGAGCAGTACTGTTACATGGACAACTGTTGTGTGGCTAGAAGACACATGGGACTAAGAAGCTGAGCAGAAGGGGAACTGGCTTTGACTGATACTCTCCTGTGCCCTCTGTGTAGCAGCTAACCTGAGATGCATTCCACAAGGAGTTGAGAAGACTTAATATAAAGAGAAAAAACAAACTTCTATTTCGAGCGTCATTTCCCCCACATTCACCAGAACTGGGAGCTGAAATTAGCGAATTGCTTGTGCAAACTAGAACAAGGAGCTACATAATCCACTCCTTCTAGACACTAGAAACCACGTACAGTCTCCAAACATTATTCCAGCAGTGTTTCCCTCCTAGACAAGTCCCCTTTCCTGCTAGTTGACTTAAGTCTTTGAACAGAGCACCCAGAAATGTGCAGCTTCAATCAGAAGACAGCATCCTAGAGCTACAGGTCATTGACACAGAAGCGGAACAGCCTGTGTGGATGGAGCTCAGAAGTGGGAGATACCACGGCTTTTGACCAAAAGGCTATGATGTTGCACATGGGCATCCACCAGTGCAATAAAAGCTGTGGAAACATTCAGAGTGATGGACAACAGTATGGTATCAAGGATCTTCAGCCAGGAAAACAATTCCAGTGTTTTAATTACATATCCCAAAAGTAAAACAGAAGATTAAAATAAAGACAGCAGCAGATATTTGAACCCGTTGCTGCACAGCATGTTCCTCCACTGATAGCAAAAGACCATGCAGGGAGATAAACCAGATGAACCTGTTCCAGGGATCAGAGATAGGCAAGGAATACAATTGCAAAAGGATATTACGCTCAAGGGGAAGAATTCTCATGTGTTTGCAGCTGGGATGACAACTATTATTACTATGCTATTACCGCATGTGTACTTGCATCCAGTTAATTCAGTTATGGCATCAGTATCAGAAGAGAACACCCCTCACCATTCCTAAGCTGTTCTGTAAGATGTATGTTAATGCTGAATATGGTCAAGAAATGCGTTTCCACAACATCCTATTCCAGCACACTGCTCCTCAGGACTAAAATGTAACTTGCAAGCACTCTATGGAAGTGTAGCTCTTCAGCACATCACCTGAGTTACAACTCTGGAAAACTTCTCAGTGGGTTTGTAAGAGCAGAAAGCCTTTTCCCAGCCAGCTGAGCTGACAAACAGCTGGTAGGCAGTGGCATCACAGGTGCTGGATTGCATTACACTGTTTCATCTATGCAGAAGTGATGGTGGGAGGCATCAAAGAGTGGAAGAAAAAAAATATCAAGCAAAACATGCTGCAAAACGAGAGGAGAAATGCATTCCAAGCCTCAGCTGAAAACTTGCGTGACTGTCTTTGCCTGATGGCTGTAAAGTTCCTCTGAGCCATCACTGCTCCACCTTTAAGGAGGATCTTCAGGATGTAGATACATCCTTCAGAGCCTGCTGGCTGCAGAAGAAGCAGCAATGGCAGCAGCCTCAGGAGCTGGGGCACTTCCAGGTGCCACTCTTGTTAAGCTCCTTTTGCTGGTGGGTGCTTCTGCCAGACCTGACTGAGAAGAAACCTCTTTTTCTTTCACTTTTGGCCAACATCTGAAAGGCTATGGATTTTTTTTTCTTGCCCTCTGGATAACTCTGCTGATGTTAAAATATACTCTTATGAAATTTTTTCCATTTCCCCAGGAAATATTTTGTGTTAATACATTCTTATTGATTTTATCTGCCATGAATTTTGCCAAGTCTAATTCTTAGAGCCTTACGTTTATTGTCTTAGGCCCTAGTTGAGAAGTGTTTTGTTGGGCTCCTTTCTTTTTCCATGATGCACAGTGCTCTTTTTCAGTCAAGGCATGGCCAGGAACAGCTTGGTATTGCTGTGTCTGTCAGGCTGGCTGTGGGTCTGACAGAAACAGGGTGAATGAGCACAAGATGAAGCAATTTGCTACACACTCACAACAGGGAACTGAAGCCAAAAGAAAGCTGATTGATGTGCAGTTAGTTGAGATAAGATGGGAATGAGAAGGGGACACATGAGAAGCTTGAGGCAGTGACTGTTTGCAACTGCTTTGGTTATGTGGTATTGTGTTCTTGCAAAACACTTTGTACTAACAAGTCACTTAGTTATAAATGTGTATTTTAGGAGCATTTGGGATTCTTGCTAATTTGTCACTCTGTGAGCTCTGGGACCATGCAGGCAATGGCAGCCCCCTGGGGCAAGGGAACTGTGATATCACAGTGACAAGATGTCCCCAGCCCACATCCCTCCTGAGTTGGGCACTTGTTAACTCTTCAGACACAAGCCCACATTCTTGCCTCATTTCCAGAGATCCTGAGAGCAATAGGCTCTAGTTGCAAAAGCAAGTGCCTTCTGCCCCATGTGTAAAAGCAAGGCCAGCCGTGAGATGCTTTCTTGGTCTGTTTATGAAGTTTCACCACCTGCAGAGCCTGCCTTCCTCCTCTCAGCTGAGCTGAAGCCCCCAAGGGGCTCCTCACACTGTTTGTGTGATGATGCACCCATCCCTGACCACAAAGACAACTCTGTGCAGACCAACTGAGTGCCAGGTCAGCCATGAGCCACAGTGGTAAGAGGGTGTCCCAAGGGGGTGGTGTCCTGGTAGGGGCTGCAGGGCACCCAAAGGCTCTGCTCAGGAGAGGGGAGGAGCTGTGAGGTGTGGTGGGGCTGTAACCATGCAGAAGATGTCCAGTTAGCAGCAAGGTCAGGGAGTGTTATGACAGCCAGTGGTGATAGCCGTTTCCCCAGAGTATTTGGAGTGCAAGATAGCCTGGACATTTAAATATTATTGATACTCACAGCCTCCAGAGCTTGTTTAATCTGCAGGGGCTTATCACCCAGCTCCAGCCCGTGTCTGATGTGCATCCCTGCATATACACGTAGCACATTCATTTCCTTTTGCAGTGTTTTCCTTTGCTGCTAGAAAGCTCCTAGGCCTCTCAGAGGGGCCAGTGGCTATTTAAACAGTGTCAGTTGTTCTCTTGTCACTGAGTGTCTTAAACAAACTCTGCTAGTTTATGTACCTCTGCTCTGTGCATTTTACTGTGGTCAGAGAGCTTTAAATTCTCACAGTAGAAGCTGTGGCTTCTCTTCAGAAATCTTCTACCATCACCACTGTAACTGTCCAAAATGTTTGCCTGAAAGTTGAGATCTTGGCAGTGTCCACTGTGGAGTTCTGCTAACCCTATAGAATTCTATCTCTGAAACCATGCCACCAGGTGCAAGTACAATTCAAATATATTCTGTTAAGATGCACAGATTTGCACAGCACAATGTTGGGTGGAGTTCATCTTAGCAAAGAAATGCTGCCATAAATTACTTCTGTAAGAAAAATCCTGGAAAAAAAATAATGTGTGGGTGAAGCATTTCTCATGCATCATATTGTTCTCTGTGCCTCCTCTACTTGCATCATTTTTTGATTTCATGCAGTGTTCCCAGCAGAATAACTATGGCAAACCTGCCAGGCCACTGTTTCTCAGGTGTACCACTAAGCCTTCAGAAGGTGATGACATGATGACACAAAAAATAGGCCAACGCATTGCCACTACTGTTTATTAATTACCATGAATGTGGAACAGCTGAAAATGGAGAAAAGTTAAAGCAAAAGGAAGCAGAAATCTAGATTTGCATCCAAAGAGACTGAGACCAAATCCAGGGTGTCATTGTCTGGTCAGTGGACAGGCCTGTGGTTGAGGGCCAGGTTATGAGTCAAAAAATCAACGAGCCTTGAGTACAATGCATAGAAAAGGAATGAAAGTGTGCAGTCATGCCCACGGGCCTCTGCTTCTGCATTCTGAGAGCACTTGGGTATCTCGATGGAGGATGCAGGTCTCCCACAGGTCCTGGGTCACAACTACAAGGCTCAGGCAAGCATCTTAGACACTCTAGGGGAGGGCTGTCTTCCACTGATGTCCAGAAACAACCCACAGTGTTCTTCCTAGTCTGTGAATATGTGAAGAAGATCTCTTGTGGCAGGATCTTCTGGGGTTCAGTATGTTCAGCTCTTCATGACCATAGATAATAACTAACAGAGGAGGGAAATGGGGAGGGTGTGAGCAAAGAGAAAAGTTAAGCAGTGAAATATGGCAGTCTTTCTGGAACGCCAAGGAAATGAGCAAGGAAATGCCTGCATTGGTGTTTTAACTGGAAAATAGTTTAGGTGACAGGAGCAAGTAAGCCTATGTTTTGGGGACTTCACACAGCTATCAGCTGGAAAATTGGGAACTTTCAAAGGAGAAACATTTCATAAGTTCTTGGTATGATGGCTTATCAGCTTTGCTACACTGAGAAATCCATCAGAGCCAGGAAAGCAGAATGGAAAGCCCTAATCTGATGAAGAACAAGTCCAGAAAGCAAAGGTATGGAGGTCATCATCAAGAGCAAGTGTGGTCAAGGTTTAGGTGAACCACATCACTCTGGTGAAAGTTTGAGAAGGCACTGGTGTTACCTTAAAGTGACTTCCATTGCAGGGAGTAACGGGCAGAGTTATGTAGATGAATTTGAAAATCATTTTTAGAAGACTAAAGATTCACCACTGAACATAAGAAATGAATGTGTACCTCAGCCTGAATTGCTCTGATTGGCATCACGGGAACCAAATGCTCTAAAGAGCAGTGGGCAGTGAAAGATTCCTACATAGAAGACCCCAGACTCCCAGGGCAGCATTCAGTTGATACAGGCGACCCAGAGAGAGTTTCTGAAGACAATGTCACTGAAGTCTGGGAGAAACAGCTGTGGGCCTCTGCAGGCTGGTGTGATCTTGGCTACTGTGTGAGTCAATACATATTTGGATCTCAGGCTTGTATGTCTGCCCGTCAGAAATTACCTCTGTCCCAGTATTTCCAACCTAAATTGTACCTCCAGGAGGAAATCTCATCTTTTAAGATGCAACAGAATTAAATTAAATCCAGGACAGCTGATTCTATCTGTGAAGATCGAGCAGATCTGTACGAGGATTCTCACTCTAACTGTCCTACATGGACAATTCCACTGGAATGACCTCCCTAAACTGTACATTTTTTTCACTGTTGTAACTGGGAGGTCTCAGAAAAGTATAACTCACATTTTCCCCCTGCAGGGTGTTTACTTTACTCTTTTGATTACTTGGCTGATAAGAAAGTTACAGAAATCTAAACAGTGAGAAGAACAAGGATGAAGCCGCCAGTTGCTTTGATAGCGTGGCCTTAACTGCAGTCAGAGGCATCTACCCCCCACAAAGAGAAGCTCTGCTGAGTTTTCATATGTCCACACAAGGATGAGGTAACCAACTGCTTCAGTTGCTCCAAAGAAAGATGGCTTTGTCTGGAACATATAATCAGTCACATTTGAAGAGGGGTCACTCACTTGAAAAGCCTTCGATGAACCTGTAATATAAACCAACACAGAACCAAGTATTTTTAAATTATTTGGAGCAGTAAGCAAGATCCTAATTTAACAGCAACAACCTACATGAGGGACATCTATGGTCCGTTGGAAGAAGTTGTGCAGCTCAGAAATACCACGACTGTCACTTTCTTCTGATTAAATGGACAGATTATCTTAACAAAAAATGTCCCAGGGCACAGGAAAAATGAGGATTACTCTAAGCTTCCAAAAAACAAAGTCATTATTTTCTCATGTCAGTTTAGATAGATCTAATGTTAAAATTTTATGGACAAAATCCTAGAATATCACAGGAACATTTAAAGATATTTGGGTATTTCAATATATTATGACATCCATATCAATTGAATATGACCTTCCATTCTCTGCCCTGATAGATGATGGTATATTCCCCGAAAGCTGGCTCAAAGTTAAGATCTATGCTGTTGTGGAAGTTGGACAGACCAGCAAGGCAGAGTTAGAGGCCAAGCAACATGTGCCTTGTGTTGACTTTGAAACCATTCATTTCTGAAGAGCAGGAGATACAAGTCCTCAGATTCGACTTGAGTCAGAAGTCCATGGTTTACATAAATGACACAAAGCCTGGACTAGTCCTTGCTGGAGGGGCTACCTAAGGTGTTTCCTTGGATGCATGTAGTCCCACCTGGGGCAGCTCAATGGAACAGAGAGAAAATGGTAAGCAGTGATACCGGAGGTGGACAGGACACACAAGCTGGCAGGCATCAGTGTGAGAAGGGGAGCAGAAAAAGGGCATTATCACTAGAAGAGAACAGTGAGGGAGAAAGAGTGAAACAAGACTGTACAGGAGTACAGGGATGGAATAAAGCAGTAAGGAGGATACAGTCACACTTCAGAATAGAAGAGCAGCTATCTCCACCAAAAACAAAGGATGATAAAAAGATGAGAAGATAAAGAAAGTAACAACTAGTTGATAAATGTGTGCTTATGAGAAAGGTTTTCACATGCTAAATCACTAACAGATTTGTGGAAAGATTACGGACTGTTTTGATAATTACTATCAAGTAGTACTAGCATTTGAAATACAAATATTTTAGCTAAAAGAGGAGCTGCAAAGTTGAGAGAAAGTGCACACTCCATGTTTAGAATAGATGACAAAATTAGAAATAAAAGAGGATAGGCAGTAATGACTAGCAAAAGGATGATTGTAAAAAAAGAAATTGGTATTTCTAAGATGAAAAATACTTTAGGAAATCTGACTAAGGAAATCTAGGGATAATATGTAGCATAATATCCTCAGGACCCAGACAACAGCATGGAGGAATTTATCTTTCCCAGGTAAGGTGTAAATCCTGCTACAGCAGAGGCATGGTGAAACAGCAATTTATTGTGGATATTGAGAGTCATGTGTTCATAATAAAGACATGAATAAAGGCACATCACTGACATAGAGCTCTGTGAGTGTGTACTTGTGAATGTAGAGACTTATGAAAGAAGACACAGAAGGGATAAAGGAATATATTTCTGGGAAAACCATTCAGGAAAAGGTTAAAAATAGGCCATGTTTACAGCTGGGAACTTGTCTTAGGTGTTCTGAATTAAGTTTAGATTTGGCTAATAATCTCCAATGCTAAAGAGAGAAATGCTGTCAGCAATGATGTAAATCAGTGATGCAAACTTGGAAGGTGTGTGGTTTGCTTTTTATGATGTCAGTAAGTGAATGGGAGGCATTGTAGCAGAGTATGATCTCAGCCATCAAACTGAAGCAGAACATAAGGGTTTAGGATGCTGTGACTCGGATGCAATCATGTGAACATGCTCTACCTTTCCCAGGTCAGTTTTGAAGAACAAACTCTATGGGGCCTATATGTGCAAGGTAGAAGGTGCCTTCAAAAAGTTACTGAACAAACAAAAGTAACACCATCTTAGACTTGACTTCAGCAAGTGGGAGGAAAATCATAGAATGCGTATTTATAAATCAAAACTGTAGAAATAGCATTCAAAGTTTAAGCTTCCTAAACAGATAGCCAAAGGTAGGCCTATAAAGTAACCCTGTAAGTCCTAAAGCACAAGTTTCGGTAAAAAACATGAAAAATTGTGAAGCTGAAGAACTGAAGAACTCAGAGCATTGAATGAGGAGTAATCTTGGAATTTCTTCATGTCAAAGATGCAAAAACTAATTGCAGAGAGATATTAATTTCTGGTGAAGCACTTCAGATGCATTTTGCTGAGTATCCTCTCAAAGGAAACATAAGAAGCAAATAAAACTGCTTTACGTAGCAGAGAAAAAGTAAGACTAGACCAAAATTCAGAACAGATTTAGAGGCTGCAAGATTCAGTTCATATCTTTGTTTAATTTACAATAAGAGAAAAGAAATAAAACATTGAAAAGACACAACTACAGGAAATTATTGCATTTGAGATGCGAACAAAACTTCAAGGACTCTTCTAGTGGGCTTCTATTCTCCAAATTCTGAAAGAATTAGGACCATGCAATCATAGTTTTGGTAGCAAGTTAAAAATGGTGCAATGATGAGTGAAGGACAGCAAATACACCTCTGTTTCAGGAAGAAAAAAAACTGTTGTAAGTCAGAACCAGTAGTGTGACTTCAGGAGTAGGCATGGCTGTAAGGAACAAATACTACTTAAAAGAAAGAATAATTAAAGACAAAATGGGATAATTTACAAAGTTTAATTATCTCAGACTGATAGAAGTATGAAAGGCAACAGATTTAATCCCACCGAGTGTCAGCCACTGTTTTGATACTCTATCAAATGGGTAATGATTAATATAATTAACAAAGGTGGAGCATAGAACCAAGATTAAAAAGCATTCCCAGATTTCACAAAGAGCAGAGAATACCAGACCATGCTGAAAAGGACATTGCTGGGTGGAAGTACATTGTGAGTGGAGTTTTTGTCCAAGGTCAGTCTCAATTTCATCTATTTAAATATCTTCCTTTGGGACTTCAATGAAAAGTGTAGTTTCAGCAACGGCATCTGTTAGAGATACAAAATAGTCACTAATGGTGAATACAGTGCAGTATCAGAGTACCACAGAGGAACAGAAGTGACATTGAGGAATTAGTAATAGAAGCTGGTTGAAAATTAATAACATGAAGGGCACCGTCACTTGGGGATCAGAAATAATTTCTGCTGTATCTGAAACAAGGAGTGGCGGGGGGAAAGGTCTGCCATATCACTGTGCTGCTGGATGAGCAGGAGCCTGTTGCAACATGGCTTGAGAAAAGCAAATATGTGCCCAGAGTGCATCAGAGGAAGTAACTCTCACTGCAGACAGCAAAGTGTAATTGGGTCTCCAGGATGCTGTGAGACCTCATCTGAAGTGCTGTGGACATTCCTGGTCATCTCCTGTCAAGAATGAGAAATTTAAATGGGAGCAGATGCAGAGAGTGAGGAGGAGAATGGGCACAAGTGTGCAGGAAGGAGCCGAGCTGGCTTAGCAGGGGAGAGAGAAGGAATACAAAGGGGTTCTATAAATACCTCAAGGAAGAGTAAACACCAGGGGAAGAAAAATAGCTATATAAGGGAAAGCGGCATCAGATGGGAATCTAAACTGGTTACAAAAAGCATTTGTGTAGAGCATAGAACACAGTTTTTATGACTCAGAAGAGCAAAATTGTAGCACATCTTCCTAGGAGAAGCAGTGAAACAGAAATCTGCCTGGTATCAAGGTATGGCAGGATCCCTTTGTAGGATGACACCTATCAGTGCTGTCTGAGCAAGAGGAGACTGCACATGGTACTGCCATGTGCTCCCACTGGAGGAGGTGGTGGGAAGTCCCTGGTTCTGCTGAGGTCCCAAACCATGATTCATGTGTCTGAGAGGGTAGTCTGGTTTCATTGGAGCTCTGCAGTTCTTCCCTGTCCCTTTTCTCATGTGGAAATTTAAAAGCACTCATCTGGAGAGGCACTGGCACAAGTTGCTCCATCCCAGAAGCTCTGCATGCCCCATCCCTAGAGGCATTTAAGGCCAAGTTGGATGGGGCCTTGGGCAGCCTGATCTGGCAGGAGGTGCTCTACCAATGACAGAGAGTTGGAACTAGATAATCTCTAGTCTTTTTCTATCCCAAGCCATTCTGTGATTCTGTGATATAGAGCTAACAGTGCCTCTCCTTCCAGTCCTGCTTTCATAGTGTAGTTTGAATGAGAAGCTCTCCACATCAGTCTGTCTCATGCTGTACACATTACTATGCATGCTGTACAATTATACTACATATGACTGCCAGTCATGAACCACTGATTCCATTCGACAGTAGAACACTTTCCCAATATTGTATTCTCTTTTAAGTATTGCCATTATTCTCTACTGCCAGAAACGTGTGTACCCTCACAAACTATACAGTACTGACTCCTTGCAGTAGAAGATTATGTCTGCTTAAGTTGAAAAAAAGTCATGTTTCTACAGGCCACACATTATATAATAAAGCTATAAGCTGTGCATGGTTTTGCAATCTGTTTTTCTTGTAGCAGGAAATCTCTTCAGTAGTACAGTGGGTGAAGAATAACAAAAACAGGCTACGGTTTGGGAGTAAATGAAACAAAGCATGAAGTGGATTAAGTGCTACCATCACTCTGTCACAGACATGCGATTAGGAGAACTGCTTTTTATAAAAGCTCCAAAATCTTTTTGAAGTCTCAGCTTGGATGGAACTAATCTGCACAGGAAGCAATCATTTTTCTCTCTGTCTATGTGATTGTTGTTCTTAACATTTCAGCTCCCCTAGAGCCTTTTTAAGAAAAGTCACTGCTGGGCATTGGAGAACTGTAAATTCTTCATCTTGCACAGAAATGGATGTGCCCCAAAACCCAAGTTTGCCCTCATGTTCAAAGCACAACATGTCAAGATATTCAGGGCTAGATACAGGTTCATGTAGTGCACATCACTTTGTTGTGAATTGAGGGAACCCACAGTCAGGATGGATCAGAGTGCCACATTCCTGTTTCCAGCCATTCTTCATAAATTGAAACTCCTCCCTTTCACTTTGAGACAAAAGTGGTGCTTTCCTGGGATTTCCTGGAGAAATAAAATCAGGAGCGGGCCCAGCATGGACTGCCTTTCCCACAGCATGTGAGAAATGTGTCCAGGGGCTCTGCCCTCATCCTGCTCTCTGTCCGCTGGACAGTGGGGGGAATTCCTTCACTGCAAGTATATGGGCAACTTGGGATTCACAGGGAGAAAGAAGAAAAAAGAGAAAAACAGTGCCTGTGGCACAGAATACAGTACAAGAGGGGAAGCAAACTAGTTGCAACTGGCAGAGAAAGATTGGAGAGGCACTTCAAATACGACAAGGTTCATGCTGATGGCCTTATCAGCATTTTGAGATTTCCTCCTTCCCTCAGATCTCTGTTTCAGCACTGGTCCAAGGGAATCAGAATACAATATTTTGGTGCTTGTGGGGGAACCCGAATACATTTGGGGAAAATTCTTTTTCTAATGCCAAATTGGAACAAAGCACCTTGAAATTTTCACAAGGTAAATGACATTGGTGAGTGCCCGCCATTTCCTGTCCATGAGAATATTTCACATTCACTTTTGCATTTCCAACAAGAAAAACAAAACAAAAACCACCACAAATGTTTTGAAAAAAAGATCACCCTGAAGTTTTTAAAAGAAAAGCATTGCATTTTAAAAACTGGCTGCTGAAATTACTTGTTTAAAAATAAACACCAGACTGAAATATTCCATCCTCCTTAAAAGGTTTCTGGAGGTTTTCCTTTTCCAAAATAAGACACCCTTGACATAGCCATGTTTCCACAGAAAGCTTCAGTTTTGACAGGAATGGCTTTGTTTGACCAAAAAACAGTCTTCCATTGGAAAAAATTTGGCCACCCACACCCATGCCCTATTTTTTTTGTTTTTTAAAGGAGTTCTCAGGGTGTCTGTCCCGATAACATCAGCCAGAGGTGAATGCTGCCATTTATGATCTAACTGCTCTTTGCACCACCTGAGGAGGGTTTCTAGCAGGTCTAGGTGGCTGAGAGCAAGGTCTGCTGCAAATTTTAGAGGAAGAGAGGTTGTTGCATGAGTAGTTCTTGGTTTTCAGACCTCCTAGGAGTCCACATCATCACCAGACATCACCAAGAGTTCATAGTTCTTCAGGGCCCATCCAGGATTTATTGTTATTTCTTGAGCTTGTTAATGGAGCACTGAGTGACATAGTTTAGTGGGCATGGTGGTGATTGGTTGATGGTTAGACTAGTTGGTGTTAGTGGTCTTTTCCAACCTTAATGAATCTCTGATTCTACTTGAGCACCAGTAGAGGACAGACAGGGCCTTGACACCAAACAGCAAAATTCACCTGTAGTGCAGAGCCACATAAACTGCCTTCACCTCTGCAAAAAAAAAAAAAAAAAGCCTTCTTTTAAAATGCCTGCCACGGATAAGTTAAACATAGCAGATCACTGCTCACAATCCAGCTATCACTTGTCTTCACGTTACTGGGAGTTGAAGAGGGGCCTGGTATGGGAAAAGCCATGCAGCAGTTGACTTGTGCATTTCCCTAAAAAATGCAAGAAGAAAGCTCTTTTACTCCTCAAAACTTTTTAAATGAGCATGAGAATCTTTTCCAAAAGAAATCCATAAAGCCTAATAATATTTATTCCTCATTGTGTCTTTGATGTGGCATCTGTCCTTGGGTCCATATTTTGAAGGGAAATATAAAAAACATGTCTGGATGAAACACAGTTTCACAAACCATCACCTCATGCCAAGCTGCAGCCTCAGTACCACTACTGAAGGACCATCACAGCCCTTCTTTGAGGCAGCACAGTCTCTCCTCCAAGTGCCAGAGCTACCATTCCCACAAGGGCTTTTGATTTCTGCAAAGACCCCAGAGTCAGGTGCCCATAAATTGTCCCTTGTTCCTATCATGGGGATGTCACAACCCAAGTGGTGTGAGAAGGCTCTTGTTCTGACACTAATGGCCTCCAAGAAATAATGAAAACCTGCACCATAAGAAGTGGCTCGACAGTTCTTCTTAACCATCTCCATGGTGGGGAAGGAGGAAAAGTTGTTTTTTGGACTAAAATGTTTCCTTCAGAGATGTTTGCTTCAGAGTTGGTGCTTCTCTAGCTCCTGAGAGGCAGTAAACATCAGCCATGAAAGGGACAATAGCAACACTGGAGAGGAAGAAGCTGGGGTGTTGGGATTGTGAGAGAGCCCTCAGCATGCAGTGCTGAGCTTTTGCACTAGAAATCTGTTCCACATCTGAACCACATGTGTCTGTCCCCATTGCTTGCAAATGACAGAGGAGGTAGCACAACAAAGAGGTAAAGCCTACAGAGCTTCTTTGCATTCAGAGCCACCAGCAGGAAAGTTCAACAGATGGGAGGCAAGAAGCCTGTTCTGCAAATCCTTCTCTTTAAACAAGTGTTTTTTTCCACATGTCAATGGGAATGTTCATCATCATTTATCCTGGCACTGGCCAGCAACGGCAGTAAAGCCAGAGTCTCTTTTGTTTGTAATCTCTGCTGAGCAGATAAATCATTGCTATGCATCATCAGATCATTGCTGCTTTATAACACCCTGCTCATTTCATTACAAAAATCCACCCTTCAACAGAGCAAATTAATTTGTCTTTTTGTTGTCCTCACATTCCTTTTGATATTTAGAATGTGATTTCTATGGAAAAACAGAAGTACTGACCTGTGCCTGGGGCCAGCTAACATCAGACTGCAGGCTGTGGCCAGCACAGCCCTTTCTGGGCACCAGCCACCACTTAGTAGATAGGTTGCTTTGAAACAGACCCCTTGTAGTTATCCAGTTCACATCCTGTCATCACTGACTTGCTGTTTCATCCTTCTGCAAAAGCAGGATAGTTCTGGAATGTTTATTAAGCCCTATCCTGTCTAATGTCAAGTGTAAAGCTTCCCCGGCCTTTTTTTTTCAAGTTCACCTGGGTACACCCTAACCAGCTACACTGCACTGCACATCTGCTCAGCAGCTGCCTTCAAATCAGGAGATGGCCATGTCTCAGAGGTGTTATATTTTCAGTATGCAACGTGCAAACATCACTGAAGGACACCAAAATGAAAAGCATGTGCAGTTCCCCATTGTATTTTCTAAACGTGCCAACCCTGAAAAGAGCACAGAATCTTGGGCCTCCAAGACAAACAGGGATCCTCCCCAGCTGCACAATGAGGTCAAAACTGTACCCATAAACCACGTGTGCGATGTGCACAGTGGAAAGTATCCTCCACAGGAGCTCTGAACAGAGGGAAACCATGGTTGGGATAAAACAAATAGACATAAAACAACTCATCTGCTGGTGTGAATCTTCAAAGATATTGCACTGCAATATCTGATGTCTTCTGATTTGACTTTTTTATTTGTGAGACTTATATCAGCTGTTAGTTTCTTTGGCTCACTGTGGCAGTGAGGAGTGATCTTCAATGCACAGCTGGTGGAAAAATAACAGCAGTAATGATGGTGCAGCCAGAACTGTAGTGTTGAGCAGATAACTAGAAAATAGCCCGGGGTCCAGAAAACACATATTGATCATAGAGTCACAGCATCTTTTGAGTTGGAAGGGACCCTTAAAGGTCATCTGGTCCAATTCCCCTACAATGGACAGGGACACCTACAGCTACATCAGGTGCTCAGAGTACCCTCCAAACTGTCTTTGAACATCTCTGAGGACAGGGCCTCCACCACCGCCCTGGGCAACCTGTTCCAGTGTCTCACCACCCTTATTGTAAATAACTTCTTCCTCACATCCAATCTAAGTCTCCTCTTTATAGCCTGAAACCATTTCTCCTTGTCCTGTCACAACAGACTCAGCTAAAGAATCTGTCCCCTTCCTTCTTATAGCCCCCCTTTAGATATTGAAAGGCCACTCTCACAGCACCTCATAGCCTTTTCCAGGATGAACAGCCCCAGCCCTCTCAGCCTTTCCTCACGAAGACTGTGGAGATTTTGCCCCTGCTCTGAACACCCAGATATGAACACAGATGCTCGTAATGAGCTGCTGCATGCAGTTCAACTAGGTTAAGTGCACCTCCCTCCCATCCAAGCATTCCTCTGATGTATGCCCTGGGCTCTCCCAATGGTGTAGTGGAGCAGCAAGGATGGTGGTGAGCTGTGCTGTGCCAGGTAGCCTAGGTTTCAGGGAGAACTCCTGACTATCAAGGTGGCTTTGAATGCGTACGGATGTACACATGAAATGAGGTATACACCAGTTGTTTCCCTTTGGCCGCAATATGCTGTGTCATCTCCCAGGTCTGGGCTTTTTCAGCACTGATGCTGAGACCTTTCCTCCAACATAAACTTCTGAACCTCTGCAGAGCTCAACTTGCTGGCCCCATAGTCTGTGCTCACTGGGAATGGCAGCTTGCAGAGGTTTGCTTGCTGAGACTTAGACAGCTTGGAACCCCATGTTTTTCCATTAAAGAAATAATAAAGGTATGAGTATGGCTGATTTTCAACAGACAAGACAAAATTCAAAGAAAATGTATGTAACATCTTTCGTAAACAAAATGTGTTTTGGAGTTTAATTGGGGCTTTGCAAGAGCATGTAAATATGAAGCATATTTTATCATGCTTTGTCATTTGAAAAACAAAGAAGCATCTTCTTGCATGTTAGCTGACCAGCTCACTGCTTTGGAGAACACTTTCTTAGGCTTGCTCAATCCTCATGTGCTTCCAGACCCCTTGGCTCAGGCCATGCTTTGTCTCCCAGCACATCACACCAAGCTCACTGGTGCCCCATTTGCACATGTCCCCCTTTGCTCTGCCCTGCCTAAGTCATGCTGGGCTCTGTAGCTCCAATGCAAAGAGTTGCTGCCCATGGCCAAGGTAGCCTTAGCATCTGCATCCTTACCTGAGTTTTCCTGTCAGTCTCTTTATATTTGACAGCTCCTTGATCAGGGTCTGATAGGGAAGCACCTCTGCCCTCCCTTCCCATTCTCACAAGGGAAGCGATATGGCCAACGTGAAAAGTATGAGCAAACTCTTTATTAATCTTTGGGAAGAAACGTTACTCTGTGTGTCTGCACATAAACTTGTGGAGGTACAACAGTGCACTCTGTGTCCTGATTAATACAGTTCTGGGACTGTCATTTTGTTCCACAGATAAAATTGCTATTTGCTAGTGAATCCTCTTCTGATTTTTTTTTTTTTTTTTTTTTTTTTTTTTTTTTTTTTGGTTACATGTATTTATTCTGCATCATTTTGTTATGTTTCTTTGTTTCTGATTTTCAAGAGATAAGCATAGGCTGCAGGCCATGGTTCAGTGATTCGTAATACAAAGACAGTGGCTTCTTAGTCTAATCAGAAAATTTAATCTAATAAAGATACAAGCATGCTCTGCCTTCAAAGGGAAGCTTTGTGTCTTTCCATTTGGCGTCATAAGGGAAACTTTTGCCAGTATTTGTGGTACATTATAATACTGGTTGAATGTTAAAATCTAGATGTTGTGGTTTCTAATGTAAATCCACAGTGTTCATCATGATCAGTTAGCCAATCCCATTTAAGGTAACTGGAAGCCAGTAGGAGGTGTATCTTCTCAAGTATGATGCTTTCATGCTGCAATTGCTAAGAAGGAGGGTCTGAACTGGGGGCAGGAGCAGCCATGAAATGCTCAGCTATCTTTACTGTATTAACTCACTTGGAAGTGGAGAAAACTATGCAGGATTACAAGTAGAATGAGGAATGGTGTGTTTCTCCCTCCTCCCTCCCCTCCCTCCCCTTCACTGTTTTAAGTATCCCAAGCAATTTATGGCTAAGTTTCAAATTGTTTGCCAAGCAATGTTTAGCTCAAGACTGGACACAACATATAACAGGTTGACCCCCGTACCATTGCTTCCCTCACAGCTCTGGTTTGTGTCAAACAGAAACAATAAACCTCTGTTCAAAGGAATTAGTGAAGTGAAATGTGTCACCCTGAGTCTATTCTTCACAAGACTGATGTCTACAGTTCAAAATCCCTGTCCCCATCAAAGCCAGCATGTCTGCAGAGATGGCAAAGAGTGAATAAGAATGGGAATGAATTATTCTCTAACCTTTAGAAGTGAATCTTGCTTCAAACCATTTACAGTGCAGGCAAAGTTAGAACTTGTAGATGTGCCTGAAAATAATGAATCTCATTGCTGTCAGCCTCATCCTTACCTTGTAATCTTCCTGAAGTCAGCATCTCAGCAGCATCACACAACTACAAGAAAGAGTAGCTTGCTAGTACTTATTGTTCACTGTTTTCAGAGGATATTTCATAGTTGTTATGGAGAGAATCACACCATGTGAGGGTGCAGTACAGACTCAACACCAGGCAAAGAACAACACTTTTTGCATGTGTGCAAATTCAAGGAAGTTCTCAGCACTCTTGGACATGCACTATGTCTTCTCTCTAAAGCCATTGAGATATTTTTGGTGCCTCCAGTTGGGTAAGAAAACAGGGAAATCAAGACGTGCTACAAATTAATGGAGGTAGCAATAAGTAGTACTGCAGGTGTTGCCAAAGGGAACTGACAATCCCTAGTGTTGCACCTTCACTGTGCATTAGACCCCTGGCCTAGCAGAAGTGTTTCATGGATATTCTCCTCTTTTATGAATGATGGGAGAAAGATGGACTCCTCAGTTGGGAATGTTTAGCCTCTATTGCTTGAAAATGCCTTGTTATGCCCTTGATGGTGTCTGAGCAAATAGCTGCCAGTGCCAGGATGAAGCTTGGTGGGATTAGGGCAAAAACTGGATTAGGTTACTTCAGGCAGACAGGCCCAATCATTCTAACAAAACAGATCCATTACAGAGCTACTAAAGGGCTCCATCCTGCCTTGAGATGAGACTTGCTTCCTTTGCTAGAACATGATCTTTTTTTATGACAACCAAAGCAGATGTATGCATCTCTGTGGGAGAAGAGTCCATCCAGCTCACAGCCTCACGTCCAGCCTCATGTGCTGACATCTCAGAAGTGCTCAGGAAAGCAGAGAATGGGCAGAGTCATTGCTCTAGCAAAGATTGTGTTCAGTTCTGTAAACTTGTCCTTTACTGAGGTGGGCTCATCTTTTCCTCTCAGCTGAGATAAACTGGAACAAAGATTAAAATACCTGAGTTACAAAGCACCTCAAAACATTCCTCTGACCACATATCCACAAACTGACATGGAAAATCTCTTTCTCAGTGCCTCCTTTTTCACCTGAGCATTGCCAAACCAGTGAGTGCACTCCCTGTGTCCCTAGGCGATGGCATTGATTCTATGGAAAAACAGTGGCAGGAAACACATTCCATCTATCTTCTTATGCAGTAAATTACTTTTCAGATTAGTTATATTTTCACAAGATCTCTATGTTTGGAATATAATTATTTTCACCCACAAATGGAATTAAAATGAGAATATTCTCAAGTCATCAATTGCATAAAAGCATACAAATTGCTCTTTTGGAATTATGTACCACTTCTCTTACTTCTCCCATTAATCTCACTCTGTCTATCTCTAACATATTGTTTCACTTCTAAACTTGTTCGTACATTAGATATTTCAACAAATCAGCTTATTTGACAAATATCAAGATGTGATTTAGCTATTTTTCATAACAATTTAATGACATAATTTGTTGTTCCACCAGCAAGTTAATAGCAAAATTTACTAGAAGTAATTCAGAACCCTCATTACAAAATATCAAAGTTGATAACAAACACGTAAGCAGCTGGATGAAGAAAGTGTTGTGAAAGAGCAGGGTAATCCCCCAAATATATTTCTTAGATAAAAAGTGCTGTGTCAAATTTGAGGAGACTGTTTTGTCTAGTCTTGTTAGTGCTTTTCTATATTAATGGATTTTTCCAGTATGCTACACAAGTTGCCAAATGTTTGAGGATATTAAATTCTAACTGTCACAGGCTATTGTGCACAGCAGATTAAAAGCTGGACTCAAATACATCTGGTTGCAGCAGTAACTTTTGTAAAGATGTTTTATATTGATAACATTTATTTTCCAAAATACATAATGCAAACAAGACAGTCAAACACTACAGATGTGGCTTGGCTTTTTTGCAGCCCTAAGAGGCAGAATTCCCTGTAATTCTGCAGAATTTCCACTCCAGAACTGAAGCCAATGAGAATTTTGAGTGAAATCAGATTATGGGATGTTGACCACAGTAATTAGAAAGAGAAATATGCCTTGGGGCATTTAATTATGCCTTTCATATATGTATGTTTTCTAAAACAACGAAAACCACCAAGCAGCACGCAATACTTTATAGGCAGGAAGCCTGCAATGCATAAGCATTTGTATAGGAATCAGCATGTGATTTTGAATTCTCCCTTCCAATGGTTAGATTTGCAGAAGAATAACTGAACAATCACAACTTAGAGATGTCACATTGAATTCTTTCAATACATTTGAACAGTATGTTCAATGGCTTTATTAATTTTTCTAACATTCATGAGAAATGTTTTATTAGATAAAATTGTGTGTTTGTGGAAAGTATTTATGGAGTCAGTGAATATGCTGCTATGTGTGAATGTTTGGACATACTGTCACCAAAGCTATGCAGGTAGACATTGAGATGCTCTCCTGTTTTGATGCCTCAGAGCTCGCAGCACTACACTTTACATCAGCAGCCTTCCCTGGATGTGCCTGAAGTTCAGTGGTGTCCAGGACCTACAGTATCAATGGCTGAATGAAAAAGTCTAGGTGCTATAACAGGCTGCCCAGAGAGGCTGTGGATGCCCTATCCCTGGAGGTGTTCAAGACTAGGTTGGATGGAGCCCTGGGCAACCTGATCTAGTATCAGATATGGAAGTTGGTGGGGGGGGTTGGACCTTGACGATCCTTGGGATCCTTTCCAACCCAAGCCATTCTGTGATTCCATGATTCTATGATCTTGCAAAAATATTGAAAGGTCGAAAGCCACAGCACTCTCAAAACACTGCACTTCGTGAGAGAGAGAACACTCATAGCTATAGCCAATTTATAAATTATTTCTAGTATAGGCATTTTCTAATTCTTAGGCTTTAACAGAGATTTTTGTTAGGAAAATAACAGATTTCCAAGGATCAGACTTTTGATCCATCTTCATGTTTGCAAATGCAGAGATTACCATAAAATGTTCTTGTTTATCATGCAGACACATCTTCCCTTGGACTGTTTGACTTGTTTTTAATTCTGCAATGGTTCAGTGTTCACTTAGTGGGAAAGTTTACTCTCATCTTTTCTGTTTCACAAAACAGAGGAGGAGCCAAGTCATGTCAGGTGGTGACAGAAACCTTTTCCAGTCCTAGTCATGCAAATGGCATCCCTGTGGCTCCTTCCCTGTCACCTCTTTATTTTCCACCTAGTGTAGAGCTGCAACAGGGAATATCAAAATGGGGAATCACACCAAATCCCCAGCCTTGCTGTTTGAAGGGGAATTTTTCCAGCTGCTCTTAGGGTGGATCTCCCCTGGGCGTGGTCCTCTGGACCTGGTGCCCTCCAGCCCAGTCCCATCCCCAGCATTTCCGATAGCAGCCTGCCTGGAACTGATGGGCAGGTGCTGGTGTCCCTGCTATGGGCTAGCAGCCAGAGATCCCCATTATACAGGCTGGGTACAGCAAGAAAGTGGCAATTTTCAGTTGTGCACACTAGATATTGGAATCCATCCAAAATCCAGTTTGGGATGTCCCAACCTTGGAGGTGTTCAAGGCCAGTCTGGATGGGGCCCTGAGCAACCGGATCTAGTGTCTTGATTTAGTGGTTGGCAACGTTGCCCATGGTAGGGGATTGGAACTGGGTAGTTTTTGAGGTTCAAAACAAGCCATTCTGTCTTTCTACAAATTTACTGGTAAAGTCTTTGGGTGTTGGCTCCCACGAGGTGTAGCTGGGGGGCTGTGACCTTTCCCATTGCTTCTGAGAAATCTGTTGCTACCGTCCTGCCATCACAGCAAGCTCAATTTAAAAGCCATGGGAAGTTTTGCTGCTGATCTTAGCATGGAAAGGACAATACTGCTTCTGTGTCTGTGTGCTGGAGCTGCAGCTGCTGCGCTGCTGCCCTTGAAACTCTGGCACCAAGTCAGAGCCTTCTAGCAGAGGGCTCTGTGCACAGGCAAGCAAACACCACTGAGCATTAAAGGAAACCCTTCATAGCAGTCACAAGACTAAGGAAAATAAAGACAATATTTCAAAGGAAAGAGAGGGCATTGTTAGGCTGTTAGGTTGGTTTTTGATGCCAATTTATATTTAACCCACTTAAACAGACCGTAATGGCTGTTGTGCGAATGCAAAAATGGATTGACAGTTTCCATTTGATTAAATAAGGAGAAGAAATTGCCCTCTGGCTAGTCTGTACATTCACCGATCAACCGCGAAATCTCGATGGAAACTAGTGACCTGCTGCTGTCAGCACACCACTGGTCACAGCCGCACTTGAAGGGGCAGTCATGCAAGCACTGCCCTGGGTATTTATTTCCCATCACTCTAAAGCACAGCTCTGCTCCAGCTCACGTTATTTTCTGTGTGGCAAGGGGTGAGACTCATTGACTCTAACGAATGGAACTAACAGCTCCATGTGCCCTGAATCCCAGCTCAGCACCAGCCAGGCCAAGCCAGGGCTGGGTCCCCCCATGTTCAGCCCATAAAGTCCCAGGGGGCTTCTACATTTACTAGTGGTGCACAGAGATGAGTTTAGCCCAAGATCTTACTGAAACTCTTGATTCTCACCGTCTTGTGCTACACAGAGTTTAAAAGGGAACAATTTGGTGACTTCAAATTCAACATCTTGATATTTTTTGCCACCCTTTTGTAACCTCTTTCCCCAGCCAGTGCTGACAATGTGGTCCCATGCATGAGCACTCTCTGCTCAGCTTCCCTCCAGGCAGAAGCTGGAGCGAGGGAGAGACATTTAACTCATGCAATTTTTAACATAGGCAGCATAAACAGCCATCCATCCTCCCACTGGCAGCTCTGAAGCCTGCTCTGAGAACTATCCCTTATTTCAAGATTCATTATCTAGCACATGAAAAACACTCCACACTGCTCTCTTAGTTAAGGGAAAAGTTGCTGTGAAGTTCTTATTAGTTTTTTGTTCTGTGGAAATGCAAGAATAATTTACTTTCCTGCTATTTGTTGGCTTTACTAAATTCAAAGGGAGATGCAAAAGCAAGGATGTGCTGAGGTAACATTCCCATGCCTTTTTGTGGGACTTGAGCATTTTCTGTGCTCTTAAATCTGGCAGAAACACAAAATCTTTCTCCTTTGGGGTAATTTGGCTGAAGAGATCTCTGAGGTCTCTCCAAGCTGTTTCTTATGCAACTTTTGGTTGGCAACTATGATTAAAAATACCTAAATACCTCTTCAATTTCAGGCTTCCTGATACATTTTATCTTTTAAATTTCATTAATTTGGTTGTCTAGTTCAGCCTTCATTTTTTTATCAGCTCTGTAAACAACCTGGTCTGTTTGAACCTCCCAACTACTGAACTACTGAGGGACACGTTTTAGTGGGAAATACTGGTGATAGTTGGACAGCTGGACTGGATGATCTTGGAGGTCTTTTCCAACCTTACTGATTCTATGATTCTGTCTCCGCTAGATGTCTGCATTTTTTCTGTACTTTCTGATTGCAGCTGCAGAGCCAGAAGGACACAGAGCAAAGATTTTGGTTGTTGTGCCTCTGACTCCTTTTTGCTTCCTTTGTCAAAGATAGAACAAATCTGCCCCATTTCTTTGCTTTAGTCTTCAAATTCCTTCTTGCTTTTAGAGCTTCTTCCTAAACTCTAAAGGAGCTGGGGAGATTTCTCTCTGCTCAGGGCTCCCCTGAATTTGCAATGCCATCAACTTCTTCATTAGCATGTCTCTACTAATGGGAGAGGGTCACAAAGCTTCCAAAATCATCATGGTATTTTAACAGTCATTAGACACTGGCAGTACTTGTATTTTTAGTATCATCTCTCCCAGCTTGCAGATAGCTTTAAGGTATCCACACACAACAAATGAATAATAGATGTGGTAGATAATAACTCAGTTGCAACTGAGATGGCTTTGAGAATATTTTTTTTTTTCTAAATCACCTTTTCTCATTGTGGGAAAGGCATTAAGCTCCTTTGAGGATGGGGCAATAACTCAAGGCTCGGTCCGCAGGTTGTCTGAGGAATCCCTCAACACAAAGCCAAGACACACAAGTTGGGAACAATTTGTTTTCTCAGAAAAAGAGCAGAGCTCTTTGCTAGCAGGTGAAACGGGAATAGCTTTGTGCCATGGAAAATGAGGCCCTGACAGTGTTACGTTATTGGAGTGAACTGTACTGTCGATACACTAATAAAAAATGGGAACACTGGCTGTGAGTACAAGGAGCAGGTTGACCTCGTGGAGTTCAGCTCAGCTTGGCTGGGAGAGCTCACAGGAATGATTAACTCAAACAAGAGTATTTTATGGGGCCTTTTCTATCACTGTCTGAGAAGGCTGGGTGGGGAGGGTGCAGATTTACAGCTTGGGAGGCACCATCCTTGGCTAAATGGAGCTCAGCCTCAGTCTTCGGTAGATTTTGTGCTTTATACTTTCATGTGCCGCATTTCTGTGAAATTCTGGTTATTGATAGCGTTTATTGTGCTTAGCACAAATCTTTGTCCTCTGAGGGAAGGGTGAAAAACGACAGCGCTCAGGGATAGAGGTCACTTGTTCTGTTTTTAAAGTGGGTATCTGAGTTCTGGTGTCCAAAATACAGGGCAAAGCTTACAGACGTGAGATGGAGAAGTTCAGAAGACAAAACTGAAGATGATGCTGGTATTGAAGACAAATTAGTAACTTTCTCTTCTAACATTTGGGTGAAATATTAAAATATTAGATATGAGGAAGAAGTTTTTTTGTGCTAAGGGTGGTGAAGCACTGGAACAGTTTGTTTGGAGATGGTTTGGATTGCCCCATTGCTGTCTGCCTTTGGTTTGTCAGCTTATGGCAACACAAGTGTCACATTAAGGACAGCCTCAGGCAGCAGAACTTTGCTTCTGATGGCTGCAGTGAGATCCCCATCTTGCTGGTAACACATCTTCAGATGTTAGGCTGGGCTATGGCAATTACAAACATAATGAGCTAAGGCAGTGTTGTAACCCCTGATGTTATAGCCAGTGTCACCCGAGAGAACGTTGTACAAAGCTTACACAGAAGGGATCCCTGCAAGCATTAACATTTCCACAGGGTTACTCCCATTCCTAACTTCATGCGCGCAGGCTTTAGGGTCTGCCAAGATTAAGATTTCTGAAACAAAATACTGAAAAGAATATAGAAGAGAAGGAGTTATGAATATGATACTAATATACATCAAGATTAGAGACTTCTAAGTTGGCACAGATGTTTTTTGAGGACATGATATTTTCTCACTGAGAGTAAAATATAAAAGGCAGCAAAATTGGTGGTACTACAACAATTCTGTAGTATCCGCTGTAAGGATTCCCACTGAAAACTGTTTCATCTGAAAGCAGGAGAAAGAATGCAGCCATAAACTGTGGCAAGTGGGAGTTTAACAACGTCTGATATATGCTGTGCAAAAAAACCGTGCCTGTGCCATGTCCCTAACCATCCCCTCTTCTTCCTTTCTATGCTGTATCTTCTACAAAAAAGCAGTTAGATGGAGAATTAGGAAGAAGTTGAAATTAAGAGTGAGACATGAATTTCAACAAGACAGCTCTATAAAAGGAAATTACTCAGCAGCATTGGAAATACATCAGAAAAAAAATAAATCCAGGATTTACGGCCCTCATCAGCTATTTTGGATGAATCAGATCCAAAAGAAAAATCTGAGCTCTGGTTTCTGGAAGAAAGAGCAGTACTTAGTCATGTGCCAGGGATAGGGATGCTTCAGGCTGAGATGTTAGTATGCCTCAACTACTTTATTCTTTCGTGATCAGCCCCTGTATACCCAAGAGAAACACATTATTCTCAAGCTATTTTTTCTCCTGTTTTGGGGGGATCATTATGCAGGGCTGCTGGCCCTGGCCAGCCAGCTGGGCTCCTACAGTAAGCAGAGGCAGCCCTTCCCTCTCCAAGCACGCAGTTCATCTGATTTGTGAACCACTGCTGCAGCCTTGGTAGTCACCAGCGAGCCACATCCTCAGAAGGGTCTGCTGGGGTTGTCTGTAGTTAGTGCTCATCAGTGCATCATTCCAGTGGGTGGCTTGGGTATGAGTGGTAAGGGATGGCACGAGGTCATGTTCAGTCTTCATTCCATGCTGCAGAATGGTGATATCTTCGTTTATATGGCAGGCAGGAAAACAGCGTGTTGTGCAAAGAACAGGATGCGAGTCAATCCAGTTTAGCTCAGTATTCTTACTTGAAGGAGTTACTGCAAACTATGCAGAAAGCACAGTAGCCTGCAGCTTTCAGTTCTAAATGATCCCAAAGAACTGTATTGATGTACACTACTCATTCCATTTAGGCTGAGCTCTGATTCGCTTATGGACCCAGATAAAGTGTCACGGTATGCATGAAGCAATATCATGGTATTTTGCAATCGTGCATGATTTGTGGAGATGAACTGTTTGAACTAAACAACATGTGCCATTGCAGCTGAGGTCTAGCTAGTGTTTTGTCTTTCCTTGCACGCATATCAAAGCCCCTCTTAATATCTAAATTACACACAATGACAAAACTATTCATCCATTTTTGGGAGAATGTTTTCAGGGTAGGTCAGTAAGGTGAGATGAGAGCTGGTGCCAACCAGGACAAGTGGGATCCATTGCTCTGAGAAGCCCAACTAACCACCAGAGACCCTGCACAACAGATGTCCTACGCAAATCATATATAGAAGTGGTCATTTTCAGAGGGGATTCAGCACCAGAAGGGATTGCAGGCATCCCAAATTATCTTCTGCAAGTGTCATCTTTCTCTATCAACTCACCACAAGGGCTTTGGGTCCCCTTAAGTAACATCGGTTTTCTCTCAGGAGCCTTAGTAGGAACTGAAAGCATGGTCACCCTGAAAAGAACAGTAGGATGCTGAAACAAGCCATAAACATTGACTTGCTGTTCTTGCTACTAGATCATCGTCTAAAAGCTGACTTTTCAAAGTCAGAGATAGCTTGTAAGTATTTTCTGGCTCCCCTGGTTCACTAGATGACTGAAGGGAAAGTAGGATCCTGAACGCCTCTGGATAAACATGCAAAGCAATTGAAGAGAGTACAGTTGAAGAAAACATGCCACATTCATGGCTTTAAGCTTCTGCTCTTGGACTGAGCCGCTCGCTGTGCCTTAACGCACCATTTTTCAGCTTTGAACTATCATGAAAAGGCTGTTACGGGAAGTCTGGAGAAAAAGCCCAGCAGCAAGCGGGACGCTGACTCCAGCCCAAAGATGGTCACGCAGCCCTCAGGTGCACGACTACCACTGCCCTTGCTCAACACAGAGCCTGAGCAAAGCAGAGGATCTGAGCTTGCTGCCTCCAGCCTCACTCATCCCCGCCTCTTGTTAACCACTGTTTTGGAACAGTTGCTTGGATACCGCAAGAGCCTGGCTTCGACTTTGGGAGAGTTAATTTGTCATTAAAACTTGACAATACCAAATGTATTCTGGGGTTGAGACACACTTGCAGATGAAAACCACAACATTGGTAGACATCTTTATTAAATCTAACTCAACAAGTCAGAGATGTGGGTGAGCCCCCCCTCTCCTTCTCCCCAAGGTCTCGCAGATATTTGCGAAAAGACTTGCTCAATTTCACATGCTCTTGCCTTGCTGGAGCTACGCTCAGCTCTGTTCATTTCTGGCCCCAGCTGCTCAGTGGGGTCTCCAGGAACACCTGACATTTGTCAGCCCTCACAGTGACAAGGTTCTATAGTCTAAAGGCCATGGCTGCAGGCCTAGCATTCTAGCACTCCTCAATTATTGCATGTTTTTAGGAAGCCACCTGAGATGAAAGCTTTCCAGCTTATGACTTACTTCTTCAAGGACAGGTGAATGAAAGCTTTAGACAGACGTAAGTTTACAGCATTCTGACTTAATTATGTAAGAAAAAAAATTGCACGAGGAAGCCCTTCCATCCCACTATACACCCCATTCTGTTTGGTGCCTGCTTACATTCAGGTTGGCAGGATCCCCTGAATATGCCTGCAGTGACCTTCTTGGCTTCCAGCAAGTAAAAATGGCTGATAGAATAAAGCATTTATAATTCTTGTGTAGCTTTCTTGGATTTTTGGACAAATAATCATTAATCACAAGCAGTCACAGACCTCTTATCATGGATAAAAGCTAGCTTATCTCTCATGCTTCTTTCTCTTATATTCAGAAAAATTATTGCCATTTATACAGTAACAGAATCTGGTTACTGTGCTGTTTGCTCACTGTGCTGTTGTGACTGATCACTCAAAAATGCTTCTATGATTTTCCCCTTGTCATTAATATATTGATGGTTGTGTAGGAGTCTTGCAGCAACTTTCCTGCTGTGTATGTTGATTTAAGAACCGCGTTGTCTCCAGCTGTCTGGGGTCAGAACTGGGCTGTTGGGATCCCTAAAAGAGCAGCCACGTAATGCTGGGTTATTCTTCCCCCTTCACTGGGTACATGCATGATTCGATTTACTCAGAAACACAGATTTCATTGGATGTCACTGTCTGTGAAAGTGTTCATTAAATACAAGTTCACCGGACCAAGTCTTGCAGTCTTTAAGCAAACACTGTTCCCAAGAAGAACAATTGGAAGGGTCTTACTTCAGTAAAAATCAGGCCACTCTTTCATTGTTTCCTTATTAGTATCTCTCTCTCATCCTAACATCTAAAATGGGGCCCGTCTCTCCCTTGGGAATCATTTAAAATGGTGTAACATGTCACTAAGAACAAATAACCTAAGAAAAGTGCTGTAGACAACATTTTAATGAGCTTTATCAGATGATGAAAAATATAATGCTTCCATGTGCAGTCATGGGGGAAGCCATGAATCTTGATCTTGACAGTGGCACTGGAAATGAATGAAGGCAAAACAGATAAGGTTTTTAAGTTTCAGCTTTCAACTTTGAAAACCAGAATCTCTGTCCTTACTTGCTCAATATGAAAACTGTCTCTGTCTACAGATATTTATGATGCTCTTCCTTGTGGAAATACCTACTTCTACAATAAATTGTAATTTTGATCCATATTGACAGAGTAGAGCAGGAAATGAATGACAAACGGGGTACTTCTTTTTATTTTTTCATACTTCTAAAGAAAATAACTTTTAATGAAATTTTGTCCCAAATGACAACAGCAATTTAAAAAAAAATAAAAAAATCCTTTCACTATTGAAACAAAATGTCCTATTTCTTCACTTAGGCATATTCAGCTATCTCAATCAAAGTTATAAACGGTACAGAGAAGGTCTTAAACTGAAATTGAGAGTGTTTATTGCTTGACGTGTCCAAGCAAATGGCAAACTGTACAAACAGCTGGAAGAAGGATATGTTGTATCTCGGGAGGGAGGCTGCCTTACCGTGCTTTGCATTTCTGGAGATTCACTGGATCCAAGGAGTCCCCTCTCCCCATTGTTTATCACTAAGCCTCTCACTATGTTTGTCGTTGCTCAGTTTTACTGACTAGTGATTTTTCAAGCTACCTTTTGTTTCATCATGAAATATTTTGAAGTTTATGAACTCTGTAAAAACCCTTTAAGAGAATCATAGAGTGATAGAATATCCTGGGTGGGAAGGGACCCACAAGGATCATTAAGTAATGATCCTACTATCTAGGATCTAATTCTTAAGTAAGATTGTTCACGTCAATTATCTTCAAACAAAGAAAAGCACCAAATAGTTGTTTTTTAAGTTGAAAAATGAAAATGTGATTTAACACCATTTTATGTTCACCTCAGACAAGATGCATCTCTTAGCATAACTCTGTTCTTACTGTAAGAAAAAAACACAAAGTAGTTACTGTAAAAAGAAGATAAATTACCTTAAATGGACAGCAGATTTCCCAGTTGGTAATCCCCAAGCAGAATAAAACCAGGCTGTGCTGACAGCTTTGTGGTGTTGGGAAGAGAAGGGAAGCTGATAGATTTGAACAGATGCAACAATTTTAAACTGTTTGCCAGTATGTGTAAGTGTAGTAATGCTCAAACTATATAATGTTTTCAGTGACAATTATATAATTTTTTTTATAGAGGCACATGCTAGGGTTAACTCAGCAAGGTGTCAAAAATCCGAATGCTATGAGAGAAAACATACAGAAGGGATAACTCCTTATCTAATACCAAAACAATGAGCTTCAGGTAAGAATAAAATAAACAGACCATTTATAAGTTACTGCAGGAAGATTTGGAAAGACACACTCACTGTTTATTAACTAACCGTAGTAAAGTCTCCATCAGTCAGGACACCTACTGACAGATTTATTTCTAAGTGTAACTGGGAGAATCTATTTTTAGAGAAGGGTAGTATATTTTTCTTGTAATTTGAAAGTTCAGCAGGAAGAAATAACTCAATCTTGTACAAAATTCCAAAGGCAGCGTTGTAGTTTTATGAGCACTAGATTTTACCAAGATTAGCGCGTTGCGCAGCAAATGTTAAATAAAGAGGTTTGCTTTTTAAAGAAAGGAATTGCTTAAAAAAAAAAAATAATATTGATGTTCTATTAAAGTTCCTGCAATCAAGTTAGCAAAACAGGAGGTCTAAAGATATGCTGGGAGGAGGGCATTTTGTTCCCACTGGAGAAAAGGTTCTTGTCATAGAATCATAGAATCACAGAATCAAGGAATCATAGAATCACAGAGTGGCTTGGGTTGGAAGGAACCTCAAGAATCATCAAGCTCCAACCTGTCTGATGCCGGCAGGGCCACCAACGTCCCTATTTAATACTGGACCAGGCTGCCCAGGGCCCCATCCAACCTGGCCTTGAACACCTCCAGGGATGGGGCATCCACAACCTCTCTGTTCCAGTACCTCATCACTCTCTTGGTAAAGAACTTCCCCCTGACATCGAACCTAAATCTTCCTTCCGTCAACTTAAAACCACTTCCCCTTGTCCTGCTATTATCTACTCTTGTAAAGAGTTGATTCCCCTCCTGTTTGCAGGCTCCCTTTAGGTACTGAAAGGCGACAATGAGGTCACCCCGCAGCCTTCTCTTCTCCAAGCTGAACAAGCACAGCTCCCTCAGCCTGTCTTTGTAGGGGAGGTGCTCCAGCCCTCTGATCATCTTTGTGGCTCTCCTCTGGACCCTCTCTAACAGCTCCTTGCCATTCTTGTACTGGGGACCCCAGACCAGCATGCAGTACTCCAGATGGGGCCTCATGAGAGCAGAGTAGAAAGGGACAATCACCTTCCTGTTCCTGCTGGCCACCCCCCTTCTGATGGAGCCCAGGATATCATTTGCTTTTCAAGCTGCAAGAGTACGCTGCTGGCAGTGTCACTGACATTTCTGTGTGATCATAAGAAAATGTGCTTTGATTTTGTGCGACACTTAGCTTGTAGTGGAAAGGACAAACTCAGTCTTTTCATCTGAAATGCTTTGTTTAGTGAGATGGTAAGATGGGTGTGCACTGGGACTGAGTGGTAGATATCTTCGTGGTAGAACTCCAGGGTGACCCTGTCCAACCTGCAGCATGTAGTCTACACTGTCTTACTGCTGAGAAGCTGTGGCTGGAGAAAACTGGTGGGGATTCATCAGTCCTCATCCAACCAGGGAATTAAATTTAAAACGTGAAGGTCGAATGTCTCATCATATAACAAAGAGAAACAAAGCAGACCATGTTAAACAAATACAGTGTGGTTTGGAAATAGCCTCCCACCTCCAAAAATTACTATGAATATTATGGAGCTGAGTGAACAGATGTCTTCACAAAAAAATAGGTGGCTGCTATGGAAAATGTTCATGCCATTAAGCAAACAAGAACCAAAAACATATTCTGACCATAAATATTTTCTGTTTTGAAATATCATCACAATATTGCATTAGCGGCAGGAGCTGCAATTCAGCTGTTTCTGTCCAGGCTCCTCTGAGGTCTGGACTTCTTCAAGGCAGGACATCACCCTAAGTGCACCAGAGAGCTGAGCAAGAGAAGCCACAAGTTGCTTGTGGGAGGAAAGGGAAGGGGAAAGATGGATCCTGCTCTACCTAGTGGGCACAAGCAGAGGCAATTCAGAAAATATGATTTAGCTCAAAAGATTTGGATTGTTTGATAAAGATCTTGAGACACCCACTAGATCTTTCCCCATCCTTTCTCCAAGCACAAATGCATTTTCTGACCTCCTGCCCTGCTCACAGTTTATCAGCTGTGACAAAGTATGCATTGCTCTACATCTCAAAGAAAAGACAACAAAATGAGTGTCAGGTGTAATTATAGTAAAAAATGATATTTATTTGACATTGTTGCAATTTGGATGTTCCAGAGGAACTTGTGATCCAGAAAGACTGCCAAGATTTCCATCAATTTAACAAAGTTGTCTGATACAGCCTGGACACAGGCTTAACAGGAGCAGAAGGCAACTGAGAGACTGCAAAGTATTTGGGACTTTTGGGCAGGATTTCCTAGAGCTCATCTAGGAAAGAACAATATCAGAAATAAGAGTTATTTCCTTACATTTTGGATATTTATTTTAAATTTCAGACATAGAGAGCAGGGAGGGGTAGCTGACACTAGATCTGGTACCAAACTTTTTCTTCTGTCTGTTATAGATGAATTTTCAAACTGAGCTTTAAGCAGGAGGAGTGATGCTCTAATCCTATAAGCAAAGAACAAAAAGTGTGTTTTGAATGTTACTGTATTTTTGAGCAGAGTAAGCCTCTTCACTGAAACCAAAACATTAAACTAGGAGGCAGAAAAGGCCTAAGTTTAGACCTAGATATGGCGAAGTATTGCATGATCCTCCCCCGCATGACTTCAGCACTCAGATGCATCTCACAGCTCTTTGTAATAGAAACCCTGTGATCGTAGAATCACAGAATCATAGAATGGCCTGGGTAGAAAAGGACCGCAATGATCATCCAGTTTCAACCCCCTGCTACGTGCAGGGTCACCAACCACCAGACCAGGCTGCCCAGAGCCACATCCAGCCTGGCCTTGAATGCCTCCAGGGATGGGGCATCCACAACCTCCTTGGGCAATCTGTTCCAGTGTGTCACCACCCTCTGTGTGAAAAACTTCCTCCTAATATCTAACCTAAACCTCCCCTGTGTCAGTTTAAAACCATTCCCCCTTGTCCTATCACTATCCATCCTCATAAACAGCCATTCCCCCTCCTGTTTATACGCTCCTTTCAAATATTGGAAGGTGACAATGAGGTCTCCCTGGAGCCTTCACTTCTGTAAGCCCGGTTCCCTCAACCTTTCTCCATAGAATAAAGTCAAATTTTATAGGCTATAGCTTGAGTGATTTTAAAATAATTACTTCTCAATAGAAAAGCTTATGGATTTGAAACAGCATCTTTGTCTTTGGAAAAAAACCTACTCATGCTCAAAAGAACCTTCAATCTATCTGTGCATTCACGCAATGCATCCAATTTCACTAAAGTCCCTGATGTTGCAGAAAAGCTGGCATATTCCCATTGCCTTTCCCTTTGTCTTATCATTACTTGTCTTCATTGTGAAATTTTGACCTTCAGTTAATGAAGCCATGTTTCAGCTCTTTGACAGCAAATTTTCTCCTTGGTTGAAGCCTATGGTTTCCTGAGGTTTCTGCTCAGTCTCTGAAAGTCAAAAGGCCATATGTGTTTCAGAAAAGTCAATTCAAACACAATCTCTGTTTGATTCAGAACCTGCCAATCAGATCATTCTGATGCCTCTAAAAGTCATGGAGATAAAAAGCTCACCAGACATCCTATCTTATATTGCTTGCCTTAGCAGGGACAAGCTCTTTCCACCCTATTTGTCTCAATTAGGGAAATGTATGCATTTAACATAACCAGATCCCAGCCCTGGCCTCCATACAGAAGGTTGAGGAAGAGGAAGGGGTCGTTTGCTGAAGAGACTGCTGGTTGCAATTAGTCATTGGAAAGGCACAAAGAAAGGAAAAGGAGAATGGAGCAGAAGCAGAGTAAAGTGAAAGGGAATGAAGAAAAGAGAAGGAAAAGAACCATCCTCAGTACTGCTGCTTCATTACCTGTTCAGAGGGATTTTGCAATGACATTTGGCTTACTCATCCCTACTGTGAGCTGGGAGAATGATAAAACAATAGGAAAATAAAAAGCAGACACTCGCCAGAGAAAATTTTTCCATTTGTAGTGAGGGTAGAAACAAATAATCAAATCAAGACTGAGTGCAACTTTTGCTTTTTCCACAAAGTTTTTGCTGCCAAAAAGACTTCATGTCCCAGCGATCTGGTAGCACTGCCAGGAGGGAGCAGCCTCTGCCTGCTGGGATGGCTCCCACCAGAGCAGCCCTGCACTGAGTGCCTGGGCTGCAGCACTGGCCTTTCCCTGCTTCCTGCTGCTCCTGCTGCATGCAGGACCAATGTTAAGTAGAAATTCTTTACTCAGAGGTGATGAGGCACTGGCACAGTTGCCTAGAGATCTGAGGATGCTCTATCCCTGGAGGCATTCAAGGCCAGGCTAGATGGGGCCCTGAGCCCTGATCTGGATGGTGGCAGCCCTGCCCACAGCATTGGGTTGGAGCTAGGCAGGTCTTTAAGTTGCCTTCCAACCCAAACCATTCTATGGTTCTGTGATTCTATGATTCGATGAATCTTGACATGATCTCACAGCACCTGGAGGAATTCAAGCAGCAGAAAAGCACAGTTATTGTTAAGAAATCTTGTTAGGCACCCTTTGTGGTGCTTAGATACCGTGGCATATCAAACATTGTGCTTGAAGATGTGGAACAAAGCTCACTTAACCTTGATAAGCCAGACTTCACAGTGAAAGTTTTACTCCTTCAACTAGTATGAGTTCAGAGAGACAACTAAGATATTAATAAAATATGCAGCATAATCCACACAACATTCTTTCTTTTCTATTCTCCTGCGAGAGGGGCTGGTTTGTCTCCAGTTTGGGAGTTTCTGTAAATCAGATGATCCTTGTGACTCTGAGCAACTCTTTTGCTTAAATTGTTGTCAATGTGATCTGCAAGGTGTAGGACAGAAAGCAGAAATGTAACTGCACTGTATTTGCACTGCACTCCAAACTGAGAGAGAATGGAAAAATTCAGAGTCAGACTGGAAAAATAAAATCCCCGCTTCTAAACAGTAAGAGCTGTGAGATACCCACTGTTTTGCTTAATATTTTTTCCACGTTAAAAGAGTGTATTTGTTTTAAGGTGTATTTATAGAAGGCATTCCACTATTCTGCACTTTACTGCACCTCTAATTCTAATTGATGTTAAATATTCTGTGGCGGAGAGGAGGTGCAACAGAAAAGGTGTCATTTTCAGTACAGTAAGCTGAAAATGGTTAATTTAGCTTTAGCTACAGAGCTTAGAAGCATATTTTGCTGTGTATTGCTGCCCACTCAGTTTTGGCTGTTGTGGTTTCCCAGTGTTGTTAAACTTCAGGCACTCTCCATCTTGCTGCATACAATACACTGCACAACTTCAGTACATCACTGAAGTTGACCGTTCATTGATAGCGTTTCTCATGGTTAGCTCAACCAGAGACCCCAGAAAAGTGCACTGCCTTGGTGGAGACCCCACTGCATTCAGGGAAAACGTATGGGAAGCCTTTTTCTGCCCAGCCCTGACTTGAGCCACCTCAGTACTTGTGCCAACGTAGGAAAAATCAGCAATGCAGAGATGGGCTGCGAGCTGAAGGGTGGGTGACCAGCCCATGTCCCACATCCACTGCCAAGCCATGGCATGGGGAGCAGCTGTGCATCGGGGTCTCCAGCTGGTTTGTCCCATTCTGCAGGTTGTTTCTCTCCTGGACATTCAAAACTTGAGCTTTCCTTGAACTGGGAAGCTATAGATTGAGAGAGTCTCTTGAATTTGTCAAATGTCACACATCCATTGCCTCAAAAATTTGCACCAACAGATGGAAAATGTGGAAAATCTCCCTAATCTCACTTCTTGTCCAGGAAAACAGGCTGTCTCCTCACAGGGAGGACTGAGGGTATAATACTCCGGTTATAAAAGACCATCTTTTTCCATCTTCAGATCATTAAACTCCCATGAGGCCTCGGGATGTTTTCATAATTATTTCCAGTTTCTAAAATTTCTTGTAAATACAGCCTTCTCAGCTCCACCAACACAAACAAACTGAGCAGGGCTGAGGACTGGCACCCGCCTGTTCCCTCTGCCCAGCTTTGCTGCCTGGTGCCATGTTGGCCCTCAGGAGCTCTCACGTCACGTTCTGGCTGCCTTCAAGGGACAGTGAGGCCAAGGAACTTGCCCCATGGGTAATACCGCTCTGCCTGGGGAGGACACTTGGCTATACGGCTTTGGCCATGCCTCAGGCTGCAAGGCCAAGGCTTGGGGATTTTGTTTATGGCGATAGACACAGACCATTAGGCCCACTGTGGTGCCCAGAGCTAAGTTTTCTTTCCTTAAATTTGTTATTTCAGTTTAAAATGTTGAAAAATCTCTGAAGGCTGTGCTGCGGTCCAGTAATACATCAAGTATTTTTATGGAATGTACTGAAGGGTTCTGGGCTGTATGAGGAGAGCAAGTGAGGCTGATTTAGGTTGCAAAGGCTACCAGGGCAGTGTGGAGGGAAGAGGGTGGAAGAGGGTGGACTCAACAGGATGGGCATCATCATTCCTGGCAGCTGGTCTTGGCAGTGAGGAAACAACACCAAAGCCACACACACACGATGCTTCAGAGGGAACCAGTTTGTATCTTCACACTGAAAACTGAATGCTCTCTTTAAATCTATCTACCTGCACAGTCTGCCACAATCCCTCTTGCACATCTTCATTTCAAAACAGAGAAGCTTCATTATCCTTGTGTAGTAGGGGCACAGTTTTTGATAAAAAAAAATATATGCATGTGTGACACAGATATCTTTTGACTACATTATAAAAACAAGGGGAAAAAGCCAGAGAGCTACTTGATTGGGTAAAGGAGTTTGAAAGAAAAGGAAGCAATGTAAAAACAAAGAAACTAGGAAAATACTAAGTAGCTTAGGCAAATTTATCCTGCACAAAGCTGGCCATCTGGAACCAGTTACTGAAGAAGAGATGTGGGATCACATAGATTGTTTCTGGAAAAAGAGGGGGATGAGGGGCATGGAAAAAAAACATGGTCAAATTAAGAGCCAGCCACAAATACTGAGCCAGATGAGTTTTCCTCTTCTTATAATGACATCCATTCTCATCTTTCTATATCTTGGCTAATCACTGTAACAAGGGAAAATTGCAAAGAGCAAGATGTAAAGAAGGAATCAGAAGGACCTGGGTAAGACAAAAATAACTTCATTAGGATATGCCTCTCTGTAGTAAAACTGAAATTCAAAACAGGGTTGTCTCTCTTGTGCAATAGACATCTGTTGCTCTTCTGAAGTCTTTGGGCACAGAAAATCTTTCCAGAGAGCACAGAGCAATCATTTGGGTGTTTTGACAGGTTTCCAGCTGTAAGCCATATATTTGTTTTATAGCAAATTTTAGGTTAGTTCCTAGAATTTAAAACACATTCAATCTGCTTTTGTTTTACAATCTGTAAATGCTTTTAGAATGCTATTCTTTATTTAATGATAGATAGGCACAACACAGCTGCTCTCTTGTGGCCTGTATTTTTGAAGTAACCTTATTCTTCCCTACATGCACTGCTCAGAGTTTTGAATATGCCAGAAGAATACAAGCCAAAACTTCAGCAAGCCAAAAATGCTCTGAAATAGGGTTAACCGAACGCCTAGAAAGGGTGGACAATTTGTAATTCATATTTGCAAGGTGCTGGTATATGGACTGCCTCTTACAGTCAAGAGAGGATGGCTTGTCTACAGTTGGTACAGGGACATGTTTACTTGGCTCAGCAGCAGATACTGATGGTAGTACAAGGGTTCCATACAATGTAGGCATGTCAACTCGGAGCCTTTTGGACAACTGAGTGTAGTTTCTCAGAAGGGCCAATTAACACAGGTCAAGCATTACATCAACATGATTATAACTGCTTGTGGTAGTCAAGGCAGCTCACTCAGAACTGGTGCCTCAGTATGGCGCTGTCCCATAACCCTGCTGTGGGAAGAGCTGATGGGAGCAAAAGCCCTGTGAAGCACATGATCAGACAGACAGCATCAGGTCTCACCTGGATGCCTACCTGTGCTACCTGGTGTAGGGGACCTGCCTTGGCAGGGGGGTTGGACTCGATGATCTCTGGAGGTCCCTTCCAACCCCTACAATTCTGTGATTCTGTGATCAGTGCAGTAACCCAGCTGAAATTAATTCTGCTGCCTCCCCCAGCCATTTCTGGCTGTTGGTTGGTGCCCCTATTTAATGATGTGCTCTGCTGTGCCCTGAACTCTCATTCAACAGGGTACATTATGACCTTCCTGACAGCAATTAAAAAAAAAAAGCCAGTTTCTACTTTGACTTCAGTTTATATTTCAAATGCCATGATAAAATGATCTCCTAGAACTAAGGCATGTAATGTGCCACTATAATGAACACCACAGGCTCTCAGAGTTAGGCTGGCACCCAAGCCATGTTATTAGTGCTTGCATATAGTCTTCCTTTTTAGAGATACAGTGCTGACAAACCATAACTCTGGACTTGCCCAGATCACGTTCCTGCCTATAAACACAGCACATTCACAAATCAACTCTATACTTAGCAGGACAAGGCACAGCAACAACTCCAAATTCACCTTCTGACAGGTCAGTGCAAACACACTGAATTCTTTTCTTGATGCCAAGTAGTTCTTCAAGGAAAATAATTTGTTTCCAGAAAGTATTTCCCCCTTTTCCTACAAAGCATTGGGACGGGAAATCCTGTCAGCAACAGCTGTGACAAGCATTTCTTTGTAAAACACTCTCATTAATACCTTCATTCTTCTCGGAAAATACTTGACTGTTCAAAACAAGCTGCCCACAGGCTCTGCAGATCTTGGTCTGGAACTTCTTCTTCTAACGAGTCCTGAATTCTTACCCCCGGACCTAAATTACGTGCCTCAACCTTTTGTGGGCTTCAACTGGGAAAGCAATAGTCCTCTATATCATTTCAGGCCCTTTCCCTTCTTCTGCCAATTTTCCCTACCCTTATGACATCTTCCAATTAACAATTTATTTTTAACATAAAGTGCTGGGAAAAGCCATTTCATTAACTCTTTTGCAGCTGGAAAATCACGAGACAGTTACCAGAGCACTACCGAGTGAAGAGGAAGGTGGTTAGAATCATAGAATCACAGAACAGTTTGGGTTGGAAAGGACCTTAAAGTCCCAAACATCCCACCAGCTCAGGCTGCCCAGGGCCCCATCTACCCTGGCTTTGAATGCCTCCGGGGATGGGGCACCCACAGCTCTCTGGGTGGCCTGTGCCAGGGCCCCACTGCCCTCTGAGTAAAAAACACCAGGAGAACCATGCTTTATTGTTATTGTTATTATGGTGGACCAGGAGACCATTGATGTATACACACAGAAAATGAAATGCTTGCTCCTCCCAGAAGCTTGCACTGCTTGCACTGTAAGTATAAATACTGATCACGTTAGATGCTGTGAGTGAAGATGTAATTTACTCTAAAGAGTAAGTAGAATGCACTTGACAGTGCTACGTGGTCAAACAATAGCACTATTGTGGACAGGCATAAGACTGCATTTGTTAAAAGACAAGAGAGGAAATGCTGCAAGAGAGTTGTAACCTTGATCCCAGCTGTGCTCTGAGAAAGAAAAAAAAAAGTTATTTACATTCCTCACAAATAAACAAGGCTACATCAAAGAAAATACTGGACATACCACCAGTTTCTTCTAATCTCCAAGATCCTAATTTTGAGCTCAACAGGGTGACTTTATTCCTCCAAGTAACCCTAGAAAAATTGAAGTAGGGAATGGTTTTATATGACAACCTGTCAGTAAGTTAGAACTGTAGGCGTTATTAGGCTGATCAAAGCAAGCTGGGATTCATAAAAGAGCTTCCCACAGGCACTGATCCAAAGCCTGTTAACGGAAATCCTTCCTCTGACTTCAGTGGGATTAGAAGACCTCCCACTCATCCCACCAAACTCCTATCTGACTGACAACAAGTTTAAAGGATCTATCTTGCACAGGTGGTCACCTTGCCTCACAGAGGATGCTTCATCAGAAGCTCTCTTGAAAGGCTGATGCAATGCCTGAAGAAAAGAGTTGATGTATTAGATGCACGGCATATGTAAACACAGGAGGACATCTAGTGCAATGTAAAAGCTCAGAATAAGATTTTTTTTTATGCGTTTCAGAGGATATTTCTAGCACTCAAACAGTTAATGAGTTTTCGTAAATTTGCTTGAAGCTCACCCTGACTCCTTGACAAAGGAGTTACTCTTGCAGAAAAACCAGAAACTAAATAAGCTGTCATTTCCTGCACTTTTTCCTTATGTTGGATTTGAGGCACTGGCACTAATAAAAGGTGCGTTCTATCACGTCTCCTCCTCCCTGCAGTATGCCCTGCAGTCGCATGGAAATTTTTGCAAACTTTGGCACTGTCTGCATTCTAGCAAGTCATGCTAGCAAAAACAATGAAGCACAATTAATGGGAAGACTTAGCTTGTAAAACAGTACTATGCATCAGCAGCAAACAAGGAAGAAGAGCCATCTGGATGGCCCTGCACACAGGATTGAGAAAAATAAAACTGATCTGTGGGTAAAGCAGGTTACAGTGAAGTGTTTAATTTCATCCACTGTAATATTCCAACTGTATTCCTATATGAATTAGGAAAAGATACAGCCACCATGGCAGCAAGGAATTATTCTAGTGTAGAAGACTCTTACACTGATCAATGAAGAACAGCTTTGCAAAGTAGAAGGTCTCAGCACTGTGCTATTTTCTGAAAGTGCAACATATTCTGTACGTGCTTAGAAAAATGCATAAGTTTGGTAAATTCTGTAAATTCTCTTAAAGAATATCAAGAAAAGCCACAGATTAGAATTAAAACATTCCCACATATTTTAGAGAAAAAGATAATCTAGAAGTTGACTTCACTGCATGGGGCAATGGAGAAAGTGGCGGAGGTCATCAGTTCATTTAAAACAGCTTCAACTCACTTATACCTATATACACACATTTTTTATTTGAAGCATCATGATTATGAATATTAGGAATAAATAGAATAAATTCTAGTTTAAAAAACAGTGTTGGGTGATAGTTCATGGCATTCCTATGGGCAGACAGGCATGGGACAGCATGTACCCACTGCACAATGGAGACAGCCTCAGCGATTGCTGTGGGTTGCGGCTTTGCTCTCAGCTACTGCAGGTAGGAAACGAGTCTTCTTTCATTATGTGCTTCCACAACAGCGAAAGAGTCCTCCTTGTCTGTTCTTTTCTTTTTTTTTTGGTCTAAATCACTATATCATACCCGAGTAAGAAATCAGAAAGAGAATAAATATTTAATTTCAGCTGTTCCATTATATACCTACTATCTAGACAAACTGGCCAAATGAGCTCTGCTTGTTTGTTTGTTTGTCTCACTAAGTAACAAAGACAACTTTGCTTTCTGAAGAGTATATTTGTATATCACTAATTATCTTTTCTGAGAACACACCAACTAAAGTTTGCATGGAAAAACAAACAAAACAATGTCATTAAAATGGGTCCCAAGAACATTTCAGTTCATGGTCTCAACCTAATTAAAATTGAATGTGGAAATAAACATGCTTGCAATTTGCTAGGATAATATTGGATATTCATGACTTTTGTCAGTCTGGCCCATATGTGACAAAATGAAGCAGTTCACATGCAGTTGAAGTCTAATATTACAATAATGCAGTCTAAGTTGCATAAATTGAATTAACATTGTAGAGAATTGTACCAGCCTTTAATCTTACAAATCTTTACTTAGAATAGCTTGTTAACTCATAAAAAAAAATCTATTTGAGAATTTCATGCTGCTTCCCTTGCTGGAATATGTAAGCACGTATATAAGAATCAAAACTAAAGCCTGGACTAAATCATATCTCTGCTTTGGAACTCACTCTGCCTACTCTCAGTGCTGTACTGCGTACTTCCAATTTTAAGCAAGAACTGGAAGGATGTATTTACTTATAATAACAAATAATTGTTAGTAGTACATTTTTCTTTCTATTTGAACTTTAGGATAATCTTAAATGGAAGCCACTAAAAAGCTAGAGACAGATGATAGACCATGAGAATAGCCAGTGAAAATGTGCCATCACATCCCTTGGTAAAAAAAACATTGGATTCACTTGGCTGAACTCAGTGATACGTTTAAAATAGCTGCAACCAACAGTTCTAAAGAAATAAATATGAAAAAAAAAACTGCATATGAATACTATCTGAAACACCCAAATGGAGGATTTGAGTGCAGGGAGCATATAAACAGGAGGGGGAATGGCTGTTTATGAGGGTGGATTGTGATAGGACAAGGGGGGGGATGGTTTTAAACTGACACAGGGGAGGTTTAGGTTAGATATCAGGAGGAAGTTTTTCACACAGAGGGTGGTGACACACTGGAACAGGTTGCCCAAGGAGGTTGTGGATGCCCCATCCCTGGAGGCATTCAAGGCCAGGCTGGATGTGGCTCTGGGCAGCTTGGTCGGTGGTTGGCGACCCTGCACGTAGCAGGGGGTTGAAACTGGATGATCTTTGAAATCCTTTTCAACCCAGGCCATTGTATGATTCTATGAAATCCCTAGCAAACAGCTAAGGAACTCAGGCAATACTGGTTCAGTAGTATGCAGGATTCTCTTGCATGAGCTGGGTATGTTTATATTTTGTGAGATGGGGTCAGGAGGCTCCAAAGAAATATTCATAACCCCTTTACTCTATGCTAGTAAATAAAAACTGAGATGGAGGAAAAAGGCTGATGATCTGGGGGAATTAATTCAGGGCTGCAAACAGGTGCTTGAATTTATGGTGAACCCAGAGGCAGAGGAAGATTTGGTACCTAAACCACTTCTCTCAAAGAATGGAGCAAAATCCACTGTTTTCTAGCTGCTTGGCCAGTGATGTCAGTGCTCAGGAAGAGTGAGACCGAAGCTCAAAACATTTGCCACTTCTCAGCAGGCCACAGTAACTGCTAGCGGAGGGGAGGAAGGAGAGACGGGGACACAGCCCCTCCTTCTGTCCAAACTGCATGCTGGTTTGGAACTGTAGAGACTTGGCACTTCAGAAAGAAAGGGAGTGAGAAGTCTTGAAGAAAACATAATGGCTCTGGTAAGGATATTTGACAAGGATAAGGGAATGCTGTAGCTCCCACTTACAAGATTATGCCTGTTGTTTATATGAGGTAGTCAGAGGCAAGAGGCAGAAGCAGTCCTGTAGCAGAGAGGAGAAAGCAGCTCTTATGGCTCTCTGTATGTCCTTTGGCAAAAATTTGTATATTCTGAATCTTAGGTATGGGGTCCTCCAGAGACTGCAGCACGACTCTGCCCTAATTCCCCCAAACTGGCCCAGCTGTAGGGGAAGCCCTGAGCCTGCTGTGCTCTACTGAGAGTATTTCACCATGTAGGATAAGAGCTTGAAGAAAATGCTGAGGAAGACAAAGTGCTAAATTGCTTCTGGACCAGATACTTGCAGTCTGTCTAAATTTATTTCTGAATGTAGCCGTTAAGAACACACCTGGTTCCAATTTCAATGACAACCCTCCCTTGCACTCCAGTGGGCAGTGGAAGGGATAATTCCAGTTGTCCTCCCCTGGCTGAAGAACCAGCTGGGCTCTAACACTGCATCACTGCATTGCAAATCTCAGTGTGTTAGCAGAGCAGGAGGCACCAGCGGGCACAAGGCCACCACCTTACAAAACCAAGCATTGCACGGTCCCTGCTGCAAGCGTGGCACTCAGCCTGCATGGTCTGCTCTGGCCTCCCAAGGGATCCCCTGCCCTGCTTCTGGAGCTCTGTGCAGCACAGAGCAGCAACACAACAGATCACGCAAGGATGGGGACCTTTCTGCAGCCAGCAATGGTTTTAATGCTGCAGGCAGTGACCTGCCAGCAGGTTTCTAGACATCTGGAAGCCAAGATAGATAAAGGTGGGTTCAAAGCCACAGGTATGGACAAGGAAGTTCAAGACTCCAGATCTAAATCCACAGTCCCCCTTCCAGGAAGAAGCAGATTTGCAGAGCCAGTATTCAATGTAATCCCAGCAATAGGGCTGCAGTGACAAATCCAGCACCTGTAACTCACCTGTAAAGAGTGAGAGGGCTCTATAGCAGAGCCCTGCCTAATGATGGAAGCTGGCCAGTGCCTGGAGGTGACCAAAGCCTAACGGTTTAAAGGACCAGACACACAAGAACATTTCAGTGCTCACACTGTTCTCTTAGGAATAAAATGAAAGGGAATAAGATGCTAATTACTTTGCACAGGCTCTGCTCCACAGTGATTGGTGATTACAGACTGTTAGATGCTAACTTTTAGGTCTCACAGTCTAGTCACTTCAGCCTTTTGTATCATAGCATCATAGAATCAAGGTTGGAAAAGACCACTAAGAACGTCTAGTCCAACCACCATCCCACCACCACCATGCCCACTGAATCTTTTTGTTATATACATATATATATAACTTTTGTTATAGGTGGTTAGGAATTGGCTTGATTTTTTTTTTTTTCTAATTTAAATCTTAATGTATTGCTTCCACTGTCAGCATCAGAACCAAGTAGCTGCACAGGCATTCTGTTATTCAAATGCTCACAACAGTCTGCAGCTCTTTGTGTCTTTACACAAATAACATCATCTATCACAAAGAAACAAGGTCTGCATGCATGCATGAGAACAAATAACTTGGATTAGGAGTAAAGCGGACTTTGTCACCTCTTGTTTCCTCTGAAATCCAGATGATATGCAATACTAAAAAGCCCACAGCCAGATACATCACTGATTACAACTGCTTCATTCTTTTTTAGCACCCAGTTTTGTAGCCATCAACGCTATACAAATCACAGCAGTAGGTTTCCTTCCATGGAACCTTTGATGTCTCCACAAATAACTTTGCCATCGGGGCTGCCGTTGCTTTGATCTGCCGCCACCACAGCTTATCGAAAAAAAAAAATCAAAACTTTTTTCCTGCACTTGCAAAATTCCCCAGGAGCTGCAGACAAACAAGCAGAGTTCGTTCCCAACCCCCGCAGCCCTCCCCAGCCAGAGCCCAGCCGCTGGCTGAGCAAATGCTGCCCTCTGTCTGGCTGCTCATCTCCTGGGCCCAGCTGAGCTGTAGCAAAGACAGGGAAATGACACATTTTGGCTCCGGGGGGCAGCAGATAGGTGTGTCTCAGGAGGACCTTTGTTCATTTCTTGCACGTGATGTTTAGAAAGACAACATTTCCAAAGTCTGTAATATTTTTGGGTGCTTATTACCGGAGCCTGCAGCTTGTGGAGGAAACTCTGCAGAGGGTAAATGAGCTGCTGTGCAGTTCCCTCGCTGCTTTGCTCATTTCAGTTGTAAAAATCAACACTGGAAATCCAGTTGGTATCCTTCTAGGGTAACTAAATTTCCAGAAGCAACAAGGCCTTTCTTCCAAAAACTCTAATCACAGTCAATTTAAAATGATGTAGATAGATCTTGGACAATCAGGAATGCTTGCACGAGTGCTTTAGTTTCTATATATGAAATACTTTTCAATAAAAGCCCATTCTGTATTGCTGAGTTTTCTAGAGGTGTCAGGGCACCCCAGAAGAGAATCTTCCCAAGACGAGGCCAGCTCTTGTGTTTGGCTAAAATATTTCTAGGGTGGGCTATGGTCATCTCTTTGGCAATCAAAGCTACTCTGAGCATCCCAATTGATAGATGTCTTAAGGAGTCTGTAATTATAACTTAGAATAACATTTTTTCAGGCCTTCTAGCAGTTTCCTATGTTGATTTTGCATATTATCTTTCTAAAAACAGACGAAGGATGGCTGTAGTGTGGGACTGCAGAGAATATCTGCAGAAACCGGTGGGTGAGGGTTTTGTTGAGAATTGTCCCTTCAGCTTCACCAGCACAACTTTCAGACTCCAGCAGGAGATACGAGCACTGGGAAAAGGATCTAAACCCCCAAACTGGGTCTGAGGGAACATGGGGCAAAGCAAGAGGAAGAAAGGCTTTACAGAAGCCTTAGCTCCTTCAGAGGATACAGCTTTTTTCAACTGCTTTATGTTTTTAAGCATATTATAAATTAATGAAATTCATTACAACACAGTGCTTCAGAAAGTGCCAAATACTCAAAGAAACAGGTTGAAATTTAGGGAAAAGCCAGTCCAGACCTTGTATTAGTCTTCTAACATTATAATAATGTTATTTTGAAACTGTTGGAAACAACTGGTTCTTCAAATAAATTGTTAGAAAACATCCCTGTTTGTTTAAAATTGGAAGTATCTTCAATAAAAACAACATCTGGAGAACATCCCCCTCAAAGACAGCTAACAACACTCAACAGTCAAAATAGCACATAGGTGGCAACAGGGAGACAATTTTTCTTACCTGGAGCTTGAGCCAAGCCGCACTAAGGAAATATCTACAACATCTATAAGAATTGCATAATTAAAAATCGGAAGGCTGTAATAAGGTCTCCTCACAGCCTTCTCTTCTCCAGACTGAACAAGCCCAGCTCTTTTAGTCTGTCTTCATGGGAGAGATGCTCTAGCCATTCTAGTCATGAAGATGACCCTTCTCTGTACCCTCTCCAAAATCTTCACATCTTTTCCTGTGTTGCCAGCTCCAGACTGGATGCAGTACTCCAGATGGGGCCTCATCAGGATGGAGAGGAGAACAATCCCCTCCCTCTCTCCGCAGGCCTCCCCTGTTCTGATGCTGCCCAGGTTACCGTTGGCCTTCTGGAGCACCAAGCACACACTACTGGATCATGCTAAGTTTTTCATCTACCAGGACACCTCAGTCCTTTTCAGCAGAGCTACTCTCAAGGAGTTCTCCCAGTCTGTATACATATCTGGGATTACCCCAACCCAACTGCAAAACCTTGCACTTTGTTGACCATCATTAAGATCACATGGGCCCACCTTTCAAGTTTGCCAAGGTCTCTCTGGATAGCATCCCTTCCTTTTGCCATACCAACTGCACCACTCAGCTTGATGTCATCAGCAAAACTGCTGAGGGTGCACTCAATCCCATCATCTATGTCACTGATAAAGACATTAGAGAGTACTGGTCCCAAGATAGACCTCTGGGGTGCACCACTTGCCACCAGCCTTCACCTCGGAACAGAGCAGCTGACTAGAACCCTCTGGCTGTGACCTTCCAACCAATTCCTTATCCACCTTTCAAATCCATATCTTTCTGATTTAGAGATAAGGATGTGGTTGGGGACCGTGTCAAAGGCCTCGAGTAACAAGGTTTCCATCAATTCCCACCAGAAAAAATGTTTTTAAATGTAATGAACAGTCAGTCTTTTTAAGAGCATTTACTTGCGTAAGTAACGCAAGAAAGAAGGGCTTTGACATCAGACGTGACTACTCAACATGAGCCATTTAAGAAAAATAAATTATCTTCAGAAAATACTGAATAGAATATATGATAATAGATAATAGAATATATGATTCTATGATTCTATGATTCTGAACTTGCTGCTCTGTGAAATAAAAATATTTGAGAATTTCAGTTTGAACCAAGGAAGCTTCTTGGAGACAAAACCCTACCTACTTTAACATTCTTTCATGTCAGCCAAAAGGCAAAGGCAGAGCAATCTCAAGCTCTGAAGCAGAATGGAATCTAGAGAGAAATGTTCCTGACTGCTGAGTCACCCTGTTCGTGCCAACTAGAGACATACACATTCTGACTTGCCAGCTGGGGAGCTTTTCCAGATAGCCCCTGCTGGGAGCATTTCAGCTGGGCCAAACCTCATGACACATGTAACAGATAGCAAACAGAAATGCCAGTGCTTTCCATCAGCCGTGCATAGTAAAAATTGCAGTTATCTTTTTAACATTCAAAGCAGAATTCAAATGCTGCAATAAAGATACCCAATGACCCTAGTAGCTCAGCCCCTACTCATTCATTCCAGGAGCCAAAGTTCTGTAGGGCAGCACACCCAGCATCAACAAACACACACATTTCTTGTTTTAGAGAATGGTGATGCACATTTTACCTCCAGCAAAAGGCTGAATTTTGCCTACATCATGAAGTACACAATTACAGCAGTAATGCTGTTAGCAAAAGGGAACAAAGTGCTTCCCACATAGCAGTATCTCTCAGGCACAGTATTGAGCACCTAGTGTATGCACAAGGAAAACCACTAAGACTGTGATTAGAGATGACATGCAGATGTTGTTGTCTTTTTCTTTTTCTTTTAATCACTGCAAACACCAGAAAAAAATCCAAATATTAGAGATTTTTTCAGCCTTGCAATAATTGAATCCTCTAGGCTTCAACTGCCTTATCTTTCAGAGGCAGGCTCTGTTGTTGGATGGACAGGCTGGGAGCTGCCACATGAAACCTAGGAAGCCGCCCCTACTATATTCTCTACTGGTGTTCTGTCAGGCAGAAAGTTATACTATCAGTAAATTAAATTGTTTGGCTTCCTTACAGGTGAACCTGATTCTCACAAGGTACACTGAGGGCGACTTACTGACCAAATTTAGCAAGACAGTTATTAGATATTTCAGGTTAGAATTTCATTTAGTGCAAAGCACTAAGATAACCATCAGTATCTGAAATGGTTGTAGCTGTGCTAATAAATTCACTTTCAAAACCTCTCTCTGTATCTGGGGTGATGTGATGTGATGTGAGTATAGTTTCTTCTTAGGCTGATGTCATGGGCTACACTCCATGCCCCTCAACCAAGCAACTCTGACTGAAGTTAGTGCCTTGCAGTTCTGAGATTTTCAAGTCAATGATAGAATTAATAACTTATAAATGTCAGGAATAAGCTTGCACAAGACATAGGATAATTTACAGAGACAAATCTTATACTAAAAGAATGCTTCTGCTTGACTTGTCATGAAGCGCCTGTTTGTGCTCTGCATGGAGAGATGGGCAGGTTGGTCATAATTTCACGCTTATCCATTCACATATCACTCTCTCTCTCCTAAATCAGACCTGTCCGTTCACATATTTTCCAACTCTTTGTCTTCTTTGTTCTTTTCAAGGTGGTCAGACAAGTTTACTCTTCCTTTTTGAAACAGTATGCGCACTGAATTTTAAAGGCCATCTTTCTGCCAGTGTTTCTGAAGAAATTCACTTTAATTACAATAAAGTGGCACTTAGCTTCTGCAGGAAATGTGTATTTGGATTACTGACTGAGCCAGGACTACAACTGATAAATTATTACATCATATTTATATAATTTTTTTCTTTCTGTATTCCAAGATTCTCTATCTTCTCCACAGCCAACATCATAAGTGTTAGAGAAAGGCACACAAAGTCCATGCAATGCAGTCAAAAAATAACTTTGCAGTAGGACACCAAGCTCTCTCCAGCACTCTCAAAATAGCTTTTATCTTAAAGGTATGAAAGTCTTTCCAATTTCCAAATGCATTTACAAAATCCTGCAAGTACTTCAGCCGTTTATGTTCTAATGACACTGCCACTCTGTCACAGTGACACACAAATACCGACAGTCATACCTTCTTGACAACATATTCAATGGACTGGTTATAAGAAAAACTTTTCTTCTATAATTCTTACTCTTACTTATTTCCTTTCACTGCTGTTGAGTGTCTCCTTCTCTCATGAAGAAGAGTAAATAAATTGAGTTATTTTATCTAGACTCGTACAGAAAAACTTTCTCATATCTGCCTTTCTTTTTTTTTCACCCAGTAGCATGGGCAGTGGGCACTGTATCAGTCCAAATCTCCAAGCCAGATTAGGAAAATGAATTTTTAATTATTACTTCCATGTCCTCTCTCAATTGTTGTTGCAACCCTAATCCCTGTGAAAAATCAATACACCTAGCTATTGGCTGTTATGAAAATCACAACAGTACTGTGATTGTCCAAAAGTTCCAAGGATATATTCAGTTAAATCCACATTGCAGATTAAGCGCTTTCATAACTTCTCTGGTTGCTTCGAGGGTCATTTTTCATTAAGCAGAGTAAAGCTAAGGGGTAGAGAAAGAGACAAAAGAGGTCCTTGGACCATAATCATGCTGCCAAGCAAGTTCATAGTAGCTGACAAATGTACACACAAGTCTTGTGGCCACCCAAGTTAATGCAAACAGGTGTGTATCTCAGCCATAGCAGGAAAAATAGAATCATAGAATTGCTCAGGTACCACAGCACCCTAACTCTAACAACCCTCCGCTAAATCACGTCCCTGAGAACCACATCCAAATGGTTTATAAATGCATTCAGGGATGGTGACTCAACCACCTCCCTAGGGAGCCCATTCCAGTGCTTAACAACCCTTTCTGTTAAGAAGTTTTTCCTGATATCCAACCTAAACTTACCCTGGTACAACTTCAGGCCATTTCCCCTCATCATAAATATCACTGCTTGAGTTTGTATAGAGTGAAAATTTGAGTGAGGACCAAAGAGAGACTGCACGTGCTAGTCTTTGTTATGGACTGTGTCTGGTCACCTGCATATTAGAAAGTTTATATCCCTTTCTGTTGAGGTTTTGTGACAAATACCTAATTACATGTTTGCTAGAGAATAAAGATGTTGGATGGAGATATAGTTTTATCCCTCCTTCTCTTTGCAAGTGAAAACAGTACTAAAGTGAAATGAAATTGAATGACTGCTTTTTTGTCTTCTTTGCCAAGTAGCTGTGGATGTTACACTTGCTATTTGCAAAGGTGGGAACCACAAACAGAACACCACCAGGAACAGCATCATCCTCTGATCCCACAGCTTTCTCTGCCTGGGAAGTCTGTCGGGTACAAAGACAAAGAGTACTTTCTGAAAACACTGTAAAAAAAAAAAAAAAACCCACAACAGACAACTCAGTAAATGAGAGAGAAAACCGTTAAGATATGTTACAAACATGATTTCTTATGATGTGTCTCAAATAGCATTATACAACCACATCTGCTCCAGCCATACTGTCCATTTGTGCATTCTAAACTATGCAATATTTGGTCTGTTAAATCACAGAAAATAAAGTCAGGAGGGATTTTTTCATCATCTTATAAAGAATGTGCCGGTTTTCTTTTAAAGACTGTTTCCCTATCACAAATACTGACATTTAGATAATAAAAGCTCCAAAAGTACTATATTGAGAAATTCTAAATATTTATTCCAGGTGAACCTAATATTATTTTGACTTTTCGTTATCGTATAGAGAACAAATATGAGTGTAAATAACCAGAAAAGAAAATATCAAAGATACACTGCCTATGAGAAGGATCTACGAAATGATACACAGGTCAACTACCGAATTTTTCAGACTCAAATAGCCAGTTTCCACTTCAAAAGGATCCTTTATCTCAGTATAACGTACAGATATGATATTTTAAAGGTTAAAACACAGCAAATTACATCTCCTGTGAACACCACTGAAAGGCTTGCTGGTCTCCTTGCGCAAGCACCTCCCTTTGCACCAACTTGATCTGCCTCTTCACGGAGCCTCCTGCGGATTGGAGAGCCACAAACCAGCTTACTGACTTGCAATGGGTCCACAAGGAAATGGGTAGTGGGTGTAGGCACATGGCTGAAACACTTTTTGGCTATTAATTATTAATAATCTGCTCTTTGTTTCTGAACAACCTGAAGATTTAGGCTCAATGTGTTGTTTCTTTTTTTTTTTTTTGTGCAGAGATGAGTGCGCGTTTGCCCAGCTGTGTGTTACAAAGATCAGCCACGAGGAGGAGCCACATTAACAAATAATCCATTAAGAAAAATTCACTGCAGCTCTCCGTCAGCCCGTACCCACATTAAACAGATTAGTGACTAATCACTGCTGGATAAAAAAAGAGGTGTTTCCTTTCAGATAAAGTCCCATCAGGAAGAAGTTTCATCAGCTAAAATATGTTTTCCTAATTACATTATCTCAACTTCTCCCAGTTACATGGGGAATTGACACGTTATAACTGGAAACAAACACAAAGAGAACATCAAAGACAAACCACCTGTAACAAGAGTCTATAAAATCAAACCAGTTTAACTTTGCACAGCCTTCATAAATAGTATCATTAATATTTCATGGCTATAAGAATCTCTGATAGAGGACAACTGACACATTGCTAGCCAGAAAGGCATGCAAGGTGCTTCCTTGGCTGTGACTTCATAGAATCATAAAAGGTTTGGGTTGGAAGGGATCCCAAGGACCATCAAGTTCCAGCCCCTCTGCGTCAGGCAGCGCCACCAACTGCCAGGTCTGCTACTAGGCCAGGTTCTTTCTGCTTGATATTCAGTGATGAGTATTCAGAGAGCCAAGTGATGCCAAAAGGATGCATGTGTACTCCAAGCCGATGTGGGTTTTGAAAAAAAATTCAAAACTTGAGGTTTGTAAACTAGGTGGCCACATGTGGAAACTTCATGTTAGGCAAACTGGTTTTGGTTAGCCAGCCGTGCCTGGCAGAATAAGGAACAAAATCCTTATCAGTTCAAGATAAGCGAAACCCTGCCACATGACTTGATGAGAAACAGCAAGGATTTCTCTAGAATTCACGAACCACATTTTATTCAAAACTTGTTCCATGTAAAATGATGTTAGTTCAGTTCTCAACTGGCTCACCTTCTCTATAAGTGGCTTACAGAGCCAAAGGTTTTTACTTCCCCTTTAAACATTCTACATACTCACTCAGAATTCAGAATAAGGTAAGTGGTTCCTCTTTTTTTATGTTACTATCCTGATTACTTTTCTGTTTTCTTAACTAGCTGCCCACACAGCAGTAACTCCCTACAGAGTAGATGGGACCAGAAGAGCCAGTTGGCTTTCAAGTCCCCATGAGTTCCGGAATGATCCATCTCAATGTGCTGGAAATCAAGCAAACAAAGCTGTGCAAAATAAGGAGCTTCTTAAAAACACAAATACAAAAAGAATGCAAGCAAAAGGCAAGGGCAAGTGTCCTGGGAGGAATAAAGAGATATTGCTCAAGTGTGCAGGAACAGAGCTGGGGAAGCCAATAGCAACCTATATTTGGATCTGGCAAGAGGCACAAGAACAAGGACTTGTACATGTGTATTATCTACGAAAGGAAGACCAGGAAAAATGCAGGCCTGCTGCTGAATGGGGTACAAAGGATAAGGAGAAGGTTGAGATACTCAGTGCCTACTTTCAATTGCATTTTACAGGTAAGATCAGCTTTCAGGTGCTCTGGGCTCCTGAACCATTTGAGAAAGCCTGAGCAAAAGATGTGGATCAAGTTAAAGAACATTTGGAAAAAATGGCAGATAAACAAGTTCATGGGAACTTCTGGGATGCAACCATGTCTTCCAACAGAAATAATTTCATGATTCTATGGCACTGAATTGTCTGTGAAAGGTTATGGTGATGAGGACAGGTTCCTGAAGAATGGAAAAGAGCAAATCTTGCTTGTACATTTGGGAAAGGCAAACAGGAGGTCTCAGGAAACTAGTGGTTGGTCAGCCTCACCTACAACCCTTAGAAACTGAGGCAGCAGGTATTTCTAGAAACCACTTCCAAGCATAAGAAAGACACGGTGACTGCGCATAGTCAGCATGGATCCTTCAACCATGCACACTGGAATACAGCATCACCACTGCTTGTAAACAGGCCATAAGCACTGTACTGAGTTTGCAAGGTCTCAGGTTGAGGCTTCTCAGGCATACTCTCTAAACATTTTTGACCTGCAGAAGTTTTGCTTGTTTTAGCTGAGACAGCAATTCACCTGATTGAACAGAGGGCTTGAGGAGGACAGCGGACTGGATCTCCAGAACTCCTTACCAACATCAACCATTCTACAATTCTGTGAAAATAAAGTCTTATGCAGTTAATCCAAAATCATCCTCATATTAAAAAACAATACAGCCCACTCTTTCCAATTGCTTAATTTTTTGGAAAATTTCAAACCACCATTTCTTCCTTATTCTGACCTTCTTTCTATGCAAATCATAGAATCATAGAATCACAAAGTTGGAAACGACCTGCAAAATCATCTTAATAAATCAATAATTCACTACTGCAGAGTCCAAATGTACATTTGAGGTACATTCCTTGCAGATTTTGCCCAAATTCTCACTTTAATATTTATTGCTCTACTAAATTCTCACCAGTGAATTATTTTAGGAACTTAATTTATTTCAGTCAAAGTGCCTGGGTATAAAACAACCCAGAAAACCAGTTTATGAAGTAAATCTTAGGTCTTCCTCTATGACATTGTAGCTGCCAGGAATATGCGATGCTCCCAGTTTTCCAAACAATTCTGTCATCTGAGCAAGACTGCCCTCTTGCTAGCAGATGACACAGTTGTTTGATGTTCTCTGTGGAACTGGCAGGGATTATCAGTGCACTGAGCACACTTTGTTTAAAGAATCCATGGGGACACTAAGCAGTTGATACAAAAGAAAGAAGAGATGCCATCCAGAGGGACCTGGACAAGTTGGAGAAATGGGCCCACATGAACCTAATGAGGTTCAACATGGCCAAGGGCAAATGTTGCACTTGAGTCAGGATTATCCCAGATACGAGTACAGACTGGGAGAATTCACAGAGAATAGCCTTACATTGAGAGTTGGGGGTCCAGCAGTGTGCACTTGCAGTCCAGAAGGCCAACTGTGTTCTAGGCTGCATCAGAACAGAGGTAGCCAGCAGGAAGAGGCAGGTGACTGTCCCCATTCATGAATTTGTCCTGTTGACTCACCTTTGTTTTCACCTTTGGAGATAAAAGTGGGAAAGTGAGCCTCATTAGGGAACAAAACCTGTGCTTTGTTCAGTTTCATGTGTGCAATTTCAGCCTCAGAAACACACTATTACATTATTTCTCCCCTTAGATTTACCTAATTTAATCTGATCTTTTTAGGATTCACTTTCTCTGTAATTCTGTGTACTATTGAAAAACCACACATTCTCCTGTTTTTCTGAAGTCATCTAAATATTTACTGCTATTTCATTCATTGCCTTAGCAATTATGTTGTGCTTTCTCCGTCTCTCATTAGACAAACAGATCTTGTGTAATGTTTTTAGGCACTGAGTCAGGCAGAGCTTTCAAGAGCCCTTCCTGTCAGTACACTGGAAGGCTTGATCTCATATCAAAGGGAGTTTCATGACTCTGACTTCAGGACTGAACTTTTAATCTCACAGCAGTGACATGCCTCAAAAGCTTCCACAAGAACTTGCACCAGGAAAGAGGGCACGTAGCACTCTGATATTTCTATTTTTATGCAGGTTAACAAAATCAGAAGACATCGAAGTTCAAATTGTCTTTGAACAAACTCAATGACATATTCTAAGCGTTCAAACTGTTGTTGTAGCTCAAGTATTTCTCCTTCATAAAATATCATTTGCTAAGGTGTCTTTAAAAATGCAAGTAATGTTATCTTGAATGCTTGCTGACTATCAACTTGGAAAGAGGGAGGCATTCACTATTTTGGGGACCTACTTTTCTATTCCTTTCTCTCCTTGTACTTCATCATCCATTGTATTTTTACAAATTTCTTACCTACTCTCAACAAAGCATCAGGGGCAGTAATCAGTAATATTCCTCAAATGCAAGAAATGAGCACCTCTGGATTCTTTTTAACCTGCTTGGAGAAGAATCAGATGAATTCACTTAAAGTTACAGAAACGTGGTCCAAACAGTGAAAAATAAATACTGTCATCTACCTTGTCAGAAAGACTTAATACTTAACTGCTAGACAGTTTCTCAGACTTTCACTTCAATGTTTGCTAAGCAATGAATTGCACTTCACTGTCTGCTTCCAGATCAGATTCACTGGCAATACTTCTTCCACTGCTACACTACATTTCTGCAAGGCTCCCTACTAGAAGACTCACTTCTATATTATTAACCACAGCTAATAGTTTTTATACCCCTAATTATTACTTATACTTTATCCATTCACCAACCAGGATGTTTCAATACAAGGCATTTTCTTTACCATTCTGGATTTTTTATTTCCTCTTCATATAGGGAAAAGTGAACTATGCGTAAGAATCATCTTCTCTATGTAGGTGTTAATTCTTACAAGTGAGATTTTTAGCAGAAGAACAAGGACGATAACCTTATTCTATATGCTTCCTGTGTAGGTTAACATATGAATATAAAGAAGATGGTAGGCAAGATAGGTGCTTCCAGTTACCTAGTGGACCAATGGACAAAAATAAAATATTCGCAGGTGCGTTATGTGCAAAACTGAATTCAAAAACCTTAGATATTTTAGTGGTTGTACAGTGTGGGCAGATGCAAGAACTGCAGAGTGACTGTATCCTTGAAGATTCTGGAAAGGAAGGTTAGGCTTTGCTTCCAGAACACCTGAATGGAACTATCTGCATGTGAATAAGATGACTTTTACTATAAATTTACAACAGTTCTGTCAGACAAAACTCATAGGGAGCTGCCTCAATTCATGAACTTCAAGTGTTTGAACAGGCAGGGCTGTGCCAACTCACAGGGTGCCTTCCTGTTAACATCACTGATTTCCTTGTTTTTCATTGTTTCCCTGTTCCGAAAGCTAGCTGTAAGGCATGTGACGCTGCAAACAGACAGACCTAACTGGATTAATTTTGCAATTACAATGCGAGGCACTAGCAAATGCTACCCTTAAGTACGGCCAAAGGATATTAAAACTGAACTATTCGCTCATGATGCTACATGAGTTCAGCAGTGGTCAATTATGCTAGACAGAACTTGAATTTGTACTTCCTCATGCTGCGTTTGATGTAATCCTGGACAGTTTCACAAGTGATTAGATGAGTCATTTGCAATGAATGCATTTTTTCCCCCAGAAGACTTGCTCACTGAGATCAGTGCATGAGACAAGGTTTTAATGCCAAAGCCCTGCAGCACAGATGAGAACAGACAACCACTTATCTATCTCAGATTGCTTTTGTTTTCACCACACAATGCTACCGCAAACTCATGCTCATTTGTGATCCAATTATGAAGGTTAGAAGGTTAACCCTCCCTACTACCCAATCTATTATTAAAATATACACATGAGCAAAAATAAAACAGAAGGCATAACCCTCATGAGGATGGTCTCATCTACTGTACCACAAATACAATCTGGATTTACCATCAGATTAATGTGGTAGGGAATTTATTACTTCTTTATTCTGCCAAGAGGACTTGGAGTTCAGTTCTTCTGATTTTTCTATCACTGAAACACTATGCACAACTGATGTTCAGTATATTCACATGGATGGCAAGCCAAATCAAAGAAACATGTATTTTCTTCCCTTCCCACAAGAACACGCTTTAAAATGATAAGAGCAACCCGGGAACAAGCGTCACACTTGGCTTTTCATAAGACAGCAAGTGAAATCAGTCATCAATATTTAATGCCTAGCTCATTAGGAGAAGAGAGAAAAGTGAATCCACAGGCTTCCTTCACTGAACAAGTATTTGATAGAACATTTATGTAGTTAATTTCCAATCACTCGCTAATTAGCAGGGATTAACCTAAAAGAACTCCCTAAACAAGATTTGGAAAAATCAAGTTCTCAAAATATTCTCGTAACAAGTTTGCATGATTATAGTTGATACCACTCCTGACAAGGAGACACCTACTTGTTCACAGAATGATTAAAAGTTCTGGATGAGTAATTCAATCCAAACACATTAGTAAGTCTTTTTACTGCACAAATATCTAGAGGTAGACATTAAATACTTGGTGCCAGGAAAAACACAAACATCCTCCATTCATTGTTGAATAAGAAGCAAAGCAATAGGAAGCAGGATCCTGAAAAGCATTCGGAAAAGGAGAGCTTTCCAATTAAAACAGAGGGGAGAAAAGGATGAATCAATTAACCCAGCACTTGAAAGCACAGACACATCCATTCTGAAGCCCACCTCATTTAAAGCACCTTTATTTTCACACAGGAACCAAAACACAACAATGAAGTATTTTATTAACTTCCATACTTGAGCCTCTGAACATAATAGGAAAAAAAGTGTCTACAAAACCAGTACTAATGTACTTGAAGCACCTCTCAGGAGGTTCCAGATTGACAATCAATTAAGCTCATTTTGGTAAGTTGAACCTAACCTCATTGTCCCACACAGCAAGATGCTGTATCAGCCTGCAGTGTGCAATTGGCAGGCTGGAAGAGTTACTTCTCACACCACCCACAGGATCTGCTATAGAATAATTATCCCCTTGGCACACCCAAATGCCTTGTGCCAGTCCTGTTCTTGAGCTGCTGAGTAGCAGCACTGATGACAGCATTCAGCACTCATGCTCGTAAAGATCACTGGTGCAAATCAGGAGGCATGCATTTATTAGAAGTCATGAAAGCAGACAGACTATCTCCATCAGTGAGCTGATGGTGTAGGGTAGGACTGAAAACCTGCATCTCCATCTATGCCAGATAATCTCATTACAGCTGTATCTTCCCAGAGCAGAAAGAGTAGCCTAACCATTTTAAACATATATACTGAAAGCAGTCACCCAATATCCTTCGCTCCAAGGTTGTTCAAAGTACAGAAACCCAAGACTGGGAGTTCAGCTATAAACAGCATTTCATGATGGAACTATGCTCCTCACTGCATGTGCCATGTTTTAAGAGCTCTGAATGCCGAACTCCACCCTCTGATAAGGAAACAAGCAGAAAATTACAGAGTTCAGTGCTCATCAAATTCTGCATATGGAATGCAAATTAAGAACATGAAGGCTCTAACAGTAACTGCTGCAACATGCTGCATTTGTTTCTGACAATATTTATAATAATACACATACCACTACTCTTTAAAAAAGAAATGGTAGCACAGTTAAATCCTTAAATTGAAAACAGACCTGATGAAGATTTCCCACTCACCTCTTACCTAGGATTACTACTGTTAAACAGTTGTTGAAGTCATCTAATAATCATCTATAAAGAATTTAAAGATAGCTTAAAGGTGAACTTGAAAGCTTGTGTTGTCAAACTTCAGCCATCCTTCTTGGTTAAGCCATACACTTGCAGTACTTTCTGCAGTGCAACAAAACACATCCTCTGCCAATGGTATAAAAGATGTTCCTATTTAGTTTACCAGCAACTTATTTTTAGGACATTTGAACCTGTGTGTACGAAATCATTTTGTTGTTCTGTACAGAATACAGTCCACAAATTACTGATGACAGATTAGGCAGTACACTGTTGTAGACTGCTTAATCTGCAGCCTTTAATGCCCTCTCCCCACAGGGATGATGAGGCAAGGCAAATTGATACAGGAACACTCAGGAGATGCTGACAGGGAAACATACAAGCTTCACTGCCAGGGGGCAGCAGAACCAGCATGCCTGATACTGGGTTCAAGCCTCACAGTGACATTTCAAAGCTTTGAAGCCCAGTTCCCAGCTTGTTTCCATTTGCACATTGCTTCATTAGGCCATCTGGTCTATTCATAACAGTGACTAGATGATGGAAAGCATTTCTGAGAACCAAGTTGTTCACAAGCTTTAAGCAAAACAGCCATTGCTTTCTGTATCAACCAAATACAAACAGATTTCTGCATAATTGATCATTTTATTGGAATCTATTAAAATGTTTGTTCAGATCACCTGTTCAGCAGGCAGTTATGCTATTTCTATTCACTGCATACATACTGAGCAAGTTTCCAAGCAATACATAAATACTATTGTCTGACCCCAGACATACGCATCTTTACTACAAAAAGCAGCTTCTCCTCAATAAAAGTTCTATACATGGAATCAACAGTCAGTCCTTCCAGCCATGACTTGTCCCAGATCCATATCAAGAAACATAGGTTAAATACATCAATACATGTAATAGAGATTTAACAGTAAAAAAAAAAAAAAGTAGGAAAGTTAAATACTGTAACAGCTTAGATACATACTGTATTTGAATGATAGAAGAACAAAGTCTATTGACCTAGCTAATGATAGTCACCAGAAGACAACATAGAAGCAATGTCAAAAGCCAGTACTAGTCTAAGCATTTTAGAGTTCCCCATTCCCCTTCAAATAAAGAAGGGTTGTTCACATCTTCAATGTGAACTTCAGATATCAATAACCTTATTGCAAAGTTGATTTTTTTTTTTTTTTAAAGTTGGGTAAATAAGCAGACATGTTAAAGCTGCAGGCCACTAGGTACACACAGCACTTGTGTTTGAGGACCCAATGTTTACTACAGCACAGGATCACTGTCAGTATTAAATATCCTGTATGTAATAGTAGCTTTAACTGGCAATATTTTTAGTTAGTGGAAAATGGCACATTACTCAAAGTAAGCTAGGTTTTTAATATTTTTTTTTTAATTGCTGTGTTGAAGGCTAGGAAGTTATTTTAACTGAAACACCTCCATGAAATCAAATACGCTGACCTACAACTGCTTAAGTGTTTATCCAGAACACAGGAATCAAGTTACAAGTGTTCTATCAGTCATCAGGGAATGGTATTTCAGATAGCACTTGGGTTTTTGAAGTAAGGGCAGCTGAAGAGTAAGCTACACAATGCAACATACCTAAAACAGATGCAAAGATGATCATTAGATTAGTTGTCAGTCCCCACTTTTTACAGTTATGAGCCCAACAACTTTAGGCACACAAGTTACAGCCCAGGACACCACCTTGTAAGTTCAAATTCAACCACAAGCCAGAGAGACTCATCCAAGAGACTGTTGTGATAATACATTCTGGACTGTAAGAACATGCATACACCAGCTGTCCAGAGATAAAAAGCTGCTAATAAAGTTGCTAGAAAAAGCCATTAAACATATACATGCATGCCAGTTGGCTTCCCCAACTGAAATTCTACTTACAAACCATACTTCATTTTGTAATCTGTAGTTTTCAACCTGACATACTTACAAATATGTGTTCAAGTGCAAAACATCCAATACGTCACTATTTGAAATAGCCAAAGAAAATGAGTGCAAATTACAAAGCCACAATGAGGTTAGCAATGATTTCCTGATCTTCTCAGGTGAAAATTTATCCTCCCAGATAAGAAACACCAGACAGGGATGGAGTCCATAAAGAACATGACCTTTAGGAAACACAATGGTCTTGACCAGCAACGCTGACTCTTTAAAGAGTCTGAAACTTTCTTCACACTGAGGTCCTCCACAACTTTACTTGATATCTTACTGCACGTTGTAATGTATTATTGCCCCACAAGTTGTGCAGGAACCTACAAGCCAAGAAGCAACTGATGCACGGACATTTAGAAGTTACTGTGTATAGGATACAATTAAGCAATAACAGAATCTCAAGTACTGATTATGGCTTAGACCTGCATTGAAAGTCAACACTTAAACAAATATTCTTAAGTGAATGACATTGTCTATATGAGAGCAAGACAACTTTGTTACACTGAAGACCTACATGGTTAAGTTATCCTCCTATTCAGAGGAAAAGGCTGACAGAATATACTCACAGGTAACCACACTTATTTTGAATTCCTACAGGGAGAATTCTTGCAACAATATTCCTTATTACTCATTTTTTTAAGAGTGTGAATATTTTCAGATGTTAACAGGCTTTTTCTTGAACAACCAGATGCTTGATATTTAATCCTTTATCCTCCTTCCCTCCCTCATCCAGATCTGCCAAATTCAAGGCATTGTTCTAGCAGCATTCATGAAATCAATAGTGCAAAGTTATTACAGAAATCTCTTTTCCCAGACATCCTCTTCAAGTTTATATTAGGTCAATAGCACTTCTCTTGTATTTAGAGCTCTGGGGGAAGGCAGAAACAATAGATACATTAAATCTAGCAAGCAAGAAATTTGTTTGCTTATTGAATTTGTCTTTTTCCCATCTGCTGCTCATACTGGCCATTGTTACAGCTTTGGTAAGTAGTTCACTACATGAAAATTCACAGTTCCCCATTCTGATATGCACCTATAACATGCGAGTTGAACTGCACCACGATAATTGTGATGTCATCTCTATACATTCGAGCCAGCTCTTCTGGAAGACTGAGCATCTTGGACAGCCGCTCGTGATCCACAGTGCCAAACTCGTTATTGCCCACTGCGTGGCGTATCAGGTGAGTTGCTGCATTCTGATCTTCAAAAACTGAAGAGATTTTTGCTCTTCTTTCTGTTAAGAGACCGTGCATCTGTCCCAGAGTTACCTTATAACCACCGACAGCTATCGGCTCTTGATGGTGAACACCGGTGAGATACTCCCCAACAATTCTAGCCACATCTTGCCTGTGCATAGTTTCCCACAGCCCATCTGTGGCCAAAACCAAAAACTTATCCTGTGGCCTTAACTTGTGATGTATGACTTCTGGTTCAGCTGTGAGGTATGGGGGAGTGTGATAATTTGGAGGAATAAACTTTGTATATTCATTGTCATTTAGCTGATCTGGGCCCGATTCAACTACTCTCTTCTGCAGTTCAATACTCCACTTAAACTTCACATCACCAAAAGCTCTGAAAGGCATCAGAAGGCCTAAGAGACGATCTTGTTTCACAAGGCTTTTTTCTTCAGACTTTGGATGCTCTGTTTTCACACGTTCCACTTCACGTTCATTTTGCGCATTGTGGTCATAGGAGAGATTAACTGCAGACCAAGATCCATCCTCCTCCTGAACTCCAAGCATGGCCCTACTGTCTCCTGTGTTTGCCACGTGCAAGTCAACACCATCCACATGGGCTACACAGGCCGTTGCACCAGAAAACGCTACTCTTAGTACTAAGTAGTTGAGAAAAGAATTTGGGTCTCCTACTTGAGCTTCCAGAGAAATATCGTTATCGAGCCTCTTAAAAGCATTAACTAAAGCCTCTTTCACATCTGTAGTCTCTCCACTGTTGAGATCAATGAGCTCCTGCCAGTAAGTTCTTAAACTGTTGAAATAAAGCTTGGAAGCTTCTTTGCTGAAGTAATCATTGGGGTGCTTGTGCCACTGTAAAATAGGTAAGAGAGCTCTACCACTTTCCACAGCATTTTCTATTTCAAGTAAAGTCTCATGAGGTAACAAGGAGACAGCAATGTAGTAAAACAGTCTTTCACTGACAGCTTGAGCACAAGCACAACCTGCATGGCCATCAAACACACCCAGAAGCATCCCTCTTGTCTGTAAGCAAGTGGCAGCACTCCTCCGGTCTTCTATTGGAGCATTAGCAGGCAACTGGTTGCTGTCAAAGCCAAGGACAGAACTTACATTTTTACCATCAAACTCTGGGACTTTAAAACTGTATTCGTTTGCCTTCAGAATGCTGTTGACCTGCGGAGGAGTGAGGTAAAACCTCTGTGGTGTAGAAGCATAATCCCTCGCATGAATAAACTGATAGAAGTTCTCCTTTGGCCTATAGAGTGCTGCAAATTTCTTCTGAGGTGCATATCTGAAGTGACCGTGAGCAAAATGAGACGATAAACAACACAGATGTTTATGGTGGCAGTAGCACATAGTACTGCATATTCTGCTAATCTCACAGTTACGAATCAATGGGAACAGATGAGTTGGTGCTGGCATGGCATCAGATAACAGTGGTAGCCTGGAGCTTCGGACTGGAATTGCTGAAAGGCAAGAGAACAACCGCATTTAGAGAGACAGCTAACAGATTTCTCCCAGAAGTCTCTGTTAAAGCATTTACAGTCACTGAACAAAGTTCCTCATAATATGAAGTACACAGATTTAGTATGTCTGGGAACAGAAGAGGAAGAGGCATTTGTTTATATACAGTGTGTTGGGCTAGAAGAAAGCTACCATACTTTGAACTTCAGCATAGATATGGTAGCTTTTACAACCACTCAAATAGTAGGAGGGCAGTGGAAACAAAATCCAGACAGAAAGCAGTTTCACATGCAAGTTAAGGCAACAGCATACAACATGCTATAGCTGTGCTACACTCCGCAAATATTTTATGGAGATTTCTCTTCCTACTAATCCTGAGATTCCAGCTGACAGAACCAGATGTGACAGGAAGAAAATAGTCTTTCTGTAAGGCTGAAGAGATAATGTGTCTAACAAAGATTCCAAAACAATTGAGATAACAGACAAGTGGTTTTAAAAATACATTTTAGGTGATAAAATGCAAGCAGTAAGTCATAAACGGTAGATCTCAGACAAACAGAAGCCAGCAGCAGGTTGTTTCTAGCAGGATGTTTCTTCTCCCCCTTTTCACACACAGAATTTTATCACACTTGTGAACATATACATAATGTGTATACCTACAAATAGCCACAGGAGTCTAGGCAACAATTTTCTGGCTTATCAGATAAAAGTGGCAGAGAACATCTCTGTTACCAACAGCTCATCTATCCCAATAAGTTTGAAAGATTATAATTTAAAGCTGAAGAACTACACAAGCTGTGTTTTCCTTCATCAATAGAAGAGAGCCATGTACAATAAATCAAAGCTACATCAAAATCCAAGTACTCAAGAAAAATATTAGTACTTTTTCCTAAACCTAAACCTAAATTTTTCATTTAAGTTTTCACTCCTCTGACAACAGAGTACTCTAACATCACATTCCTTATCTGCATTTACACACCCAGTTACAACACCTGTGCAAGCACCGCCTAAATCTTCTCCATTATGTTTCACTCTCAGGAAGACTCTTACAACACCATACTTAAGAAAAGCAATTCCACAGGGCAAAGAAAAGGGAATTACGCTCTTTTGTGGGAAGCGTACAGCTAATGGCCATTTACTTTTTCCCATTTTTCATGATGAAGCTTCAACTTCTTCCTAGAAAGGATCATGACAAATCATAATATACAAGGCTCCCTGGAGTCCTAAGCATTATTCTTCACAGAATCATAGAATGGCCTGGGTTGAAAAGGACCTCAAAGATCATCTAGTTTCAAACCCCCTGCTATGTGCAGGGTTGCCAACCACCAGACCAAGCTGCCCAGAGCCACATCAGCCTAGCCCTGAATGCCTCCAGGGACTGGGCATCCACAACTTAAATTCTTATTCTTAAGCACTAGCTCCATCACTGCTCCTCCATGCTTTTCACAGATTCTGTCACAGAATTCAGATCATCGGCCAAGAAGTATCCAGAAACAGGAATACACTCCATTCTTTGTGTTGTAAGAAAGCAAGTGATGATACTCTATGACAATTCTAAGAGAATCCTGCTTCTCTACTACAAAGTATGTAAAGTGCTGAAAATCAGTTAAAATAACACTGTCTACTACTCTGGAGGCCTTCTAGCACAATATCTTCACCCCTTACAAATCAGTGTTTATCAGTCTTGACTTGTAGTGACAGAAGATTTTCCACTGACCTATCCCACGTCTCCTATTGACAGCTAAGACGCCTGACTTGCCAGTTTTCTGTTGTTCAGCTACCAGGGAGAGCTTTGGCTGCACTACTGCCAACTCTCCCTATGCTCTGGCTTGAACTTCCAAATGCGTACTAAATTTATGCTAATCATTTGCTTCCCAGAAAGTATATTTCTCTAGCCCAGGCTTCACATGCATACAGCATGACAGAAGTGAAGTGCAATACAGATTTTTAAGGTCGATTACTGCCTTCTAATTATAAAGCAGCTATTTTGGTAACAGTCGTTGCTTTTAAATACCATATGAAGAAATACACACAACTTTGCTTACAGAATGTGAACCTCAGCAACTTACTGGTGTGTCAAGTCTACAGTAGTACCTTGGATTTCACACTGGTCTCCTGCTTGGCTCTTGCTGAACCAAGCTCCCCTGCCCACTATATATTTCTGTTCAGGGACGACCAATGGATGTTTCCACAACTGTTGTGACAGCTTTACTGTCAACCCGTGATGAAGAAGAACTGCAAACATACTGTTGTTAAGAGTGGCTCTTCAGGAACAGAATTCACTTTGCTGATTTTTAGTTATTAATTTAGTAATTAGGCAACCTGATCTGGCTGTGGATTCACTACAGGGGAGTTGGACTAGATGGCGTTCAGAAGTCTCTTCCAACTTTAAGGATTCTATGATTCTTTACAAATCTTCTACAAATCTTATGAGGAGTATCTGAGGGCGCTGGAATTATTTAGTCTGGAGAAGAGGAGGCTCAGGGGAGACCTCATTGCACTCTACAACTTCCCGAAGGGAGGTTATGATGAGGAGGGGTTTGGCCTCTTCTCCCAGGCAACAAACAGGACTTGAGGAAACTGGCTACAGGTTGTACCAGAAGAGGTTTTGATGAGACATAAGGAAAAACTTTTTCTCTCAGAGAGTGGTCAGGCACTGGAATGGCTGCCTAGGGAGGTGGTGGAGTTGCTGTCCCTGGCAGTGTTCAAGAGGTGCCTAGATGAGGAGCTATGAGATATGGTTTAGTTTGTGGTAGCAATGGTAACGGTTGGACTGGATGATCTTGCAGGTTGTTTTCAAGCTTGTGATTCTATGATTCTATAAATATTACTGGAGATGCATAAGGATGCAGCCTCCAATCTTCTATCTCTTACATTCCCTCACAGCAGCTCTCTGTCACTTTAAGCTGTCAACTTGTTTTGCATAGCAGATTTAAGTCCTGCTGATCAAGTCGAAGAGAAATTCCAAGTCTGCCAACATCAACTGAAATCATTCCAAGCCTCTCTCATTTATCCCTGCAACATGGATGCCTCTAAATCTAACCACTGCAGTACCCTTTCAGTACTTCAAATCCCCTTGCTAATTACAGCTGATCAAGAGATGAAAGAACACAAAAAAGATGTTCGATAAAAATCTTTACTATCTAGTCAACATCTGTCAGGTGATTAGTATCACAGCAGTCTTAAAAGCCTCTTCAATACTAGAAGAGGGTACAAATACACAAGCACCATAAATAAAGAGTTGGGTAATTTAAGGACTCAGTAGTGCCACCCTGATGAAACAAACACACAATTCCTTGCTTTAAGGAGAAGCATTATGGCTATACAACGCTAAGGACACTTGATGCCACCGACAGGCTTCTCCAGCACCCGCCTGAGCTGTGCAACAACACCGGTGGCTTTCGGGCACCTGACAACGCTAGCGACACGGGGTAGAAGGAACACGGGCCAGGAGCGCTGAGCCCTCCCTCGTGCCGAGGCTCGGCCCTCCGCCCCGCCCGGCCCCTCCGCCCCCCGCTATCCCCGCTGCGAGATACGTACCGATGCGCCTGGGCCCGGGGCACACACACATTCTCCTGTCACAACAAGAAGCCGCCAACATCCACAAAGCAGAAGCCCGGGGGAAGGGGGGAGAAGCAAGGCAGAGAGTTCGTTAGAGAGGACGGACGGACAGACAGACAGACAGCTCCAGCGCTGCGGAGGGGCGCAGAGAGGAGGCACGCACATACGCAGCCGGACTGCGGACACACAGATCCCTCACCCCGCCCGCCGGGCTCCGCTCTCCTTCCGGCGGGGGCGAGACGCCGCTCCCTGCCTGCCCCGCCCCGCCAGCGCTGGGCGTCGCCGCGGCGTAGACCGCTACCCCCCGAGGCGCCGCGCGGGCGCGACATGGCCGCCCCTCCAAGCCCCCCTCCTCCCTGCCGCAACCCTCCGAGGAGCCCCTCCTTCCTCCCGCGCAGACACAGACCTGGCCCCTTCCTGAGATCCTCAGCCCGGGCACCCCGGGAAGCGACCGCAGGAACCGCCCTGCCAGACGAGCACACCCCCCACCACCACCACTACAATGCCGCGGCCGCTGTGCTGCGCGCCGCCTTATAAAGGCCCTGCCGCCCGCGACGCGCGTCCCATTGGCTGCCGCGGAGGGCAAGGAGGTCACGTGACGCGGAGGTTCGGCGGCGGCTGAGGGAGCGCAGAGCGGGGAGGAAGAAGAACGGGGCGTTGCGCGCGCGCAGGGGCGGGAAGGCGCGAATGCGACGGTGGCGCAGCGCCGCCTCCTCCCTCTCTCACCCGCGCGGTGCGTGAGGCGAGGCCACGCCCCGCTGTGAGGGGCGGGCGGCGGCGGGGCGCGGTGTGGGTACGGTAGTTGTGCCGGAGCCGTGTTCTCACCCCGGGAGAGGGCTTTCCGTCTCCCCAAAACGCTCCCCAGCGTTTTGTCATCACCAGCCCAAATCCGGACAAGGGCAGGGGGCCTCAGGCTGGTCCTCTGCCCTATGCTGGGGAGCACCAGGGCTGTGGAGGCTGCTGGGGCGCACGGCCCTGCCCAGAAGGGAGCTGCGGCCCCCTGTGTGTTACATCCAAACCTATCCGCGTTCCACATCTCTGAGTCAGCGTTCACTTTTGCATAAGCTTCACGATGCTTTGAGCAAGCCTTCGTTGTACGCATTTTTCACAGCAGGAGGTTGGGAGCTAGAGTATCTTTAAAGTCTTTTCCAACCCAAGCTATTCCATGATTTCAGAATGCAAAAAGCACATAAATTCAACAAGGTTTAGATTTCTTTTGTCTTCTCTGTTTACAGATGCATGTGCTCTCATGGCTTTTTAATCATCGTGTGGCCAGGATGCCCGCTTTGCTGTGGTGCTGGCAGCAGACATTGACCTGTGGGGTATTGCAACCAGCATTCCATTCATGGCTATAACAAAACCTAGGTCTTTTACCATATTTATGTCTTTACCCAACAACGTTAGGTTGTTTACAGATGTGTGGTGAAATGAGCAGAGAAAACAAAGGAAAATGCCTGTGCTTATTTACCCAGAAGACTCAAAAGGCATATCTGGGATACAGGAAAGTGGGAAGTACTGCCTGGTGACCCCGTGTGTGGAAACCAGCTGGGAAGACACTGTGCCATCCTTCAATATACACCTCTCCCACAGCAGCAGTTGAAAGTACAGAATATTCAAATTATCATTGATTGATGTTCGGAGTGACTTTTTTGATATTTATTTCTCTAGAAATGCACATCGTTTTCTCTTTGTACCACGTTTTGGAATGAAAAGCAAGTTAAGCATATATGACAGGCACCACTGTACATAAAATATTTCACTGTTTGCAATGGAAGATGAGTAATTTTTTAACAGTAGCGCATGGATAGAAATAGATTGGCAGAATACTGTAACAGCCACCATTTACATAATTTTCTACTTGCAGCAAGAGTGACTATGAAGCAGCTGAGATTAGAAATGTTCCTAAAGACTGTGTAAGAAGGTACAATTAAGGCATCTTCTTTCTCCATCAGAAGGTATAAGGCTGTAGGAAGATAGACCCATGCCTGGGTCTGTTTAAGTGATAGCTGTATGAGTAGGCATGCAGAAATGTATTGGGATGAAGTCACAACTGATCGCCTCCTATTCCCAATATGGTTTTTGGAGGGTGGATTCCTGTTTCGTATCTGAAGAAGTCTCTTCCTATAGTTGTCTATGGAGGAAAAAAACTCAAATTAATTAGCATGTGGCAGTCTTGGTCTTCAGAACATCTTGTGACCATTAATTCAGTTCCCCATAACATGCTGTGAAATTGCAAGGCTAGTGTTGTAGCCACCCTGTTTATCTTATCAATCCCCCCCTTGTTTTTTTCTTTTTTTTCCTGCTTTAAGGCCAAAAGAGCTGATACCTGGGTCTGTGGCTCCCTATCTTATACCCTGCTCATAGCACAGATATTAAAAATAAAATAAAATATAATAAAACTTGAATTTTAAAATACTGTGTGAGAATTTGGCTTTAGCCTCAAGTCAATCCCACAAATGAAGGATGAAATAGTAAAACTTGGCTGACATTTTGGTCCTAAACTGATATGAGTGAGCTGGTGTGCCAGGAGCTACGTGTTGCAGGCTGACTGGAAAGTTATGTGGTTTCTTTTTTCCTTCACATTGGTGCTGCTAAAACCTTTTCATGCACTTTGAGCAACTGTCCATTTTGCTGATTTTAAAGAAAATGTGAGTATAAAAGCAGATTGTTCACTGTTTCATATTTACATCAAGTGTTGATAGAAAAGCAATTGCTTGTAGCTACTCCCAAAACTGTGAAATCTCACCCTGAAAGGTTTACCATGTGAGTTTAACAACACACATCATTTCTTGTTTGCTTTGTCTGTGGCCAACAGTGGGTAATTCTGCATTGCAGGATCAATAGAGCTATGTATTTCACTGCAGCTTAAGTGCTGCAGCAGTTACTCTCAAGCTTTCTTCACAAGCTTTCCAGTGAAATCTGCATTACAGGTCATCGGAATGCATTTTGGTTTTAAATACAATGCTTATAATAACTTCCTAGTTTACGTAAGTTTTTGTGCCTAATGAATAAGTATTTTATCAGCTCAGTTTTACTGAAAGCAGGTCCAGGAACAGAGAGTAATTCCTCCATTGATTTTATGTCCCTAGACTTGTTAACATTTTTACAGTATCGCTGCCCGCGGTGTTCCCAAAATGCTGTTTTGCTCCTGAGCCTGGTGAAAAGAGCAGTCACCTATGACAGCTGGCTCAAAGTTGTATGCACAGATCAAACACTCCCAGCTGGCATGCTGCCTTACCAACTGGGAGCATAAAAGAAGAGTCATACAAGTTTTGAATGCCAGAAGAAAAGCCTAATAAGGGGGAAAACAAAGGAGAGAATTATGGCATGCACTGAATAAATGGGAGGAATAAGACAAGGCTGAACTTACCTTGTCACCTTCCCTGAAAGCACTGCAGAAGCAATGACAGTAATGTAAATCTGATCCAGGATTTATTTTTAACAAAAATCACGAGCATTACATGGCAAAAAAGAAGTTTGTAATCAGCACTCAAAGCAGACAGAACACCTGCAAGCAGTGATGGCTTGTGATCTTCATTCAGTCTTGCTTCAAAGAAAGGCTTAGGTTGCACATTCATGTATTCTGCTGCCCTCTTAGGGAGTGTTTGCTGTGTATGGTGCAGTCACCCTACTGCATTCCTCCAACACAGCTGGATTTGGCTTTCTGAAGTTTCTGAAGTTCCAGAGTAAGTGCTGCAGAAGGTGATGTTTTAAAAACATCTCTTAAGAATGTCAACCTGAGAGTCAAGCAGCGGCACTGAGCCACCTTCTGCAGGAGTGTCATAGAGACAGCTCCTCTTTCCCTGCTGTCTTTTTTGATACAAGTGAGGGGAGGCTAATGGGGAATTGCAGAGGGAGTTGCTTCCAGGGGGCATTTTGCTGTCACTGTGGGACCCAAAGATAGTTTGACTTATTTTGTCTCCTTGGAGGCTTTGTATCTTCACTTTTAGTTCCTTTCCAGAATGAAGCTGTGCATCTGGCAGCTTTTTGTTTTTTGAGAACAGCTGGGATCCAGCATCCCAGAGTCAGAGAACAATCTAGATGGGACCTCAGGAGGTCGCACAGCCCCACTCCCCACTCAAAGCCAACTTCACAGCTCAGTGAGGCTGTTTGGGATCGTGGCCTTTCCAGTTTAGCACATCTCTGAGGACAGACTGCAGCCTTCCTGAGCCCCAGGTCTCATGCTTTCCCACTTTTGGTGTGAAGGGTTTTTTTTTCCTTAAACAAAACTTTCCTTGCTCAGAATAGGTCTGCTGACTGTTGCCCTTTCAGGGCTTCTTCTCACTGTCATATTGTACTCCTCAAATCTAATTAGCATGTAATTAAATGCATTTCGTGCATTTGATAGGTGTTGTGCACTAGCTTATGTACTTCCTCTGAGTAGATCTTCCAGGATTTGTTATCCAATTTGAGGAATCCAGCATTCTGGCAACTTGATAAAGAATATACTATGCTAAATTGTTAGTGGAAAAGTCTTTTTGGCAAGCTTCAAGAATGATACTTAAGTTGTCATCACTATCTGTTCTACGTGGAAGAAATCTGTTGGCTCCAAGAATTAGCTTGGCTCTGAAGGGGCAGATCCCTTTTCCAGCTGTTGTTGTGTGCATTTTTACAGATTTGCTACAGCCATTTAAAAAAGCATGAGCATTTACAGTTATGGTGGCTGCTGTGCAGCAGATTCTCCGGGGGAAATAGTGGAGATGAAGTCTGGGAGGGGAGGGGAATCTGCCTGAATTTTGCCAGAAGGAAAATAGCTCACATTTAGCAACAGATGAAACATTTTTTATCTGAGACTGCTAGAACAATGATATCCCAGTTTCATTCTATCATCCCCAGTATTTCTGAAATGAAAGATTTTTCTTTCAGAGACTAAAATTGAAGATGCTTAAGATCACTGCAGTCAAGATACAGTAAGCCAGTGATGGTGGGTAGAAACAGCTGTCTGATTTTAGATCTCACTAGGCAAATATGAACGTTAAAGAGCAGTAACTTCCCCAGCGATGAGAAAAGCAATCTGCTTCAATGACTGCAATCTTCTTGGCGCTAAAGTGTACTTTGGAGTGGGAAGTAGTGTTGGAAATTAAATCAGTTGCTCAGATTTAGAACCAGGAGCAGACTCTGAACTACTCTCTTAGATGTCTTAGGGCCCTGGGTTACACTTCACATTTCCTCGTCTAACAGGGAAGGTTAGAAAGACCGCCAGACAAAAGAGAGCACTTTCACACTTTCCTGCAGTTTATCCTTGCCTAAACACTGGGAATATAACATCCAGCTCTATCCTTTGGAATTTAAAATTTGTATGTGATGCAAAAATAGAAGCATTTGTTCTTTTTTTTCATTAGAGGAAAGATGAGTTAGGTTACTGTTTTCCTTGATAAATAGAGTCACTGTCTCAGTCACAACCCACCTACATAAATATTTACTGATTGTTTTATACCGTATGTTTAGTTTGTATTTGTTTTTAAACAACAAACCAAAGATGTGTTTGTTTCATCCTCTTACCTTCTGCTTGGCTTGTCTGCTTGTCCCTGGACAGTGTGCTGCACAAAAGAGAGAAAATACTTTGCTGTTGGCTGTGGAAAGGATTAGCTTAGGTCAAGCCACAGACAAATATCTGACAATATAGTCTAACTAATAAAAACATTTAAAAAGATCTGAAGTTGTAAGGCTAGATCCAGTAAATTACTCAGTTCTTCCAGGTGAAGTACTGTCAGCAGAAGGTCACAGAGCCCTGGTCACGGTCCTGAGTCAAGGAGTGGCAGATTCTTGTGTGTCAGAGACCAGTCTTCGTTGCTGGAGTAAGGATTACCCTCACCTCAGCTGACCTATGGTCACACAGTCAGAATAGCCTCCTGGAAAAACAGTAAGTCTGGACAGAAGGTAAAAATTATACCAGCGTTTTCCAGTTAAAGGGAACTGGACGAGGGGATTGAGTTCTGAATGAAGGTATTGAGTGCACTCTCAGTAAGTTTGCAGAGGACACCAAATTGTGTTGACCTGCCTAGAAAGGCCAGGAAGGTGGGCTGGATAAATGGGCTGAGGCCAATTGTATGAACTTCAACAAGATCAAGTGCTGGATCCTGCACTTTGGTCACAACAGTCTCATGCAGTACTGCAGGCTTGGGGCAGAGTGGCTGGTAAGCTGTGTGGAGGAAAAGGATCTGGGGGTGTTAATTGACAGCTAGCTGAACATGAGTCAGCAGTGTGCCCAGGTGGCCAGGAAGGCCAGTGGCATCCTGACTTGTATCAAAAATAGTGTGGGCAGCAGCACTGGAGAGGTGATCCTCTCTCTGTACTCAGTGCTGGTGAGGCCGCACCTCGAGTACTGTGTGCAGGTTTGGGCCCCTCACTACAAGAAAGACACTGAGGCACTGGAGCGTGTCAAAAAAAAGGCAATGAAGCTGGCGAGGGACCTGGAACATGGGGAGTGGCTGAGGGAACTGGGATTGTTCAGTCTGCACAAAAGGAGGTTCAGGGAGACCTTATTATTGTTCTTTACAATTGCCTGAAAGGAGGTTGTGGTGAAGTGAGGGTCGACCTCCTCTCTGACCAGTGACAGGATAAGGGATAATGACTTTAAGTTGCACCACGGGAGGTTCAGGTTGGATATCAGGAAAAATTTCTTCTCAGAAAGAGTGGTGAGGCATTGGCACAGGCTGCCCAGGGAAGTGTTGGAGTCACTGTCTGTGGAGACATTCAAGAAACATGTAAATGTAGCACTGAGGGACATGCTTAGTGCGCGTGGTGGTGATGAGACGATGGTTGGGCTAGGTGATCTTAGTCTTTTCCAACCTTCATGATTCTATGATTCTCTAAGTGTTTGCCACTGGGCTGTTCCACAGTAAGTTAGGAACTGGTGGAAGGAGCAAAACCTTGCCATAGAAGAGAACTCTGAACTTCTTTATGCTGTTGAGGAACTGAGAGATCCTGTTGATCTCAGCAGAACAAAGCTATGCTCCTGAGCAAGATTTTAATTGTAAAATAAAGCTGGACTGTGACTATTTCCACCAGGCTTGCTTTCAGAGTGCTGTTCTTGTCCTCAGGAGTTTTTCAGAAGGTCACTTAGGAATCCCAGCTGTTGTTTTGCCACAGACTGGCACTTCTGTGCCACAAGATTCCAGCCCAGTACTGGATTTATTTTGGAACTCCAAATAACCTGACTATTCAGCTGCACAGATCAATGATGCCCTGGTGGCAGCGTTCAGGGAAGCGGTGCAAAATGACAGATTTCCCCATGGATGGACTGTGCCTGTGAGGATGCTCCAGAAAGATCCAGAAGCATCAGAAAGACATTCAGTAAGGCATCTGGTACGGTGTATTTTGGGAGGAAAGATTATTTCTCCTACTAGCTCCAATACAAAGCACCGAGGCTAAAGAACAACCGCAGCAGGCTGTTTCATTCAAACTTCTTTGAGCTTTGGGTGCATCTCTGCAGCCTACAGCTTTGTATGACTGCAGAGATTTGTTCAGTTTGACTGGATGTTATATAATCAGTCTTTTATTTTCTTTTTGCTTGTGATTATGCTATGTAGGCTGCCTTCTTAAATTTCAGCAACCCTAAGGCAGCCTGAGTCATGTGTATGGGCCTCTTTTTTGCACTGTTGTGTAAGTTAGTGAGTTGCAAAGGTCATGGGAATGAGTTATTTAAAAACTGAAACATGCTGGGCTCTATCCAGTTTAGAATAGATGAGCTCAGAAAGGCATTTACGTTTTAAATTACAGCACTGGTTATCAAGGGCTGCTGGACTTGAAGTCAGTGTTACTGCTTCCTTAACAAACTGCACTGTCACAGTATTCCTGTTTCTTTTATATGCATTGCTGTATCATTTTGTATGTATGCATTATGTAAATACACATCAGACAGTGAATAAAAAAATTACTTTCAGTCTTCAGAAAACAAGTTCATTCACAAATATTTCCATCATAGGCAGTATCAGTGCTTATTCATTTTCAGTGCTCACAATAATTACTATCCCTTACTGTTTGTTCTCAACAGCAAACATGAGGTCCACAATCGAGGTGTGTACTTGAGTGTTTCGTGCCACCCAATGGTCAACTTGCTTGCAGTGACCACTGTGTCACTACGCTCATGGGTAATCTGGCTTAGTCATAGCAATGCTGGTAAAAGGCACCAAACCAGAGAACAGAAGTCCTTTGTGCAGGTTTCTGTTCACTCTGTGGTCTGCCTGCTTTATGCCATCCAGCTGTAGCTCATCCATAGGAAGCTCTTCCTTGTATCCTCCTTCATGTTCCCACCCTGGCCCTCCAAGTCACCACCACTGCCAGAGTGCTAACCCCAGTGTCTGGCCATATTTAAAATATGGCCAAAAAATACTTTCAGGCTTGGATTGTTTCACACAGAGCAGCTGAGGGCATGGCTCCACAGATGGCTCAGCAGGCACCAGCAGGGAAGAACATGCACCAGAGCCAAGGGAGCAGGATCTGATACAAAATTAGGCAATAGTAAATCCCGTGCAGATTGGTTCTACAGTGTGCTGTTAGATGGCACAGACAGAAGGTGGTTAAGCCATAAATATGAATCCCAAATATGCATGTAAGAGAAAAAAAAGGGATAAAACAACAACAACAAACCACCATAAAAAATGAAAGGGCAAAGTGAATTCAGGGACATGTCACTAAAAATGACAGAAAAAAGGGAACAGTAGGGCAAAGGGCTTCCTGGAAAGGGCTTGAATGTGAGCACAGGTAGGCTCTTGCTGTTTGCCTGGATGTTTTTTGCAGTGCTCAGAAAAACAAGAACTTTGTACGTGTCTTGTTAAATCGAGGGACTGTGTAAAGTTTGCTGCAGTGTAACCGGTGCCAGAAGCACGACTAGGGGTGATTGCTAGGATCACACAGGACTGGCCATAAAGAGGGGGTGGTGAAAAAGAGACCAGGGGCTACCAAGCCTTAAGAGATGATAACAAAAAACAAACATACGAACAAAAACTGTTGATTTTCCTAAATTCAAGATTTGCTATTGTATGTTTGCACATCTCAGCAGGTAGAATATATAACTGAAAGGTTTATATCTTTCTTGCATGTTGATAATGAAGAAAAACCTTACCCAGGGTCAAAAAGCAATGCCTTGGGTTAATCTAGAAAGCACTGCTTGAACCTGCCATCACTTGGAAATTGGCAACAAACTCACTTTCCTCCAGAGAGCTATAAAACCAAGCAAAAGATATCTGCACAAAGAAAGCCTGTTCTCTTCTCTCCCACTGCTGTTACCCTCTTGAACTATCTCAGGTCGAGCAACTAGAAGACGGCATGTTCTGTAGGCAGATGGCTCCTGGCAGGCACTCAGTACAGCTGTGAATGCGACACTCCGTGCCAAACATGAATCTGTAATTTCTACTACTCCCCAACTGTCATCTTTTTGAGGACACCGTTTAATCATTTCCTGAGAAGACAAAGGGTGCCCATCAGACCTAATGATACTTTACTTGCACGCACATCGATTGTAGGAGGCTGTTATAACGCACCCTTGGAAAATGAGCACTTCTAATTCAAAATGACAGCAATGATACCGCTGTAGGAATGTGCAGTCAGCTCTGAGATCCCACACCCTTTGTCAAACAGGGAGGAGTTTTCTTCTGACTTAATTTCCTCAGCCATCTAAGTGGGAGAGCGTTTCTCTCCTCAGGAGAAATGAGAAGCGTGTTAGTTTTCATTAACTCTTAATTTGAAGCCCGTGCAACTGAATGAAGCCACTGTGGCCATCTGGAAATGGTATCTGAATGCCCTGTTGAATCAGAGATAAATCCTTCTCTCTGAAAAGCACATATGAAAAAGGTGCTTTGTGCAGAGACACAGCGCTGGCAAAGAGCCTTCCCTGACTTGAGCAGCAGCAACGGCTCTAGGAAGTCATTTCAGGCTGCTGCGACATTCCCAGGGCCGTAGGAAAGGTCAGTGCGCTGCGTCCTTCAGCCACGCGGGGCTTTGATTAGCAAATCCTCGTTGTCGACAACTCTGAACCGCTTCCAGCCTGCGATTTATTCGGGCTGCCATGTGCCCACAGTGTGGGCTCCCCGTGCCCAGCCTGTGCTTGCAGGCACGGGGCTTGCCACAAAGCAAGGCTCACACCCAAACATTCCGATCGTGTCAGGAAAGAAAAGTTTTCAAATGTTTTGCTTCCTCCAAAAGAAAAAAATAGATAAAGAGGGCTGGGTTTAAATGCTTAAGGATGACCTGTGAAAACAGCCTTACCTCCTGGTCTCAAATGCTGCATGACCCCGCATGCTTGTAACCAGCAGTGCCAACCCACCTGTGAGCAGTGATGTTGTACATGAAGTGAGGAAAACTCAACTAAGGGATAAGGGACTGTAGTATCTTCCAACTCTGCAGGGCCTTTCCTTAAGACCGTTCCTTAAGGCCACAGCACCAGACCCTCATGTTTGCAGGGTCTGAGCATGCCTGCAGCAATCACAGTGCTGTCAGGAGCCTTTGGACCTCTTCCTCAGGTTTTGTGACCATGTCTAAGGCTGTTTGGCCTTCCTGCCAAGGCCAATTCATCAGATGAGGTGCTGGGAAGCCGTGACTCTGGCCCCACAAGGGCACTGCTGTTACACTGTGGAGAATAACAGTGATAAGAGCCCTGCCACCCATCCCTGAGGAGTAGAAATCCTTCTTTCTTGCATCCAAGCACCGCTAGTCAATCCTGTGGGGCTAACTGGTTAAGGAGACTGTCACTCTGCTGCTGTTCCACGCCATGCTTTGGTATAGTGAACATCAAAGCATCCGCAGTGTTCTTTCTCTTCTTTTGAAAACTGATAAGCAGCTGAAAGCACACTCAGTGGCTGCCTAAACCAGACAGCTTCTAATAGCTAAAGAGTTTTGATTTTTGAAAATTATTATTTTTCTTCCTTTTGCTTTATCGTCTTTCAGCTACAGCCACTTTCTGGACCAGCTGCCTGCAGCTGTTAAAAGCCTCTCTCCTGTAGAGAGCCCACCCCGATGCAAAGGCTTGCTGAACACAGGTTTGCACAAATTACTTCTAATCCCTATTTTCCCTCCCTGGCGAGGTTGCTCCCACCATCTGCTGAGTTTGGGAGCCTTTCAGAAATAGTTCTCTCTGGGAGCTGCCCCCACCACCCCATCTCCGTGTCTGAGCAGCGGGGCAGGACTGGCCATGTAGCTCATGTTGTAGTTGGTCCCAACCTTGGTGCCACCACTGTTGTGACATCTTGCTGCTGTGGTGGGCACTCCAAAATGTGATCTCATCAGAAATGAGCAGGACGAAGGCCACCCTATGAAGCAGAGCAAAACAATTGTTGTCCATGTGTGTGGCAGCAGCTGGCAAGGGAAGCTGCCTCCTGGCATCAGAAGTTGGATGTGGAGAGGAAAAACATGGAGTGAGAGGAGAATCTGGCTCAGTGCCACCTCTAGCTTTTGTACAGTCAAGGAAATCTGAAATCATTACTGCTGGTAACAATGCCAGCTTTTAACACTAGCTGCACAATCACAGCACATTCTACTAAGATTTATGTTAACACTGAATTTTGGAATTCACTTTTTTTTTTCCTTTGCTTGTCGTCTTGAAACACATTTCTCATAATGCCTGGCTGTTTGGTGAAGATGTGTCCTGTAGCCAATGCAATCAGGGAATACAGAGGTAATCTCAAGTGCAAATTTATGTTTATGCAAATTTAAACTTCTTACCGATTTAATTTTTGTGAAAGTTCATGTCTTTGGAACATTTGTCAGCCAGTGCTGTAGATAATTTCTTCAGGCTCGCCGAGAGCACCATCTTTCTGTCCTCCCCATTAAATACTGTGAATGAAGGTTACCATAGTTACAGCTCACTTCAGAAGTAAGCTTTATTGTAGTGCAGTTCTAGTTTTTTATCTCTCCCCTCTTGCTCAGGTACAATGAAAGACACGTTTCCATCTCCGTAATTAAAAAATTCTGCTCATTCATTTAGAATTGTCTGAGGGGGGACATTTTTCACCCTCATTTTCAGCAGAAGCAGTGAGCTACATGATTTCTCCTGCACCCATAAATTCTGTGCATAACTTCTAATTATTTCTTGAAATTTGGCTTGCTATTTTAATGTGTTGCAGTAATAAGAACTGTAAAACAAGCAAGTGAACCTTGACTTCCTTTTTTGTGAAGGATATGTTGTTTGTAAAGACTTGTATAATATTAGCACTTATTTTGGCCAACAAAAAGAGATGGTAGTGTGACTGGATTCAGTCTGAACGTGGACTTCTGTGCAGTTTGGATTGGGTCTTGAGATGGTGGGTGGTACGAAGGAATTGTCAAGGACTTCATGTAGTATCTACCAAGAAGCAAACAGCTCCTTGTCTAGATGAGAGCTGATAAGGTATCTGTCTGACTGCCAGAACAGTTTGTCTCCAGGAACTGTTTGCTAGCACATCCAGAATGCCAGATGAATAATTGGTAATGGTTTGGAGGTTTTGCAGACGCCTGGGTCATTGCAAAGCAGATTGCAAACCAGGTCACAGTGCCTTGTAGGCGAGGGCTTGATACAGCCAGGCCTGTCCCATGCTTCGGGGTCACCCCCTGATGCAGTGCCCTGGAGCTGTGCTTGGGGCTATGGCTGTGCCCAGGTCTGCACTAGGAGCTGGGGCAGCATGGCTGGGCAGACACAGCACACAGGGAGTATATGCTCACTGCACTCCTTCCTTCTACCTGCATCTCCCACCGAAGGAGCCCTGCCCCTCCCTTGTGCTGGCTTTTGCTCTCTCCAGAGCCATTACTGAGAAAGTGCAATTCCCAAAGCTGGAAACAGAGCTATGCAGTGTTTGTCAGTGTGTTAGATATAAGTGCTTTAGTGAGCTGCCTCTGCCCAGCACTGGCACGCACTTGGCTGAGTGCTGCTGCTGCCAGGTCCCTGTATAGGGATGTTCTGCACTCTGGGCTGCACTGCATGGTGAGTCAGTGGAGTAGGATGCATAGCAAATAAGCTCATTTCCCTGGTTACTCAGAGGTAAAATATTTTTGGAATTGAGCCTTATTTGTGTTAGGAATATTAAGGATGTCTCTGTTTTTCTGATAAAGTTCAGTTTAAAAAGGGAGCGAGAGAGAGATCCCTGCTTCAGTTAGCACTGGGTTATCTCAGAAAGCCTACAGCTGAGTTTTCCTTTCTAAATCAGTTTGCACAGCTCCAGAAACAGCACTGCCAGCTTCTGTATCAAACACAAGGATTGCATTTACTCTTTCATCTTGACTTTGTATTAAATACCCGTAGCAAACTGGCATTGAGCCTTCATCTGAAACACAGACCGTAGGAAATCGGATTTTCCAAACCTTCATGGAGTAATTAGAAAATGAAACGTCGTATGATAAAAAACAATTTCAAAAGAATAAGCGCACGTTTAGCTCCATTAAAACTGTTGAAATTCATCAGAATAATGAGTAGAATTGAAACTGTTTGTTTTTTTAAACTAAAACCTAACACTGGAAATAATTCTCCTGTAGTGCAAATCTGATGAGACGAAGAGCAAAGTGACACTGGACCTAGAAGTGAGCTGCTAATGTGAGGCACACTGTATGTTCAGGTACATGTGCATGGTGCTGGTGGGCTCACCATGTACCATGTGCATGGGAGGGATTTGAGCAGAGCTTGCCCTGCTAACAGCATATGGAGCAAAAGCAGAAAGAGATCAAGAAGAAGGGAGTGAAAGATTGATGAGTTGTGTCTCTGAGCTCAGAAAACTTGTGTCCATCAGTGTGGGAGAAATGCAGGATGGTCCACCAATCAGCTTATCTCTCCATGTACTGCATCTTGGCTCTCGAATGCCCCGTCCCTGGAGGTGTTCAAGGCCAGATTGGATGGGGCCCTGGGCAGCCTGGTCTAGTAGTAAATGGGGAGGTTGTTGGCCCTGCCTGTGGCAGTGGGGTTGGAGATCCTTGAGGTCCCTTCCAACCCTGGCCATTCTGTGATTCTGTGATTCTGTAAACATTTTCTTTTGCATCATTAACTAAACCATAAAATGTGAATGAACATGTTAGGGGAGTACATTGCCTTGCTGATGGACTTAGTGACAAGCTGGCCAAGTCTGGTGGGAGAACAGACACACCTGTGAGGGACTGTAAGGTACAGTTGCTTTGTACATCAATCACTGTGGAGCTCACAAAGCTGATCTGTAAACTTCCGCAGCACCTGGTGATGAGATGGAGTGCAGTCTGGTTCTGTTTCTAGGGGGCAGCTGCCTGTTTGCAGAGGTAATCGTGTTTTCTGAGCTGCATGTGGTTCTGATGGACCAAGACATAGCAAGACATTGAATGTATGTCCTGGTTTCAGCTGGGACAGAGTTGATTTTCACTGTAGTGTTTGCTACGATGGCTTTAGGAGAAAAACAGTGTTGATAACACACCAGTGTTTTAGCTGTTGCTGTACAAAACTAAGGACATTTCAGTTTTCAGCTTCTCATACTGTCTTGCCAGTGAGAGGGGCACAAGGAGCTCGGAGGGGGCTGACTTAAACTGGCCAAAGGGATATTCCATACCATATGACATCATGTGAGAAACCAATACAACTGAGGAGGCTTGGCCGGGGTCGGGCAGACACTGCTCAGGGATTGGTGATCAAAGTCTAGTGATTAAGGAAAATGAAGTGATAGACCAGGCCAAGATATATGATGTCATATATCATATACATGTGATGTCAGAAGGTGTCTCATAACCCTATTGTAGGCACCAAGCCTCCATGGTGACAATGGGAAAACTTCTTCTGAAATCCCTTTCCTCATGTTGTCTGCCATGCTCTACATCACTCACTTCCTTTACTTTCTGCAGGCAAAATAAATATGTTTAACGTCTTCCTCAAATGGATCCAGAGCTGCGAGACACCTCCTCAGCTCTCTGCCACCCCTTGCAGGTGTGCAGCACCAGGTCTGGTCCTAAATCAGGACTCTCAAGGATCTTGTAGAGAAAGTCAAGTCAGTGCTCATAACCAAGTGCTGGTGAGGCATCAGAAGGGCTCTGTCGAGGTGAGGAGGTGGGGGCTGTGGATTTGTTACGTGGTGTGAAATGCCTTTAAACTGTACAGTATAACTGTTGCTTCCTTGATCTATTTTACACCTGTCCAATCTGATGCCTGGTTGTGCACTGAGTGCTGGCAGGAAGGATCTACCGAGAGGAAAACAGGGAGCCACAGCCACAGCCAGGTCTCTTATTCCACCGTATCTTTGGATCTCATACGGGCAGTTTCATTCATAAGAGAAGCAACACCTGCTATTATGACACCTTGGACATCATCAGGCAGTAGCTCTTACAAGCATCAAACACAAGGGAGAGAAGCAGCTGGGTAGAAAGAACGTGTGCCCTCAATACAGCAAAGGCTGTGCTGAGGGAAGAGCACTGTCCCATAAGAAATCCCTGGGAATGGCAATTCCTGCAGTGAATGAGGGGGAATGGAGAGTTACAAAGCCAAAGTGCTCTCTTTGCCCAGCAGCAGAAGGATGGCTGGGTTTGGTGCTCACAGCTACAAAGCAGAGTTTGGGCTTCAGACTGGGAGTTTAGATAAAGCCATGGGCGCGTGTGAGATTTAAACAAAAACCTGGGCATCGGGTCTGTTATTTTGGGTATAGTGTTCCTTCCCTCAGGAATTTCCTATTGATTTATCTGGGTCCTCTTCAATGTGTCCGGACTCCTTGCTCCCTGGAGGTGGGCATGGGAATCCTGATGTCCTTGGTGCAGGGTGGTGTGAGAAGCAGGATCAAGTGTAGGCTGTGGTGGTTCTCCCTCCTTCCCATCTCCTGGGCTGGCTGCTAGCAGTGCCCGGCCCTCTGGGCCTGTTGGCACAGAGGGGTAGGCAGGGCTCCTGACTCTCTGTGCACCTTCTAATTTGTTTGTTGACAGTGACAAAAGCACATTTTTAGTTCTGTCAGCAGTGACAATGCAGCTGTAAACAAGCAGGCTGCTTTGCCTCCTGTGTTATCAGCAGAACTGCCAGCTAAGCACTCATTCCTGAGCCCTTTTGTGGCTGATGTTTGGCAGTGATATATGGAGCAGAGCAGCAAAACAAGTCTCCTACTTGCATTTTGCTGTGCTGGTGGTTAGAAAATGTGACTTTAACTACTGAAGTGATTACACTGCAAAAAGAGAGAGTGTATGTACATGCAGGTGGGTATGTGGCCTCAACATACCATTTCATGGATGTGTGTTTCTGATCAGAACGAGTCTAAGAGAACTGAGAGTTTGGTAATATCTAATTGTTTTGCACCAGTGCATACTTTCTGAGTAAGTCTGGAAGATGCAGATGGCAGTAATAAGGAGCTGATGACAGTGATTTGTGTGTTGCTGCATGTAACAGCAGATATGTGCAACATATGCACGTAACAGTACAATACAACACCTTTGACTCAGAGTATTGTAGGCCTAACATTAAAAAACAACATTAGCTTGAGATCGTTCCAGGGAGATTGTTTTTGGTTAACTTCAGGACCACGGTTTCTCCCTGGAAGCACCAGCTCTGCTACTTTGTTCCTTCACCCTCCTCTCTTGGCACCAAGAGAAGGGAAGCAGTGGCTGTGACTGCTGGCTTCACAGAAGGGCAGGGGAATGACACCAGAAAAGATCCCAGAGGAGCAGCACGGAGCAGGCTGAATCAAGTAAACATAAGCAAGTTTGTCACAACAAACAAAACAGTGAATATTTAAGGTCATTTCCTGGCAGGGGGATGTTTAAGCAACAATCCTTTTTTGACCTGACCTTTTGCAGTTTTTGGTATGCTTTTTCATCTGCTATTCTCTCTCAGAGAATGATCTTTCAGTTTTACCTTAGTTTTACCTCGCTCTTCAGTACCAGACAGAGTTAGTCACAGACAGAAATGGGAGTCTTGCTCTTTGGTGTCTTCCAGACTCGCCCCTCAACAGCCAGCTGTGACAGCAGACGGGTGGGACGGTCAGAGGACATCACAGCTCTGCTCCTTTTGAAGCAGCCTGTGTGCTGTTAGCTCTGTGTGGCTGAAGCTGCCACCCTAACGCTCTCAGCTCTTAGCTCTCAGCCCAGGTACTGTTAGAGAACAGCAGCAAGCCTCCTGCATTCCCAGGCCGCTTTGCCCTCCTCCCAGCAGCAGCTGCAGGATGCGCTCTCAGCTGGAGCAGCTCAGCCCAGCTGACAGCAGAGCTGCTGCACAATACGTTTGACCCAAAGGCGCTGCATCTGCCAAAAATGCGTTCCTGGAGGCGGGTCGGCAGCTCGGGGCTGTGGCGGTGCTGCCGCAGCCACGGCTGGAGCAGCAGCGAGGCAGGGGTGCCAGGAGCACCTACCCTCCTCCCGCACCCTTGCTCTATAGAAAGGGATCCTTTGTGCCACGCTTTTACACGCTCCCAAAGAGGCTGGCTGCCATAAAACCACCCCTGCCAGCGCTGCCCCTCACCCAGCGCCAGTCCCAGCGCTGGCTCAGCCAATTGAAGTGGCTTCCAAAATCGCCTTCTGTGAGCTGTGCCTCACTTAGACCTGCGTGCTTCAGAAGAGACAAGAGAGTGAGTGGTAGCTTTGCTGGTACTGCTGGCCCAGCAGGTCCGTGTGTCGGCCACAAGCCCGGTGCTGCCAGGCAGGTTTGGGTTTGGAAAGGGCTTTGCAGAGGAGGATATGTAAACTTTTTGAAGAAGTCAGCAGCCAGACAGCATTCTGAGGTGACTGCAAACGTCTTTGTTTGAGGCTGGGCTGGAGTGCAGGTTTCTTTCATTCTGCATCTACAAATGCAAAGGAAAATCATATTTCATTCACAGCATTGTTCACAAGGGCTGCACGTAACTTCTCCGCTCAGTAAATATTTGAGGAGCAAACTGTGTAAGAGCCTGTGCTATCAGGCAGCAATGGGAATTGGCCATGCTGTGCTGTCAGCATGGGCTTAATGTTTTTTTTTTGTTTTTTTTTTTGACCAAAGCACCTACAGGCAGCAGCAGCCAAAGCAAACAGGGCGATTTTGCTCTAAAATTGTAGCGTCACAAGACTTTGGACTGGGAACGTGAGCTTTGGGACATTTTTACAATTGCTTACAACCTTCCTCTTAAGCAATGCCTTGGGGCACAGGGAGAGCTGGGCCCTGCTGGCTCTTGGGCCTTTGGCCATAAACACACTGGGGCCTGGAGCAGTGTTTTTTAGGAAGGCAGTGAGGGGCAGCCTGGGCTGGCGTCCTGGGGCTGGACCTTGTCAGTGGCAAACCAACCCAGCTGGCTGTGTTGTTTATGTGCATGTAGTCCCTGCTGGCTCGCATTCTTTAATCAAAACAATGCTTTTATTTCCCACCGCATTCTTTAATCAAAACAATGCTTTTATTTCCCAATAAATATGTTTCCTTAAGACCTGCTCCAGCACACTTGTCACGAATGTGGTCTCCTCAGCTGATCCAGGGACAGGCAGCGTCATGCTTTGTGTACAGTTCTGTGAAGTTGTGCTGTTCACCAGGACTGTGACCACACCATGCTCCCCTCAGCCCTGTGCTGTTCACCAGAGGATGAGGAAAAGGCTCCAGGATGGCCCGGCCCAGGGCTGCACCTTTCTGAAGGAACACGGAATGTACAGGGGCTTCCTGCAGTCTGGAGCTTCCTGCAGCCTGTGAGGCTGCAGCCATGCTTGGCTCCAGCCCAGCAGCATTTCTCAGGTAAGGGTGCTGGCTGAGACCCCATCCCAGCTGTGTTACTGCCAGGATTTATCTGTTGCCTTTTTGGTATTTATTTGTGTATCCTATCTCCAGCCGAACAGGGTTAGATGGAAAGCTGGGACTGAGGCCCTGAAAGGCTCACAGAATAAAAGCCAATCCCAAGAGGGGATGAACTCCTCTCTGCTCTTCTAGAAATATTTAAGTGCCTCTACTACTTAATTGTGTCTTTAATAGTGCCAGCCCTTCCAGTAAAGACAGCAATGCCCTTAATGACAAACCCAGCAGTGGAGGGGACCAGGAGCTGAGAGCACTGCATGGCACACAGTGAGGCTCAGCCGCCTAAAGGCCCCCACTGCCACACAGCCCAGCACTGAGTATTGTTATTTCCAAGAAATATCCTCCAAGCATCACTCTGCATTTATTCATGTAATCAGAAATAAGCCGCTGGAGAGCAGTGCAAGCTCTAAACAGCAAGAGTGGTTCAGGAAGTTGTGGTTTCCTCACAGTATTGGGGGTGAGGAAGCACAACTTCCAAGCTGGTAGCTATTTCATGAAGCAGATAGCCACAGCATTGCTGTATGCTCCTGCTGCTTCTGTGGTCAAACCAGATGGGCTCCAGCTCTCGGCTCAGCCTTCCCACGCCACCATCCTCATCAAGCCCTGCAGTCCACTGCAGCATTCCCAATCTTCACGTCAAGTTGGAGATTTTGCCTTCCAACCAGAGCATTGCTGTCTGCTATGCAAATCCACATACACAATGCCACATAAGAGAAATAACATGTGATCAGGTATTAAGTCAGGGCTGAGGATTTCAGGTGTCTGCAAAACATTCAGCAATATTCTCTTTTTTTTTTATCAGGTTTTGTCTGCATCTGTATGGAGAGGGATACTGCCCTGATTCTCCATGTTAGGGATGCTGTTGGGGGAACTTCAGTGGGTTCTGCGCCAGGCTTGAGTATTTTGTGTTACAGTTCGCCTCCACAGAGCAATCTCCTCATGGAAAATAGTTCCTGCATATTGTGTCATACATCTGTCCACGCTGTAACGTTTTGCAGTGTTTGTGAAGATAACAAGTGCATATAGAGCACAGATGAGCAGCTTTGGCCTTTCCAGTGGTGAACCTCATGAGTGTCTGACGAGCATCCCTGCTCCAGGGGGCAGCGACAGGAAGGGGTGAGGTCAGGCTCCGGGAGGCAGCGAGCTGTTGGCCAGGGCCAGAAAGCGGCACAGCTCTTCTTGCCCCAGAGATCAGAGCTTAAAGCCAATGTCTTCATTTGCGGGGAGAACTGGTGACTTACAGTGCGAGTGATCAGAAGGGCTTTGTTTCCTATTGGTTGAGAAGCAGGGTAAGAAGGCCACAGAGAAGATGACGTTACAGGTTGTTGGCTTTTTCCATTTTGATTCCTTCCATCCTTCATGAGTTTGCCAGCTTTTAATTTGCTATTTTCTGTGAAAAAACAACCAACAACTTCACACCGTGGCTTTCTGCCACCCCGATGCAGAGCTCAAAACTGGGGCAACAGCAGTGAGCTACGAGAGGGACTGCTTTCCATGTGGCTCCCTGCAGAAATAGAGCCAAGCTGCTCCTTTCCTGAGCAAGCTGCCAACTTTTATCAAAGAGCCAAGGTCCTCGGGCATAAGTAGCAGCAGCTGGTGCAGGAGAGGCTGTATTAATTTAAATTAATTATTAATTCCTGTTGTGATTTAATCTGGCAGGTGGCTGAGTGAGTTGTTCACTCACTCTCCCCCCTTCCCAGTGGGATGGGGAGAGAATCAGAAAAAAAAAAGAACTCGTGGGTTGAGATAAAACTACTTACTAAGATAGAGAAAAGGATAAAAGTTATGACTATATATATATATATATATATATGTACATATATATGAATGTATATAACAAGTGATGCACAAGCAATTGCTCACCACCTCTGACCATTGCCCAGCTTGCCCCATGAGCAACAGGAAAGAGATGAACTCCTATCCCTTTCAAAACTCCTTTCACATGATGTTACCCGGTATGGAATGTCCCTTTGTCCAGTTTAAGTCCTCATTCTATTCCCTCCCAGCTCAGCTTTGCTGAGAGTGGCCTTGGCTCTGCGTAGCAGCAACTACATTGGTGTGTTATCAGCATAGTTTTCCTCCTAGAATCAAAACACAGCATCATTCCAGACACTCTGAAGGAAACAGTTCTGTCCCAGCTGAAACTTAGACAATACCTTTGCTGAGGACAAGGCATCCTTTTTTTCTTTTGGTGGCCAGCAGCTGGCCAACAATCCGGTGGCTTTTCCAAGCCAGCAATGGCCTGTGTCATCTTTTGTGTGCTGAGTGGTGTCAGAGCCCTGTGAGGAAGCTGAGGGCTGGGGTGGAGATGGCACACAGGCAGCAAAGGGGGCAAAGCTGGAGGAAGCCAAACTGCTTCTTTCTGATGCAGTTTGCTTGGAGGTGTCTTAGCTTCGTTCTTTTCCCTTTGTACATATGTGGAAATCATGACCTCACGCTACTAAACTGGTTTCTGATGCTATATTTGGATTTTTATTCTTCCCCCTGTAGAACAACATGTAAAAAACACCTTGGTATGTAACTCATTGTAAGGGAATTTTAGCAGGCTGTACAGCAAAGACCTTTTCCCCACTGCCTTCTGGCCAGCCAGATAGCATCTTCCTCACTTGCACAGAAGCACAGACAGGTGGTAACCGCCCAGCCCAGCCGTGCTGCCCAACGTGACATGAAGGGCTGGGTAGGAGCTGTGTGTCTATTGATGATGTGGGGGTGAAGTATGAAGCTGCAGCAAGATCACATGTGGAGGTATTGGTTTGAGGTGCAGGACCTGGGAGAAGTGCTTTTAAACCATGAACAGGCCCTGACCTGGGTTAGAGAAAAGCAGAGATGTAGGAGGAAGCCGCTGTTGAAGGAGGCTGCTTCCCAGGGTTTTGCTGCCATCTTCTGCCATCCTAGCTTACTTGGGATTTTCTTATGAGTAGATTGCAGTGTCACCCTCCCTAAGTCACCTGTTAGTCATACTTTGCAAATAAACACACAAATACTTTGATGGCATTGCCACTGTGCCTGTGCTGCAGCAACCGGACAGACGTGGAGCTCTGTGCCAGTTGTACTTCTCACCTCTTGGATGATTTACCTCAGTGGGCATAAAAGGCAAAGATACAACCAGACCTATCACTGAAATGACTGCCTTACTAAAATAAAAATCAATCACGTCCTCACTGGGAAATGAAAGTGAATTTTAATGATACTGAAATTACTGCAACTGTTCATGATGACATGTCTGTATACGTGAACTGTAATTATTTATGGAGTTTGCTATTTTGGCAGCTAGCCCAACAGACACCCCTCAATAACCCTCAATCACCCCTCATTCATTCCATCATCCCAAACCCATGTCCCTCTGCTGCCACACAGCCCACAATATCCCTTTCCTACACTTCTCCTCAGACAGCCACTTGAGCCAGCAGAAGTCCCTGCCCTGTTCTGAAAGCCCTCGTGGTTATGGATGGAATGGAGTGTCAGAGGCTTGGGTCCGGTCCTTGGAAAGTCCTTTAATTAAAACATTTATAAAGTTAAAAAACATGTAATATATAAACGACATCCTGCAGCTGCATACTAATTTAAAAAAGCCGAAAACAAAATTGGAAATACAATGATGAGCTATTTCTTGAACCCATAGGAGATCACAGGGCAGCCAACCCAGTTCAAGCACTCACTACACAGCAAGAATGAAGGAAAGCTACTATGAATTCCTGGAGCTTTTGTCTCCTGTAATTATTTCCTAGATCACATACAGCAGCAATGTTAGTTACATTAACATCTTAGATAAATGGCCTGGAAAGATAAAACACACAGTAGTGTGTGCATCGAGGAGAAAAAGGAAGGCAAGTGACAGAACTGTTAGGACAAGTTCACATTAATTTATCTGTAACAAGAGTTGCCTTTAGCAGTAGGTCCTTCAAATTGCAAGGCCATTCTGAGTTAAAGGCATGTCTAAAGAAAAGTGAAAGCACAATTTTGTGTAGAAACAAACCAGCTGAGCAAAAGCACTGAGAATTGGGTATACAGTGAGAAGTGACATGAAGCTGTACCTTCCCTTGTGCTGTTAGCAGACCAATTAAATTAGTTACAGGGCTGCAGATGGCACAATCACATCTTCAGTTTGTTTGCAGACACTCCCTAGTTTACCAGGGTCTGATTCCTACACGTTACTTACTCTGACTGAAGTCAGTCATAAATCAGAACATTCGGGAGGACATATGTTTGAAGTGTGGTTCCATTCCCTGAAATAACTTTGTGACTACGAACACGTCATCAGAATCTGCACAGAGAAAAAGCTGCTGTTATCACTGGCACAATTATATTGCTGGAAAGCCACAGGAAGACTTCCATCAGGATCAGTTGTGGTCTACTTCCTCATCTACACACCCCAGCCACTTTCTACATCCTTCATTCACATCGACCATGTGGTACATCACCATTTCAGTATCACCTGCAAGATCTGGAAACTGTACTTAGACATAGTTACTAAGCAAAAGCATTAGAGCAACTGTGACCCTGAGATTTAAGTCTGTATTGCTGAAAGTTTGAAATTGAGATATGATGTGGTATCAACACAACACCTCCTTCCTCTTCATGAAGCCAAGAAACAACTGAAAAACAGTACAGTGCTGCTTCAGCTCAGATAGGTGTGTCTGCATTCCAGACGTGCAGGGTGCCACCAAACATATCCTTCGTCTGTGATCGCAGCAAACATGCCATCCTTGGTTTACATTTTTCTAGAGTTTCTGCTGGTGAAAGTCTCTGGTCGTTATTCAAAGACAAGTAACAGTTATATAAACCAGTGAACTTTAGGAAAGTATGGAAACTTCTCAGAGATACAAATGGGAGGCAGACACCCCACTTCAAGGTGTTCCAAAGGCCATTCGTGATCTCCTTTAACACTCACTACATGGCACTTGAATAATTATTATCTTCTCTGCACTCCAAAATAACGATGAAAGTGAAATGATATCAAAGCCCAAACGTCAGACAGCCAGAAGTGCATGATCATATGCAGGCACTTGTGAAAATGCTTCCAACAGATTGGAATAATGCTGCTTTTTCACTTGTGTGGAAACCGCATAGAATTACTGCTCTGTTTCCCTGGGCATCTCACATCAGGTGAGAGAAGATCAGGACTGAAAGTACCTATAAACATCTCTCTGCAATTATGATTAGACTGCTGTTCTGCATCACTGTAATGCTACTGTATCTCAAACACAAGGAAACTTTGACACATATTGTCTACACCCAAGAAAAAACAATGAACTAAATAACTGAACTTGAAGAGGACAGACAGAATCATACAATGCTACGACACAGTGAAGTTGAAAATTCAAGTAGGAAACCCAGTGAGCAAGTGATTTTAAATAGTTCTCTTCAAATATTAATTCAATTCAGAACAAATTCTGGACTGAACAAAACTGAAGTACGGTTGCTAAACATTATGTCTCAAAACAAATTAGAAGAAAGGAGGAAAGAAAGAAAAAAAAAAAGGAGGAAAGAAAGAAAAAAAAAGGAGGAAAGAAAAAATTTAAGGGATTTTCAGGAAACCTAAGAGCTGACAACCAAACTGCCAACCACAACACTCAAATTACTGCCTCAGTCAGCTCTCCATGTCTTAGGAAAAGCCATTAATTTTTTTTTTTAAATCTTACTCTAATAATAACAAAACTATGTTTATTCTTGTCTTATTTCCATGTACCTTTTCTTTTAAAGGCCTACAGTTTAGTGTTCCCAACTTCAAAAGCATCTGTAAATATACCAAAAATAAGAATGAATAACAGACAATATCAAAATGATACATTTCAAAACCATCCCACTATTACTGAGAAGTGCACTGCAGTTAATCTGTAGGTCTGAGATGCTTTGGTCCTGGACACAATCTCCTCTACTAAGTGCTGAAGGTCTGCAGTCTTCTTAATTAAATGAGAAATCTTTCATCCACCAAAGTTTTAGAAGTCAAATTCTTCTGTCCAACTGTATTACGAATGAACCTAAAAATCTAACACCAAAAGCAATATGTTAAAGAGCAAGTAATTAAACCAGCATGCTTCAATACCGAGCGCAGAATAACTCCCTACTATATCTAATCCTAAGGGAGAGAATCAAATGTTTAATTGCCTTTAGTGATTTTGAAACTTTTCCAGTATCTTTCCATCTTGAAATATGGTTCGATTAATTGCAATTAATTTTAACTGTTTTTTCGTGTTTTCCAGTGAAAGCTGATCGTCCTTCTCTTTGTTTATGACATGCATATGAGCACACTTGGACTATTTAACACCACATACTGTGTGCAGGCTTTCATTATCCAACTATTTAAGCTCTCAGACTTCCCCATATTATTTAAATAGAAGAAGTTTACCTCCTGCTGCAAATAGGTTAGAACAGCCGCTAAAACAAAACTTTGGGTAGCCAGATCCACAACAGAGAAAAACAGGATATCAAAGATGAGCAGCGTCGTCTCATTGCCGTAATACAGAACTTCACTGAAAGAGTGTCCTTCATCTGTGGGAAGACAATGGTTTTTGAAGGATTTTTACTTCATCTGCTCCAGAAGTCTCAATTAAGTCACTTAAAAAATGATGATCAGAGGGCTGGAGCACCTCTCCTATGAGGAAAGGTTGAGGGAACTGGGCTTGTTTAGCTTGGAGAAGAGAAGGCTCTGGGGAGACCTCATTGTGGCCTTCCAGCACTTGAAGGGAGCATATAAACAGGAGGAGGAATGGCTGTTTATGAGGGTGGACAGTGATAGGACAAGGGGGAATGGTTTTAAACTGAGACAGGGGAGGTTTAGGTTAGACATGAGGAGGAAGTTTTTCACACAGAGAGTGGTGACACACTGGAACAGGTTGCCCAAGGAGGCTGTGGATGCCCCATCCCTGGAGGCATTCAAGGCCAGGCTGGATGTGGCTCTGGGCAGCCTGGTCTGGTGGTTGGTGACCCTGCACATAGCAGGGGATTGAAACCAGCTGAATTGTGGTCCTTTTCAACCCAGGCCATTCTATGGTTCTATGAAAAAAGGCTGCTTTGAGTATGAAACAGACAAAACTTCCTTGTCACTGAGATTTACAGCAAGTGCAAACTCTGGCCCCAGGTCAAAAAACACAACAAAACGTGCTTAAACCTCACCTAAAAGGTGCTTCAGAGCTTAATGGTATCTTTGTTCACTTAGTAATTGATTTCCCCATAAATAGGTATTTTAACCTTAAAACACCATTTTCTGTAGCCAAATTAGATTACTTATCCATCCCTTCCTTTTATAAGCAGTGCCTCTTAAAAGAGAACATTTAGCAAGTACAGAAAGTGCTCCTCTCTCTCTTTCTGCTTTCTTATTAAAATATAAAATGAAAGTATGGTGTTGCCAATAAAACTTTCATTAAACATTGCTTATGTTCTGCTTTTATGAAATCCTGATTTGTATCTGAACTTCTGGAGACTGCTGCAGTGTAACCCATCAAGCAAAATATTCATTTCAGCGCTTACACGATCTTTGAAACAATGGCAGTCAAAAGATTAAAAGCTGAACACTGCATGGTTTAGAGACGCCTTCTTGTGCTTCTGCATTTAACTCAAACATGAAGTATGTGACAGTACTGATGGCTGAGTAGACCTGAGGACTAGAATAGGGTTTTGGAACAACTGTACGGTGGGGACTGGCAGCCAGAGGCTGCGGAGAGTTCCTACTGTTATCTTGTAACATTCATTACTAAAGATAGTACTTCCATGTAACAGGGAAGGAGAGCCCAGTCCTTTGATGAATTATATGCAGCTCAGACATCCAGACTGCAAGACCATCAGGCTACAGCCACGGCTCCTATCTGGTTAGAAAGCATGTGCTGTACTCCTGATTACAGAGCAAGGTTTGTGATTCACATGAGGGGTTCAATTTTGTAGCCTTGGTATCGGAGACAGCAGAAAAAGTTCTGCTGCGCTCAATAATCTAACCTGGGGATTGGTATTATGTAAGAATGGCATATTTAGGTGTGATGGTCATTCTGTTAGTACCAATGGATCGGATTATGGTTCTGATAAGGTTTGATGTTTCTGAACAGTGAGACTGGAGAGTCAAGTATTTAAGGGGCTCAAAATGAGCCCCCATCACTGGTTGCTCGTCAATACTTAGTTTTCACTGAAGTGGTGCCCATATTTATGGTTAGGGGTAGAATAAGGGTCTGAACTAAGTTCAGTAGAGTCTCCAAAAATGCGTGGTATAATATAATCAATTATTTCACTAAAACATTCTCACTGTGATCAGTATCTTCCCTAGAGAAATTGTCTTTCTGCTCTTTTAGTTTTTTCCACAGGAAATTTAGCTCTCTACAAAAGCATAGTGCTGAACTATTTAAATACTGAGGATCTCCTTTCCATTTAAAAAGTGGATATTAAGGCAACACTTCATAAAAAACTGCACATCTCTACACTGCATCCTTTCAAGATGCCTACAGGAAAAAAAAAAAAAAAACACATTGCAATTAAGTGACAAATAGTAAGTAGGACTTCTCTAACCTAGAGAAGACCTCTTAGATACTTCCCTCACAATCATTTTAAGGCCTCTCTTGCCGTAAAGCCCAGTTTAGGTTGGAAATCCTGCATGTAAATCTATGCTGAAACACGTGTACTTATAGAAGTACAAATCCCAAGTCACACATCCTTTTACCATTGTAGAAAATACTTTTGTCGATTGGTTCCATGAACTCCATGCCCAGAATCCGCTCAAGCAGCAGCTTATCTTTGACAATGTAATCCATTTCTTTATGAACCTGTAAGAAAAGCAAAGGCGCAACTTCTGTTTTACGGCCTCAAAGGAAGTGTAGCTTTTCCAAAGTGGAGCACAGCCACTCAGACCCCTATGAATGAAGAAAGGATCGGTCCATTCCAAGGTAAAAATAAACACATAACAAGAAAGGATTTGTCTTTCTGAAGAGCAGGCTGCATTGTTGCACAGTACTCCAAGTTTTTATTTGAATGAAGCACTGTTTCAGTTCCTATGAAATCCTGAACAGCGGGTCCTTATGGACATATGCTTAAACAGAAACTACAGGCATGCTGATTCACAATTTTTAGTCTATTGTAGTTTTCTTTAATATATTAATATCAATATACATACGTGATCAATAAAAGAACTGAGGAATTTGTTCATGGTGTTGTATGCCCTCGTGCTCTGTTCAAAAGTATTTGCAGATGAGTCCAAAAACCTAGCAGGACCACGTCTCTGAAATACAACATGGCCTTGGCTTTAGTGGAAGAAATACATACTTTAAATAACATTAACAGAATAAAAATGCCTCACTTACTCTCGTCAGGGTTTCATGAATCCTGTCATACTGCAGCCTCATTTTTCTTGAAATGGAAATCTGAAATGTCTGGCCATCTGTGTTTGGTAGCAAACCTCTCTGACTACAGAGGTTTTCCTACAAATTACAATAACTGTAAGTTAACATTATTCTTGTCATATACAAGCAAAAAAAAAAAAAAGTCAAGGGCTTTTCATTTATTCTCTTTTATGTAGAATCATAGAACAGCTCAGGTTGGAAAAGACCTTAAAGATCATTGAGTCCAACCACAACCTGACCACACTACCCTAACTAACAGCCCTCTGCTAAATCATGTCCTGAGCACCACATCCAAACGGTTTTTAAACACATCCAGGGATGGTGACTCAACCACCTCCTTGGGGAGCCTATTGCAGTGCTTAACAACCCTTTCCATACAGAAGTTTTTCTTGATATCCTGATATATACATACACAACATGATATCTCTAAATCTTTGAATTCACTGCACTCCTGATGCTATTACAGCAAGATTTTTTTAGGACATGAAATCCTGACCCCTGCTGTCACAAAGTCATATTCATCTTTTTACCTGTGTTCTATTCATTACCTTTTAACACATCTTTTAAGGTTCATTCTGAAGCCTTTTGTTTTGCATTTATCATTTATTCTCTATTTTTCTTGCTTTTTTTCTTATGCCTTGCACTCCTGACTTCTCCATACCTTTCTCAGGTCATGCTTCATAGATCTCAGAAAACCCAAGAACACTGAAAATTCATTAATTACATTGGGGAAAAAAATTCCTTGCTTCTCCCAGTATTATGCTAAAATTCAGAAAAAAACACACAGGGAGACACAAAAATAACCTTTAATGGATTCTTCTACATTTCCATATTTGAATGTTAATTTTCATGTTTAGATTTTTTTCTTGTCTAGCATTAAAACAGACACATCCTTTGCCAAAGGCACTTTCTTTCTAGTTATCCATACAACGAAGCAAGATGTCATGGAATTTTGTGCACTGTGCTCCCAATCATATTTGATATTTCACACTTGCTGCAAAGATACAACTAACGAGAAACATGAAAAAATAATTACTAAGTTTATTAAAATGAATGCCTGTAAAGGGTAGCTGATGTCACCAGAGGAGCAAGAGATGGAACAAAATAATTTATTAGAAGAGTAGCTGATCCTTTTTTTTAATATATAGTTTTTCAATACAAAAAAAGATGGTGTAGAAACGCATGGAAAAAAAATAACCTTGTTAGAAAAACAGGAATTTCGTGTGTAAGGAATCTGAAGAACAGAAAGAAAAGAGAAAGCAAAGAAGAAAGGTGAAGAGCTAGTTAAAAAGAAAATGTCAAGTCACTTATTTGCAGATTAGCAGCTGGTATCTTTTAAGTACCTTAACTCAGTGCAACATAACACGGGAGACTAGGTCTGTAACTGAAAGCTTTCAAAATATACCAATATTTATTAATTAATTAAAGAAAATAATTAAGAGTAGGTGTAAAGCTTCCCTACTTACTGCTTCTCTCTTTAGGTTCATATTCATTTCCTCCATGTTGGTGTCTGCATGTCCATGCACGGAGCGGCCATGGATGTAATAACCAAAGCAGCTGTGTGACAGGAGGAACACTGAAATCTAAGAGAAGTGCAGGAAGAGAAGAATACTTTCAGTAGATACGACCATTTTTTCCACAGTGTAAATCAGCAGATTGAGAATGTAAAGGAGGTACGTATCAAAATATGTATGGCAGGAAAACATTTACTAACATCTTCACTTATTTCTCTACGCTTAAGTAGGGATGCAGAACAGCTTCAAGTTTAGTTTATGAATGGCAAGGATCACAGAGTCAAGAACTTGAAGAATTTAATTCCACAGAACAAAAAAATGAAAAATTGAGAACAAAGTAACCAATTGGCCTTCATTCTGATTCTGTGACACATAACACATATGTGTGATTTCACTTGAGTTTCTAGGAGACTGCATGCAACAGTCAGTATGAAATAATGCTTATGTATCACAAAATTAACTTTCTTTGCGATCCATGCACTACATGGTATTTTCATGGGAAAGCAAAAAGCAAGGCTGACAAAAGGAGTTTGTACCCATATTTTTTTAAATTTTTGGCCAAATGACTGAATCTTGTGTGTTCTCACTTAGTCTTCCTGTAATACTTCAAGTCTCAAACTACTGGAAGTAGTTCAGACATACATGAATGGTTTTGAGAAAGATGACAGCTATTTCAGGCAGGGCAGTCATCAACATTTGAGGAAGAACCAGAAGATAAGAATGGAAATGGGACATAAAGTTGAAACCAATATGGTTGTGTCTAGAAGAAAAAAGTACTAAAATGCAAAACTAGTAGAAATAAATGACAAAAAATGACTCCCTTTCAAATTTCTGTCACCATTTTCTACTCTTGAATTCTGTATGAGCATTATAACTGATATGATTTCAAATAGCAATGTAAAAATCATGTCTAGAAGTACATACTGATATGGATGATTCCAGAATCGTTTTCAAATTGAAGTAAAATCATCCTGTAGGTTATACCAGTAAATTGAGGGGAAAAAAAATCACCACCTTTGGTTGTGATCTCTGAACAAATTACGTGAATAAATATTACTTAATGCTCTTATAATGAACTTAAATGTTATTCTAGTGAAAATGTCCCCATCCAAATGAGACAAAGGAATACTTACGTTGCTCACACAACACAAATCGACAAATCGGCTCAACTTATCTTCAACAAATCTTTCATAGAACACAGCAAAAAATATAATCTGAAATAAATCAACCGTATTTTATTTTGTTATTCCAGCAGATTTTACTTTATTTTCTGAATTGTAAAGCAGTTAACTTCAAAGTTCAGCATCCACAAATTACGGACTTCTGCAGTGGTTATCACTGCATCAAGCTCTTTGAAATAGGATTGACATCCTTCCTCTACAAAGTAAGGATGTAGCAATAATTTGCTTTTCATTTCTTGGTCTTGGTAGATGCTCTAAATTTGCTTACAGCAAAAAAAGGAACTGAGTAAATTCTTCCCTTTGACAGAATTAAAACTGCAACAAAGCAAGACCTCTCACAGTTAGTCAGGTTCACTTTTTTATTCTAATCTTGTGCCACACTCAACAAGCTCAAAGTCCAGATCAAAAAAGCAAAAAAAAAAAACAACGAAAAACAACCTAAACTCCAATACTTCCAATATTTGAAGGGAGCATATAAACAGGAGGGAGAACGGCTGTTTATGATGATAGGACCATGGGGAATGATTTCAAACTGAGACGGGGAGGTTTAGGTTAGATATTAGGAGGAAGTTTTTCACTCATAGGCTGGTGAAGCACTGGAACAGGTTGCCCGAGGAGGTTGTGGATGCCCCATCCCTGGAGGCATTCAAGGCCAGGCTGGATGTGGCTCTGGGCAGCCTGGTCTGCTGGTTGGTGACCCTGCACACAGCAGGGGGTTGAAACTGGATGATCTTTGTGCTCCTTTTCAACCCAGGCCATTCTATGATTCTGTGATACCCACTGCCATAGTAAGCGGTGTTATTATCACTGGGATGCCATAGGGATATATTTTACTTTCCAAGAACCAGCAAAACAAAGACCTGATCATTCTGTATGTGCCTAACATACCTGCAGGAAGGCAATGGCTAACCACAGTGCAGCAGACACACCGAATCTTAAAATGCGGCTCCATGGCGCTATGTAACTCTCACTGCTTCTTGTAAGACTGGAAGAAGAATCCATTAAAGCCAGGTTTGAAAATCCCACCACCTGAAGAGATAAAAAGGTTAATATAAAAAATGTGAAGTAATAAATAGCATTACTTATGGCTCTGTCTGTTTCCTCAAAACAGGAAATAAGGAAAGAGCTGGGAGTAGCAGCACGTTCATTATGATATAGCCCAGTCGTGGGATCCAGTATTATTACTGAGAAAACTTAAAAACATGATCTGTGCACAGATGTATATATTTATGTTATCATATATAAATATTTACAAAGAAATAAACATACACAGCTAAATCTCATGACAAATCAAGATTAATTTTTCCTCAAAAAGTCTAGAAGAATCTACTGCTCAACTACAGAGAGATCTTATTTCTGCCAAATTCTAGCTTTCTAGTCACACAATCATAGAATCACAAGGTTGGAAAGGAAAATCCAAGATCATCCAGTCCAACCATCTTCTCATCACCATTGCCATCACAAGCACTAAACCACATCACGCAGCACATCATCCAGACGCCTCTTGAACACTGCCAGGGACGGCGACTCCACCACCTCCCTGGGCAGCCATTCCAGTGCCTGACCACTCTCTGAGAGAAAAAGTTCTTCCTCATGTCCATCCTAAACCTCCTCTGATACAACTTGCAGCCATTTCCTCAGGTCCTGTTTGTTGCCTGGGAGAAGAGGCCAAACCCCTCCTCCTCACAACCTCCCTTCAGGCAGTTGTACAGTCCTACATATATTGAAGAGATCACAAATTTTTGTTTTTCAAGTGTAAGAATCTGAGATGTTTTTTTGAGCAGAAATATATTTTCCTCCACTTTCCCATATAGCTGAATCTGTTTTAAATAAACCATCTAAACAAAGTTCCCAAATCAAAATAATGAGAGAAAAACTTGGTATTGAAACACTTACGTGATGAACATTCGTGAAAATCATTCAGAAGTAAAACTACAACGGAAACATATTTGTGGTGGAATAATCCCCACCACAGCAGGATGGGACAGAGAACAGGACGATCAAAAGCAATGCAACTTGCGGGTCAAGGTGGAGATAATTTAATAAGCAATGACAAGGGAACAGCAACAACATCCCAAACAACTAAAACAAGTGATAAAAAAGCAGTCGCCAAATACCTCCCACAAGTAGATTAGCGCCCAGGAACAGTTACCTGATCAGAAAAACCTATCCCCCTCAGGGCTGGTTTGTTGTGCATGATGCTATCTGGTCCCTATGGGCATTTTGGGTCAGCTATTGAGGTTCTGTCCTTTCCCAATTTTTTGGGAAGTTGTGTCCCTTTCCCTGCTTGCTAAGGGCCATATCGTGCAAATGCTGCTGAGCAACAGCTAAAACACCTTTATGTTATCAACACTGTTGCAGCCACAGATCCAAAATACAGCTCCGCATGGAGAGCTAGGAGAAAATTCAACTCCATCCAAGTCATACCCCATGCAACACTCAAAACCTTAATGACATTGCCAACGTTACCTTCAGTACCCATAGAGTCACCATTGCAATGGTGACCAGTGCCAGCCACAGGCTGCTTAGGTGCCAGACACAAGCCTTAGGACAGAGGAGACTCCTCTAGCACTTTCCAACTTCCTCCAACCAATACTTTGCAGGCTTCTATACCAATACCACACAGCCTGTAACTGTGATGAATGAGAACTGAACAGTTTTTGACCAATACAGTTTTCTTCTGATAGCAGCTGATAGCTCTATCTATCCAGCACGTTTTCCTTCCAGAGAAACTACATTTCAAACTCCAGAACAGCAATGAAAGACATTAAAATTACTGGAGGTTTTCACAAACACCAATTTTAGTCTATTCAGGTATCCTTCACGACTTCCATCACTATCAGTGTCAAGAAAGGGACTCTTCCAGAGCATATTCACAGCAGGAATTATCAAGTAAAATGTAAAAACAAACAAACAAAAAAATTAAAAAAAAATTAAATAAATTAGTCTTTCCCTACTAGTAATAACAGGAGCCTAAGAATATTCAACAGAGGCTAGTTAAGTTTTGGGAATACTTGCTCTCTTTCCTCTCACTCCTTCCTCGTATCATAGCACTGAAGCTGATCTGGCCAATATTTACCAAAAGTACTGAAACAGTTAATGAAGAATTAATTTGTTAACTGGCTTTAATTATAAGGAAAAATAGAACATTAAAAATATATTAAAATGAATTACAGTATTTAAAAATATGTCAGAAATCTCACATAAACAGCTATATGCCTTAAGAGTACTTGCCAAAATAGTAGTTACTAAACTGCACTGAAGAAACAAGCCCAAATGATTTTGAAAAGCTAAAGCACGATTTCTCACATATCCCTGAGCTGTAACTGAAGCTGTAACACTGCCTTATGTGATGACATCAGGAACAGAATTGGCGCATTTCATTTCCTGCTTTATAAAAGGACACCAAATAGCAAATTAGCAGGGAGGAAACTCCAGTTGAGACAAATATAAAACCAGACATAAAGCTGTAGACTGTGGCAGCAGGGAACAAGTAAGCAAATACAGAACTGAGCACGTACACAAATGTATCAGCCTCTTAGCTGCTTAGGGTAACTCATTAGCTTAAGAACAAATAAAACTAATGGAGCTTCCTAAGGGTTTGTTTTTTCTTTGAAGACTTCCTTAGCGAAATAGCACAGTGATGTGTACACCTGTATATAAGAATAAAAGAAGGTAGCAAAACAGTTATTCACAAAGCAGCATGCATGCAAGCGGTCCTGAAAGGCATCTGCAGAGCCTGCAGGAATTAAATACAGACTGTTCCATTTTGGATGTGAATAATAAAAAATAACAACTCTAGCAGTAATACCTCCAGAAAAAAAAGAACGGCGAGCACTTGAAAGAGAGGGTTTATCTTCCTCACTGTCTGAATTTCATTCCACTCATTGGCTATAAAATACGTTCTCCATATGCTCACAGGTGCAGCAGCACTTTTTACATCACCTTCACCTAAAAAGAATACACACATTAAAGCTCTGGAATTTAATATTTTGGATCAATATCAAGATTTAACCGAAGTTCTGTATATTAACAAGTACAGCTGGAGTTACCTTCAACTGCTTTAACAACTCTGCCCTTTGGTCTTTCCCAGTCAATAAAGAAAATATCTACAGTAAGTTGTGAAACCAATAACTGCAAGAATTGCAGAGCCTGTAAAAAAATAAAAAGAGAAGAAAATGAGAGAAATGGAACTCATAATAAGTAATGCACTTTACTACACTTGAGACTGCAATTTGGTTACTAAGTTTTGATATGTAAATATAATTAAAAGCTTGGAAGAATGGTAAGTCATGTGATGATGGCCAGAGTTATGAACAGAATTCAGCAAAATAATAAATTCCAAGAAATCAGCCCAGCATTTTCCACAACATATTAACCAGTGGTATGCATTCTGATTCAATACGCTTCCATGGAGACAAAAAAACGACATCTTAATTCTACATGAATGTTTGAAGATAATTATTTATGTTATTTTTCCATAGAAATTTATTTTGTGGAGCCTTAATGGGAAAACAAATGTGTAAGGACTCTAAGGAAAGTTATTCTTTCAAGGAGAAAAGTTAAGGAAACCCAAAGAAATTAACAACATATCAAGAAAGCCAATGCTTTCTTTTAATGCAGGAAACTGCAGTCAGTTCCTGATTAAAAATGAGCATAATTCAGATTAAAATAATTAGAGATGCACACAATTATTGTTCACCTCTACACACAAATAAAATGCACTGCTCAAGCCTACTGAAAATACAGATGCGTACGTTAAAGTGTCTTCAATATAAGAGGAAAAATATTTACCTTTAAGCTAAAAGCACATGCTATGTATGTAACAAAAGCTTTCTCTTGAGATGGGAGTGGTAAAACGACAGAGACAAACTGCTGAGCCTGTAATTAAGAACCAACATTGAAACAGTGCAGAAGGCAAATGTAACAATATAGTTACGTTTGTTATAGTTACAGTTATCAGTCCTGAGCCCTGAATGCCTTTTGCAAAAAAGATCCATATTTAACATGCAATGGATTCAAGTTCATAAAATATTTTAGCTGACTCTTAAGCAGACTGTAAGCACAAAGGAACCTAAGGAAGAGAAACAGGTGATCACAACAACTTAAGCACACAGAATGGAATATCATATACCAACTTGCCTCAATGGTCTGATCAGAAAGGCAAAAAAAAAAAAAAAGACAATGAATTTTTGTGTAAAAATGATCATATAAAATAATGCCATATTAATAGTTATTCATATAACACCAAAATCTGGGAAAACACTTACTTTGAAGAACACGAGCCAATAAATCCCTGTGCCCACTGTGATAATAAAGAACACGTTGGCAAGGTCTCCAGCATAAAATAGTAAGAACTTGAAAACTGTCTGCAATTATAAAAGCACACTGTACAGGTTTGCAAAAATAGTTAAGCCATGCATGTGTATGTTTGCATAAGACATTTCAGGAACCTCTTAGTAGTGAGAAGTAGCCCCAGACATAAATTTTGTACTGCAGCCATAATATAATAAATATATAAAAGAATGACTTTGAAAACAAAGCCACTCAACTGATCCGAATAGCTCTTCTGATAAATACTTTATCTCCAAGCAAAGCTATTTCCTGAATGACAGCATCAGAATGCAAAGAATGCAAGAAGCCTACTTCCTCAAGTGACCCTAACTCCAAGTCATAGCTCTGTGCAGGCAGGCTAGAAATTATATCAGTTACCATAGGGAACAGAATAGTTACATCACAGGGAATGAATGACAGCAAAGGTCTCCTTAAAGAGAGGAAAACGTCCTTGTTTGGTTTACAGTTATTTATACCTGTAAGTCAATCACAGAACTGCCTGTACGCCTCTTCCAGCCTGCAGTCCTGAGAAGGGACCATAACACTGCGAGCCCCCCCAGCACGCCCAACGTGATCTGAAATATATGATACATTCTCTGTAGGTATTTTTAAGAAGACAAAATAGAAGCAAATCATTACACTGGTGAGTTAAATGGCAATACAACTTACATCTGTCTGGATCTGAGCCTCCGACTGATTCATCTCATAACGGACTGAGAAGGAAACCTGAAAATTCAGATAGAAAAAGTAAATATCTGTAGAAATTTTTAGATGCCACAACGATTGTAACCAGTGTGGGGTCCCAGTTGTTAGCTGATAGGGATCCCCATCTAGGGTTACAGTGTGGGTGCAACACCAATCTTCTCCTGCACACATCCTCACCTGATGCGCTACAGTACCAAGCACAGAAGTAGCACATGTGCTTCCAACTCCTAGTGCTGGCTTTACTAACAATAACCCTGGGGATGAACCCTTACTACCTCCAGGTTCACAGCTGCACCCTATTATAATCTTTTCAACTTTGCATGCATTTTTTCCACCTGAGAGTGAACACCACAGGTTTGATACTTTCCCCCTTACCACTGTTGATTAAAAGAAGATTTAATCTAACTACATCAACATACAAAATCATTAAGTGAGCTCTTACGTAGCTCAGACACCTTTCTTTTCCAACTTGAGTGAAATAAAAACTGTCACACAACACCAAAATTGCTCTCTCTAGCTATTTACCTATTCTAAGACCTAATTCTGTGGTTAAATAAAGACGTGATATTGACAGAGAAGAAAGCTGACTTTTGTTTTCCTATTCTTCTAATTCCCCATCCCTTCCTTCATTTCATTCAGCTGATACAGAATGTGAGGAATGGTTCCAGTACCAGGAATTCCCAGTTGAATGTCTACCTGAACTGGATACCTGAACTGCAGAGGAATGTTGATAAGCAGAAAACATTATTATTAGTATTTATTTGTGGCAGAATCATTGTTGTGTTATGTTAAATTCAGTATTTTCATTTATTTATAAGCAGTGTGATCTAACAAGCAAACAAGGCACTTGTTTCTGATTCCCTCCAGATACAGATTATTGAATTATTTCACTTTAATTCTTAAGATCTGTTGCAAATAATTAACATAAGCAGACAAAAAAATAAAGGATGTTATATATGCATTATCAATATTTTAACTTAAACCACAAGTGATCTGATCTGTGTCATAACAACTTCCTCCTAATGCACTTCTTTAAAGAAAAATATTCAATTTCTTGCATAAAATGCTGCTTTTAGTGCACTCCACAAATCAGATACACTTTTAGTATTTCCTTTGCCCTACAGTCTAATTTACTATTACAAACCCAATTGTAAAATCCTACATATCTTGATTTAGAAAAGACTTGAGACAAAAGGAAGAAGCTTTCAACTGCTTCATCTTAAAAGCTTTGTTTGGGTGAAAACTTGCAACTTCACAACTGAGCAGAACTACAGACTGCTTTGCTTTTTACAACCCTTCCAGCATGCTCAGTGAAGCAGAATTTCAACAGAACTAAAAGGCTGATTAACAAAACCAGTGCAATTGAGATAGCACGAGGGTCTCACCGTCACGCTCTGGGTATCGGGGTTTTGGACAAGCACATCTGTGTAAGCAACAGTAAGGAGAGGTGGGTGGATAGTTCCTTTCTGAGCGTGGGATACCAGACGAATACTGCAGAAATACAAACAGAGTATTATTTAACCGCAGCAAAGGGATGAGCTGCTTGGAAGGTATTGATTGAAACTTGCACTGACAGAAAATGCTACATAAAGAGAACAACCTGACCAACCAAATGCGCAATGCAAACTCAGAACTGTGGCAATTCACATTTTAAAAGCAACCCCGACACAAATAGATAAAAGGAAAAGCTGGGCGAGGGCCTTTGTTTGTAAGGTGGTGCTCGAATCAATCCTTACATACTGGATTCACATTCTGGAAGTCAATTGCAAAAGGTGAGTTTTCTCAAAACACTGCGGAACAAGTTTTTCTATACTTGTTTAGAATTTATTTCATTATTCTGTTTTTGAAAGGGGGAGGAGGAGGGGAACAGTACTGTTCTCTTCAGGTCTCCTAATAAACTAATCCTTACCTTTTTGAAAAGCATTGTATGTACGTCATAACGACCAGAGCTGGTACATTAAATTAACTTTCAAGATGCTTACCTGCATAGGTGATGAGACACTGCTAATCAGCAATCTTTTTAACTATAATTTCATACTAAATTGTAAAGAAGTGCTGATAAAAGATCTCAATTTTGTTTGGACACCGATCTCAGAGAAATACGTTACATAAAGAAGGAAAGAAAATGTTCTTTCAAAACAGATTCCACTGCAGATTCACAAGCAGTGATGACCCTAAAAGGCAGTCTTCCTCTACAAGGCTACTGTACGTATAATGACTACAAGACCATTCTGGACTGTATGACAACATTTATAGGCCAGAGCTTGTAAAAACACTGCAAAAAGAATATGGAATATGAAATAGCACCCTTATACAGTCAGCAATATACAGTCAGCAATATACACATCAAAAAACCACAGAGGAGTTCTGATGGCACTTGCTCATATAAGATGACTGAATGCCCATTAACTTGCATTATGCATACATAGATTGATCCATCTTAAGTGTGAAGTAATCACAGTGACTTTAAGCCCCACAGATCAGTGTTAGGTATTCTCTCTCACTCAGGAGAATAACCTACAGAAACTCCTGCTACTGTCAAGTAAGCAATGGAAAAAACAGCACAGAACATAGGAGAAACAAAATAAGAAAACAACTTCCACTTAAGACACCATAAAATGCAGATTGCACAAGACTGTATATCCCATGCATTTAATCACCTTATTGTTATTTTGCTAGCAACTCGAATTATTCTTGGTAGCTCTCCCAAGTCATTTTCTCTTCCACTCAATGTATCCACCAAAAAGAAGCGACGAGTCAAAAGCCAGTTTCTCATACTGCTGCCTTTGGAAAGAAAAGGAGAGTCTCAATACTGAAGAAATTAACTCAATGCACAGGCAGGACGAAATCTAATAAAAGCAGTACATACTCTTGTATTCAGGATGGAGAACTACGTATTTCCAATTTAAACTGGTATATAATAACACCAGATAACCTTTTTGTGCATAATATTGATTGGACCAGTATCTTCAATCAAAATTTGCACATAACACTATTAGAACATGCCTAGAAAAATGATAAATTCACGAAAGGGAGGAAGGGAGGAAGGGAGGAAGGGAGGAAGGGAGGAAGGAAGAAGTTTCAGTGGATGAAGGTATATTGAAAAACAACTTGGAGACTGTAATTAACACAAAGCCTTGGCATTCTGAGTTATTCAGATTATCAGAATTCAGAGAATTGTTACTGTGATATTCTTACCTTGATTCACATACATCTCACTGTACTGCAGATTCAGATTTAACACTGGCACAGCCCAAAGGTATTGCTGTCCACTGTCACCGTTATATTCATAGAACAGGTCATAAAAGATTGGATTAGTAAAATCCAGTAAAATCTTGGAAACGGAAATCTTGCACTACGAGGAAAAAACCATCAGAATGCAAAGGTCACTTCAGCCATTTCATGATTTTCTCAACTCGTGGATTCTTCCCTTATAAAACTGCTATGAAATCTGTTCTGCCCTTTGCAAAAGACAACGCATTCCAGCTACTTGCAATTATGGCATACTAATGATTTCATACGAAGCCCAGTTCTGGGCTCCCCAGTACAAAAAAGACAGGGATCTCTTGGAAAGAGTCCAGCGGAGGGCCACGAAGATGGTGAAGGGCCTGGAGCATCTCTCCTATGAGGAAAGGCTGAGTGAACTGGGTCTGTTCAGCCTTGAGAAAAGAAGACTGAGAGGAGACCTGATCCAGGTCTATAAATATCTAAGGTGTGGGGGGCAGAATGGTGAAGCCGGACTTTTTTCAGTGGTGAGTGGAGACAGGACAAGGGGAAACGGCCGGAAACTGCAGCATAGGAAGTTCTGCACAAATGTGCGCAAGAACTTCTTTACAGTGAGGTGACGGAGCACTGGAACAGGCTGCCCAGGGAGGTGGTGGAGTCTCCTTCTCTGGAGATGTTCCAGACCTGCCTGGATGCCTACCTGTGCGACCTGCTGTAGGGAACCTGCTTTGGCAGGGGGGTTGGACTCGATGATCTCTGGAGGTCCCTTCCAACCCCTACAATTCTGTGATTCATAAAAATGACTGCAGTTGAGCAGATAACCAATGAGAATGAAGCTCTGCTAACGTTTCTTCTGCTATTTTTCAAAAGACCAGGAAAAAATATTCTAGCAACTTTCAGACACAAAATTAGAAATAGCACAAACACCAGTCATGGAATATTGTGTCTGGTTCTCTGCTCACCAGCATGAGAGGTACATTGCTACTTGATAAAGCCCAGTGCAAGGCCATGAAGGTGATTAAGGGACTGGAGCACCTCTCCTGTAAGGAAAGGCAGAGAGCTGGGACTGCTTAGCACTAAGTTATTGATGATACATAAAGCAATTTAACTTAAATAGTCAGAAAAGCATTTTCTCTCTTACTTACACTTTGTTCATAAGTTGTTCCAAATACGTAAGCTGCACTCAATTTAGTCTGAGTATCAGGACAAAGCTGAACAAAACATAATAATAATTAGGCTAATTCAATTAGGCTATTACTTTCTGACACTAAAAATTCAAAGGTACCCCAAGCAGCTTATATAATCAGCAGGTTCATGAAATATACACCGAGTTTTATTTTGTTCTATTTTTAAGGATTGGTTTTAAAGAGTAAGCAATAATACTTATTGTATTAATGTAGGTGTTAAAATGCTGTTTGAATTTACTCTCGCACAGTATTTTCCAATGTCATCACTAGCTCAGTAACCCATTTTCTCAAACACTCATTTCCTTAAAATCTGGAAGGCAGAAGCAAGACAATTCATCCTGAGAAGGTACAAACAGCAAACCATCATCTAAATCCTGAATGTCAGCTATTCTTCTGCAGATACTGAAGCACTGAAAGCAAAGTGCACCGAGAGTGACGTGAAGGGCTTAGACAAGAGGATGGACAATTCCTGATTGTTTTTGCCCGTCCTCCTCTTATTGCCAGCCTAGAGAATTGTTGAGAGAGCCTACATCACTGCTGGACTGCTGACCGAATTATGCTTTGTTACATTCCATAGCTTCCAATTTCTGCTGTTTCTCAGAACTTTTAGGTATTTTAAGCAGATATTGGACCACTGGACGATGGGTTGCTGAGATTACACTCTTCATTTTGGAGAGATCATCTTGAGACTCAATCGAGGGTTACTTTCCCTAATCTACCCACGTTTGCCTTATGAACTGTCACTACTGTAGTAATGAGACACTTGGCTTTTGTTTGAAGGCTTTGCCTACAGGCAGTCACAACACCACCGCTACCCAAAAAAGGCAATTACATCAAACCTACCTGTAAGAGGCCTCCTTCCAAACTCTGCCATTTAAGAAAGTTTCCTGCTGCATCATACGAGGCTGCAATAAACTGCAGTTTCACATCCTGATGATAAAAAAAGGAGACAAACAACAAAACACTTTAGGGATTACTGTGTCATTGTTCTATGCACCTCTAAAACTTTCAGTAGGATGATTTATTTTTCCCCCTTAGATTTTATGCTTTTAGTTTTGGTATTTTACTTTTTTTGTTTGCTTGTTTTTAAACTTAATTACCTTTTTTTTTTCTTTTATAGCCTCACTTTTTGCTTGTATTTTTTTGCCCTCAAACCAAAAGCTTCCAAGAGAATAGAAAATGGTTTCTCTTGAGTGCACACCCGTAATTGTATATTAGATATATCAGGCATTTGCTCAACTCAAACTCACAATCAACACAAATTACCTACAACCTAAAAGCTACAAAACCATACCACTGCTATGCTGCTACCAGATCATGCTTATTCAACTACTTTCACATTTGGTGGTGATTTGGTGGTGTATGAGACCCTTAGGTCGTGGCCTGAACCAATGGTTGAAGCACCTGGTGAAGGGGCACAGCCAGGCCTAGGAGCACAGCTGCAAACAGTACACCTGCATAACCAGAACCTCCCTAACCTCATTTAAAGGCTGACAGCCTTAAATGACTGTAAAAAACATTTATTTAAACTTAGTGAAAAAGAACACGAGTCTTACTTCTTGATTTCTGCTGAGAGGCCTCTGACCTCCTGTATTTATCTCAGTACTGGCAGGTAAAGGTAAACCTAACAAAAGTAACAAATACTGAGATATTTTAATTGACAGTGACAAAACAGCTCAGTTATAACGTGACTTTTTCTATTTTGCTGGAATGGATTTTGTATATCTCTCCAGCCTCTTATTTCCATTTCCTATAGATATATAATAAGTATTTTGTTTTATAGGCCTCTGCTGTTAGAACTGGTAGGACTGGAAAAATCTATTCACATTAAGAAAATTATACAGGTTGATATGCCCTATGTAATCTGAAATCTATGCAGGTTTCTAACATACAGCAGCCTCAGAATTTCAGCCTTACAATGAACACTTCTTACTTGTTAAAGCAGAAGCTGAACTGCAACACTGCAACTTTGTTTAATATAAAACACAACACAACTTGGCTAAAAAGCCTAATAGTTTATTTTTGAGTCAACTGGAAAAAAAGACAAATATAGCAGTACAAACAACAGGTTACCACTAAAACTATTCTCTGTGATGTACTTAATCTGTATAAACTATTCACAGAATCACAGAATCACAGAATCACCCGGGTTGGAAGGGACCTCAAGGATCATGTAGTTCCAACCCCCCTGCCTAGCAGGGCCACCAAACATACACATTCAGATCAGGTTGCCCAGGACCCCGTCCAACCTGGCCTTGAACACGTCCAAGGACGGGGCATCCACAACCTCCCTGGGCAGCCCGTTCCAGGGCCTAACCACTCTCCTAGTAAAGAACTTCCCCCTAACATCCAACCTAAATCTTCCCTCCTTCAACTTGGATCCATTTCCCCTAGTCCTGCTGTTATCAGCCCTTTTGAAGAGTTTACTCCCCTCCTGGGTGTAGGTTCCCTTCAGGTATTGATAGGCTGCAATGAGGTCACCCCGCAGCAATTTTACTAACTTTAAAACAATTTCATAAAATAAAACACCAATTACTTATCTAAAGAAAATGACATTTCTGAGCTGGAATGATAGATTGAATCAATTTTTGATAGAACTCAGCTTGTTCAGACTTGTAACACAAGAATGAAAGTTGATGTAATGGACATATGAATAGAAATATGTGCATAAGTGCCAGAAACAAGAGAAGGAAGGGCTTAAATAGTGTAACAACTATGGAGAATACAGTTCCCATCACTGCAACTGAGGAGAGGGCTGAGATAAAACTACAGGTCAGACATGCCAGTAAAAACTCTGCACCCTGACACCAGGAGTACAGCAGCAAAGTTACAGCACATCACTTACACCCTTATTTTTCTAATTAGCTCATGAGGAAAACCGACAGAGCTGTAAGGACGTATGCATTTCAAGTAAGGGAAAAACACATGTAACAACTTTCTTAAGACTTAGAGAAATTGAAGTAAAGAATACTAGGAGTGAAGGACAATGCCTAACCTTCTATTAACTTTGTAGGGGTATAAAAGATCCAAATTCTAGTTTATCACTGCCAATCCATAAGAATCTTGGAGTCTTACTGAGGACTTACTGAGGACAATTGGTCCTGGTCAGATCACTTAGGTATGCTTAGCTCTGCATTACGAATGTGAGCACACAAGTATGAGCAACAGAAATGTGTTGCAAGTGTGAGTTAGTAAAATAATATTTTCCTGGAGAAGTTTTTTTAACATAAATATCACTCTCTTCTTCCATACAGATCTCCCACTGAGTTTTGTTACACCAGCTGCCTAAAAATTATCTTTAGTGGACTTGGATCTGCAACAAACTGAAAACTTTTTAAGTGATGATGTCCTCTTCCTAACATCCAATTCCCCACATCTATTGCCTCCCACTTACCTCACTTCTTCCTTTAAAACTGAAGACAGTAGGGAGATGATTTGTCTCAAGCACTTGGGATGCTAATCCTGGTTGATAGCCATAATACAGCCATGGCAGATTATGCCTCCTGAAAAACATCACAACGTTTTCTCTACAGAAACACAGTGTTTTAAATCAAAGAACACTCAGAACAATAAACTCCATAAACACAATTCAAGACAGAATGTAATGGAAAAGGTAACTTACCAGAATGCTATTGAATGAACAATACCTAGCCTTGCTGTATTGGTATAAATATATTGAAATAAAGTGCAGGCATCTGTACTTGAAGAACTCAGTGAGTTCATATTCATCACACACATATTTCCAAGAGCTTGGCATGCTGTGAGGTTAGAGTACAACTGCAGTGGAGAAACACAGGAACACAGAAAAAAAAAAAATCTATGAGCAGTTTTTTGTGAGATACAAAATTTGTTACATTTAGTCATTCCTAAACCTCATCTTCACTTGAAAGTGATTTTGTTTTGCCAACATCTAATATTTTCTTCAAGTTATTCTGGTTCTACATTTTTAAAGATGTCTTTTTTTTTTTTTTTTTTTTTTTTTTTGCATTATTTGGATCGTATGATGCAAAAAAAAAAAAAATTAAATCAAAATTGCACCTGAAAAATGAGGCTTTATTATAGCTACATGCTTCAGAAATATCCTCTCTTCAGCTTAGTACTTCTTGTAATCTGCTGTTTCTAAACCTTGAATTTACATGATTGTTCAATTTTGGCAAACAAACTGCTGCCATGTGATGCCAGAAGTGATTCCTGGCAGCTGCACACAGGTGCCAATAACAGAACTAGTATTAACTCGCCAGCACCCACTGCCTTTGCATGGGTCAGATGGGTCAGATCAGCAGCTGCACAAACATTCAGGCAGCACCTTGGAAGAGCTCAGCAGGAGAAACAGGATTAAACTTATCGATGGGATGAGAACAGATTCAGTTGGTGAGAATGAAGGGAATGAGGAGGAGGATGCATCTCAGAGCAGTGTGTGTGAAATGGGGAGAAAACGTGGGTCATGAGAAGTTAAAGTGAGGTTGAGAGGAAAGGAATGCGGCAAAGCAAGAGTGAGAAAAGGGGGCTGGTAAACGAGGCAGGCTTATCCTCTTCGCTACTGTGCGTGATTCTGTTGCTGCAGCCACTCTTCGTGGTTACTGCCACCCAGAGCAATATGCAGTTAAATAAATTAACACATAAATCAAAACAGAAATAAAATGGAAGGTTCAGTGGTTATCCTTTTCCATCACAAAACAGAATTATCAGTAGAAAACTGACTATTGCAGGACTTTCACACTATTCACCCTGTGAAGATTTCAGCCACAGAGAGTGGCTGAATGCAATACCATTCATTAGAGCTTAATAGCCTTTCTAAGCATTCTGGATATATATTTCTCTTATCTATTGTCTTCTCAACATAAAGTTATTTAAAGCAAGCCAACTTCCACAAACTAAAGCCCCAATGTTAGAGGGGCTTTTATGCACAGTACTTGTTTTGCATAAAAAAGCAAACTGCAAACATTAATGAAACTCACCCAGCAGGCAGAGGCTGAGGATTGCAGGTTTTTCAGAAACCAAGCCGATGTCAGTGTTACACCCTGTAAGTAAGGAACAGCTTCACTGTCTTTGTTCAGAACAATTAACTGAACACAACAGTCTGGGAAACTGTCAAACAGAAGAAGCTACTTATTTTTTATAAGAGCTTTCTGACCTTTGAAAATGTCTAAATCGAACCAGCTCCCTTCTAAACTCAACCACCAAAATGAAATCCTTTGTTTCACTCCAATAAGTTAGACAAAATACACATAATAAGAGTGGAACTACTGAAGTTTTGAGTACAGATTCTGTGGCAGAGGAGCTCTTTTTCCTGTACAAGGAAGTACTAATAATTCCAAGAGTAAAGAGTTGACTGGATGGTAAATTTAACTTGCAACCACATTTGCCAAATTCATTTCACCACTTGCATTTTATAATTGGATTTAAACCAAACTCTTGAGCTCCTCTTCCAGAGTCCAACCCCCCTGTTAAAGTAGATTCCCTACAGTAGGTCACACAGATAGGAGTTGAGACTGAGGTGAATGAAGAAAGGATAAGACATGCTTGCAAAATAAGGTAAGACTGACAAATGAAAACTGAGGAGAACTATTTGAACAAATTTATCTTGGGTATATGACAGGAGATGCTGTTTTAATACTTGCTTATACATCTTGCATGACTGACAGGACACAAAGTTGGGCAAAACAGCAAACACTGAATTCAGATTACAAAGTTTGTAAAAACACAGGAAACAAAGGGGGGTATCTAGTGGGGAGATGAACATGTGGTAGGTGAACTGAGAAGAATGTGAACCTTGAGTACTGGGGGGATAAGGGGGCAAGCTCATTATAGCACCAGGGTATAGTAGTAAAAAGAGGCTGGGCCTCTGGTGGATTGAGAGATCCTACTCAGAAATGCCCTCAGGAGACTCTCCCTTTATTTGAATAAAGAAAGCTGAAGACTCCTGTGTCTCTTTTTGGGATAACTGAGCAAGCCTATTGGAGCAGAAATCTTCCCAACAAGATGGGTCTTGAATATTCTCAGAGAAGGAGATTCCACAGCCTCTCTGGGAAGCCTGATTCGGTGCTCCATCACTCACACAGTAAAGAAGTTCTTCCTGGTGTTATTATGGAATTTCCTGTCCTTCAGGAAGCTTTCTGCCCGTTGCCCTTTGTTCTGTTGCTGCATGCCACCAAAGAAGTCCACACACAATAAATACAACAGACCACATACAACTTTGTTTTGATACCAAACTTGTGTAGATTACCTCCACTTTTCAGCCTCCAAGATGTTCTTAAACCTATCCCAACAGAGCAATGCTTGCCAGATCTACATATCTACTCCTCTCTCTATGCTGATGCAAATTACCTCACAATCACTGCGACTGGACAGCAAACCACCACCTTCGTTTTCCAGGAAGAGAATTTAAAAGACTTGCTGGATACACCTTGAAAATGCTTCAGTACAAAAATACTTACTAGCTGTCCAAACCGAACAGTTGCAATTCCCTTTGGAGGTAAGCTTTCACGAGCGCTGAAACATAAACCTCCACTCTGAAAAAGAAACGAAATTTACAAATGGAAATGTTTGCATTTTCCAACACAACTTTTCATTTTTCTGAACTTTGATGAAATAAGCATTCCTCTACTTACTAAAATATTTGGGGTGCTACAGTCACACGACTTGCTTACATTGATGAATGTCTGTTCACATCTTACACACCTACGGATTGCAAACATGAAAGAAACACTTAAAATGCAGTTAAGTATGATATTAAGTGCTTAGTGAATGCTGATTACATAGGATGCCTTTTAAAGAGGTAAGGCCTAATGACACCATGATCATCTTCAACAATTCAAACTGAAATCCAAAACTCGTTATTAGTTTGTTTCTACTGTCAGTGAAGAAGCAAAGAAATGATACAGTTATCAAAACAAACAACAGAAAAAGCCCACAGAAGCAAAACACACAAAAAATCAAAAGAACAATGCTGGTAAGGTAAGGATTTTATCAAACACAATGCATATTAAGTTTGATATTGGCTTGAGAAATTCCAACTCATTGCTTTTAAGACTCTCACCAAGCTTTAAGGGCGTATACAGTAGAAGCAAAAGAGAACATTTCTATTATTCATAACTGTTTGTATCCCATGGATACAGACTTTATCTCAGAAATATTCCATTTAAACAGAATATGAGACTTCCAAAATTATCAGTAAAAAGGAAGAATACTTACCTGCTTCCTAACGCATCTGAAGCGGAGAACGACTCTGCACTCCCATTACAAACTACACACAATGCTTCATTTAGCAAAATGCCATCAACACTCCTTTCCACTGAGTTGAAAAGAAAAGCAGCTGTGATATAACAGTGTGATGCACAGTATGTCATGCAGCTTAAAAAAAGTGCTAAGAATGAAAGCGTCAGTGCAGAGATCTGAAATAAATGTAAAGATTTTGTCTCCTCCAAATCAAAAGCACAACTTGCACAGTACATCCACCATAAATGCATACTCATATTTATTTATGTTGGGCTGACAGTTGGACTCGATGATCTTAGAGGTCTTTTCCAACCTTAATGATTTTCTGACTCTATATATGTACGTATGCCAATGTGTTGTTTATACAGTGCATACACACCATTGTAGTCATGAAGTATTTCATGTATTGCTGCTTTGCTGTTACAAACCAAAAAGGCTCAGAATAGATGTATTTTTTCATGTGATATTAACATCTCTAGAGATTCCTAAAAAAATTAAAATTAGTCATCCTGTAAAGAATGACTCTCTAGTAGACTGTGTAAGAAATTAAACCAAACTGGCCATTAAATATTTAATCAGAGAATTACAGACACGTGAGAAGTTTTTTCCATCCTGTGTCTTTGCAAATGAAGAAAATTAGAGCTCTCAGAAACTTTTTTAACATCCTTCAATAAAGTCATTCTTTGCTCTTTTTTTACTATGCAAGATCAGCAAAAAAATGTATTTAATACAGAAACTAAAATGAACAGCAAAATTCATTTTCTGTGTTTACTGCAATGCATCAGTAACTACTACAGGGCATCAGGTAAGAGCTGCAGATTTAGGCAGGCATTTGTCAGGGAATCACAGATTCAGTGCATTTTAGGGAAGCGTGAAATCCACAGATCTTAACACACAACGGCTTGCTTGGTGCACTCAGGCTTCCTGGTTCCACCTGCTCATGTATCTCTAATTCCCATACTGCAAAGTACCCACGCGTTATATTCTCTAAAACACATGTGTGTTTTTTCTCATGTCTGCACTGAAATTGGTTTTACTCCCCATTTCACCACCTACTTCCATGTGCCAACCATGGAAGCTTCAGGAAAGTGATGTAGTGTTGCAGTATTCTTTTCTACAACTCTTTCTCATTAGTTTTCATTTCTAGGAGCAGTGATAAAGATTTGCTGCCTTTGAGGAACGAAGTTTGGGATTGATAGCAATGCTAAATCGTTACCTTACAAATGCAAACATATGTTAAATTTCCTTTTTTATTTAAAAGAACTCAAATATCTAAAACAAGCAATAATATCTCATAACTTGCATATATTTCTTACCTAATATTTCATTACTGAGGCATTTACATTTTCCTTCAGAAGTCAGGCCCTTAGGGCAAGTAATACAATTCCATCCATCTTGAGTAACCCCACTCTAAAATTAAACATAAAACTATTAACTTTTTCAAAAACAATCATCAAATACCTGTGACGAATGACTGATCCAGATGTTCTTTACTAGAAAATTTGTTCAGATACAACATAATTCTATCCAAAGACAGACCAAAAAAAGTATTTTTGAGTTTTTCTGAAACATTAGTTAACACCTGTAGTAAAGACTAGAGTTCACTGAAAGTGCTGGGTTTAAAAAAGGTACAGAGTTTTTCTGCTAAAATATATGTGTATACATATATATAAAAGCAATCAAAATACTAATGCATAAAGTCATATTTACATATACAGAACTAATGGAAATGAAGAAGTCTTAGAGTAGATCAGCTCTCATAATTGCACGCATGTATCTGAACAGTTCACAAGCACACTTCTGTTATATTAAGGAATAAGGGCACCCCAGATCAAAAACAATGGGAGAAGTGAAGATAAACGACCATCTTTGGGTGATACAGATGTTATTCCCTTCTCCACTGCCATGGGATCGAAGAAAATTACCACCAGTACAAGTGGAATGACAAAAACATCAATAGATATTTGCCAAGGACTTGGTCTAGTCACAAGATGAAAAGAAGAGAAAAACTACTCGCATTACCCAGTTAGTTGCTAAACTTATGCAATTAAGCTCTTCTCTTGAGAAGGAAACTATTCTAGAATCATAGAATTGTGGAATGGTTTGGGTTGGAATGGATCATTAAGATCATGTAGTTCCAACCCCCTGCTACAGGCAGGGACACCTCCCTGTAGACCAGGTTGCTCACAGCCCCATCCAGCCTGGCCTTGAATGCTTCTAATGAGGGGACATCCACAGCCTCACTGGGCAACCTGTTCCAGCACCTCACCACGCTCATAGTAAAGAATTACTTCTTAGCATCCAGTCTAAATCTACCCTCTTCCGGTTTAAAGCCATTTCCTTTCATTCTGTCACTACCTGCCCTTATAAAAAGTCCCTCCCAAGCTTTTCTGTAGCCTCCCTTCAGGTACTGGAAGGCTGCTATAAGGTCCCCTAGGAGCCTTCTCTTCTCCAGATTGAAGAACCCCAGCTCTCTCAGTCCGTCCTTGTAGAGGAGGTGCTCCAGCCCTCTGATCATCTTCACTGCCCTCCTCTGGACTTGCTCCAACAGCTCCATGCCCTTCTTACGTTGGGGGCCCCAGAACTGGACGCAATATTCCAGGTGGGGTCTCACGAGAGCAGAGTAGAGGAGCAGAATCACCTCTCTGGACCTGCTGGTCACATTTCTCCTGGTGCAACACAGGATACCGTTGGCCTTCTGGGCTGCAAGCACACACTGCAGGCTCACGTTGAATCTCTCATCAACTGACACCCCCAAATCCTTCTCCTCAGTCTCAAGCCATTCTTTGCCCAGCCTGTATCTGTGGTTGGGTTTGCCTTGACCCAGGTGCAGGACCTTGCACTTGGCCTTGCTGAACTTCATGAGGTTGGCATGGGCCCACCTCTCAAGCCTTTTGTGGTCCCTCAAGGATAGCATTCCTTCCCTCCAGCATGTCAGCTACACCACTCAGCTTGGTGTCCTTCTAGAATTTTTTTCTCCTGGAGAAATATTATTTTTCTGTTTACTCTAGAGGGAGAAAGATGGTTAAGGTTGGTGCCTCCAGCTCTATGCTTTGAATATGACACTGAATCGTACTTTAATTTGTCAAGACAGGCTGAAAGAATTGAGCAAACTACAAGGGCACATAGGTATAATTACAGTAACATAAAAACAGCAGCTCATTTCAAAGCAAAGTATCAAGGAGTAGAAAGATACTGCCTGAATATAACAATCTATAATAGAATTTATATAAATAAGACACTTATGAGCTCCAATTCTTCTTTAGCATTAAATAAAACAGTGGTTGGTGTCTGCGCAAGGGTAATATAACATGAGTAATATAAAGGTAACATAACATGAGACAGAACTCAACAGCACTGGAGGGAAATTGAACATTTTAAATCCTCTTGCTTTGACAGTGCAGTCAAATTTATAATGAAAAGATGCCTCTGAAATAATATATCATTCTAAAGAGAAATATATTCTTATTGATAAACATTGTTTTAAAGTAAAAAAATTCCAAGTAAAGACTATCTCTCAAAATTATTTTAAATTAAAAACAGCTCGCAGTCAGATGGAAATCTAGTATCAGTTTTATGGCAAAGTGTGCAAAGTTCAATACTCACCATATTTGCTGGGCATTTTTCACAAATAACAGAGGACCCACCGTTATTAGAAACCATCCTATACCCTGGCAGACATACACATGAACAACCTGAAAGCAAAAACAAGCTTTTAATCTATACAAAATTGATTTTTTGTCACAGAATACTAAGAACAAATGTTATTTTTTCCTCAAGGAATCAATATAGTTTTTCAGATGTATGCATAAAATACAGAAGTAAGATGTGAAAGTTACCCTGTTTTTTAAAACAATGTTCATGTCATTGTTTCTAGGGATAGGTTTTGGGAGAATGTTACAGGGTTGAGTGAAACATGAGGGAGCTAAGGAGGAACACATAAAAGTTGCACTTTCGTGTTTTTTCTCCAACTCTATCAGTTGGTATAATAATACCACAGTGCCATCCTTAGCCCACTCTCTACATTGTCACCAGCATTATGTATCTGAATTCAGTTTTTATCCTTTGAATACGATGAAAAGTAAGCTGAGGGCAGACCTTATTGCCCTCTTCCAATATTGGAAAGGTGCCTACAGTGAGAGCGGGGCTGGTCTCTTCTCACTGGTGAGAAGAGGGGATGAAGAGGATGAAGGGAAATGGCCTCAAGTTGTGCCAGGGTAAGTTTAGGTTGGATATTGGGAAAAACTTCTTTACAGAAGGGTTGTTAAGCACTGCAATAGGCTCCCCAAAGAGGTGGTTGAGTCACCATTCCTGGATGTGTTTAAAAACCATTTGGATGTGGTGCTCAGGAACATGATTTAGCAGAGGGCTGTTAGTTAGGGTAGTATGGTCAGGTTGTGGTTGGACTCAGTGATCTTGAAGGTCTTTTCCAACCTGAGCTGTTCTATGATTCTATGTTTACCTGCAAAAGTTCATAACAATATAAAAGTAGTTTTAAAGCTATTTTAAACACTTAATATTTTCCATGTGAACTAAGGTTTATCTTGAAATTTCAGTGAATAACATTGAAATTCATGTAAACACTACTTCCATGGCACTTGCTAATGCTCAATAGCTTTTTTTTTCCATAAACTTTTTAGCCTCTGTATCACAGACATTTTGCCATATATTTAAGCACATACTAAAAAAAAAAATTGATTCTAAGTGCTAATGAACCGTATTTATTATGTAAACTCCTAAATTTGGCTGCGTAAAAATCACGTGCAATGATGTGATTTTGCAAGAACCACTAGTATCCTTACCAGCCCACTTTTACAGAACCAGCATTTGTCAAAATGGTGGGTTACCCTGCCAGAGATTTAGACGGGACTTGAGATTTCTCACTCAGAGGGTAGTGAGGCGCTGGCACAGCTGCCCACAGAGCTGTGGCTGCCCCATCCCTGGCGGCGCTGAGGGCCAGGTCGGCGGTGCCCTGGGCACCCTGAGCTGCTGGGCGGCGTCTTTTCCCACAGCTGGAGCTCGGCGGGCTTTAAGGACCCTTCTAACCCAAGCCGCTCCGTGCTTTGGTTCCGTTCGCCCCCCCGCACCGCCACTCGTTGCCGCCCCGCTCACCGCCGGCGCTCCGCCTCTGGTGCGCCCCGCAGGGCCCGCAGGACAGCTGCGAGATGTCGAAGTAGTGCGCATCGCCGCAGTCGCCGGGACGCTGCAGGGGCAGAGAGAAGCCGCGGGCGGATGGCGGCACCCGGAGCAGCGGGAGCAGCAGCAGCAGCAGCGCGACAGCGGTCGCCATGGCTACGGGCGGCCTCCAGCGCTACCCGCCCACGGCTGCCTCGTACGGCGGCCGCGAGGGACGGCGCGGGGCGGGAATGTGTGACGGGGTGCGCGGGGGGGAGCGCGGCTGGGTCAGTAACAGTGCGGTAATAGGGGGCTGGCGGCTCGCTTTCTGGGGCCTCACTTGTAGAGCGGTTACACAACACAGTAATCACAGAATCATAGACGGCCTGGGTTGAAAAGGACCACAATGATCATGGAGTTTCAACCCCCTGCTGTGTGCAGGGTCACCAACCAGCAGACCAGGCTGCCCAGAGCCACATCCAGCCTGGCCTTGAATGCCTCCAGGGATGGGGCATCCACAGCCTCCTTGGGCAACCTGTTCCAGTGTGTCACCACTCTCTGTGTGAAAAACTTCCTCCTCATGTCTAACCTAAACCTCCCCCGTCTCAGTTTGAAACAGTTCCCCCTTGTCTATCGCTATCCAAACGTTAAAACATGATAACGAAGTATAACAGAAGTGCTTTGTGTGTTATTTTTCTGAGAAGAAACCGGCAGCGCAGCTACTGAGGTAACCGCGATGCCAAGGCACGGCCCGCGCCGCCCCGACCGCCTTGAGAAAGCTGAACGCCGGCTGTACTCGCAGCGCCGCTTCTCTCCGGGCTGCCGGACTCCGACTGCGCGCTAAGGCGCCACGCAGGCGCACACGGTGCCGGCTGCAGAAGTGCGCCTTACGGAAGAAACCCCGCACCGGGTGCTGGCGGAGAGAGACGGAAGAAGTTGCGGGGCTTCGAGGGCAGGGGAGGGGGTCACGCAGGCGCAGTTGGGTTCCTACGCGGAGCGTTGTGGGAGGGAGCGACGGAGGGCGCCATCTTGGCGGTACTGCGCCGCGAGCTGCGGGGAGCGGCACTCGGCGCGGAGGCTGTCCCGGCGGCCTGTCCGGTGGGTGGATGCCGTGAGGGACGGCGCCCGGGGTCCCGGGGCGCTCCGGTCACCGAGGGCGCGGGGTTCCCGCCGCGAGCCGGCCGCATGTCGCCGCTCCTCGGCAGCCCGGCCCTCTCGGAGCCGTTGCGCGGCCGTCGCCCGAGGCCTCCTCGCGCCGCCGGGCTGCCTCTCGCCCTTCCCTCCGCGGCCCCTCCCGTCACCCTGCTCCGGGGAAGCCGGGCTCGCTCCTTGCCGGGCCGGCTCCCGGACGCGGCCGCGCAGCTCCCTGCTCGGCCGCCAACCCGCGGCCCCGAGCTGCGGCCTGCTGGCGGGCGGGATCCGCTTCCCCTCCGGGCGGGCGCTGCGCTGGCTGCGGGCGGAGCTGCGGCTCTGCGGCGCTGGGATCGGCGCCGCCAGCGGCCTGCTTGCCTCCGGCGGTCATCCGCATCTGGCTTCGCGACGGGAAACCGGTGTGCGACAGCCCGTTGCCAGTGCTAGTGCCCGTTTGTAAGACGATTGGAATAACAAATCATCATCACCCCGCCAGCTCTTTGACACTTCTCATACACACCGGGTTTTGCACTTCTGACATTTCTGTGAACGTGCCTTCTGGTTTGCACATTCACTGTCTCCAAGCCATTGCAATCTCACTACATTGCAGCAAGAATGTTAGTCAGATTCAGGCTTAGTTTCATAAAATGTTACTTTTTTTTTTTTTTTTTTTTTTTGAGGGAGAGAGAGAGAAGTGTTAATTTAGTGAGGTTTTAATGGTATTTGAAATTTGCTAAGATTGTGGAAGTATAGATGTAGCACTGCTTTCTAGCCAACCCAATCAAGCGCAGAATCTCTTAAAGCATTGGTGGGTGTACTTCCATGTTTTTAAATGGGTGGCATGAGGTTGTCAGTCTATTTATGATGTAAATCCCCGTTCTCTGAAGTCCTTGCTCAGGTTATGAATTGGCACTTACATCCTGAAAGTCACCATATTCATTCAGTTAAACAGTTGGATGGCTTGTCTACAGGTCCTGCTGCTTCTTGGTTGTTTAATGTGCAGTGAGTAAAAATGTGTTATCAGATCTTGCTTTTCTGTTTAAGGACTTCTTGAAGTGTCTGGTTTTAACCAGTGAAGGTTGTACATTGTATCCGTGATACGTCATACAGAACTTGGCATTTGTCATCGAAGAAGTTCTGAGGAGATCTGTTCTGAATGCTGTTTAAGGATTGGGATGAAATTCAGAAATACTACAGATTAAATACATCGGCAAGTAGCAGGGCAGCGGATTTGACTTTTCAAGACATGAAGGCCCTACAAAGAAAATCCTGCCCTTGAATTTCTCCTTGCTTCTGGCATTGCTTTCACATCTGTTGAGAAGATAGATTAAAGTGGGTCCAGCTGGAATGGAGTGAATGGAGTTAACTTTCTTCATAGCAGACAAAATGGTGTTCCGGATTTTTGGCTAAACAGTGCTGACGACACCAGCGTTTTGGCTTTCCTTAAGCAGCCTTTATACAAGGTCAAGGCTTTCTTTTTCCCGTTCAGCTACTCCAGTTGGTATAGACAGGAAGTGGTTGGTATAGTGGAAGTGGGGTTGTGAGAGCACACAGCCAAGGCAGCTGATCCAGGGTAACTTAAGAAATGTTTTGTACCATATAGCATCCTGTTCAGCAGCAAAAGCTGAGATAGAGGAAGATTTTTGTTCTCTGGATTTTTTGAGGGAAAGGGAGGCAGGATATGTTTTTGGCTTCTAAGGTGGCTATTGTTCTGAGGCAGATCTTCATGTAGGAGTTGGTGAGTGATTTCCTTTGTTTTCCTTTTTTTTTTTTTTTTTTTTTTTTTTCTTCAATCTTTCCTTTACATGTTAAACTGTTTTTATCTTGACCAAGAGTTTTCTTGCATCCATTCTTACTTTCTTCCCTGCCCTGCTGATGGGGATGTGGAGTAAACAATCAACTGCGTGGCTGCTGGCTGGAGTCAGTTCACTGCAAAACTACAGAGGGCTGATGATCTTCAGTACAAGTATTAAACAGGCATTTGTTTCGGTTAGTTTTGTTTATAAAGTGGTGATGTAGAAGTGACCAGAATGTGTTAGTTACAGAATTTGGTCTTTGCTGTTGCTTTTCTGGACTTTGGTGAAATGAGAGTTACTGTGATCAGTAGCTGAGTTGACATCAGGATCTAATGCTTTATACTTGTTACTGAACAAGGGTTTTTTGCAGGAGATATTTGCAAATGCTTGTTAACAGGGCCTTGGGTTCTTGTTCTTTTTAAAGGGATGTAGTTGTGTGCTCTGGAAGCTTATCTTTGTTCTGACAGTATTACACTGTGTGTTGCGTGTCATTAGATGATAATGTTGACAATTTGGATGTGATCAAGTCAGTGTATTAAGTGATTTTGAAAGGCAGTTAATATTTAGGGAAGACGCTGAATTCTGCTTTGTGAACTGAGGAGCTCATTGAAGGTTCTTCTCACTACATATGTTTGCTCTTTTGATTGTCTTCACTCCTTACGTTAAGTATGGTGCTGGACTGGTGAGTAGCATACTCTTGTGAACTGTGAAAGAAGGTGGATTGTGGAAGAATGGACACATACTATAATCTTGAGATGGACTTACGCATCTTTCAAGATCTCAAAGACTTGAGGGTTATCCCCGATATATAGTCGGTCTGTTTGATTTCAGCGGTTTGGTATGACACAGTTGATGAACCTCATCGTGTTTTCATCATTTGCAGAAGTCAACTTTTGAATATCCTTTGCTTTGGAAACACAAAGATGTAATGTTCCTTGGAACATGGAAGGAGGCCTTCATTTTATCACAGATTGTGGTTTCATTACATGCTTGGCTTTAATATTAGCCGCTGCTATGGAAGCTGCAGCAATGTAGCAAAGTTTGTAAACCGAAGTACAGATAATCAGCCATTAATTATGTTTCATTTTCTTTCCACAGTTAAGTTGATTTTACAGAATTTATCAGGTCTTCCAAGCAGAAACAGGTAAGCTGCCAAAAGCTTAACACTTCTCACTGAGTATTGTGACAAGATCGTACACGGCAGTTTATTCGCACAGACTTGTGGCTGGGAACTAGGATATGCTCTTCTGAGTGCATGTGGCTGCTGCAATTAATACTCTGACTACATGAAAGAGACAACATTTCTGAACGCTGAGAAAAACACGTGATTGCAGAACTGATCACTGGTTAGAGCAACTTGTCAAAGCAGTAAAGTCATCACTGCTGTTGAATTACTTCATTTTCCAGTGTCGCAGTTACCCTTTTTCTTTTCTCCTTTTTTCATCTAGTATTTTTAGTGTTTATGTTCACAAACATCCTGTTCAAAAGTAAACAGGAATTTTTGTTCCTTAGGACTGGTCTGAGCTCTCTGGCATACAGCAGCTGTGCCGTGAAAGACTGTAGGTGTTCTTCAGGTATCATGGATGGAGAGGATAACTGAGGTGGATTTGGTTGCCCTTAAGATAGGGAATGCTGATAGACTTGTGCAGGTGGAGTAGCTAATTGTTTTGACTAATCAACTTTCAGTGAATCTCGTTTTAATCCTATTCTTGTGAACTCGCGAAGGTGTTCTTTTTTATTTTGCTATCTTTTCTCTTGATTGAGACAAGGACAGTCATTTAAAAAGGCTCTAGTTTAAGTGTTAAGATACTGTAATAGCTGAGTACTAAAGACGTGCTATCATGTGTACCTTTTTGTCTGCAGGTGATTTTTGCTGTGGGTTGAGCTCAGCATGGCTGTAGTCATCCGTTTGCAGGGGCTTCCTGTTGTTGCGGGTCCTGCAGATATCCGTCGTTTCTTCTTGGGATTGAATATTCCCGATGGAGGTGTGCATATTATTGGAGGAGAAATTGGGGAGGCTTTTATTATATTTGCAACAGATGAAGATGCACGGCGTGCCATGAGCTGTTCGGGAGGGTTTATCAAGGACTCGCGCATAGAGCTCTTTCTCAGCAGCAAGGCAGAAATGCAGAATACCATAGAAATGAGCCGGAAGCGATTTGACCGTGGGGGACGAGAAGCTATGCCTGGGTCTAGACGAACAGGTCCTAATGGTTCTGGTGGATCAGGTGTTGGAGATGTTCCACATTTAGTTGCAGCATTTACAAAAGGGATAAATAAACCTGGTTACGGTCCACCAAATCATCCAGAGGCTGGCTTCCACACCAATGGTACGAGACAAGGTGATGTAGGTATGCCTAAATCAGGCTATCAGTCAAGAAAGGATTCTCATGCATTTAACCCAGATGATCTTTACTTATTTCTACGTGGTATACCTTACTCTGCAACAGAAGATGCAGTACGCGATTTCCTTTCTGGGATACGTGTGGATGGAGTCATTCTGATTAAGCATCGTAATGGTTTAAATAACGGTAATTGCTTGGTAAAATTTGCTACGCCTGGTGATGCCTTAGAAGGACTTAAACGGCACAGACAGTACATGGGTCAGAGGTTTATAGAAATAAGTCCAACTACGGAGGAACGGTGGATTGAATATGGTGGGAGGGTAGACATGCCAAATGAAATGGATCACTTTTTCTGCAAAGAACATTCTCCAAGAAGTTCAGGCTACATGCATGCAAGGAAACATTCTCATTCAAGATCACCTAGGAGACAAAGAACACGTTCTCGATCGCCTTCCGGCCAGGAATATTACATACACTTAAGGAATCTATCAACTAATGTGGAAAAGAGAGATTTGAGAGAATTTTTCCCTGATCTGGATATAAGCAACAAACAAATAAAGATTTTATCGGAAAAGCATCAGAGGAGGACTAGAGATGCCTTTGTGATGTTAAGGAACGAGAGAGATTATCAAGCTGCTTTGGAATGTCATAGAAAGGTTCTTCTCAATCGTTCTGTTTACATTTTTCCAATTTCAAGAAAGTCAATGTTGAAAATGCTTGATTCTTACGAGAGGAAAAGATCACAGGAAAGAGGTCATCCTGGGCAGGCCTTAACAGAAAAAAGTTATCGGGAAGGTCATTCTGGCCTGAAGATATGTGCTTACGTAAGGAATTTTCCATTTGATGTGACCAAAGTTGAAGTGCGAAGGTTTTTTGAGAGGTTTGATATTGATGAAGATGATATTTATTTGCTCTATGATGACAAAGGCGTTGGGCTGGGAGAGGCGTTAGTGAAGTTTAAATCTGAAGAACAAGCCATGAAAGCAGAAAATTTAAATCATCAACGGTATTTGGGAACAGAGGTATTACTGAGACTTATATCTGAAGAGCAGATGCAGAAATTTGGTGTAACTGCTCCATTCTCTACACCCAATGAAATGCAGGGTCATTCACATGCGTATAACAGAGGTGAGCTGTCCCGTCCGGTCGGCTCACCTGGACCACCACAAGGGCCACCCATGCATTCATTTGGTCCCCCTGGGAACTTCAGGCATCCTTCTGAATTTAGGCACCCCCCTGAGAATTTCATGGGCCCTCCTAAGGATTTTAGAGGTCCACCGCCCCTCATGGATTTTGGTGGTGACAGCAAACCTTTTGGCAGAATGGAATTCGGGAATAATAAAATGGGAAATTTTCCTGAAGGAAGATTTATGCCGGACCCGAATTTCAGTGGTGGTTCTGACCGGATTGTTCCTATCCGCTTGAAAAACTTACCTTTTAAAGCAACTCCTAACGAGATTCTGGATTTTTTCTATGGCTACAGAGTTATACCAGAGTCGGTTTCTGTACAGTACAATGAACAAGGATTACCTTCAGGTGATGCCATCGTCGCTATGACAAACTATGAGGAAGCTATGACTGCTATTAATGAATTGAACGATAGGCCAATTGGTCCACGGAAGGTTAAGTTGAGTTTGCTGTAGAGGAAGTAAGGATGCTCTAGAATAAAACATTATAGATTTGACAGTATTGACGGTTACATTCACTTTTTTAATTACTAGAAGATGCAGAAGAAATGGTTTTCAACAACGGTTGTAAATAGTGTCTCATTCGGTTAAGTTCCTGGTTAAAATATCTGTATTGTTAAGATACGAGAAATATATAGTGCCTACTTCTTACAACGGAGAAGAGCTTCAAAGTTCTGGAGGACATTCAGTATCTTACGTCAAGGTATAAAAGCATGGAGTTTTAATGGTTTTTTTTTTTAAGGAAAAAAATGCTGGGTTGTTATGTTTATTTTTTTTTTAGTTTGCTTTAATTCCTCGTTCCCTGACTTTGCATCAGATAAAATTGTAAGTGTTGGTTGAATGACCATGCACAGTTCAAATAGAAAAACTTCAGCGCTACCTGCATTAGTGAAAACAGTTCTTATTGAGGTTAGCTTAATAAAACTAAAAAATGACTGGGCTTTTTTGCTTTTTTTTTTTTTTTTTTTTTTTTTTTTTTTTTAATAAGCTGTTCGGTTTTATGTGGTTCCAGGCATCGCTATTAGAAGAAAAAAGATCTTCCTGTTCACATTAGCTGGGTTTGCTGGCTTTTCAACTTTTTTAAATAAAAAAGAAATTGCTATTAAGTGTCTGTCCTATTTAAAAGTTGTACGGTTACTGATCTCAGCTATTTCTCAGCACATGTGGATCTTAGTGAGAATGATCCTGGCTGCTTTCTGTGGAAAGACTGATCTGTTAGTATTTGCCAACATAGCAATGAATATATGGTTTATAAAGACTCCAAAAATCTATACAGATGAGGTTGATAGGCTTTCTCTTCACTCAGTGTAGTTGTTCCTCTGAAGCAGAAAATGGATATTGGAGTTGGGTCAAGAATTTTGGCTTCAGCCATAACTTTCTGTAGCTTTGTTTCACCTTCACATGCTCACACTATGAATGTTAACTTGCTGATGATGGTGTGGATGCGTTCTAGGTCAATATATGATCAGTTTGAACTAACATCTGTCATGGGCAACTGTGCTGGCAACCAGCTATGTTATTGTCTTACATAGGAAAATAATCTCAATTAGTATTCAGAATGCTGTGACTGGTTTGGTAACAACATAAGTAAATTTTAGTAAGAAATAAAAGCTAGCCCATTTGAGGAAAAGGCACTGCATTCAAAATTCAGGCTTATTAGGGAACCAGTTCTGTGGATAATACTTCTTGTTGACCTTAATCACTACATCTCATGTAATGTCTTTAGAGAAATGAACAAGACAAACCCCTTTTGCTTCCGTAACCTTTAAAAAGATAATATAGTTTCATTTGTTGAGGCATATTATTCATCCTGAAGTGCTAGGAGAACTGTACTTTCTGTGCATAAATTTCCTGGAGCACAAATCTTATACGAGTGGCTGAAGGAGCTGGGGTTGTTTAGTCTGGAGAAGAGGAGGCTCAGGGGAGACATCATCTTCTCCCAGGCAACAAACAGGACCCAAGGAACTGGCTGCAAGTTCTACCAGAGGAGGTTTAGGATGGACATGAGGAAGAACTATTTCTCTCAGAGAGTGGTCAGGCACTGGAATGGCTGCCCAGAGAGGTGGTGGAGTCGCCGTCCCTGGCAGTGTTCAAGAGGCGTCTGGATGAGGAGCTGCGTGATGTGGTTTAGTGCTTGTGATGGCAATGGTGATGAGAAGATGGTTGGACTGGATGATCTTACAGGTTGTTTCCAACCTTGTGATTCTATGATTCAATCAGAATGCTAATGCCAGGTGTGTAGATGAGGGTTCCTCAGCAGGAACTTAGATGGGGTCAAACTTTCACACTCTGTATATACTTATCTTCTTTTGCTGACTGTTAGGAATTAACTTCAGAGGTGTTACTGTTCTGTATACTAATCTGAATTTAAATGCAATTTAAAAAAAATGATGCTTTTACTTCATAGTTGCTCACAACCATGCCTAACAAAGCCAACAGACTTTGCAGGGAAAATAATAGCATGAATACAAGAATCCTCAAAATAAAGTTGTTTGGTCTAATTGTGCTACTGCGAACTTAATAATGATTATTTTTGTAAGCTAATATCATTTATACTATTAAGTCTTGCCTCTGTTGCCAGCTGTTGTGTGAAAGAAACAATATTCACCTTCAGTTTTACATGATCTGTTCTTTCTAAAGTTCTTCCATCTACACAATAGTGACTGTCAAGTACTAAATACAAATGGATAAAATTTTTACCATGATTCTAAAGTAACGTTGATACACTCATACTTCTGTAACAAAAAGGATTTGGAGGCCGAAAGGGTAAGAAAATTGATTGCTGGTTAAGTGTGAGATTTGTGTCGGAAAATGCCTACTTCATTGGCATTGTCTGCTTACAGGAAAGTCTGAGTAACCGCTGATAAGGGACTGCTCGTTTTTGGGTTGGTAACCTTTTCTTGTCCTAACCAGTTAGTTGAGAATTGATGTAAACACTTTCCTTCTTTATTAATAATTCGGTTTTGAAAGCATAGTTGTATACCTTTTTGCATATAGCTGTTCCACACTGGTACAGTCATGAAATTAACCACAACCATTTGTTTAGGAAATGGACAGCAGTGCTTGACTGAATCTGAAATGGTAAAGTGGTGGCAGCGATGGTCCTGATGTGATACAAATATATATCTAAGTGCCTATCTGTTGAAACGAAGACATCAGTTATCTTGGTACTTTTGTTCATTAGCTTTTGTTCATTAGCACTCCTTGTCAGCAGTAGTTAAATGATTATACTGTGCTGTAAAACTAATGGCTGGGTTTTTAACCAGAACCCCATATAGCAACATTTTCACTCAGATTTTTATCACAGCAGTTTTTGGCAAAACTTACATACTTGTTCTGTCAGGTGTGAGTTGCACACTTGATGTCAGTGAAAAAGGATAGCATCAATATTAATGGTTTATTTCCTTAACTGAGGGAGTATTTGTTTATTAACTTGAAACTGTTTTCCCAGTTACAAGTTTAAATTCTTATTTATACACATGCTAAATACCTTAAAAACTTTAAAAAAAAATCTTCATTTTTCATAGAATTTATGAAGATCCGTTTATACATTTAGCAAATAGAAAAGTTGAAAATTACACTCATAATGTGTAATTTCTTACATGTTTGATGGAAATGGTAACTTAACCAGTTAAATACATGAAACTGAACTATATATAGGGAATCTCAACTAACATAAAAAATGTCAACTATATAAAATGTCAACTGGATTCAGTATGAAGGCACTTTTAAATACAAGCAATGCAGTACTGGAAGAAGATACTGGGCTAGATCCTTAATCATGAATGCTTCATTCTGTATGTGGAATGGAATCAGAGGTCAAGTCTCAGGAATGAGAAAATTGTCAGCTGAGTGCACTTCTTGAACATTGTGTTCTAGTACCTGAAGGGGGGCTACAAAGCTAGAATGTCTTTTTATAAGGACATGTAGCAACAGGATGAAAGGAAATGGTTTTAAACTGGAAGAGGGTAGATTTAGGCTAGATACAGGAAGAAATTTACTGTGAGGGTGGTGAGACACTGGAACAGGTTGCCCAGTGAGGCTGTGGATGCCCCCTCCCTGGAAGCATTCAAGGCCAGGCTGGATGGGGCTGTGAGCAACCTGGTCTGGAGGGAGGTGTCCCTGCCTATAGCAGGGGGTTGGAACTACGTGATCTTAATGATCCATTCCAACCCAAACCATTCTATGATTCTATCTGAGCTTAAATGAATGACTACACTATTAGAACATCTGAGCCTGTTTAATACAGGGTTATATTTAAATTTTTCATTTTCTAGCTACTGTAACTGCCCACTTTCACCAAGTTAACATTCCATTCTTTGAAACATCATTTGTTGTCTGTACACTTTACCATTAGTACTAACTCTCACTCCTGTTGCAATTTTTAAAAATACAACCACAGTGAAGTTCTTGATTAATACATAAATACCTTTATGTAAAAAGATGTCTTTTCTATTTGCCATTCAATTAAGACACTCAGACATAACAGTTTAGTTACGTCTCTTCGTTCTTAGCATCTATATTTCTTCCTCCTCTTCTTCATCTTCCTCCTCTTCTTCTTCCTCTTCATTTTTCCTTGTGGTACTGCTAGAAATCTGAAATGAAAATGCAACATAAGTATATTTCTAATCATACAACAAAAACTTCTCTGTTGGCACTGAAAGTACTCTTATGGTTTTATTGATGGTGGCGTTTATCCCTTAATCTGCAACTTACAGCAAAATGCACAATGCCAACAGAAAGATAAGGCACAAAATAGAAAAACAGCATATGAATCTTAAAAGCTTAACATTCCCATAGTCTTGAGAGCTACTTATATGATAAGGAAAACTACTGATTGAATTAATATTACATGCTGCTGATTTTTAAGTCAGGTCTTTGCTAGGCTGGCTGCGTAGAGAGCAGGCTGAAGGTGAGTGTTAGGGCATAATCTTATCTTGAAGACATCAAATCTTTTCAGTCAGCTGAGAAACTCAGAACTGTGCTGCTCTACGACGTTTCTGACTAGAAGTCTTGATTCACATATGAACATTTTTCCCAGTACATTTTTCCCATCAGAATGATTTAAGATTCTGCCATCAATAGTTCTTTTCTAAGGAGAGCTCAATCCTGTTAAAGATAGATTCTGCACAAAATATGGAGTATTTGAAATTTGAGGTAGAGTGCAGGTGTTTGTTCCCCCCTTCAAATAAAGGAACATTAAACTCAACAAAGACAGCTCTCTACCTGTCTGTGTCATCTGGAGTGTTTTTGAAAGATGATTCTAGTTTTGGCAGTACTCTGAGAGAAGCTGCTGCTCTAACGTTGTTTCCTTAGTTTTCTCACATGCACTTGAACTTACAAACTTCAGTACTGAAGACAAAACTTTTTTTTCCTCCAACACCCTATTTTAAAAGCTGGTTATTCTGACTTTTGAAATGTCACAGTTTGTACAGCTGTGTATGTATTTTTGTGCGTAAAAGTAAACTATCAAAGCAATGAAAGCAGAAGAATCCTCAGTTGGGTTGACACAAAATGCATTATCTAGGTCTACACAAATACTTGGTTACAAATTTCTGAATGTAACAGGAAAATTGAGTTAATCATTAGATAGAACTGCATGGAGTCTAAATGCCTAAAATACCAATCTTTCATTCTGTGAAAGAAGAAGGACAACAATGCCAATCTGTAATCGGAGTGCTGCAAATTGAGCCTCTTAAGGTAGCTTTGTTTCAATAGGTTAAAAAAAGATTGGAAAATTAAGTCTTAAGAAATTCAGATGCTCTAGAAAGAAGAGAGCTCAAATCACGTTTCTGAATAAAAGCTGCTTTCCACTTCCTGCTAATTTTGGCTTTTTCTCCTTGCTAGTCACATACAGTGTTAAACACCTTGCTGTGTACACTTCTAACAATGGTTAAAATACTTTGCTGCCCACAGAATGGCTATCACATCTAGCTATATGCTTAAGGATCACTTCTGATTTTCTATGTAGAAACAACTGCAGAAAACCAGTTGCAGAACTAGAAATTAATTCTAGGATGCTATGAGCTAAATCCTCTGAAAAACAAATACTGTATTATTATAGGCACAGTTCATCCCACCTGATACGCAGTGACTTTTTTTCCCCTCCCTACAGCATTAGTCTGTGTTGTTGTACAAACTAGTATTACTTATATTGCTTTAGATCGAAAATTCCAAACTTGTGGTCAGTAATAGATTACTATGACGCGTGAAATCAAACAGTTGGGAAAACTTTAGGAGAGAAAGATCTACAGAAAGATCTTGCCAGTCAGCTGAAGGTTTTCCTGAAAGCAGCATGATTTGCTAGCGAGATGTCTGGTGGTTTTAAGAGACTGTAGCCCTTAGTGCAATTCAAGGAGCTGATGGCTACGCGGTATTTGCAGAACCAGAAAGAGCAGTGTAGTTGGAAGGTACTGAACGGGATGTCTGCGTCCCTTTACTGCTCTCTAGTGACTGTGTTAAGTAACGTATTCCACCTTTTTCTTTTTTTTTTTTTTTTTCCTCCCAGCTGTAGGATCCTCCTCTGTGGATACATTGCATAACAGTGACATGGCATTATTTTCCCCTCTGGGTCTAGGTGACTTCCCATTCCGCTCAGATATAAGAATAATGAGAGAACATTAAACGCTAAAATACATAGCCAAAGGAGAGGTTGGGGAGAAAAGGTAAACTTGCATGTTAGTCCAAACAGTCTGTGCCATCTCTGACCACGTATATATTCAGATTTCCATTTTTCTCAACACAGATCAAACATACAGCTGTTTCACCTGAAGTTACAAGTACTTCATAATGCTGATAAAGTTTTACGGCACTGCAGGGAATTCTCAAGGATTGTGGCAATGGATTTTTCATGGCTTTCTCTGGTCTTCAAAAAGGAATGGTTAAACAATTTCTGAAATAACTTGAACCTGAAATTTGCTTGTTTAAAGAGGAAGGGCAGCCTATCTAAAGTCAAAGTTGGCCATCGTGCCCTGGAACACAGCTTGCTTTCATTGTTTCAGATGGCACAACTCCCGCTTTGATCAACAGAGTAACTCAACTGTAATGATCCTTTAAGTTTTGAGAGCAGAGAAGGGGTAATGCAGAGTATGGAATCAAGAAAACCTTCCAGTGTTACACTACCAATGCATGGCTATCCAATGAGGAAAGGTGGGATGCATACATTTTACATTTGGCCATCTCTGTAACTGAAACACTACTAACAATCAGTTTAGCAATAAAAAAAATAGTTATTTAGTGATGATAACTGCAAGTTCAGTGTTGCAAACAACAGAGATTTTTGCAAGTTAGCAGTTCAGAAGCAGTGATGCTTGGTTCAGTTTTTTCACTAATTTTTACCATCTTCCTTTACCTCATCTGCTGTGAAGTTTTGGAGTATTGGGCATAGTTTTGCTTTGCTGCTAGGAGGTATCACTAGTCTGAATCAGGATGTGGTAGGGAATTCACACTGGGCTTTGGAAACTGACTAGTAATACACAAGTGTTTTTTAAAGAACATCACTTCTGTTTCCAAGAAGCTCCTATGTCTTTGCACTGCAAGATGCCACTGTTTGTTAATAAAAGAAATGGTATCACTGGAAACGGCAGTTTCAAAAGCAAACAACATTGCTTAAAATTAAAATTAAAAATTAAAATGACTTTGTATTTTTTCCTAAAAAAAAAAAAAAAAAAAAATTGAAGCTGCATTATTTAAAAGTTAATATGATCTTCATGCCCAAACTTTTTGACTTTTCTAAACTGACTAAAGGTAGTGGATTAATGTCCATTCACATTGGCTAAGGTTTTCCTTAAGACATTCTCTCTATACAGTGATCTAACATTTAAATTTTCTTACCTGGACTGTCTTCAGTGAAGATTTTAAGGAGCCAGTTCTTTGCAGGGGGGACTTGGAATTTGCACGAACTATGTCTAAGCGAGACTGATAGTCTGGTGGATAAAGTGAACTCCGAAAAACCTGTTCAGATGAAGAAAGCTGTTACACTGATGCCAGGATACAGCTTGCAAGTTAACTGCCACCAAACCTGACGCTAATAAAAGTGCAGCACTGGACAATTAACTCTGCTCTAGATAGATATATTGACTGCAGTTTGGAGTAATTGCTTTCAGCTGAAGTGAAACAACCCTACTCAACTTGAAACTTATGCACATTTATGTGGTCAGAGTAGCCACTTGTCGGATATCTGAAGGAATTTACAAAGGAAAAACTGTAATGGTTTCCCATTACCACATGGCCAGTTTCAGGCTAACCTATCCCAGCAACACAGCAACCCCAGCAGCTACTCTCAGGCTTTCCAGTTGAAACATTCGAGCAATGTGCAATTCAAGAATAATTCTGGAAAACTCTTATAGAACAGGGGAGAACACAGTATCCGTTATACTTAATAGCTCCTTCCAATAGCCAAAAAGAGTACATGACAGAATTAAGCCTGATATGAAAAATAATAGAAAAATTTGTGCAAAACTTCATTAGTAACATGAAAGAAGACGTAAGAGTTATGGTAAGTCAGGATTTTCATGGGAAGTGCATGCTGTGAGATTAACAAGAACTCCAAAACGAGATTAGAAACTTGGTTGTGAAAGGTAAAATACTGACTTAAAGGTTGTTTAAGCGGTGTTATATACCATTTTAATTCTGAAACTAGAACAGCACAAAATTGCCACAGCATACAGCCTCACGTAAAGCAACTGAAAGATAAAAAATAACAGGACTCGGAACAAAAAGCAGAGATTTTTAATGGAATAGTCTTTAAATTATCAGCGTAGCGCAACATTCTCTTCTGTGTATCTATTCTGTAAAATTCCCTGCAAAGGTGTTCTTTAAAAACTGTGAATAGCTGAGCATGGAATAACAATTAATTTTGGAAAAGTCTCTCATCTGTATTTTGTGGGAAACATTAGATGATCCGGATGGTTCTTGTCTGCTTCTAAACTCTCTGTGCTTATAAACCTACACGCTCATTGGAGAAATGCAAAAAAGGGGCTTAGTGTAAATGAGAAGTTCTGGGAACCAGAAAAATAATGTTGGGTTTTGTGCGTGAGACGTAAATACTGCTGAAGAGTGAGAGCTGTCTTTCTGTACCGAGTAAATTGAAAAGCAAACCTTCATCACTCTTACCTCTAAATCTTCATTTTCATCAATGTTTTGGATATTTTGGTAGGCAGCAGTATAAATCTCTAAAGCTTTCCCATGGAATAACATTTCAATAGTTATAAATTCAGAAAATATGTTCTAAAAGGAAATGAAAATAAAGTTGTCTTAATGCAATAAATACTTCTATTTGAAGTGCCAGGAACTACTGAATTCTGTACTTGGTATCTGTATGAGACAAATAACTGCACAGTACCTACTACATTCTTGTAACAAGTGGTCAGACCTGGTTTTCAGAAATTACATGTAAATACTAGCTGGGCTGTCATCTAAGCAGTCATTATTTCATACTAAATTCTGAGGAAGCACTCCTACACTGAAGATAAGAGTTATAAGGAGTAAATAAAACGTCACACTAAAAGCTCAGATGATTTTCTTCACAATCCAATCGTAACTGTTCACTGACTTACTTATGCATTGATAGGAATCTTTTTTTAACTCAACAAATCAGTGGTAAACTTTACACACATCTATAACTTACAGATAATTATCTGTTTTTCTCATATATATATATATATATATACACACTATATATATAACTCTCAATGGGTGATACAGAACTCAATACAATTTTTTTTTCGTATATCTAATAAAAATCACTGTTCTGTTTCTTTTCCCCTCCCCAACCCTGTCCCTATTAATCACTCGTTCCTATTTAATCTTAATAAAAACTATCTCATTTTTGTTATTATATCACACAATTTAAATGCTTTTCAATTACTGTAGTTTTTGGGACTTACGCTACTTCACGTCTGAGATTTAAGAAGGAAATGAAACCTTTGATTATTTGCAGTCAGTAAGGCTCTGGTGCTTTCTGCACTACATTAGCCTACACAAATCCCAGCATGGAGAAATAAATTTTCAAGTTACAAAGCTCATGATGTTTAGATTATGAAATTCTCAATATCCTAAGTTTTGTATTTGTACAGGTGTAAATCTTGCTGAAGAGTAACTATAGTAAATGTTATGCAAGGAAAAGTGTGGTGTTACAGGTATGGGAGCACACGTACTTTTATGTCCTTTATTTTCTGCTTCTCAAAATTATCAATGGTTTCCTCTAATTGCCGGGTTGTTCGTGTTGCATCCAGTGAAGCTCTTTGCAATTCACTTTCAGCCTGGTGAAGTAACACAAAGGTGAAATTAGTGCTATATTTGATACAAATTTATTTGTTATAATTGCTATGAAACCTGTTTTTCAAAATACTACACTTCTGATTACTGGGTTTGTAGTTTCAATAAAGATGTCTCTTATACTGTTGGGATTTTGATGCAAAACATGAAAAGTAAAAGGAACTCCAGGCAGTCAGGGAAGTCTCACTGTCCTGGCCATCTTCCTTAATACTCACCTGCTAGTAGAGCTGCTGATAATGGAGAGAGTAGAAATGCACAAGCCAGAGTGGTGGATGAGCAGGCAACATTTTGAGCTCCAAAAGCATTTTATCTATTTTATAATACTTTATATTAGAAACATTTGATATAATTATTTTATAAAAATACCTTAAACAGGGCGCTGGCGAGAAGGTTGTACAAACCAAGTCCTAATACATAAGCAGCTTTTCTTATTACATATCCTAAAAGTTTTTTGTAGTATTTTAATTAGACATAACTGTATTATGTGCACAGTACTGCTTTAACATTATTGAAGCTGGTTAAGTAATCCAAAGTCTGAGAACTGTGTACTATTACAATAAAAAAGATGTGAAGTTCTAGGAGCTTGCACTTAAGCTGCAACATTTGGGTTGAAAATTGCTTTATTTTCCATAAATTACTGGTCAAATATCACAGACTTGTCAAGTCCTTATTTAAAGACTAGGTCAGCGAGTATCATTAGGAATCTGTTCTGTTTTGGCATTTGGAAATGGTATATGCAACAAACAGTCGTATCTTATCAAGATGTAGAATTCTTCACATCTCTCTGAACTGTACCTTAGGAACTTCTTTTTTTTCCTTAAATGTGAGTGCTAAGGCATGGAAACAGACATCACAAGCCCAATTTCTATGATCCAGTTTTTACTGTTACTTATCTATTGAAAATATACATAAGGCATGTTCTGTCACTTTTCTTCAAAATCTACTAAGCTTAGACTACCAGCTTATCAACTTCAGACAATCTCCATACCACAATGGTTCTAAGTCTGCACAGATATAATTCTGACATTACTTGGGATATAAAATTAGTGGTGATCAGAGTTTGAGTCAAAAGGGACTTTAAAGAGCACCCAGTCACACCTCTCTCCACCAAGGTCAGGGCTGCTCCCCACCAGACCAGGCTGCCCATAGCCCCAGCCAAAATGGCCTTGAATGCCTTCAGGGATGTGGCATCCACAGCTTCTCTGGGCTGTGTCAGTGCCTCATCACTCTCTGAGTAAAAAATTTCTTCCTGTCTAATCTAAATCTACTCTCTGTTAGTTTAAGTGTGCTACCCCTTGTTGTAGCACTACACTTCCTGACAAAGATTTCCTACCCATCTTTCCTGTAGGCCCCACTTCAAGTACTGTAAAGCCACTGTAAGGTCTCCCAGGGGAGACCTCCAGGTAGGGTCCCACGTAAGCAATCACCTTCCATGATCTTCAGGCCCCACACTTCCTTTAATGTAGCCCAGTATAGTATGACTCAGGTCATAGGCTCACTTCCCTTTCTTGATCTTGTCCAAAGCACAGGAGAAAAACTGAGTAAGAAAATACATTTTGTGCTTTTCTCAGATACTACAGTGCCATCCTTTGTCGAAGCCAGCTGTTATGCCTAAGCAGCCATTACACATGAATATACATATGTTATATCTATGATGATCAAATGTATCTTCTTGAGACATCTTAAATAGACTGGCCAGATACGTGCAGAAGCTTTGGAAAAGGAAATTCCTTTGTTGTAAAGTGAAATGTTCAAACTTGAGGCACCCGCATAGTTTCCATAACAGCGGTTGGATATTTTCTTGTCTGAAACACTCACCTGTGACTGGAAGTAATAGTAAAGGAAACAAATAGCAAAGTAACCAATAGCCATAAAAGTAGCTGTTTCCAGTTCCACATGTTATATGTTGTGAAACATTTACCTCAGATATTTGACAACTTCTCCCTACTTGGCAGGAGTTACTGCCTGAAGCTTCCTGTTGCAAGACATTACTTACAGTTTGTTAAAGCTTTCTTGCAATTTGTTACAGAATTCAGACATCGAGGCTGAAGTATTTCAGGACAGCTGTTTGTCTTGGACTGAAGGTTATTTACTTTTTGTTTTTTAAATTAATTCAGACAACCTATGTTGACCATGTCAGGAAAAGTTTTGATTTTAAAGATGCATTTTTATATAGAAAGAAATTTGGCAAGGTTTTCTTTGCTAAGCTGAGCTACTCCCATGGTTTCTAAGATGGACTTAAAATCTGGAGCAAGTACAACTCCTTTGCTATCTGTGGCCAAAGTTGTTAGCTGCTGGAATATGACAGTTGTGCATGAAGAACAGAACCACTGCTGGAGCCTAACAGCTGTGCTATCATCAGTGAGCATGCTGAAACCTCACAGATCTGAAAGCTGGCCTGCACGCATCCTCAAAAGTAACTGAACATATTCCAGCTCAACTGAAATGAAACAGATGTTCTTTCTTTGGCAAGAGGGTGAGGGATTGGAGCCAAGCTCTCCTAACAAGTGCTCTGAATACCGTTAGCTGGTCCTGGGCAGTGTGGAGGAGAAGCTGACTGCAGCACCACAAAAGACAGACTAAACAACAGAGACTGTGCAGGGCATCAATAGAAAAGACTGAGATGAGACACGACATGCAAAAGGAAACAAGCTCTTTTCAGTCTGCACTCACTCGAATGCACTGTACCCACCTCTCACCAGAATTTGTCATAGCCACATTGCCACAAAACTTACTCAACTGCAGTGTTCTTTTCTGTCTCAAGGCAGTTTAGAGCGCCGAGTCTCTTCCTGGTGCATGGAAGCCCCACCAAGTTGCACAATGTTTTCCTACTCCCAGTAGTTCTTAGAAATTTTTTGCTGATCACTTTAAATGCAAATGCATGGTGTTTGGTGTGCATATGCCTTTGGGTATATATGAAAATAGACTTAAGCTTTCAGGCAAAATCTTAAGTACAAAAACACAGGTGTTACAAGAAGGTAGGCCATGCAAGGGCATTTGGAAGTGCAAAGAGAGAAGAAGAAACACGTTAGTTGCCAGCAATCTATATGTGAAATTAAATAGGAATTAAATCAAGAGAGAAGAAAAAAGCAACATCTTCCCTGTAGGGATAATGTGTTACTGTTAATATTTACTATCTTAATCTCACTGGAGAACTCTACATCACAGCTCAAGTTCCAGTCCTACTGCTGATTCCCACGTGTCACACGAGGAATCTGATTAGTCATCACTTAGTTTAGTTGATTTCATTAGAAATAAACAGAAATTCTTTAGCACAGAGAAAAACAGAATGTGGTTGTCCTGGGTGGCATTTGGCCATTGCAATTATTTTTCTCCTTCTGCAGTACCATGCCCCACTTGCTACAAAAGTCTTAATTTCTGAAATAAGTAGACAAAATCCTACAAAGGATACCACTGTTTTACTGTGCAGCCCTGAGTCCAACTCCAAGTGTGCAAGAAAAACAGGACATGGAAATGAACTTAAATGCTGTGTCATAACACAGAGGTGCATAGAAACCAAACTAGGATTACCTTTAAGATCTCTATTCTGTTATTTTCTAGATTCTCATTGTTACAGAATTTGAAACTACTATAAAATTTTAATAGAAATTCAATTAGAGGCTCGATTTTTCCCTGGAATATACTGGGAAGGGTCACTGGTCTCTTCAGAGAATGAGCGGTATGACTTGACCACAACTAGCAGAATTGCAACTTTTCTGATAACACATCATCTCATAGCTAGAGAACATTCATATCCTGCTCAGTGACAAGGAAGCAGAACTACCAAAATTAGGGGAAAGGAAAGCAAAAACTGCACAGATGTAAAAAAAGTATCTACTTATTTTCAAAGCCCATCAGTACTCCAAATGTAATCTATGCTTACCTCTCCTGCATAAATGCATCATCTGCCTCAGTTTTTTTTTTTAATCAAAAAGAGATCTGATAACAAAGCAACTATTATATGCTATGTTATTATAGCAATAATAACTTATAATTACCAAGTTTAAGAAAAGTTGCTTAGATCCAAAATCAACATAGGTCCTCTAAAAATCAATATCCCAAATAGTCTTTCTAAAAAGCATTCTATTACTTTCTAAATACCTTCTAAATACTTTAAGTACTGGAAAATTTAAAAATAAAATCTTATTGTAATTAGAAATACAGGATACAATAATGTGTCGATCCGATGGATTCCGCTGACGTGTCTTTTCCAGCTGAGATAATTGCTTGGCTTCTCGATTCTTTGCTGTTAAAGTTGCTTTAAGATCGTCCTGGAAATAAAGATATTTTAGACACGTTGAAACAGATTTAGGAAAATATGAAATATACGTTTTATCATAAGAGGGTTCCCTGGAAAACATAAATAAAACTTCTGGTTTAAACTAAACTGTGTTTTACTGAGCTTATCTCCTATTAAATGTTGCCCTGAAAAAGAAGGCAATGGGGAACAAGAGAGTTTGGCACCTTGCACAACTCTACATAATGCACACTATAATTTAAAAAGCAAAGAAACGTATGACTTTTTGGAGAAAGTACAGTAGGCAGTCAAAAGCTGAAATCCTCAAAGCAGTAAGAAATCCATTCTATTTGAGCAATGGAATCAAGTTGACATCTGGAACTAAAAAGCAACATCTAAGAAATCAGTAAGAAGAACAACAAACAAAAGCAACCAAACAACAACAAAAAAACACCAGGCAGCAGTAGGCTCAAAATACAAGTTAAGAAGAAAACTGTTATAAAGAACTTAAGATGACATAGAAAATTTGTGGCCGAAATGGTCAACTAACTGCATATTCGTACATGCAGTAAAGTGCTTAGTTACATTTGGAATAAAGTACATCCTAGTAATGATGGAACTGGAAAAGATAAAACTTGTTGATCACAGAATCATAAAGTCATAGAACAGTTTGGGTTGGAAGAGACCTTTAAGATCATGCAGTTCCAACCCCCTGCTATAGGCAGGGACACCTCCCTGTAGACCAGGTTGCTCACAGCCTGGCCTTGGATGCTTCCAGGGAGGGGCATCCACAGCCTCACTGGGCAACCTGTTCCAGTGTCTCACCACTCTCACAGTAAAGAATTTCTTCCTGGTATCTAGTCTCAATCTACCCTCCTCTAGTTTAGAGCATTTCCCCTTGTCCTGTTGCTACTTTCCCTTCTATGAAGTCCTGCCCTCTTCCCCCCAGTATAATTCCACCTCCATGATACAGTAAAGGCTGATGAAGTACTGTGTGTTTCTTCAATAATAAGCCTGTAACTGAGTCAGCATCACAATGTGCAGTTTCCTCCTACTTTCTATCCTTATTGCAATTTATGTGTCTTTGTGTATATGACTGTCATTTTGCATTGTCTTCAGAGAACACAGACAGAGCCGGTTTGTCGTAATAAAAACAACCACTCCTTTAGAGTATCAAAACTAACTTTGCTTCTGTTCTTGCAAAAGGAAGTCACAGCAAATTAATGCCATCTGAAAGACAGCTGGAAATGGCTTTCTCCTTTGTGAAAATCAAGCAACTATAATAAAAAAAAGAGCTTTTTTGATGCTTTACATTTTAAATTAAAAGTACAAAAAGAGAAGAGGCAAAAAGATACTTATTTCTGCCATAGAGCAGGGCCGTTTTGTATCTAACAATAACAGCTGAATGTCTGCTATTAGTGTGTAACAGGACTGGGCACTTTTTCCAGCAGTGACTGTTAAGGGCCATTTGAATCACTCAGATGAATTTAACACTTGGCTCAAAAAAGGCTCTGACCTTCATCCTAGTACACTTCAGAATGGGAGGAAAAACATTACTTACCATTATAAAATTCAGTATTTTTTTTCTAGCACACAATGGCTTTGGAAATGTCTAAAAGGGGCTGGGGCTGACTGTACTGTTCCTTTCCCCACTTCTGTTCCCAGTGGCAAGAACAGCCAAACTTTTTTTTCTTTTTTTCCTGTGCTAGCCAGAGACTGACAAAGATTTGGTGATGCTGTGGTAGTGATATATTGACATTTTGGATGTACGTGTATGTATTTACATACATATTTTACCTGAGATGTTTGAAAACTGAAAAGGGAGAACAGCCATATAAATATTCAAAAGAGGGGAATAATGTTAGTATGATGAAAGAATTAGGAGTCTAAATATTAGCTTACCAATGAAAAATTGGTTTTTATTAGCATCTAAATACCTTCATCCAGAAAATAAATAAATAAATAAATATCATAGAGCTCTCTAATCTCAGTGGAAGATAGAACAGGCACCAAAGAGTTGGAAAAATGTTTCATTTAAAGCACAACACCACAAACCTCAGCAAACCACTCATTAAATATTACAGACAGTCATACGCACTCCTCCAGTGTCTGCAGACCCAGACTGGATGTGTTCTTGAAAAACATGCTTTAATTGCATCCAATGGGAAATGGGATGGAATGTAATCACCAGTGAGATAAAGGAGACATACAGAATATTAAATTGTTCATAGTTCCTCTGGATTAAGCCGTGAATTTAAGAAACATTAAGACTGTTCAGCCATCTCATTTCAAACCACACAGAAGTACAGCTACAGCCACCAGAGAACTGGCAGATCCCCATCACTCTACTGTCACCTGCTTTAGTCCCTGTGAAGTTATTAAAGCAAACCAGTTCTTTCTCCTACAGGTGGATCACCTTGACTTTATGATGTCCTCTTTTATACAGAGAAAAGGAACCAGGAAGAGAGTTGCCAAAAAGAAAATGAAGACTGATGTGTAGAACAGCAAAACAGAAACAAATCCTAAACTGAAGCTGCACTGCAGGCCAAGACCACTAAACTAGCTTCCATGGTGGCTGCCAAACTCTGCCCCAAATGTCTACTCAAGATAGTAAAAGTGTAAACACCTCATTCAAACAATTTTACTGCATTAGCAGTTAAAAGATGAATGTACTCTGATTGACCTCAGTCTCTTTAAAGCATTTATTATCATAAGAAATAGCTAGTTATTTTTAGATATGGCACAAAAGTAGTTTGTGTATACAATTGAACAGATTCAATAAAAAAACCACCCTTTTAAAAAAGGGTGATACAATGATACATTATGCCAGGTTTATTTAACCAGTGAAGGTGAAGTGGTCCTATAGCCAGCACCCTGTGCTAGTTTTACATGAGTGACAAACTTTGTTTTATCATTAAAAGACATCTGACTGTTTGAAGATGATAAAAGACCAGCGAGGCGAAGTTTCAACCAAAGTCTTTAAAAATTAGCAGGAAAAAAAAATAAATCGATGGCCTACATTTTTAGTAACATCTCTCTTACTTCAAAAGTATCTTGATGCATGCCAGTTACACTTCAGCAATGCTCCTGGACTCCTCATTGTAGCAAAGATAAACATTATGTAATGCTTTATAGCATTGAGTGGCAAAGATGACAGGAAATGCTGTTGGTTGTGCCAAGGCATGACCTGGCTTCAGCTGGTTCCACACCCAGCAAGTACTGGCTGTCATAGCAACACAGGACGCCTCAAGGCAGTATTTCAATGCTTCCCAAGAACTGGTGCAGTGTTCTGCATGTCTCCTCATGTCCGTGTTAACAATGCAAAGGAATTGGTCTCTCACCTTCAGTATTTACAACTGAATTTACAATACTCAGTCAAGTTCTAGGTCTCACCAACTGTGCTTCACTGTGACTATTTAGCTATTAAACTCTAGGATCCAGACCCCATAGTTTACTGCCTTTTCAAAGGCCACCTGAGTGCAGGATATACCTTCATCGTGCCAAGAGAAAGCTATACAGCATAGCAAACGCTGCGCTTGATTCTTTACCATATGAAAGTGATACAAGAACAAAAATGCATGAAAAAATACTGCAGTCTGAGATGCAATGCCACAGTGTGCTCAAATTAACCATTATGAAAACACTTTGAGATTTTGGTACATAAGACACCATCTACTAGTATTCACCACTTGACTTTTCTGTTTACATAGACTATGATAAAGATATACACATCAATTACAGATTTGTTTACAGGCAGAAGGTAACCTCTATGTAATACATGTATGTACAAGTATCACAGAGAATTTGCTTTCATCCTCAGTCAGTAACTGCACACTGAAATTTCATTGTTCAGGGGAAGCCAGCTATCCCACAAGGGGGAAAGAAATTTACAGCTATTTTGTGGGAATATTTTGAACCCTTATATACACTGTTTCCAGAATGTAGGGGATGAAGAGATCTCATTATCTGTATATCTTCATAGCCATCCTGATGAAATCATAGGATGGAGATAGATTCACACCGCTACCTACTGGTCAGTTTCAGAAAAGGTTTTCTATGTAATAGGCATCAAAACAGAATGCAATTCTGAGTTAGAGAAGCTTTAAATCCAGCACATATATGACTGAGAGACAAAAGCAATAGATGCAGTTCACCTTTTGGAAGTCTGAATAATAACACAAAATGGCATTACTTTAAATAAAACATCTTCCAACTGAATTTGCACCACTCAGGAAGCCTCTCACTATCCACTATTCTTTTTTTAAAGCATTTGTGTGGGATCCAAGATCTGGAATATCCTTGACCTCACAAACATTTTTTCCTCCATCATGTAAATAGCTTCAATTCAGATGCATTCTCACTGGTGAGTGCAACACACACACACACACACACACACACCACTCCCTCATCACAAAGTAGAAATTTTCAATGGAGTGGCCAGAAGACAGCATACTTTGTGAGAGAAAGCACATCTGACTTACCCTTTTCAGTTTCACTATAGTCCCATAACTTTTCAGAGGTTCAACAACTTTGGCTTCAAGCCTGTCAACCTATAAAAGATAACATGAGGCTGCTCAAATCATCTGCATGCATAGTGTGCAGAAACAAGGTTAAAGCTTAAAACAAACAAACAAAAAACAACCAACCCTATTAGACAATCCACCTCCTTGGATTTCTTATTACTTCTTAAAAACCCAGTTCTGTGTACACCATGAAAGATACAGAACTACAAAATTCCTATTTAGATGCCCTCCTGAAGAATAGATATGCACACCAAAATTTGTTTTGATCAAGTAAATGTAAATTAATTCTTTCAAATCTCAGCATTTCAAAAGCATTTAATAAATTACCATTTGACTGTAACAGTGACAGTTCTGCACCTAAAGATTCACCGGTGGCACAAACCACTCTCAATGCATCCAGCAGAACTGTGACCGTACTGATACGTGTTGTCCGAGTTCGTATGGGAAGCACTGAATTACAGCCTTACAGATACCTAAAGTGGTCCCCAACAGCACCTGAGACTGGCAGTCAGAGTGAAAGATTCTCTTCTGAACTGCACAAATTCAGCTAAAGGAAAATGTTTTGTGACTTGAGTTCCATAGCAACTAATCAGACAAACAATCATCACTTCATTAACCTTAAATAGTAATCCAAAATCTGAGACCAGTAGCAGACTTGCTCTATCTCAAATTCTGTGAGCATTCATATGCACAGTTCCACTGACTTCAGCAGGATTAATTACAGGCAGTTTTCACTAAAGTTATTAGCACAATAAACTATGAGTGATTTGGCAGCTTCTCTTGTTCTGGCACTAATACATTTAAAAGTGGTTTCTTCTATGTTTCTCTTCTGATTACAGAGCATATTTTTCCCCTTTTAATCACAGATAAGTAACTGCAAAGTTCAGATGGCAAACGCAACATGTACAGCTTTCATTTTGTACCTCTGCCTGGCGATAATCCTGAAGTCTGGAAAATTCATCTGCAAAGTTTTTCAGTCCAACTTTTAAGTTTGGTGTCTCTGTGGCTGCATATGCATATATTTCATTTACTAGAAGATCTGCTTTGTCTCGTAGTCTGGCAGTTTTACGTACATATCCAGCAAATATTTGGCACAATTCGCCAAAATGTTTTTCCACATTTGAAACAGCATCTTGTATTTGTCTAGTTTGATTGTCCCTAGATACCAAAGAAAATGAAAAATAAGACGGAGAAAAGTGTTTACAACACATACAGCATAAAAAACCATGTAATTATACTGTGAATAATTTATACGTGATTTGGATATCTCATTTCGCTGCTAAACACAGACCTACTCTTAAAAACATAACATTCTAACAGTGTTCTAATGGAACACGTTCTTAGGACTAACAAAATAAAGCGGGATTCGTACTTACTGATCCAATAGGGGAAAACCCAAATCACAAAAGTCATCTCAGAAGCCTTCCTACTGCTGTTTAACAACAAAGTTCAGGATTACTGTTACTGACATAACATCTGCAGGTCTCAACCGAGACAGGGTTACATGGCTTCCTGCAGCACTCTGCAATCCATACAGACAGGTGAAGGGTGGAGGAATCGGGCAACAGTGGGCAAATCAGAAAATTGAGAAAAAAACCAATACTTTAAGACTGAGCAGACATGCAGTCACTTCAGACAAAGTACGCCTTTCTTCAAGGAAATGTTCTTCAGAAGAAAAAAAAAAAGTACTGCTACAGGGAGAAAACAGGCTGCTTACAGCAAGCTATCTAAAATACGTTTCAAAGGAGACCTCGTGCTTTCATACATTAGAACAAAAAATAAATCCCAGTTACTTTGTTCCCGCAGGACATGCTTGAGCACAGAAACAGCTGCATAGCAAAGCTTCCACCCTGTGCCTCTCCTTTCCCACCTCTCTGAAGGCCTGGCGTTTAGAAACGTGCCATTCCCGGCGGCAGCCCTCGGCTCGGCTGCTCGCCCCTCTGGCAATCGTAATGCCGCCGCGCTCCCGCAGCTAACGGTTTGGGACACGAAACACGCCGTTTCCTTAAAGGAGGGCGCGATAAGTTTTGTGCTTGTATTTATTTTGTTCCCCTCTTAACTGGTTCTTCAAGACCACATGGAGGCAATCGCAAACTTACCGCCCGACTACGAGGTGAGCATAACAGCCCAGAGCAGTGCGCACTCCGCAAGGCGGCTGGGAGCAGCAGCGAGGCGGGCTCCCGGTCCCATCCCCGGCACCGCGACCGAACCGGGGCCTTCACCCAGCCCGGCCAAGCGGGGAGAGACGGGCGGAGAGCTCCAGCGGTGCGCGGTTACTCCCGCAACCAGGCCTCAGCCGCCCACCCACGGGGCCCGGGACCTCTCCTTTCCCCTCCCGCAGCCCCGAGCCCAGCCCCGCCCGCCGTTACCTGGCGTCCAGCCCGCGGCCCAGCATCATCATGGCGGCGGCGGCCCGGCGGGAAGGAGGCGGGCTCGGCGTGCGCTCGGTTTCCTTGGACACCAACCATCGCCCGCCCTCCGCCCCGCCCCGGGATGGCGGGGGTCTGCTGAGGGAAGGCGTCGCTCCCCGTTCCATCCTGTAACAATTTTTGAATTCATCACGCGTAAGCCTTTTGATTACGCGCAATTACAGCCGAATTACTGTGCTGCTTTTTGTCCTCGTTCCTCTACATAGGTCCAGTTAAGTCTGAGCAGTTTATCCTGAGTACAGGCAATTGACATAACAGAGCAAGGCTTATCCTGTCACATGTTCTCCCCCACTCACCCCCGTCTCCAGCTTTTACGCTTCTTGCTTTTATATACCTAAGCACAAAGCATTGGTCTTGATGTCTTCAGTCTCCCGATTTCCTGCAGATGTCCTGTCTGCTCAATAGCCCTTGTACTCCAGCAGGACCTTTAGCTCACAAATTCTGACCTGGTTCTGTTGCACTGAAGTCTGAAAGTTGAAAACGTGTTCTGTTACCTAAAGCCTATTTCAAATTGCCACCCAGGAAAGCAGAATGCCACTGTGTAAAGTGCTACATTCTAAGGGAAAATACAGAGTTACTTCATTTTCAAATTAGGAGCCAATGAGAGACAGAAACCGACACTTAATGATAAGGTAAAATACTTCGAAAATAAGGAAAAGCTACCATTAAAACCAAAGAAGTGGTTGTCAATAGAACAAGACACAAAAGAGCAATGACAGTTTATTTTCAGCTACTGCAAACTAAATCTACTTTAATTCTGAAGTATAGGACTTGCATAGACAGTTAAAAATGTAATTTGTATATGCTGATTTTGCACATAATTTTGCTTAACATGATGCTACAGATAGTCCTAAATGTATGGCCTAGCAGCTCCAGCTGCACATACAAGGTTGAAAAGAATTACTTTAATGTCATGAGGGCCTGTTGAAGTTTTGAGTCATCAGAGTGCACACAAGAGCACAAGCTGCATAAATCACGGAATGGAAAAATATTTTTGTGCTATCATTTAGAAGTAATTATGATGTTGAAAATAATGCCCAATTTCCTGCTTATTACCTCTAAGTAAGTTTCTAGAATAACATACTAAAGATGATGATATCTTACAAATGGCAAATTCTAAAGATAAGAAAGCTTTGAAATATCCAATTGGCAGTGTTTTCCAATATTTCTCCGGAGCATAAGCAACTAACAGGGTTTATGATGATGTCTGTTTATACTGTGGTATCAGTTTAGGCATGCTCTCAATGTGAAATCTCCCTGCAACTTCTCCCCTCAAAAGGAACTCAAGTAAATTCCGTGTACTTTCATACTGAAAAATAGTATAAAACTCCAGCTGTCTGCAGCAGCAGTGAAAAATTGTCTGTCATAGCTAGGTATAAAAAACATGATGTACATGATTCTGGGGTAACTTCAAGCACACAGGTTGGGACAGAATTTATTCTGTAGTATTCAGGGAACTCTGCAGCCATTGATAAGTTAGAACCCCTCTACTGGACTGAATTTTGAATTTTGAATGAATTTATCTAGTTGCTCATTTAAATTCATTAATGTTGCATATATGGCATAGTAATTCCAAATGGATCCACATGAGTCTGGAGGCTCATCCATGCACATTTCTGTGAAGGAGTCTCTGTAACTGAGAGCTGTGTGTGTGTTTGTGTGACTTTTCTGCTATCACAGTTTGTATCTTTAGAATATTTTTTACAATATTTAATTATTATTTTCAATAATTTTTCATTTTCACCTCTTCCTATGCTGTCCAATCCTATTATTTGCATAGAAGGGCAATCACTGTATATCTTGTATGTCAAATAACATTAATTTTAACATATGCATTTAGCTTATAATGGATTGGGGTTTATACTTTGGGATTTAATAATTTCAAGACCTTTCTTCTACTGCAGCATTTCTTCTTTTCCTCTAATTCCACAAGTTTGGGTCCACAGTTCTCTTATTTAAGGCAGGAACTACACCATCTTCTCTGTTTTTTTCTCAGGAACAAGAGGCAGTTTCTGCAAACCAGTTTTCCCTAATGTACAACTCTAATTCTAAGTTCCAAATATCATAATTAAAAATCAGTTTGTTACAGAAAAATATGACAACGTAATTAAAAAAACCCAGCAAAACATCATTTCCTCAGGCTAATAGCCGTAGGCAGGTATAACCTTCTGTAATCCATTTTGTCAGTATTGGTTAGAATATATAAGCCTCTTGATGATTTATGAATGTCTGTTGTATCCTTAGTTCTTTAAAAGAGCTTTGGCCGCTGTCAGAGGTAAGACTAGCAGGATCTCTGATCTCTTTTATTACGGACGTGCTTTTATGAAGTTATGTATTTTATAAGCTGAATTCTTATTCTTGCTTCCTTGCTTACCTTGGGGTAAACATTTCTGCTTCTATGCTTCTCTCTGTGCAAACTGAGTTTGAAGGTGAAAGGCAAAATATGCTGCTATATGAGGCTTTTTGATGTCTCGTTTTCAAGTGACTGGTAAGGAAGTACGGCTTTGTCTCAATCTGACTGCCATTTTCTTATGAAGTAAGTGTGAGTCAACAAGAACAAGCAACTGAGAATTCTTCTTTCTCAGTTTCATATTTATACAAAACCGGTGGCAATCTACTTTGTTGCCTGAGAAACACTGGAGTGTAGAAAGTTCTTCTTCTTGATCTGGGAAACCGCAGCCTAGTCAGCCTCCTTCACTGGAAAGGTGATGGAACAGCTTGTGCTGGATGCCATCTCCAGGCAACTGGAAGAGAAGAAGGTTATCAGGAGTAGTCAGCACGGGTTCACCAGGTGGAGGATCATGCTCAAACAACCTGGTAGCCTTCTGTGATGTCATCACTGGCTGGGTAGAATGGGGGAGAGCAGTGCATCTAGTCTACCTAGATTTCAGCAAGGCATTTGATACTGTGTCCCACGACATCCTTATATTGAAGCTAAGGAAGTGTGGAATAGATGACGGGGCGGTGAGGTGGGTTGAGAACTGGCTGACTGGCAGAGCTCAGAGAGTTCTGATTGGCAATGCAGAATCCAGAGACCAGGAGGTCTATATTTAGCAGTATTTCTCAGGGGTTGGTGCTGGGTCTGGTCTTGTGCAACAGGTTCATCAATGATAGTGTCCACCCTCAAAAAGTTTGCTGATGATACGAAGCTGGGAGGAACGGCTGGCACACCAGAAGGCTGTGCTGCCATTCTGGTGTGAGACCTAGACAGGCTGGAGAGTTGGGCAGAGGAACCAGATGAGGTTCAGCAGGAGCAAGCGTAGAACCTTGCACCTAGAGAGGAATAACCACATGCACCAGTACAGGTTGGGGGATGACCTGATGGACAGGAGCTCTGCAGAGAGGGACCTAGGGGTCCTTGTGGACAACAGGTTGCAGTGTGCTCTGGTTGCTAAGAAGGCCAGCGGTATCCTGGGATGCATTAATAAGAGTGTGGCCAGCAAGTCCAGGGAGGTGATCCTCCCCCTTTTCTCTGCCTTGGTGAGGCCTGAAGAACTGTATCCAGTTCTGGGCTCCCCGGTCCAAAAAAAGACAGGGATCTCCTGGAGAGAGTCCAGTGGAGGGCCAGAAAGATGATAAAGGGCCTGGAGCACCTCACTTATGAGAAAAGGCTGAGTGACCTGGGTCCATTCAGTCTTGAGAAAAGAGGACTGAGAGGAGATCTAATCAATGTCCATAAATATTTAAGGGGCGGGAGACAAAGGAACCTGGCCATACTGTTTCCAGCCCCTACAATTCTGTGATACTTTGTTGCCTCATTCAGCAGGTAGGAAACTCCTCCTAGATCCCTCATGACTAAAGTGAGTGAATTTGGAAAAACTGTGAGACGGATCGAGCTCTTCCAAGTGGGCCAGGCATCTGCAGCACATCCTGGGTGTGATACCTCCAATGGAAGTTTCTTCATGTTTTCTATGCATGACTTACACTGGAGCTGTGGCAGGGTTCCTGAAAGAAGTCTGTGCTGCTCTTTAGGAATGTGCTTCTAGTCAGGGCATGTTACTAAGCTGCTTCTTATATAAGCAAGTGCTTTCCAAAGATCCCACAGCAAGTGGCAGGGGTAGCTCATGCCCTCAGTGCAATTACTGGCTCAGCTCTGGTATCAGGGCAGACTGGCTGCATCCGTGCTGCGGGCCTGGATGTCTCCTCTGGGCCTCTTCGGCGCCGCAGTGGCTGAAATAATGCAAAGGCACGAAATAGCCCTCCTGAGTGTTTTTATAGCATGGAACCGAGGCTATATATGTCCTGGGATGTGGTTTATGAGATATTTGAGGGGCAAAATTTGCTGTAATAAAGTTGAAGGATTGTAAAGAACAGAGGGAGTCAACTGGAGAGCGGAAGAAGCAGACCTGATGTAGCTTCAACCACAATGACTTTTTTGTTATTCCTTGGAGAATATCGTTCCCAGAACTGTGCACAGACTTTGTCTGAGAGACCAATTTGAAGCTGCCGAGAGTGAGGGAAGGATGAGATAATTCTCCAGTACTTGGTTGTATCTCATGGCCCTACATCATCCTGCAGTCCAGATAATCTTTTTTACTCAGAGGGCCTTTTCCAGATACACCTGGGGCTGCTCTTGGTGGTTTGCTGACAACAGGACCTGCAGTTCTGCTTTTCTGGGTAGCCTTGAGTTTGCTCTCAGAATATTATAAATACTTTACAAGGCTTCAAACGGAAGTTGATATTGGTTTCATTTAAGTCTCTGACAGTTCTGTCATTAGCAAATAATTTTATCCTCAGCAATTTTTTTTTTGGCACTGTTCTGTTTCCAACAAACAGCAGGAACAGGAATATTCTTTGCAGCTGAAGTGGCAGACTTAGGCAAGGTAGTGCTGAAGATACCGGTATGTGATAACAGCCACCACTTGGTGGCATCCCCTCCATGCTTTATTTAGCTGTCAACTACCAGCCAGTAAGCTCAGAAAACTTTGTAAGTTCCTGGTTTATTGTTCTTTGTGAGTATTTAAAATAGCTAGCCTTGCGTTAATATTGATTGGTATGCTCAGGACTTGAAATATGTGTGATACACCTTTAGTGTTTGAGTATACACATTTACTGGTATTGCAGTTAAATCAAGTGATTAGTTAAAGTCTGTCTGTATGCTGTTTTTTTGGAAGACAGCTGTTTATTCACAGAATGTCTGCATAAACTCCTGGCCCTTTGCTCTTGCCCTTGTCGTGAACCTCAAGTTAAACCTGAAGTTAAAAATAAGCTTTAATGTTAGATAAGTTGATTAGAAATAAAAATAACATGTAGAGAGTGTTTGAAATGAGTTCTTGAATCTTTGATTTGTACTTTTCAAAGGAAGAGGTGCAACATTTAAATTACTAATAAATTGAAGTTTATGAGCATATAAAATGTAAGTGTCTACAGATTCAATTTACCTAACTTGGCAACTTGATAATCAAAGAGTCATTATTAATAATGCTCTTATGAACTAATAAAGATCCCTACAACTTTAGGGGACAAGAAAAAAAGCTATTAATAAATTACACATGATCAGAACTTGCTGGCATATTTTATGATGATTTCAGCATAATCTGATGTTTTCCCCATTCTTCCTCTATGTGTTCTGAATTAACGTGATGAGGGTTGAGCTTAGCAAAATACAGTAATGATTCTCTTTTGCTAATTTTCAGTTTTATTAAACAGGGTAAGGAATAATCTCAGTTAATTTCCACTGGGAAGTTAACTCTGTTTAACAGTCTTAGGAGCAATACCTGGTAACATTCCAGATCTCCACCACAATAATCAGACATTATCAAATTGCTCTGAGTTGAGAGAACACAATTCCCAATACCTTGTAGGTCATCTCATCTCTCCATTCCTTCTGTTTGAAAACTGTTACCATAGCACCAACTGAATGAACTACAAAGTAGAAATCTATGATCATTATCAGTCGTATTATAGTCATATAGTTTAGTGCTTATGGAGAGGCAGTAAAATGTTTCAACATTTCTTTGCATTGTTTTTGCATATATCCTAAAAAATGTGGCTATTTGGAATATACCGAAGTGTGTGCAATGGTCTGCTTGTAGAGGGCAGCAAATGACTGCCTTTTAGCTACAAGAGAAAATCCAAAATTCACATACAGTTTTACTGGCAAACCAAAGGCACAATCCAACATCTTGTAGTTAATGTCAGACTTCCCATTTTCTTTGATGGTAACAGGATAAAACCCCAGTTGCCTTCCTTGCCGTCTTTGCCCCCCACTTTTCAAGTGGATAAATAGAATACATTAGACTTCCGTTAAGCACTCATTATTTATTTATTTTATTCTTTAAACAGAATGAAATGAACAATGGGTGCGAGCATCACATTTTTATTAACTTTCTATGGCTACCATTCACTTGACATAAAAAAAGTATGTGACCTGATTGTAATAGTATTTAACTTAAATGACATTTTTTACTTTCTTTAACCCGCTTTATTCTGTGGTATTTAGAGGAACCTGAAAGATTTTTTAATTCTCATGGCCATACATGGTAGATGAGAACTGTGCAGTGTTCCCCACTTTCCAGGAAAAAAAATCAGAGAAAAGCAATGATGGATTTACAAATGTTGCTTAATGCAACTTCAAAAAAAAGAGATGATATATAAATGTTTTATTTTAAATATAATCCACTTTGGTTTATTCATACATTTTTCTGTAGCTCCCTTTAAAGTACCACATGTAAGTATATATCGGTAGTCAATGAAAATGGTGATAAATTGCCTCAACATCTCATAGTCATTTAATTTTTCTTGGTCAGTGTTCTATCTCAGTAGAAATTATTCTAACTTTGTAGCCCTTATGATCCTTACCTCTTCTTCTCTCAAGAAAAAAATTATACAGTTTCTTCTCAAAATTACTATTAGTTGAATTCTAGTCAGAGAAACTGGGAACTGATCATGTTGCAGCTTCTTTGGGGGCTGCAGACATAAACTGATGACGTTGTGGAGGTTTTCTAATGTAAGTTTTATTCCTCATTGCTGCGTATGCATGTAGAAGGATGAAAACAGTCATAGCTCAGTTCATGCTGATAATGCAAAATCTACATCGTTGCCTAAGAAGATCTAAGAAGTAGTTTGTCTGTCCTCTGGCCTAAAGTGGATTTTTACCAATTAACAGAACATCAGAAATAACAGCCAATGTAACAGAATCAGGCCCTGACGGTCATAGTTGCAGTACTACACAGGTCAGCAAATGGGATTGCTCACATACACTCTGAGGAACTCTCTTTCAGCTGAGAAACATCTCTTCATTATGGGAAAGCAATTATGCTTTTAAGCTCTTGCCAGTGCTGGTTGTTGCTGAGCGAACTGACTCCTTTCCAGTGCCGTGAGTCCAGGACCACTGGGAGGAAGGAAGGTGTGTGCTGTGTGCCATGGCTGCTTTGGAGTCTGACAAAGCCTACAGCTACTTTGTCTAGATGTACTGTTTACTTGTTCCAGCAGTGAATGATTCCAGTAGTATATCTGGTGATCTCATTTCAATCACTTTTTGAAAAATTGTGCTGGAATTACCTTTTCTAGTTCTGCATTAGTTCTTACCCTTGTTTGCAGTGCTAGCCCTGGCTATCTGTATCAGAAACCATTCACACTTCTGATTCAATTTTCTAATAGAGACAAGTCTAAAGAGTGACTCTCACCATAGTTTCATTTTTTCTTTTCAATGGCTATGAATAAAACATAATGTAAGAGGGAAAAAAAAGCTTTTGTTGTCTCTTCTGAAGTGTACAAAGGGAACATAGAATATTCTGTGCGACTTAGTGCCTGAAAAAATCACAGCAAGGCTTCTAGAAAAGTCAAGAGGTGAAACACTTTAGCTAGATATGGTATCTTTGAGATGTCCTTAGCAGGGAAATACTGTAGAGTTTTCACCCGTATAAAGGGAATTTTTGTTCTTCTCCAAGGATTATATTTAATTTTTGGCTATGTGTGTATCTAAAAATGATGATTGCAATGGCATAGTTGCTTCTTAGAATAATAACTCGTTTCAGAAATATTTGCACAGATACTGGCCCACAGCATGTTGCAGTTTAGGCTTAGTGTATTACTTTTTGGCTGCTTACGTCTTCAGCATATGGTGCTTTATTGTGTTGGCCACAGAAATGTTCCATAGACTTGCAGTAGCACTGAGTGTGGTTCTGTGGCTTTCAACTTTCATTATGCTTAATAATTGTTGCATATACACCAAATAGCATTTCCCATGTTTAAACTGTGGTTCTGCTCTGAAATGTGATGATTTTAAGACGATAGCAACTAATTCAGCAAATAAGTTCCTTGTGCATCATTACTGACTACTGCCAAAACCAGATTTCACTATCTATCCCTCTGTTCTCAGGGCAGGGGTTGCAGCCAGTGCCCAAGTGTTCATGTGGTGTATTCAGGGCTGCGTGTGCTCCTGTGTGACAGCTCTGTGAACTCTTCCCCTGTTAATAAGGTACCACTAAGGATATCTGCTTCAGCTGAGGTTTTTATACAGTTACTGTTTGTTAAACTATCAGTCAAGTTTTAAATAGATCTCAGTAGAAAAACTCAATCTTTTATTCCCGTTTCAGCAATGAAATCCAAATTGGATAACTTAAAAATCTGGGAATCACTTCTGTGTTTTTCTTTCTCGTGATGTAGAATACATTTTCTCTATGATTATATGGAGGTAGGGATTTTTGTTTTGTTTCACGCAGTTCACAAGGTTTTGTTTCCAGCCCTTATAGAATAGCCATGCTTTCATTTTGTTCTCTGAGCAGACAAGTAAATAAGTCAGCTTGACAGCTCCAATGCAAAGCAATCAGAAAACTAAAGGCTGAGATAACCAAGCAAAATTTGCGACTGAGTTCAGAGCTGTCAATACCTTTCCAGTTTACAGCTTTATTGGGCATAACTACGCTGTGGGCACAACAACAACAAAAAAAAAAGCTGAGGAGTCAGCTTTTCGTGTGTTGCTTTTGGAGTTCAGTGAGAGGAGCAAGGGATTGCGCTGGCTCTGGGAGCTGCCCCAGATGTGGTGCGTAACAGCTGGGGTGGCTGACAGATCTGAGCTGGTCATGCACAGGTCAGCTCGCTGAGAAACCCATTCTTTGGGCAGGAGATCACTTCATATTCACATAAGGAATTTTTTATGATCAGTTGTCAGTTTATTCATTGAATCATAGAATCATAGAATGGTCTGGGTTGAAAACGACCTCAAAGATCATCTAATTTCATCCCCCCTGCTATGTGCAGGGTCGCCAACCACCAGACCAGGCTGCCCAGAGTCACATCCAGCCTGGCCTTGAATGCCTCCAGGGATGGGGCATCCACAACCTCCTTGGGCAACCTGTTCCAGTGTATCCCCACGCTCTGTGTGAAAAACTTCCTCCTAATATCTAAACCTCCCCCGTCTTAGTTTAAGACCATAATTGCACAAAACTGAAAACAAGCAGGAAGTTAGTGCTTCTACATTAATAAAATTGGCCATCTTTATAAACCACCACCAACAACAAAAGACCTCTTAAGATTGACAGAAATAAGATATGTGAAATTAGCCATTGTCGCTGCTTTGAATTTGCTAAAATATCCATCCCATTCCTCACTCAGAGCACATATGGAGGCAATCTTGCTGTAGTGTAACATGAGCTGCAATAAAGTCATCCCCATTTGTTAATGGTCACAAACTCTCCACTTTTGTATTTTGGAGTTTCATGCACACGCACACGGACAGGCACGCCTTACAAATCATTTCCAGTTCAAGCAGACATTAGAAACTTATTAGAAATTGAGATTTTTGCTCTATTACATTAGAAATATCTCACTTCAAATTCTCCATGAGATACTGTCATCAGATAAATAAGTCATACTGCATTGTCTTTTTCTGCAGATTCCATACATTATTGGGCTCTTATTTGATGTATCACATGAATAAGGTATAAGATCCTCAGTCAAGCAAACCTTTAGAGCAATGCTAATGACTGAAACTATTGGTTAAGCCTTGTTTTCAGTGACCATGTCAGCCCAAAGGAACCACATCATTTAACAAAAGCCAACCTCACAGCTAAGAAGAAAATGCCATACAAATTTTAGCTGAGATTACAATAATGTTCACACCCAAAATAGAAAATATCGCACATTATGGCCCTTTTAGGCCTGGCCTCTGTGCTTTTTTTTCACTTAGTGGACATTCAAGAAAAATACTTCTGGAAGAGCGATGCTACTGGCTGTTGCAATAGAGTCAAGATATGCTTACTGCAAAGGTAAGGCTTTGAAATGTGGTGCTAAGTGTGGTGTTAGGCAGACCTTGGAGATTAAGCTCCTTTCGGAGAGGTTTTCACCCTGGCTGCCCTGCTGCCAGTTGGAGCCCAGCTCGAGCTGCTGGGAGGGCAGCAGTATGGGAGTGCTTGAAAAAGTATCCAGGGAATTGCTCAAAGGTCACCCAAGACTTGCTTACCAGTTCTTGCCATCACTTGCAGAGCTGAATTGGTAATGAAAACAAATTATAGCTAAAATGATGCTTATTATGGTAAAAAATAAATAAATAAATAAATAAATAAATCTTTTTTCTTTTTTTTCATTGAGAAAACAAAGACTTTTGAAATATGCATGTTTTTCACTTCTAACTAAAATCATGGAAATGCCAAAGTGCTTTCCATAATTGCTTTTAACTAAAGTTTAAAGCAGAATCATCCAGCATCTGCATGATTATCTTCAAGACATTAATAATACTCCATTAGTAGTGTCTCCAGTGCTTTGTGAGAGACTCCAGCTTTGAACTTTGGTGATGTATCATCATGATAGTGTACATTTACTGCAGATAATGCAGAGGTAAAATGTATACAGATTAATGGAAAATCAGAAAAATTATTTGTTTTCAACTAATTGCTTAGTTCATGTACTACATAACACAGCAAACTCTCTGGTAGCTGCACTGTTATTTATTCTTAAGGTTGTGTAATTTAGGTTTTCAGACACTGCATCTGTCAAAGAGTTTAAGGGTTACAAAGGAGATTTAATTTTGTCAGCCTCGACAATGAGGAAATAATGAAGCGTGTCCCCACAAGGTGATTAATTCTATATTCTGCAGTTGAACAAATCTTAGTATTTTGTAGGTTATATAAATTACTGTCAGATATGGACTGCGTAACTGCAATTTTATAATATTCCAGAAAAATAAATGTGTGGAAAATGCAGAAATGTTTCTAATGAGAGCATACTGCTTACATTTCTTTCAAAATGTGCTAGAAGATTCCTATGGACACACTCTTAATATTAAAGCAATTTGTTCTTGTTTGTGCGGAAGTTCAAGACAAAATTCATTAGTTGAATAGTGAATTACAACAAAAAGCTTGTGACAAACTTTGGCCATAGGCATTCTTGCATAAAGCAGACTTCTTTGAAAAGAGAAAAAATGGAAAGTAGTTGCAAAAAATAAAATAAAATAAAATAAAAAAGCAGATATTAAATTATAAACGTGGTTGGAGCAATGCTAATTCACAGAAGATGGAAGATAGAAAGATACTGGGTTCTGGGAGATTCATTTGAGTGAATGTACTTGTTTTTGGGAATCAGAAAAACTCTTCTTATCTCTTGTGCAGCAGCAGGAGGATATGTTCCTAATGCAAACATGCTTGGACACTTCACAGAAATCTGCTGAAGATTGATTCTATTAAAGCTGAGCTTCATTTAAGCTAATTTTGGTTGTATACATAAGGAGTTCTAAGAATTGATTAGAAAGCCAAAAGAGAATGAAATATATTACAACTGTAAAGTATCATTTAAATAATAAATTGATGCTTGTAGGAATTTAATCTTCTATTTGACAGTAACAGGATGCATACTTAACAGAAAAAGTGCATGGTATGCTAAAATAAATCATATTTTTTCTAAAATATTCTTTAAAATGAAACAGTCCTCCTTATTTTTAAATGTCTTTTTTTTAGCTTGCATACAAGAAAACCTTCATCTGAGGAAGATCCTTATCCTCGGACTTCACAACCTGTTATATCTGGAGCAGATTAATGGCACTACTGTTTCTTTTTCTTTCTTTCTTTTTTTTTTTTACCATCTCAGCTTGTAAGTTTTTTAAACATTGAAGAATAGAACCAAATAAAATTGAGAGGTTACTTCACCATATAATTAAGTGATGATGATGCACTTGGTGTGCTCTTCAGGTAGAAAAAATCCAGGATCCCTTTTTTTCTGTCAACCCTGTGCTCTCTGACTAGGAGCTTGAGGTCCCATTGGAATTTTCATTCAGGTTTTGAATTACACTGCCTGTTTCATCAATATGCTTAGTTTGTAGGAGTTTTATATTTTATTTTCAAGTTGCAGCTATCTGACTGTGTACTGATATTTGTCTATGTAGATAGAAAGCTACTTCCATGACCCTAGTGGGAGTGAGACAGCGAGTTCAACAAAAGAGTAAAGGAGCAAGAGGCCTGGATGGGGAAGAGAGGCTAAGAAGACTTGGTAGTATGTAGAGGTCTGGAGGCACTGGAGGGTCCTCAGAGAGCCATGTTCTGTGCCAGGCAGAAACTTATAGTGGCATCCCATCAGCTGCTCTTCTTTCATGGAGTCACTTTTTTCCTTTTTCTCCAAATCCAATCAGTCATCAAATTTCTGAGGACAGTCAGGAAGCCCCCCAAGCTCTTCCATTCAGGGCTGATGTCACAGGTCTACAGCCCCAGCCATCCAGGGAGGGCAGAGGGAGAACTGCATGCAGCACCTTGTAGGGGCTCCTCTTAGCTTGTCTGAGACCCCTGAGTGTTACACCTGCTGACCATGGGCTGTGTACATACACAGAGGAGAGGCATGCAAGTTATGGGATGCCTGGCACAAGCTGAAGGCAAGGCCTTGTGTCAGCTGAGTGCAGTGGTAGGAAGATGTTATGGATAACAAAAGGTGGCTGATGTTTGAAATTACAGCTGAAAGCTGAACACACCCAGCTCCTGGGAATTCTTTTGAAGGCAACAGTGTGTAGGATAACTTTGAAATTGAAAGCTGAGCATCTGTTTTTCCTTGAGTTTGTGGCCTTTGACTTGTGTCAGCCCCAGTTCTGCAGCAGTGGGAAGGTGTGAGGAGAGATATCACACCTGAGAGGGCAGTGAGCCTTCCAAGAGCAATGTAGTAGACTTCTAGGTTTGCAGGAAACCCTTCCAAGCTGCAGATACACCAGTAAGCCTGGTGGCTACTCGTGGCAGAACTGAGCCCTTAAGGTGGGATCCTACTCTCTTTATGTGGTTAATAACATGTAATTCATAGCTTTAGTAATCAGCTAAGATATATTTTAGCTTCTTGAGAGAAATTGAAGTGATCATTAGCTTGCATAGAACTGACACCAGAAATGAGTCAGAAAGGATCTTGATCTAAGAGCATTTCTATAAGATATGAACATGTGTTCTCAAGCTTGCCTTTTCTTTTCCTGGAAGGGCTTGTCCTAATTCAGTTCATAACACTTTGACTTTCTGCCTGATGTTGGTAACTTCTGAAAAGTTGCCAAGAGGCAGAATTGTCTGATCCCTGGGAACCTCTGTACATTCTTAATAAAAATGTTATGCTTCTCAGTAAGAAGGATATTTGTGAAATTTCTAAGTACAGTCATTATTATTTCATTCTCAGGCCATGGAAGAGGAGTCATTGTAACATACAATAATTATTTATAATTATTATATATATATGTATAATCGTACATATTTATGATTGCTGATGAATAATCACTATTTGTTGTACTTTCTTTTGGAGTGAATGAACAGAGAGATACTGAGTAAAAAAAACTGGGACTTTAAAAAGCTCACTGATCTAGTTACATTGCCACTTCATACGCTGATATGCTAGCCTAATATTTGCCTCCCTATGTTTTTCTTAGGACTGCAATGCGTTCAAAAAACCACAGGCACAGGGCTGAAAAAATCATGAAACAATTTTGTGGTGGAAATAGTTTTGCTGCGGTGATTTCTAATGAGGAAAGGCACTGAAATAGGAGAGTAAGATGACTCAAAAGAAACTGCTGGTTTCTTCCAGAAGCTCCAAAGTGCTTTGAGACTTCTTGTAAAATCATCCGTAGCTGTTAGGAGCAAAATTTACATTTAAAGCTCTCCTTGTTCTCTGGAATAAGCTCTACAGTGAGAGGACTGGGATAAAGCAAACTTGTGCCCTTTGCATACTTGACCTGTGAAAACACTGAATGAAAAACAGACTTTGAAGGCAATATGAAAATAATTAAAGCAAGAGCAGGTCTTCACCTTTATTTTTGGCATATGTATTGAGTCTCTGACTTTGTAACTGAACCAAATCTTTGATTCTTCCTCTGTTAATGAGTTCTCATCTTCCTCTGAAATCACATTTTGAAAGTCACCATCTTATTTTCCACTTTGACACAGGAACTTAAGCCATTTTGCTGCCTAAGAGATTTTCCCTCTATGAAGTCCTGGTTGTCAGTGGCTGTGAGCAGATTTTCTCCCCGGGGTGGGCAGGCAGACCACTCCTATCTTGTCATGAGAGGATACTTTCCAAAACTGATTTTCTGTTTTTGTGTGTAAGTGTGCCTTCTCCCTGAACTCTCTCAATAGTCATGTGAAAGCAGTTAAACAAAGTTCTCCAGCTGAGACCTATCAGGTTTGTTGTTGAACAGAATTCTTCTAGCACAGCATTGCTTTTAGAGAGGATCAAGTTCAGGGCAGATACAGACAGCAGCAACCTGGCAAACTGACAAAATCCATAGTCCTTAAGCTAAAAATATCCATCTCATTCTGAATCTTTTGTACCTTCTTTTAATCTTTCATGGGAGAGTTTTTTCTATCTACTTTTCTGGAATTTTAGAGATCCAGTGTTTGCTGAGGCCCCTATGAGACCAGTAGTCCCAAGAAAAACCTCTGTGTAGCAAGCTGTTAAACGTGCCTTGACAGAGAAGCAAGTCAGTGTGCTGAGCTATCCCCAGCAAAGCAAGGTGGCTCACAAAGTGTTGTCTCAGGAGCTGTCCAACCACCTCCACACAATGCTGAAGAGAGAGGACTTTTAAATAAGTCACTACACATTAAATCTTCCTATAGCAATCTATTACTCCTTTCTTTCTGCTTCCTTCCATTCCCAGTGCAAATTTATTCTTGGCCATTTACATTAATGTTTTCTTTTGATTTGTATATCAGTCCTTTCAATCTTGACATTACCCCTTTTACATTCCTTGAGAGTAATCTTATCTCATTTGAGACTGCTTGTCTGGGTTAATAATCTGAGTTTGTTGACTGTTCTTATTTTCTTTTCCAGTTGTTCTTTTAGCTCTTCTTAGCATCTTTTCTGTGTTTGTGGACAAGGGGAACCAACCTAAAGCATAGCATTCCAAATCAGGATTTACTACTGGCAGTAGAGTCCATGTTAGCAGTACCAAATCTCTTTCTACATCATTTAATCAATTGTAAGTTCCATGATTTTTTGTACCAAAATCACCTCCAGTGTTGACATCTTTGGTTAGGATTAACCATACGATCAGTTAAAAAACTTTTTTTCCCTCTCCTGATATTGCTAAGCTAAAAGTTCTTGTCATTAGTCCTGAAGGACAGTAGTTAATGCATCATTCTACAAATTCATTATCATTCCTGCTACATCAGTCTTGAAGCATGCTCAAGAAATTCATGGGCACTTCACAATAAAAAAGGCATATTCATTGCCATAAGGAACTTGTAAACTTATTCAAAACTTGACACTCCTTGATAGTATCAAAACTGAAGCTGAGGTAAATCAATAAGAATACAGCGTAACTGAGAAAGGCAAAAATAGAACATGATGAGATTAATACTTTTTCATTTAGTGACTAAACTCAAGACATTTTATTTATTTCTTGGATCGATGTGCTGCAGCAAATATAGCTTACAAAATATTGGAAATAATCAGAATGGATATACAGAATAAGGAGGGGATATTATCACCATATAAAGCCTGTAGCATATACACATAGAATCATAGAATGGCTTGGGTTGGAGGGGACCTTAAGGATCATCTAGTTCCAGCCTCCTGCCATGGACAAGGTTGCCACCAACCAGATCAGGCTGCCCAAGATCCCAATCAATCTGGCTTTGAATGCCTCTAGAGATGAGGTATCCACAACCTATCTAGGCAACCTGTTCCAATATCTCACCACCCTCTGAGTAAAAGATTTTTTCCTAACATCTAACCTAAATCTCCCCTCTTTTAGTTTAATGCCATTCCCCCTTGTCCAATCACTATTAGACGTTGTAAAAAGTTAGTCCCTCTCCTGCTTGTAAGCTCCTTTCAAGTACTGGAAACTGCCCAGACCTTCTCTTCTTCAAGCTAAAAAGTCCAGATCCCTCAACCTTTCTTCACAGGAGAGGTGCTCCAGCCCTCTGATCATCCTTGTGGGCCTCATCTTGGGTTCTGAATGCAATTCTGGTCTCTGCTTACAAGGACAGTGGAATTAGAGAAGATATAGGCAGCTAGGATGAATGAGGATGGAGTAGTTCCCTTATGAAGAGAACTTACAAAGCCTGAGCCCCTTCAAATAGGAGGCAAGAAAGATAAGAAGGTTTGATTAAGTTTTAGGAAATTGTTGGGTGTTGGATTAGCTGAATATAGAACTGCTTTTTGGAAGATAGCTCAAACTAGAAATAGAGGGGACTCAGTGAAGTCAGTAAGAAGCCAGTTTACTTTTTCTACTTAAGTAGACAGGTAACTACTCAAATTTCTTGCTTCAAAAATGTGTTTGAAAAATGTTCCACCAAACTGTGGACAGCAGGTCCACATTAGATCCTCACTGTAGCCTTCCAGTATTTAGAGGGAGTTTATAAACAGGAAGGAAATAAATTTTTCACACAGGTAGAGAGTGATAGGAGTAAGGGAAATGGTTTTAAACTAAAGGAAGGGAGATTTAGATTAGATGTCAGGAGGAGGTTTTTCACTGAGAGAATGGCATGGTGCTGACACAGGCTGCCCAGAGAGATTGTGGATATGTCTCATCCCTGGAGCTGTTTACGGAGAGGTTGATAGGGCTGTGGGCATTCTGATCTAATTCTTGATCTAGAAGTTGGCAAATCTGCCTATCGCCAATGAGCTAGAATTTGATGATCCTTGAGGTCCCTTCCAACCCAATCAATTCTACAATCCTATGAAATCCATTGTGTAACTTTAACAGTGAAGTTGCTAATGATTCTGGGATTAAGGCCTTTTTAATCATGGTCCAGTCAGCCCACCAAAGTAAGCAGAGAAAAAAAAATAATTGCCCCATGAAATCTTATGAGCAAAATGTAATTCCTAACGTGTAAATCTGTCTTGTCCATACTGAAAGGAATGTAGCAAGTTGCTAGTATTCCTCCCACTAAAAACATAAAAAAATGTCACAGATCTTCTATGTATTGATTTACTCCACTACTCCTATACTGAATCGGGTAATAGCTTGCCATTAGCTTGTAGTTCATCATCTGGTGGCATCTAATCAATAGATCAAGTGGTAGTTGCAGTTCGTCTTATTTCTACATCTCAGTGTACAGATCAGCAGAGAGTTTTGTTTGTTTCTCTTCAGCTTCTTCAAGCCTGATCCAAAAATTCCCATTCTCATGTCAGTATGGATGCCAAATGGTATCAAGCCTGCTGTACACCCTCTCTTTCTTCTCCAATTTTCTCACAACCACATTCAGACTTGTTCAATTCAAATTATATTCTCAATTCAAATTTAATCTTAACCCAAAGTCAACTTTCTTCAGTCCATTTTTTGTTTCCACATTTCAGAAAGACATTCTTTCTGACCTGACTGACTCATTAAAGAATTTCTGCACTTGATTCTCTCTGAAGTGCCATCTTGGTTTCTCTGCCCTTTTGTGAAGTCCCTCTCACAGTCTTCTCTCTGTTGATTTCCCACAAACCTCTTCTTGAGATCTACAATTCCTTGCTCTTCCTTTCAGAAAGACAATAGGCTTTCTCTTTGTAAGAGGAACAGTTTTCTTCTGGACAGTTATTTGACATTCTTGGCTATCATACTGAACTACCTGCACAAGACTTAATTCATCCCATACTGTTCAGTAATTGGGTTTATTTTTTTAATGCTGTGTATAAACTGCATGTAGTACAGCAGCACACCTGCAGTCATAGTCCCTTGAAGGTTCAGATCACTGGCAGATCTGATTCATGTATTCTGGCTTTCACTGTGGGGAAACCAGGCAGCTTCAAGAGTAAAGCAGCTGCTGTTGTGTGCTTGCTTTTGCCCAAGTCTAAAGTTGAAGAGTGCATATTTCAGCCCAAGGAGGCTGGAAGGGCTCTAAGGTGCCCCAGCTTGGACAAAGCCTAAAAGACAAGAACACCAAGGATTCTGTTGTTTTCTATTCATTATTTATTTGTATTTGGGCCCAAGTCAGGCAAAATAGAGAAGAAGAACACATGGCTGCATTGGTGTTACCTGTTTTGGAAATCACTGCTTCAATAATGACACGTTCAGGTGCATTACACAACGCAAAGAAATAATGTTCCTGGAAGTAACTATGACACCTCATTAGCGTTATGAAACATAATCTGTTTGGAAAAAAATACCAACAAAAAAAAACCCCGATTAAAATGAAAAAGAAATATCAGATCTTATTTTGACATTTACAACTCATGAACTTGAGATTTGTGTTTGACAGGTCAGTATTGATCCAGCGGAAAAAGTATTTCACTGTGGAGCAAGTGAGATAAAAAAGTATTAGAAGAAAACATGTGAGTCATAGAAAATAACATTTGGACGCACAAATGAGTAGTGTGGGCATATTAACTAAGGGCATGTGAAATGAGTTTTGAAATGATATCAACAACAAAAAAAAAAGAAAGATGAGGTGAGAGGGAAGATGAGATGAGAGGGATGCCGTGAAAAGAGGGAACTGAACAACAATGATTATGCTTGCTTTGGAATGGGCTGCTTGCTAGTGGGAAAAATAATGGTTACAGCTGGATAAATTTCTCAGTTTCAGATGGATTTTGCAGCTGGGATGATGACATAGACCACTTGTCAACATGAGTCGTTTCTTTGATTTATAACCTGGTTACCCATCCATTTCCATACATCACTTCCCCTATACTATACACTTCTGAAATTGTGCCCTCAAAACTGGAGAAGTCATTGGAATAATAAAGAAAAATGCAGAGTCCATTCAAGAACTAATAGTTTTGTTATCTTGTGTGAGTCAGCTTGTGTGGGAGTCAAAGAGCTTTGTAGCACATTTGTTAACTCTGTGCAGCTATTGAGGTTTAGAGTTTAAATGAATGCCTGTAAAAGTTGTCTCATCCAACCAGATCAGTTTATTTTAAGGTTTTTTTTTGGAACAAATGTATTCTTACAATCTCCTTGGTATTGGGTTAAATTCCTTAGAATAAAATGAATTGTTTATTAGATTTTGCACATTATGAAAGCTGTACCCAAAATGTTGCCAGGCTTGAATCTATTAATTGGTGGAATTTAAAGCTGAATGCAGATGGTAAGCCTATTAATAAATGATGGGTGGGGAAGTACACACTGGTGCTTAGAAAAATATTATATGTCAAGTGTACTGTATAGATTAAGATAAAACTGATTTTTGTCCCTAAGGAATTTTTATACATGCAAATTAGGCTTAATATATGTACGTAAAAGAAAAGGACAACTGTAGCAGGATGAAATTGCTCACTTTTAGTCAAAAATAGAAATAGTCTCATTAAGAGAGAATATTAGACAAAAGAGAGAGTGTAACCATCCTAAGCTATCCATGGCTGAAGAAATATATTTTAATTAAATACAGCATCACTCTATCTAGTGTAACACATTGAGAAGATGCAGACCTATAATATCCAGATGTGTATTTCAGAGCCTGACGTGGCTTCCTATGTGCTTTGCAAGGGTTTGCACGCCATGGCAGAGACAACTAACATTTCATGAGCAGACCACAAATTCTCATGGAAAGTGAAAAGCTGATGTATTACAGAGGTGACATCCCACACTGAATTCTGAATATCTCATCGAGATCTGTATTACAAAGAAAGAAAGACAAGCTCAGATCCTTTCCTTTCCAGTTGATGGGGATGTATGAGTGTGGAGATCTTGCACGATAGCCCTGTACCAGTATTTAAACAAAAGGCTCAGTGACCCAATTCCAAACTTTGCATTTCAGCATGCTTGCTTTGCAGATGTGCAGAACTCCCAGGATCCTGGTATCCACTGCACACCTGCAAAGAGGAAGTACTTTGTGGATAACCTGGGGTAGGGTCAGACCCACATTGGTCTCCTCAGAGTACTGGGGACTTTTATGATAGAGATAACAGCAACAGCTTTACTTCTAGCTGTTTGAAAGGAAGCCTTTCCTGAAGAAGTGAATCTGAGAGATGAAATGAATGAAGCCAAACTTGTCAAATAGAATTTTTATAAAAATGATTATAAAACCCACAAAATGTAATAAGCAGTAATATTACCAGTGAAAAAATCTGGAAGTTTGGCTAAAATAACCACAGACCACTATTTGTTCATTGGCACAATAGTTATTCTACTAGGAACAACCTGCATATGAAAATAGACACTATGTAATATATTATGAATAATAAACAGTTATACCCTATCCTGTCCCCACTATCTGCCTACTGTTTTGTTTATCCTAGGAAATGGCATCTGGCCCCTTAATTGTAACCTCTCTTCTGGAACTGCTGTTGTCATTTGAACAGGCTTTGTCTTAGCTTGATGGGCAAAGTTGTTTTTAGCCGAGCGCAGTTAGAAGTTACAGCTTTGTAAACAGCTTAACTAATGACTGTACTTATTTTTATCAGTCAACAATTGGTCTAATTCATTTCTGTGATAAACTTATGGAAACTGTTATTTTAATTATCCATTTTTCTACTCACTAAGATCCATACGCGCGTCTGAGGCTTAGTCATGCCATTTGCGTTAAAGATTTAAGATAAAGTGACCAGATACTGCTGTACAATATTGCCACTCATATCTTTTTGAGCACTGAGAATATGGCAGGCACCTTACAAAACAATAACATGTTGTCATCCTATGAGCTGCATACATGATGTCATAAACGTCTGTCAAATGCTAGAAAGCTACATATAAAGGATTGTATGACAAGAGTACTTGCCAAGGTACAAACACAGCAGTGCAGCTTCTTTTAAATACTTTTCTTGACCTCAACTTTTCAAAGGAAAAATAAAAAGTACTGAATGTTTGATGTTGACTTGAGTTGAAGACGAAGACTGGAGGAAGGGCACCCTTAATATTATGATGTTATATAAAAGCAGACAAGGGAAAGTTAAAGTTGCACATGAAATGCTTTCAGTCTGAATGCCAACATGCCGATTTCACTGTATACAATAAACACAGAATGAAGTCCTTACAACACGTAAGTTACCAGTCTCCAATTGGCATAAATGTAGCCTGAATTTTACTCATTTTCTTTGCTGGATTAAAATCTCTTAATCAAATCCAAATCACCTATTTAAGACTGGGATAATCCTTCAGGAATACCTTTGTAGTTCAGGGCTTTAGTTTGTGCTGCTTTATGATCAGTCTTTTGTATTTCCTGCACCTTATTACACATTTTAATGAAGCTTTCTTCTATAACTTTCATCTCCCAAAGAGATGATAATTTTCACTTAGAATAATTTTAAAACTCTTTTAGTTGATTCGTATTCTTTTAGAATATATAATTTTTCTACTCTATCACTTGGAAAGATTATTCTAGCAATTTACGCCTTTTCTAGCCCCCAAACTGACATGAATTTAACTAAGCCAGTTTTAAGTCACACTGTTAAATACATAAATCTGTGACAACGTACCTATCAATATTGACTAAAATTTGTGTTGGATTGACAGATGCCAGTACAAAGAAGATGCAAGCTAAATTTAAATGGCAGTGACAGTCATCACAATAGAATTTGCTGTGATTCTCTCACATTGTTTTTTTAACATTTCTTAACATTCGAGTTTCACTACTGAAATGTGCTTAGGACATTCAGCTCTTTTTTTGTTTTGTTTTGTTTTGTTTTGTTTTGTTTTGTTTTCCACACAGAAGGTAGCCTTTCAGCCTGGTGCCAGCAGTAGGTCTGGTTCATACGGATGTTACCACCCATGGTCTCTGCTTTCGGAGGAGGAAAGTCCCATGGTAACAGTGATGAAAAGGTCATGGTGGGGAAGATCTAGTGGTGGTTAGGAGTGATGTGCTCCTTGTTTGTGTAAAAAGAACTGGGAATTATAGAGTGAAAACACAGCTGAACAGCCTAAAGATCCTCCCATGAATTTCTGACTTGGAGTTTCAGTGTCCCCAACTATTTTTTTAATGCTTACCTCTTGGGCACAGCTAGAACTATGCATTTGACAGCAGGCACAGCTTATGCCTTGGTGTATCCCATGTTGTCCTAGGCCACAGGGTTAGAGTGGAGTCTAACCTGGAGTCCTATTAAGCTAGGTGGGAAATTGGAAAAAGGGGTGATTGTAATGCATGCTGAGTAATTGAGAGCAATGACTGCACGTTTGTTGGGGAGGGCTGGAACAGATGGAATTCTGACACAAATCCTTTGTAATCCTACTGGAACTGTCAACCTTTTAATGGATTTTCATAATTGGAAGAGTATGAATAACATATATAAAAGGTGGTGATTTACCTTGCTTTTCTCCTTCTTGTTTCCTGGAGTTTTATAGAATAGCTGTGTGCAGTGAGTAGGTCTTCTCATATGAAATATTAATACTTGATCTTAAATTATTGTTTTGTTAAAAATCACCATCTCCAATGAAAGTGCTAAGATTGAATATTACTCACGAGATTTCATTTGTGTATTTCTGCAAAGGTATTTTTATCTTGCTCGCTTAAGCAAATGAGATGTGGTAACAGGAATGCATGTGTGTGTTTGTGAAGGCATATAAATTTATGTGCTTTAGTGCTTTAAAGCTCTAACTCATTTTTGAATCTAATGATCAAGTTCTACCATATTTAATAAGTAAGTGGGTAGAAATCTTACAGTCACTGTGTTCTTCTATTTTGGGTAAAAAATAGAAATCCTTACAGAGGAATGAAACTCTACAGGACCTCACCATAGGAAAGGCTCTGTCCTTAAAAGACATCAAAGAATTCTCACAGAAGGTTTTTCCATTATCGTATAAATCAGTAGGGGATCTTTAGGTGGATCGCTGAGAAAAGTACTCATTTACTTTACTTGGACAACTTTTGTCCCTTCTTTATCTCAAGGAGGCGATTGATTTGCTAATTTTAATGCCAACTTTAAAGAGACTGTTGAGGAAGAAGAGAGCTTTGCTATGACTGTTTTTTATATTGTTGATAGACAGTGTATGAGTGTGAATATAAATGAGAGATCTGCTGTTCTCCCTTCAAAAGCATAGCTGATTTAACAGGATTTGTATTCATAAAATTTATTCTGGAGGCAAACAAAAATAAACAAAAACCTCAATTTGTGTAAATAACAGAGGCTATTGAAGACAGTATCACTGTCTTCTCTCAAAAGTGATCATAAAAACAGTGATAAAATGGATGCAACACAGGAGACAGTGTAGTTCTCACTTACCAAAGTGGAAATTCAGGGTAAGTCAAGGGTCATGCTGGAATGCCTGAGAAGAAAGAACCAGAGTGTGTGAAGGAGAATTTGCCACTAGTGTCCTCCTACCAATCACTGGTAATGGGAGAAGATACAGATAGAGCATAAAGTTCTTTTTTCTCTGTACCCTGCCATCAGGTAGCTGAAGACAGCTACCTGTAAGGTTCCCTTGAGCCTTTTCTCCAAGTAGAACAAAGCCGGGTTCCTCAGCTTGTCCTCATTATATCTCCTGCTCTTGATGGCTCTTTGGCCTTGCTGCACTGTGTCTGTATTCCTTGTATTGGAGATCTCCTACTAGACACAATCCTCCAAATGTGATCTCACTAGTGTCAAGCAGAGGAAGAACTGCTTTCCTCAACTAGCTGGCTGCTCCTGCTAGAATGGACTAAGTATGTGTTGGCCTTCTTTGCTGCAGGGGCCTACTGATGATGGTGTTCAGCCATCTACTCGCCTATGTCCTTTTTGGGAAAACTACTGTTGTTTTTTTTTTTTTTAGCAAATGGTTCTCAGCTTATAGTGTTGCATGGGATTATTATATCTCTGTTGGGTATTTGGCTTCTTTGAATTTCATGAGATTCCTGCCAGCCCTTTATTTAAATCTGTTGAAGTCTGTCTGCATAGCAGGTATACCTTCAACCTATCAGCTACTCTGATATCCTCTGTGTATTTACTGATTCTTCCAGGTCTTTAATAAAGGCATGAAATAGTACTTGCCATAGCATCAATCCCCGTGGGATGCCACTAGTAACCAGCTTCTGGCTGGACTTCGTGAACACAGCTCCTTAAGGCTGTCAGTCCAGACAATTTTCCATTCTCTTATCATCCACTAATCTGTATTTCATCAGTTTAACCATATGGATACCGTAGAAGTTCATGGCAAAGACATCGCTAAAGTCAACATAAAAGAACATCCTGCTGCTTTTTCTTTGTCCACTGTACAAACCTTTTCATCATGCAAAGCTATCACGTTAGTCAGGCAGAAATTGCCTGTGGTAAATTCACACCGGCTGTTCCCAGTCACGTTCTTGTTTTTCATGGTTTTGAACATGTGTTTACATACTTGAATTGCTTCTTTGTGTTGTTCAGAGTACATACTAATTACAGCCTTACATTTTTTCCTAATTAAATGGAATATGGTGAAACACTATTCAGAGATATCGGCACACACAACAAGAAACCTTTAAGTATATTAGATGTTGTACTAAGGCACATGGTTTAGTACTGATGTTTAGATGTTATACTAAGGGACATGGTTTAGTGGGGAAATACTGTTGGTAAGTGGATAGTTGGATTTAATGACCTTGGAGTCATTTTTAGATGGACTTTGGAGTCTTTTTTAACCTTGTTGATTCTACGATAAGGGACAGCAAATGAATTAAAAAAGTGGTGGCCGTTTTACCAGCTATCAAAAAATTGAGCAAACAGTTAAGGTAGGTAAACAGTCTGCCAAAAACTGAATTTTTTTGTTAAGCTTCTCTTTTCAGAAGATGTCAGGAAGTCCACTACATAGATCTCACTCGTGTCAAATAAAGATGGAAAAGTGTCTGGGAAGAATAAGAAGTAACAGAATTCCAAGGCTGTATGAGAGAACACCCATGAATTCTGAGCACAATACGAGGCTGCTGATTAGATTATCCAGTCCCGATGCATGTCTCTGATTGAAACTATCACTGATTAAAACCAACACTCAAAGTAAGAGAATGGTGGCAAACTTGGGCATGATAAGAAAGTCAGCAAAACTTAGATGACTTGAATGGAAGGGTGACTACAAATAATTATAAAACAGCCAGATGACGTGATATGATGGAACATGATCAGTGGTTATGTAAAAGAAAATCCTACACCTGTAGAGTAGGAATCCTTTAAATCAAAAGAGAAAAAAATACAACAAACAACACCCACAAAATACAAACCAAAACAAACAACAGATAAACACAACTCCAGGCTCTATTGTGCTTGGGTTTTAAAAGCTACTGATATCTATTCAAGTACTTGTGAAGAATTATTAGTGATGAGTTAATATGGTTAGACAAACAAAAGCTAAATTTAAATTATTTTATGATTTACTTTAAGTCAGTAGACTATAAGCCAAATAGCCTGTAGCCAGCATAAGCAACAGCTAGCATAAGTAATTTATGGTTGAACCTTCCTCCCCCCCTCCTAGTGAAGAGTAGCTGCTGACATTGTGTTATCTAAGACTCCATAAACAAAACAGGAGATAAGGAAAGCCAAGAAAACCTCCTTGGAAAGATAAAGAAAGGAATGCAACAGCTGAGAGAGGAAAAGTGACTGCTGAGGTAAGAAGACGCATTACCAGCTGTAAACAAAGAACTGGAAAAAAATTATAAAAGGTGACCAGAACAGAGAACCTGCAAGTGCTTTGAACTTGTGAATGCTTTGAGCTTAAAGGAGTTGAATCTACATTATCTCTACTGCAGATCATCTCCAGATCCTCAAGGCTCACAGGACATCTGGGCAGCAGACTGCTGAGATTTTATTGACAGAGACTACATATCACTGCTTAGTGGATGTTCCAGTAGTGCTTGTCTGTTAGACCTTTTATCTCAGTTGCTGAATGCCTGCTACTCACATTTGTCACTTCAGCAACAGATTTGGCATTTCTAGATGAGCTTGAAGGTTGGGTGAACTGAGAGAGATAAGCTTTCAGAACTAGAGGTTTGAAGGATCACCATTTCCTTCTCTAAATGTAAGAAAGGTGCAAGTGCTAAGACAACTTTGTTTTGAAATGAAAACAGTTATCTCCTCTTACATTATTATGAAAGAGATTAGAAATAACTGAAAGCTAATCATTCATGCTTCAAATATATATCACTCCTGTCATCTATGGCATACCAGGAGCCTGAGACACACCTGGTAATGTCTCTGTTATCAGGAAAGACTAATAAGATCATGCATCAAATCGTGAACTAACCAAGTGGTCACTGGCTCTGCTGAACAAAGGGATGCAAGAGGATGTCAAGATCTGTCTCAGCAGTCTTTGATTTCATAGAATCACAGAACCACCAAGGTTGGGAAAAACCTCCAAGATCCTCCTCCACCTATTACCAACAATTCCCATGAAACCATGTCCCTCAGTAAAACATCTAAATGTTTCTTGAACACCTTCAAGGACGGTGACTCCACCACCTCCCTGGGTAGCCCATACCAGCATCTGACCACTCTTTTGGAGAAGAAGTATTTCCTAACATCCAACCTGACTCTCCCCTGGTGCAACTTGAGGCCATTCCCTCTAGTCCTATTGCTAGTTATACGGGAGAAGAGGCAGACCCCCACCTCACCAGAACCTCCTTTCAGGCAGTTGTAGAGTTGTATAATGGATGAAGAAAAGCAGTGGCAGACTATGAGTACTTCCTCCCCAAACCAAAACCACAGTTCTTTTTGGATGGCAATGTTAAAGTGGTGGGGCAAAAAAACAGAGAGTGCATTGGTTGATTTGTAGGTGGGTCGAATTTCTACGGAGAGGGAGCAACTCACATGAAGTACGTGATAGTGAGTGTAATTACTAGCAAAATAATCATGGGAAAGTTGCTGTCACTGTGTGTTCAGGATAACAGATGGCAGCATTTCAGGACGTACCATAGGATCAGCCACTGTGAGGGACCGGTTTCAGATTGTGTGGTGCAGGACCAGTGCTTTGTCTGGAAGGAAAATGTCATGAAGTTAGCAGGCAGTACACCTCCTTCAGCTTCAGCATGCAAGGCCAAGAAACCCTTAAGAAATGAACAGATGCATCATCTTGAAGAAGGAGGACAGAGAGCTTAGGCAAGATAGAATTGCAAGAACAAGACCTAACTCTCTCTGATTTAGTGGAAGAAGAAGAAGGTTTGAGATGGGAAATAGTAAGGTGTCATATGTCTATAGGCTTGTGTAAAATGTGGATGGTGCCTGGACACACGCAAATCAGGTTGACAGCGTGAACTCACCCTCAAGGAAATTTAGGAATTAAAAAAACTGGACAAGATTACAGAGTGGAGTGTGATGGTCTAGGATAAAAAGATGTAGAGATGCATGTTAGGAAGTGTATGATTTATATACCAGCAGTCCAGATACAAAAGTAATAAGCTGAGTAGATGATTTCTGGACTATCAAAAAGAAATGGATCCATCTTTCCCAAACTGTGTAAGGAAACAAGGATCATCTTATGATAGTATCACCAATTGCCAGAACTATTTTCAACTTCAAGCGAGAAAGCCAGCACAGCTGCTAGGGCATGGATAGAACAGATGTTTCTCTGAAGGAAACTGGCTATGACTCAGGCTTGTGTGTCATAGGAGAAATTATAAATGATCACATCTGGCATCAGGATTTACCCACAGGCTCCACATTCCTGGACATCCCCAGGGAGAGCTACTGAACGCTAAAGATGGCTCTGAGAGGTAAAGCAGCAAGGGAAAGCCAGAGATTAAAATTCCCCAGTATTCCTGGTGCTGCAGTGATGAACTGCTGCATCTCATGAGATAGGAGAGACTTGAGGATGCTCCTTTTGTGATTAGGAGGGTGGCTGCCAAATAAATTCAAACCATATGGTCCAACAGACAGATGGATTCAAGGTATGTTAAAGACAGTGTCAGCTACACACCACCAGGTAGCCAGGCGTGCATTAGAAGCAAATGTTCAAAAGATGGATAAAGTAGCATGATTGTTGCACCTGATAGAATGAAATATTGAAAGCTGAGTAAAAGAGAGCCGAAGGAAACTAAGGAAAACAAAAGAAACATTCTGAGACCTCACAGGCTGGGAGGCCAGCCCTACTATGTTGAAGTGAAAAGGGAGAAGAAAGACCTGAGTAAAAAAGTTCTATTTTTCAGATTTAAATTCATGGAAGGATTACTAATGAAGCTGAGGATTCGACTTTTGTTTTGCAGAGAAAACAAAACGGAGGCTGATTGTGACAGAAAAAGATAAACCTCACAGCATCTCCGCCAAATTGTTTCAGTACATGGAATCACTTTTGAATTTGTGATTTCAGGGTTTTCTGTGGTTGATGGTAGGTGTATAGCACTGAATAGAGGATGCACCTGACTAAAATTACACACCTGTGAGAAGTTTAGAGGGAAAGGTAATAGATCCCAGTTAAAAATACACTCTGATAAAGTAGTCAGTGATCAGTGCATATTTCAGTAAGGGCATATAATAAAAGAGCAGCATATATTGTCCAAAATGTGAAGCCTATATTAAAAAATGAAGAAAATATAAAATTAAAATCTGAAGCAGACTTATCCAATGCCCAGTGCTCACTCTACATTTTCTGTCTATCGTAAATTGAGAATAGTTGACTTAGCTTCACAGCTGCTTTGTCTATGAAGTCTGGCTTGACTTCCTGTATAAGGCATTGAGAGGAACAGAAACTGGGAAATTCATACAACTCAGTAGCATGAGTGTTGAAGCCATTGCTAATTAACTGGAGGATACAGTGTTGTACAAAACCTCTAGATCCTGAACAATAGCCAAGCTCAGTAATACTGGAATGGAAGTTGATAGGAGCTGTGTTGCCTGCTTGGAAATAGACAAGTGAAAAGATGAAGTGTTATTGAAAATATTAGAAATTTAAAAAAAAAATATGTTCCCTTCTTTCTGGTTGCGTATAGCACTTGCAGCAGAAGCACTGAGGAGATAATCAAGTCCTCCATATACTGAGATCTGAAGGACTGTGTTGGATTCAGTTATGGATAAATAAAGGCAAATATAGACTTGATGGAAACTATTCACTGTTATCCAGGACCATTCTGAGCTAAGACTGCCTGATGTATCATTTAAGATCAATCTGCAGAGGAGTAAGAAAACAACTTTAACTTATGTATGGAAACGATATGTGAGAACAATGTGTAAATATGATCTAAATAATGACATTTCTAATTAAACTGTGTTTACTGACACCAATGTAGTTGTTAGTGGATGACTTTTCTTGTATAAGCCACCTGTGTTTTCTAGTTTCCTCATTAAAAACTGTACCTCGTATCAAAACATAACCCCAAATGCAGCTGATATGAAGTTGTCTCATGTAGAAGAAATATTAGAAAGTTCAATTTTTCAATGACTATTAGAAATGCTATGAAAGCATCCAGATGCTGCTTTATAGTCTTGATAAGTGTACATCACATTGGCAGATACTACCATGAATCAAAAGAAGTAAGAATACTGCTAGTGCAATTTTCTTTAGGTGATCCCACACAGCTGCTGGAAATATATAATTGTAGCATCTCACTGCAGTTTTACTAATAGTGTTAATAGTGTTAATAATGCTAACAACATACTAATTATTTGTGCCTACTGATGTAAAAATGGTTAGCTAATGGCTGAGGCAAGCAGTGTGCCAAAAGGACAGCCATTTGCATGGCTCAAGTGTGGACTGGTGCTTCTTGCCTTACTCAAAGATGAGGCCCTTGTCTTGGCCACAGCTAAGTGTTGACTTCACTTAACCATCACCTATTAAACCTTAAATAGCACAGATACCTGCAGTGGTAGTCCTTGCTGTGGATAATGGTCTCATTTATTACAAGAGGGTCTATGGGCCAAGCAGATGGTTCCTTACATGGGCTATAGTTATCACAAAAACATTTTTCTTGAGCATTTTTCTCTTAGCAGATACTGACACGCACTGCTATCTGACACGGGAGATTTGGGAAAAGTGTCCTTGAATATATAAAGTAATGTAACATCTGAGAGAAGAAAAGCAACTGCTGAAATAAGCCTCCAAGAAAGAAATGGAATTAAAGTTAAAAGGCAACCAGAAAAAAAGAAGCAGCAAATGCTTTCAACTTAAAGGAAAGGAATCCACCTGTGTCCATGCAGGTGGCCATTGCCAGCCCACCAAGACTCCCAGGGTGTCTGAATAAGAGACTGATAAGATTGTGCTACAAAGCAGTGCTCATGTGAACTGTGAATGTTTCTTGTGAAATTTATGTCTCTATCTTGGGTGTGAATGCCCACTATTCAGATTTAGCAACAGGTGTTGATCCTGCTCTCATTAACATTTGGGTCTGTGGAAAAATACAGGCAAAACAGTATAAGTCATCTCAAAACCCATAATGTGTTTTCTCTGCAAACTTTTGTGAAAATAAGTAAGAGATTGAAAGTGGCAGGAGTTTTCAGCAGAGAATACATTCATTTCAATTGATGTATTGGGAATGGACAGTTTATAGTAATGAAGTATTAACTTACTATGTACAAGAAGTCATTATTGCAATTCCTTCTATTTAATTGTTTTTTTTTTCTCCGCTATTGGTTTTACAGTCTCTGATTTACTCTTGGTATTTTGTTCGATCTTGAATACGTGGATATTTTACCCATTACTGTGCATTTTTCTCTTTTCTTTAGCTCATTAATTTTCCATTCTTTTAGACCATTTTTTTCCATGTGTTTTTGAGCATGGGTTTTCTGCAAGTTTCTTCTTTGAAAGGTAATTTAGGACTTTCATACTGAAAGTTCAGGTTTATTGCTTTAAAAAGTCCTTGTTATATAAGAAAAAGAAATGACTGATTTGCCAACCTTTTTCTTTTTCTTTTTTTTTTTTTCTTTCACTCTTTGGTTATTAACAAGTCTTCTGAGGATTATATAAATTCAGAGATTCTTGAACTTCTGCCAGAAGTGTGGTGCATTTCCAGTGGGTATATATAACTCTTTAATGCCTTGGATGCAGCTGGGTAGGTTGGGTTTACACACACCCAGAGTCTCATGCATGTATCTGCTCCAAAAATGATTCTCTCTTTTGCCGTAACTCTTACTAGACTGTTATGTAATAAAGAGCCAGGTGCCAACAATCGTAGCAATGATGCCCTAGCTAAATCTGTTTTAGATAGAAGTGCACCTGCCACAAGTATTTCCCAGGACGTGCTATCATTTATTTTACAAATTCAAATAATGCTTATTCTCTTGATTAAATTACACCTAGAAGTCTAGTCAGATTCATAAAGAAAACATGGTAGATATGCCAAAAATGAATAAATTGGAGTCTCTGATCACTGATACAGATTTTATAGCCCTAGAGCTCTGTGAATTCCAATGGAATTACCTCAAATTTATACCACTAGAGCATGAAAAATTTGGAAGTGCCTGTATGAATTTTCTATTATTCTCTGGAAGGATATTTGCAGAGATGCATTCTACTGTAATTTTATTGAATCCTGTGCAACAGTAATGAGTATGTGACTTCTGTGTCTGTCCTGAGTCCTAGACTTTGGATTTGGGGGCTAGTTAATCTCAGAAAGATTGTTTCTAAGCAAGTGTGAGACTGTCTGCACTACAGGGGTAAGTTATTGACTTTAATGGATGCAAAATTTCACTACTGACATCACTGTGTAACCATGTAGGGCACCAAGACACAAGGGTACAGTTGTCTACCTTTTGTTAGAGCTTTTATGAAATAGTTATGACTTCAGAGTGGAATATAGCTTTCAAAGCCTAAATGCTTCTTTCTATAAACAAACAGATCAAATGTTATTTCTCAGAAATCACAGGTGAGAAGACAGACCCAGCCTGGCTCCCAGCACCACTACAGAATGATCTCAAGGGATTCTGGATGCTGGCATTCCTCTGTGCTTATCCAGAGCTACTGATCTCTATGCTGCCACTGGAGCAAAATATTTTGGCTTTGCAGCCATGATTTCAGCCTTCCTCTGCAAATTCTCCTGTGGTTTTTCAAACAGCAGGTATTTCTTGAGCACCATTTCTGGCGTAAATCACCCTCATGAAGACAATATTTGCTTCCACTTAGCATAACAGGAGTTAAAATGAATACAGGCGGTGACACCATGTTAAAATCTGCTTTAAGAATAGGTGCCTTACAGAATTAGGTAGTAGGGGAATTTTACATATCTGCTCAAATCCAGATTCTGTATGACTGAAAGTTTTTATTGTCACAAAGCCATGAAATATGAGATCATCTTATGTCATTTCCTGCAGAGGTTTCTGCCAAACAAAGTTGTCTGATTATGGCACTTGCTGCACTATCCAGAAGAAATAAGGTTTTGTCTAGCAAACAGACTGGGTTAGTTTCTGAAGCCTTATTGCCACGATGTCCATGAATGAAAAGTATACCTGTGAACAACGTTGGGGAACGCTTCTCTGCCTTTTATCCACACTGTAGAAGGAGGCTGTGTCTCTCTCACAGGATGGGGTTTTTCTATTTGAATTGCACGGTTTGTGACAGAGTTAATGTTAGAAGTGTAGTACCAGCCTATCTGATTTCAGTTCAACCTCCTTCCTCTTCCACAGGTGGGATTATGGGGGATCCGTGAAGGGGAGATCTACTATAGCTGGGTTTCCCTTGATTAGGTCTCAGGCTCAGCAAATGTAACACTGAGTGGCCCTAAGAGTCTTTAGGGAGAGCTGGAACTAAGTGAGGGCTGTGAACAGATCCCAAATCAGGGCTCAAACGTGATTTCTTTGCAGCAGCTTTTCCTGGGCTGTACCCAGCAGATCCCAGGCACAGCTGAGAAGATAAAAAGCTATAAAGATGTTAGTGCTGGTAATATTGCCTGTTCTTTTGGCAGTTAACTTCCGTGTTGGATGAAAGCCAGCCCATCTTTGTATTTTTTGTGTTATAGATTCTCCTGAGATGCCGCATACTTCAGGTCAGGTTTTGGAATTTGTGCTAGCGGTGTAACTGAGAGTAAATCTGTTAATTCATTTCAGTGTAGCAATCTGCACCCTTACTGCTACTGCTGAATCAGTAAACAGTAGTTAATAAATTGTGCCACTCTGTAGAATTTTTTTCTGCAGAAGGGAACCTGTAAAAAACCTGTGTGGCATTAAGTATTAAAGAATTCAATGCATTTTTAAGTTTGCAGTCTTTCAGGTAAAAGTGAGGAAGAAGACAGATATTGCAGTTTTTTTTATTGTAATTCTGAAGCCAGTGACTTGAAACCATTTTTTGAGTGACAAAGTTTTGTTGTCAACACCAACAAGGAGCAAGTGGAGGTTAGGTGTTTTTGAAAAACAAGCATAGCAACTGCACAAGGGTTATATCTGCAAGAGTTATGAAAAATACATCATCTACAGAGGACCAGAAGTGAAGCATCATGGGGATGAGAAAGAAAATGAATAAGCCAGGAATGAAAAAACATAGTTTGATTGGAAACTAAGTGTTGAATGATCTAGGCATCTGCACAGTGCAAGCAGCAGTTTAATGTAAGTTTCAAGGAACTCGTGCTTTCAGATATTGTATATATGGAGAAATATTTAAAATTATGACGGGTTATGTGATACATATTTTTTTCTAGAAGTACTGTTGAGAAATTAAAATTCATAGGCAGCTTGACTTGGAGAGAAGTAGATTTGCTCAGAGGCTTAGAGTTATGATGTTAATGGGCTGAAAATCATCTTGCTAAAGAAGGACACAGAGAACAGACAGTGAGTGACACAGTGTTGCAGGAGAGACTAAAGGTGAGCAGGGTGTCAGTGACAGAGTCTAAAGAATGAAGATGATTAGAACTGTTTTGCCAGAAACTCTCATGTCACCAAGCCAGATTTGGGAGATTTCAGAACAGGTCAGAATAAATGTTAGGTAACAGATCTTGTCTTTCACTAAGGGGAGAAATGCATAATTTACCATTTCTTGTTGCCTGAATGTAAACACCAAAGAAGTGACTCTAGTGATTTTTGTTATTAGCTGTTACAGGTGTTACAGAGTTCAGATCAGTGGCTCCGGTGCACACAGTGTGTCCTGATAAGGGTTTAATATAAAAGAGAAGCGATGGGGCAAGCAATTGCTACTATTTTACGAACAACCATTTTAGTATTAAAGTCAGGCTAATGTGACTGTCATCTACTTGACTGATGACATAATCTGAGTGTTGTTGTACAGTTTGCTTCAGAGAGCAGAAAAGGGAGCAGAAATTAAATAGAATAACAAATTACAGGGTAAGGAGCATGAATGATTCAGAATGTGGCTCCTGTACTTTTACTGTAACATAAAGCAAATGAAATGTCATTCTGGTTTTTGGAAGGGCTTCGGAGACTTCCAAAAGTTACAGGAAGACAGGGTTTTGATTAAGGAAATGGGATTTGTTATGGCGTAATTGTTGAGAAGCGATGCTGACTTTGTTCAAGTGCAGTATGGATTGAGAGGATGGATGTAAGACCTGAAACAGATCAGTATTCAAGCACTGATGTTGTAGGGTTATTTGGCTATCAAAATTTGGTAGGATTGTCCAGATTTTCCAAGTGCTACCTGTTATGAACAGGAAAACAGGGAGGAAAAATGTTTTACAGCAAGAGTTTTATACAGATGCCAGACTCTTGTGAATAAGATTGCTGAAACTAGAAGCATATGTTTGGAATGACAGAGATGTGTTTTGTTAAGATGGCAGCTAGAAGATGGAATTAGCAGGTCAGTGGGTTGGGAGGCAAAACAAAGGGAAGGAAAGGTTCTACATTAATATGGTTGAACAAAGTTGCACCAGAATGATGAAAACAGCAAAATAAGAAGCATAGTGCGCTTTCTAGTCTTGGCTTATTTCAGAATTCGAAAACCAGAATTTGGTCTCTTCTTTGAGCTGCCATTTTACTTGTCTTAATTCCAGTCCACAGAAAAGGGAAAAATCTAAAGTAATGACTCGCCCACCTAAAGTTGAATGCAATTGCTACAGCCAGCTTGAATGTAGCTAAAAAGGGGATTTTTGTTGTGAAGGAGCATCATTTATATTTATTTATTTGTATTAATAAATAAAGTACATGACAAGGTATTACTATCAAAATCACTAAGAGACTCAGAAGATTACTGATCTATTTTTGTACACAGGTCTCCCTCGTTATCTGCTGCCAAGTTTTCAGACGGTCTAGACATAGTGGAAGCCTTTTGGTTCCCAAACATTCTGTGATCCAGAAGAAAACATGGAGACAAAAAACCCAAATGACTGTACACAGTGTTTTACACTCCAGCTCCCACTATCATACTCTCTGTCTTGTCTAGGGGAATGCACCTGTGCACTGGACCTGAGGCATAGGCTGCTGCTTGGACTGGATTATTGAGAAAAGCAGGTACAGGTGAAGCAAAGAACATAGGTAATCACAGAATCACAGAATGGCCAGGGTTGGAAGGGACCTCAAGGATCATGAATCTCCAACCCTCCCTGCCACAGGCAGGGCCACCAACCTCCCCATTTAATGCCAGACCAGGCTGCCCAGGGCCCCATCCAACCTGGCCTTACCAGCACCTCACCACTCCCATAGTAAAGAAATTCCCCCTGACATCCAACCTAAATCTTCCCTCCCCCAACTTAAAACCATTTCCCCTCATCCTGCAGTTATCAACCCTTTCAAAGAGTTGATTCCCTTCCTGTTTGCAGGCTCCCTTTAGGTATTGAAATGCTGCAATGAGGTCACCCTGCAGCCTTCTTTTGTCCAGGCTGAACAAGCCCAGCTCCCTCAGCCTGTCTTCATAGGGGAGGTGCTCCATCCCTCTGATCATCTTTGTGGCCCTTCTCTGGACCCTCTCCAACAGTGTTCTGTCTTTCTTTTACTGCAGGTTCCAGATAAGTTCAGATGACAGCACGACGGGACAGAAGAAGCTTAAATTTCATGCTGAAAGTGTAATGATAGTGAACAAATATGGAGTGCTAGATACTGTGAAGACAGCTAGCATCCTTCTGATTAGAAAAGCAACTTCTTATGAAACATTCTCACTTTAGAATAGCTGCTTACTAGGTGTGGAGTATGCAGATTGAGAAATACACCAAAAGAATTACTTTGCTATCTCATAAGCTTATTCCCTTAGTGTTCATTAACTTGTCATCATTACAAGTTCCAGCCTGTCATTAATCGCCACCATACAACTTTATAGTTCTCACACCGGGGGACAAAGCCAAGTTTTTAGTTCTGAACTGTCTTCTTTTGTTCTTAAATGTTCTTGTTAGTTTTGTGGGGAGAAGTAAAATTGTCTTTCTGCTCCTCTATCCTTGGCCAAACATGTCACTTACATCACCATCAGCGATTATATTTCAATCTAAATAGGCACAGAGTCCGCAAGGATTGTGTTATTCAGATTTCATTTGTAAGCAGAGCACAATACATGTGCAAAACAAGACAAGTGCAAATACGATAGAAAAGTCTTCAGAGATGGAAAATGTAACGTGCAGGGCTGCGTAGATTCTGCTCTCAGCTGCTCTGTAATGGAAGATGAAACTTGCTTCAGATTAATCTTGATTTTCACCACTGCACTGAACAACAAAATCTAACCCATTTTAAAAATCACTTCCCTTCCTCTTGATAGCAAAATTGGAAAAGAAATATGGCCTTGTTTTCAGAACCTAGAAAATCCTCATCATGCAGAACTCTGCATACAGAGCTTGGAGCTTAGTGCATGACAGGTGCAGATTTATGTGTCTAATAATATTAGGATCTTAGACTGAATTTTCTTGTTGATTGAACTATTTAATATTAAAAGATTGCATCATTATCTGTGTCATATTTTTTCTTTAAATTATTTTGTTAAAATAATTCTGTTAAAATAATTCTGTTACAATGAGATGAACCTAGTGTTTCAAAGCAACAGTATTATTTTAAGAATGTATTTAAATAAAGCTGGTGTATAAACAGAGTAGAAGATAAAATACGTATTTATATTGAAAATTCTGCTTTTTTTTTTATTTTAAATCTCATATCTGAAACTTTCCCAGGAAGCCATTTCCAAAACCAGTGACGTTCTGTGAGTGATTCCAAGTTGAGAGATCACTCCTTCCAATTTCCTGACTGTTCCTACAAAAACTTTGGTAAATTTCATAGTGATCTCAAGATGATTTTCTATTGAAATCTAATCCTTTTTGTCATGTCTTTTGCCCAGAGACTGAGGACTGGGCCAGCCATCCCCCAAGGCAGGGCAGCTAAAAACACACACATTGACTGTAAGTGGAAGTGAATGACCAGCGACTGCCCCGGCGTGGGGTGGGTCAGAGGGCTCAGCCTCAGCCCCAGGCACGCTTGGAGCACTTTCTTGTTGTTCCCTGAAGTTCTCCTATGTGTCCTCTCCTCTCGTCCCCCGTTTCCTCTCCTTAATGGAAGGAGCAAGGGCAAGGAATGGCAGCGTGACCAAAGGCAAGAGCTGAAATCACACTGTCTGCACTTCCCTACTGGCAATTTGAGAGGGAACAAAAGCATTGCCTCGCCTCTGCTCAGGAGTCGGGATGCTTTTGGGTACACCCTTATGCACGCTGATGTGGAGAAAGATACGCTTACATACAAAGATGCCAGAGACATTCTGACATCATCCCCCAGTCCTGTGGATACGGCACAACCAGCAGCAATTTGTCTGCTCTCCAGGCATTGATTTATTGAGTTGAGAGTTAGACTGAGTGCTTGCAGGACAGTAAAGTAGAGAAATTAATAGGAGACTGGAGAATTAATAATGTGATGTGGAACCGTTCCTTATTTAGTTACCAGAAAAAATGTGGCTCAATCAAAGAGCCATAAAACTGTCCAATGGGTGGCTGCCTCTGAGAAAGGAATTTGTGTGAAATCTAGTTGTGAGTGTACAGATATCAATCCCATTAAGATAATTTACCTAATCAGTGCTGACTGTTGTCCCTCTCAAAAGGAAACTAATGATTAAATTGCACCAAAGTCCTTTCTCTGCAGGTATCACCTCGTTTTTTCAGATTTTGGGCCTACCTAAAAATTCTTGCAGATGCTTATTTTTTAATGCTGTAGATCTAATCTATTAGTGAGGGATGGGGCTTTGCAGCTGTGCATGATGTGTGTGTCTTAGCTAGAGACATTGCTACCCTTGGTGTCAGTGCACTGTAGAAAACATCTCAAGATGGTGGAATGCAATGACTTTGGAAAGGTGCAAAGAAGACATGTAGCTCTTTTCAGCATTGCCTAGTGCTGGGACAAGGGGCTGTGCGCACAGACTGGAGCACAGGGGCTCTCTCTGAGCACCAGGCAGCACTGCTGTGCTGTGCGGTGCCGGAGCACTGGCACAGGTTGCCCAGAGGCTGTGGGGTCTCCTTCTTGGAGACCTTCAGAAGGTGGCTGGCCATGGACCTGGACCCCTTGTTCTTGGTGCCCCTGCTGAGGCAGAGATGGGCCAGATGGACCCAGAGAACTCTGCCAGCTTCTGCCATCCTTGGGTTCTGGGATTCTGTGGTCTAGTGCTGTGCACTGCCAATTTTATGTGTGTGTGTGACTGAAGAGGGAAGTGAGACAGAGACAGCAGCTGCAGCTGTGCTGTTATCTCTGCTCAGTCTTTCACCTTGCACATGTTTACCCTATTTGTAAAGGCAGTTGTAAAATAATAAAATGTTTTGCTCTCTCTTTCTTCCCCTGTGAAATACGGAGTGACAAAGTAGCACTTGAAGAACAAGCATTTTTGTAGCTGAAGAAGAAGAAAGGAAAGTAAGAGCAGGGAGAACTCTGATGTAGGGGCGTTATCCTTATTTCACCTCAGTGTTAACAAAAGCATTGACAAGCCTGGAGTGTGCGTGCGAAAAAATGTGCTGGCAAGCATGTGGCCATCCGCTGCACACCTGCTGCTGCAGCTGGGCAGGAAGGCAGAAGCCGTGCATGGAGATGTGAGTGTACCCTGCACTGCAGCACCAGTTTCCATTACACTCCACACCCTGCATCACAGAGCCTGTACACAGCCCCAGAATCCTCCGCCGTGGCCGTGTGAGAGCCCTGGATCAACCTCCCACTTGTTGTGGGATGGACAGCGGTTGGGTTGGGGGCATTTCTGAGGAGTTCAAGGTGGAGATCCTGCATGGTCTGGATTCATGGTTAGGGCTGCGTGCGTCCGTGTCCACCTCCCTTCTTTTCCTCCAGCATTACATGGGCACCAGGAGTAGTGGCAGCAGCAGTGAGGGGAGAAATTGAACCAATAAAGAGCAAAGCCCTGGGAATGGTTAGGAGTGGTTCAGAGGATGCTGAGCCATTTCTTTTCCAACCTAAATGACTCTATGATTCTATAAGGGACAGGGTGTAGTGGTGGGTGCATCAGGCTGATGGTTGGAGTTGATCTGATCCTGAAGGAGTCTATAATTCTGTGAATCACTGTGCTCTCTTCAATCAGTGTTTCTTTTCAAGGAATGGGCTTCAGACTTGAGTGCTACTCTTGTGTATGAGACTGTATGGCTCCTCATTGCTTGTTCAGCCAGCAGTCCTGATCATTCAGACAGGATTTGCTTAAATGCCCCCCAAAGCTAGGGAAAGTTTTTGATATATTCAGGCAGCGGAAGGAGAGCCAGTGTAATTAGAAAAGAAAAAAAGAAAAGAAGCTGAAGGAGAACTAATTACTGCAGTCATTTTTTTCTGGCTTTGTTAATGAGGAAATGGAATTGGGAGCAGAGATACTGTATATGAAACACTTTGACAGTTTAAAAACTGTAAACCACATCTAGTGAGACTGCTTAATTTTTAGCACTAATAGCAAGGCTGTGCACAGCACAGCAGTTCTTTGAGCTTCAGTGGTACTCTGGGAATAAAGCTGCTGCTTGTAACAATATTACTTCTCTTCTTTCCTTTTTTTTTTTTTTTTGTTTTTGTTTTTGTTTTGTTTTTGTTTGTTTGTTTTTTAATAAAGCCTCATCACCACCCAGTTATTGTGGAACTGCTCTGTTTGATAATGAAGGAGGTTCGCACATTTGGAGCAGCTCCTGCACATCTCTACACATCTCACCAAGCTCTTCCACGTGCAGAAGAGCAGGCAGCTCCTCCTCCATCACCCCTTGAAGTACACTGGGGTACTTCAGCAGCGCTGACTTTCACCCCACTTCGAAGGCAGGTGAAGGGCTCACTGCTGATGACAGTTCATGGGACGAAACGTGTCTAAGTGACAGTCCTTTCCCTGGATTTTACAGTATTCAGTACAGTAGTTTGTAACATCAGGTGGAAGTAAAACGCTTGTAAAGGAAACTCTTCACCTCATAGCATTTTTTTGCATACAGGTTTTCTTAGCAATCTGATTGAAGAAAACCACGTGTCTGCTTCTTACTCTGAAAGAATTAGAAGTCAGGAGAGAAGAGTTGGCACTTCTTTTTTTTGTTTGTTTTATCCTTTTACTTCATTATCAAAAGTATTTTTAGCTTGTCATGCAGTATCTATTTGCATGTTATAATGCAAGCATCTTCAAATGGATCCATTTGTAACCACTGTTTGGAAATGCCACGCTTACATTGAAGGCAGTTGGATTTTGAGATGTAGGGGCTCCAAAGGATCAAGCCCACTCAGCTGTGCTGTAGATTTACTGATTTACATGAAAACTCACATGCATTTGTTTGCGTGTTGAACCTCTCCCTTTTTTGTAAGCAGATACGGTGTTTCTTAAGTCCATGTTTCATCTTCTCTCATAAATCCACACTGTTGAAATCCTGGCTGCATCCTGATAGAATGCTCACTGAATCACAGAACCACCAAGGTTGGAAAAGATCTCTAAGGTCACTCAGTCCAACCATCCACCTACCACCAATATTGCCTGCTAAACCTTCAGTACCACATTCACATGTTTTAAATGTTTAAATGAACACCTCCACAGAGGGTGACTCCACACCTACTGTCTCCTTTTTTTTCCTCTGGAATGAAAAATGTGTTACATGGATTATTATGTATGTAAGTAACCACAGAAAAAGAAAGCAGAATTTTCCGTTCTCTGACATTGTCCCGCTACAGTTGTTTATCCTAAAGGGTGCTGTACGGACAGTTTCCTCTATAACTAGGAACATTTGCACCTGCTCCACCATGGAACAAGTTCAGAGGAGGTGTTAACTCTAGTTTGTCTGTCAGGTTAGGGAAGAAGGTGATTTCATGCTTTGCTAGAGAAAAGTGGATTTGCTTTCAGCTTTCAGGCTGGAAATGCACAGTGACACTGACATCTCTTGGGCTGTGCATTCTGCAAGAGATCTGAATGTGACCCAGTGTCCAAACATGATTTTCACAGCTTTGGAATGGAAGGTGAAATAGTGGATTGCTGCATGCAGTTCTCTGTTCTCAGGTGAACGCAGGTTATCCAATATCTTTATCAAGCTTCTGTTTACATTGGTGATGTGTTGTTTTTTTCTTTTCTTTTTTTATCTTTTCTTTTTTTTTTTTTCTTTTTGCCCAGCTGTAATGTTTTTCAAGAACCTGCTTTTCTAAAGGCTCAAAACCTTCTAAATCAATTTTTACACATTCAGGAACAATTTACACCCATTTGTTCTCTTGCCAGCATTTTCCTTTAGCTTAAATAGCTCTTTCTTCTCCATGTGTTTACCTCCCCCCCAACATATTTACAGAGAGCAATCATAACCTCCATTGTTTATCACATCTCTGTTTACTATTTTAATTAGAAATAGCAGCTCTGATTTCTCCTTTTTTTCTTTTCTTTATGAAATAAAAGATTGATTATCAGATATTTGATGCTGCCAATTTTTTTTCCCTGGTTCTAATTTTAAATGGCATCAATCTATTTAGCTTGCTGCTCATACTGAAAAAGAATGTTATGCCTAATTGGCTGCATTTTTGTAGTTACACAAAGGGGACATTGCATAAAGGCAAAGCAATTGAATTCTCTGTCAAAACAAATTAGAAAGTATATTTTTGCTTCTTATTAGGATAACAAAAATCTTTGGTTCCTCTGCAGACCGTATAATCATTTGACCTATTTATGATCTCAGGTGCACTTGGTTCACCTCCAAAGACCAAATGAAGTGATAACTGTAGCCAGTCGATAATCCAGGACTTAGCTGGCCCAGGAGACATTAGTATTAGTGTCCTATGGGTGATGTCTAAATTAGATGGCAGTCAGGTATGTGTGCAAGAGAGTGGTCATTAGAGTGGGCAGATGTGCTCAACTAATGGCTTACAGTGGGGATTGCTGCAGGGGGAATTCCTTGGAAAAAAAAAAAAAAAGTGAATTAATGTGAGACAATGGGCTATGCAGAAGGGTGCTTTTCCATGAGCTGTTTCAACAAACAGTCTTGTTACAATGACTTGATGGACAAAATATGTAACTTATTAATTTAACATGAAAGATGAAACTAATATAGGAGTGTAAATGCTGGCCAGTAAACCCATTCAAAGCCAGGTCTTTATTCTAAATACGTGAAAGCACCAGACTAGCGCAGGAATGCAATACAGAGCCGTGTGCACAGCAGAATAAAGCTCCACACATGTAAGCAAAAAGTGTCTATGATCTCATTACACCACTGAGAGCTAACCAACATTACTCCCAAATCGCAGAGAAAACTAAGTGCACAAGTGACCTATGTACCAGCATCTATGCAAATCTCAGGCAGATGCAGAGATTTATACACACTTTACACACCCCTGAGGAAATACCCATTTTATATCACTGATGGAGCAGATGTATTTTCCTCTGTGAAATGTGCATGGAATCTAATCAGAACGAAGTGTTTAATGTATTCACAACAAGCACACACCATCCTGTAACTTTACTAGTAAACTGGTATGGAGAGCACTGTCATATCTGAACTAATTAGAGGTTTTATTGTATGCCACAACTATACATTTGCATGAGTGCATTAGCAGAATCTTGTGCCATTCCAACTGCGCTTCAAATCCTTATCCAGACAAAAAGAACTTTTATTCTGGTTGTAACTGGAAGTGTTGATGAAAAAGGCTGCCAGTGTGAGATATCGTGATCCTTCGAACATTTTGATGTAGATTTCCTGTATTACCTTCTGCCCTTCCCAGACCTTTTAACTTTATGGATCTGGAAGAAAGAAAATCAAGAAAGACTTTTTTTTTCTGGGAAAAAAAAATCTATTTCAAACAAAGCTCTCGTGAGCAAGGCCTGCATCTGTATGTTTTACAGTGGAGAAGTGATTATTATGCTGCAGAACTTGAACTCGTGTACTTGTTTTGATGTCGTAACATTGAAATAAAAGAGCACAGTGCAGTTAATGTCTGTGTAATCCTAAACAATATAAAGTGAGACATATATTTGAAGCGTTGAGGCATTTGATTGTACCCTGTGGCACGGTCATGGACAATTATGTAAGGATCCATAAATAAAACATTTCTAGTACATAAACAAAATAGAAACATGTAAAAAAAAAAAAAAAAAACATGCAATATTGTATCAAGAAGGAAATTCATCCTTTAATCTTTCTCAGACTTTGGATCATAGCATTCCAAGTGAAGCAGAATTACTCATAGCGATGTCCAGAGAAATAATTTACAATTTATGCATTGCAAAGATTTTAATCCTTAGTTTTTTTTTTTGTGAGCTCTGCAGATGGAGAAATTATTGTTAGCCTTTCTAAGCCTTTGATTCTTCAGTGAGAAGATCCAAAAAGGGGTGCATTAGTGTCCATCAATTTAAACATGGGATTAGCAAGATGTTAGTGTTGAATCCAGGACAATGAAAGCCAATCCCAGAAAGCAAACAAATCACTCATCCTGCTGCTGGCATCAGCTGGCAATAACATTGCAAGGCAGACCACTCGTTCCTTGGAACTTGTAGCTCACGTAGTGACATGGATATTTGTCAGTATAATGAAAGCCTAGGAGAATGGAAGATACAATTTGGAAATGATTTAGGTAGCTGAGTTATTGAGGGGTTAAGTATAATACAATTATTTCAACATGCCAGATGATATGGTAGCCAATTTTCAGATGTGACGTTATCATGATAAATGAGTTCCTAAGATTATTCAGGATGTTATTGCTGAATGCTAGTGAGACAGGTTTTGGTGTGCGTTAAGTGAAAACCTAAGCTCTGTCAGAAGCAGGGTGCTAAAGAGATCATTCATGCTGACTGAAATGTAAATATATAAAAATGAAGTGTTCTGGTTCTAGCATTGATTCTTATTAATGTCATTTTGCAACAAGTGAAATGATATAAGGAGTATTCAGAATAGAAAACATCTTGAAGGCTGTTGCTCAGAACAATCAGGACTTTCTCAAAGCATGGACTTCTCCATTTGTGAATTAAAAATTAAGCATTATTTGCTGATCAGGCTTTATTTCAGTGATGATGATGGAGCTCTGATCATTTAAGGCACTGTAATTAGCAGTGAGATTTTCCACTGGTTCGTAACTTGGCATCTGTCCAGTGACTGAGCGGAGCTACAGCTGAGAGTCCTCATGCAAAGCTGCATCTGACAGAGTTTAAACGCTTTTAAAGTTTTAAAGTTTCAAGCTTTTTTTTTTTTTTTTTCCATGGATTTAGTGCTGTCTAGTGTAGTGAAATGTAGCTCTCTGGTCAAAGCATTGGTTAAATGCTGTAGAATCATGTCTGATGACAAAGAGAATAAGGGTTAGTTGATCAGATTTGTAGAGGGGATTTGCCATCTTCAAGAAATTCCAGGATATGGGAAAATTGTTAAGTTGCTTGCAGAAGTACAAAGACAGGGTTTGAGTGTTTCTCACTAAGGGGAAATCCTGAAGGATTTTGTTGAAAAAGAACAGAAATATTTCCTTTAAAAAAAAAAAATTGGAAATCTGGGTGTGACTACAATTCTATTTAAAGTATTGGTGAACTGCCTAGAGTTAAGAAATGAAACACTGTTGAGTTCTGTGTATTTACATAGACTGAAATTCTAGATTTTCTAATGGTAATACTTTCAGTGTGAGAACTTCTGACTGGTCCCAGAAAGGACATGGCATAAGGAACAGTAAAAGAAACTGGGCTGGTGGCACCGAGTCCTCAAGTACAGGGACACTGTGATGAAGGGGTAGAAGAGAAAACTGATAACGGGCTTGAAGAAAGAAAAGCTGGCAGAGGTGAGATGAGACATGAGAAATCTGAATCTCTAATAAAGAAGGAAACCGTTTAAGAACTTGAGATGGGATAGGAAATGACATTATTTAGCACTTAAATTTTGCCTATTTCCAAAAGCTCACTATGAAGTGATAGAATAGTTTAGATTGGCAGAGATTTAAAGGCAGTATAGTTTCAGCCCTCTGCCGTGGGCAGGGACACCTCCTGCCGGCTCAGGCTGCCCAGGGCCCCATACAGCCCGGCTTTGATCAACTCCAGGGATGGGGCACCCACAGCTTCTCCAGGTAACTTGCTCAATCCTCATAGTGAAGAATTTCTTCCTAATTTCTCGTCTCTCTAGTGTCCTATCTAAATTATCCTCTTTCAGTTTAAACTATTACTCCTTGCCCTATCACTGCACTCCCTGATGAAGAGTCCCTTTTCATCTTTCCTGTTGGCAACCTGAATGTACTGGAAGGCCACAAGGAGGTGCCTCTGGAGCTTTCTCTTCTCCAGACTGAACAACCCCAGTTCCCTCAACCTGTCCCCATAGGAGAGGTACTCCAGCCTTCTGATCATCTTCATGGCCCTCCTCTGGACCTGCTCCAACAGTTCCATGTCTTTCCTGTGCTGGGGACCCCAGAACTGAACACAGTACTCCAGCTGGGGTCTCACAAGAGTGAGGAGGGTAATCTCCATTTTTTGTTTTACCTGATCTATTACTTGACTGCAAAAATACAACACTAACTGAACACTTTTCCTGAAAACCTTTCTGACCCCTTGCATCTGTGTGACTAACAATTGCAACGATGAGAGATAGATAGACTGAGAGAAAACATTTAGCCCAGGCTGAAAGGAAGAATTAAAGCTGAGTGGATGAGATTACTACTGAGATCTTGTCCCTTGGAGATGAAGTGAGTTGTAGCACAAGACAGGAGGAGAGCAGGAGGGCTCCTTTCTCTGTCCAGGCTGCCTGGTGATAAATGAAGGGTGATGATGGTGCTGGCATGGTGGCTTCTTGCAGCAGAAAGGAAACATCACATGCATGAAGGGAAAACAGATGAATGAAAAGAGCACAATGAGAAGCACATGGCAGCACACTAATGGAGGTGAAGCCTCCTGATGGAGCTGGAGGTGAGAAGCTCTGTCTGTCAGCAACTTGGTCATATTTGCTGTCCTGCAAGATCTCTGCAGGTAAAAGGAGTTTTTTGTAATGTGCTGGATGTAACAAAAACCCGTAGAAGCACAAACCTGCCTAGTAGAAGCCCACTTTTGTCTGCCTGCAGTTCTGGGCTCCTGGCCCCCAGCCTTGGCCACTGCTGCTCCTGTGCTGGTTCAAGGAGAATTTCATACTTGTGAATATTCAGCTTCCTTTAATGATGTTGAAACGTCTTCATTGAGACAGGCTGTCAATCCCTGGGGCATTCCCGGGGCATGAAAAATTCAGCTTTATGACACTTTAAAGTGCTTGTCTTCCTTCTGAGTCAGGCACAACATGTCTGGAAACATGCATACCCAGGTGTCCCGGTGATAAGCTCAGAGGCAACATCTTTATTCTCAGTTTGACCAGAAATCACATCCTGCTGTTGAGATGGACTTGCTAGCACAAGTTTTTCTGGGACTCAGATGAACTCCTAGAAAAGTGCTTATGTAGATAAAGCAGTGTTTTTTTTCATCTGCTTTGTCAGAAAACTTTCAGTTGAACTCTGTTTCTATTAAGCCTTATTTGAAGGCTGGAGATCTCTTCCAACTTCAACCTAAACCAAAACTTCAACTTCAGCTGAAACCGAAACCTAAACCAGACACATTCCACAATTTCATAGCAGTGTCTCTGTATTGGAGGTTTACAAGAAATTGTTGTGGATTCAAACGTGAAGTGATAAATAAGACTTGGATCCAAAGCCTGTGAAAGTCATGAGGGCTTTCCCTCCAACCAGTCTTCTTCTCAGTGGATTGTGCAGTGTGCTCAGCAGCACCAGCTTGGTGGGAACCCAGAAATTCCCAGTTGCTCTTTGAAATCTCCTTCCCACAACACACATAACTTGCTTGAAATGAGTCAATTAAATTAGCGGTTCATCTCAGTTAACTGCCTGTTAAACTCTCCAACTGTCTTTACAGTCCCTGGGGCAGCTCCGTAGATGCTGATCACACTGGACAGCAGACAGTGAGGCTGGGGTGATGGGCAGTCCATGCCAGAACACAGCACCTAGCTCCACTTGTCAGCATTTTTATCCCCGAGGATGAATATTATTGCTGCAAGTGTAGCAGCTCCTGTGAGAAGAGTTTTCTTCTCACGTTATACACTGGAGGCTCTTTTAAAATTAAAATTCATTCCCCGGGGAGACTATAACAACCCACAAGGATACTGGGGAGGAGAGAGACTACAAATAAGTGCAATTGCCCTGGGAGGAACTGTATTACTAATGCAAACTCCCTTTTCAGTTCTGTGCCCAGCTCAGCTGCTGCAGCCTGAAATTTCAGTGCTGGTACCAGAGGATGCTGAACGTGGTGTTGCACGATCTGGAGCTCACATGGGCCATGTGGGGCTCAGCCAGTTGGCAGAAGCTCAGCAAGCCCCAGTCCTACAGCTGGCTTACCATACAATGGAGACTTCAGCCTCTCAGGGCATTGCAGCATGCTTTAATACAACCTAGATGCAAACAGAGTGTCCGGAGTGAAAACATGATTTATAACCTGCTTAGCCCCATCTTTGCATGGGGAATAGGTATGAAGGTGTTAAGCATTCTGACCTGGTCTTGAATTTCTGGTCTAAGACCAACTTCTCCTCTGTTTTTCATGTAATTAGTCTCACCGAGATGTGCTGGAACATTTGAGAAGTCTTTGAGTGGATAATAGCTTGCATATTCCTTTTGCCCACAGCATGAGCAGAAAAATCTCCATGCTGGCATTCCTGGAAATGTTATCTGAATAATTCTTTTATTCATGTTTGGACACAAATGATCTTTTGAAGTTTAGCACATGTGAGGCTATTGCTAGTTGCTTTATTTAGAGGATATAGACAAATAAGGACTCTGTAACTAAAGACAGGACATCTAGAGCCAAATGCATCTATGGGAATTCCAGCAGCACATTTTTACTGGGACCTTGTCCCACTGTGGTTTTGCAGCTTTTATCTTCTCTCAGCAACATTACACTGGATTTGCAGGGACTTGGAAAATTTCCCTTCAGGCTTGATATGGTGAGCCCTCTGATTATAGAATTGATTTCTGTCTTTTCAAAATTCTTGCTGATCATCCCATTAGTTGAACTGGTGGAGAACACAAAACTCAAAGCTACATAAAGCTAAGGAAGCCATGTTTATTTACAGGCTTTGAACATAAAACTGGGAATACTGTTTTGATGAATGATTCTACATGAATTTCATTAGACATGGAAACCAGTGAGTTTTCTTAGCAGTATCTGCAATACAGATGCTATCGACTGGGAACTGTGATAACGTAGCTCATTTTTTCATAGGGCACTCGACACCCATGTGAACAGTAGTATCTTTTAGGATCAGTACTGGCCCTGAGTGACAAGGTCATGATGAAAGGTGCCATATCCCTCTTCGTCCTGCCTTTGCTTCGTGAGGAGGAATAAAGGAACAAATATTCCAATCTCTGAATTTGACATATCCCAGAAATGTCCTGTCTTCCCCTTATGGAGGGCTGTAAATAAAACAATTTACTAAGACAAAAGAATACTAGATGTAAATATATTTTCATCCAGAGTTTACTCACAAACCTGTTTCTTTGGACATGATGATTGACTGATTCCCTTGCTTACTTCCTTTGGCGTGGCGTTATTTGAGATTCTTAGCAGATGTATGTTTTTATTTGAGCTACAAGTTATTTCTTGCCAATTATGCTGATGAAGTGTGAAGCTCATTCACAATTCCTTTTTCAGATTCCAGTTCAGTGCACAATAATGTTTAAACTACCTACGGCTGGATTGTCAAGGTAGAAGTAGGTTATTTGCTGCTGACATGATTTGACCTACATTAGAAGGTGGAAAGAATAATCTCTTCCCTCTTTGTGGGTTCTGTAATCTGTATTTACAAAAATGTAGGAAGTCAAACTTCAAGCAGAGAATTTGGCACCCAGGTCCAACAGTATGTCGTCATAACTCTGGTTAAGTGACATTGAAGTGACTTCAGTGCAGATATAAGGCAAAACAATTTAGCCTGTGATTAGCAAAAAAAAAAAAAAAAGCTTTAATTTTAAATTTGAGTATGCACATGTGTCCTGCAGAGCAGCTAATTGAAAAAAAAAAAAGAAAGAACAAAGGATGAGCATCCTGAAGGATAGGAATTCCTTTGGGAGTGGTTGGAGTCATGGTTTGAACACTGCTATAGGAAAAAAGACTGAAGTACAAGGTTGTTCCTATTCAAGCAAATGCTTAAACCAGACCTAAGGTGTGAATTACAGCAGTGCTCAGAGTGTCCATGCTTAGGGATCTGGGTAATTGGAGAGTTCAGAAAGCTTTTTTTACAGCGTGGTCAGGGTTAGAGAGCACTGGAAAGCAGATCTTTTAATCTCCCTTCCAGGCTTATGGCTGCCTGGAAGTCAAGCTTAGCTTGTCTGCTGTATCTGCATTCTACGACTTAGTGTTATTGTACTTTGTGCAGTTGTGTTTTTGGATTGCGTTGTGTTTATGACCTGTCTGAGAATAACCCTCTGATAAAATCTTCTCTTAGTACCATCAAAGTTACTCTGGAGGGACATTGGTGTGACTAATGGCAAAATTCACCCCACAGGAATTTAGTATCAGCCTTGTTTTGTAGGGAAAGTTTGTTGAGTACTCAACATACTTTGTTGAGTATTCAGGAAACTCTGCAGCTGATACAAAGTGTGTGCTTTCCAGTCAGATTTTGTGGCTGGTACCCAGCCAGTTACCCAGCCAGCCTTGGCACTAATAAAGCCGTCTGAATTTGCTTTTGTTAAAGTTCAGATTACACTCATCTTCCTTTGAATAACATTTAACTCCAAAGACAGGCCCACTACAAGCAGTCAGGCTGTGTGCAGGATAAGGCACTCCTCAGCGTCAGTGTGAGAAATATGACTTACATTATCACACTGAGCATAATTTGGAGATGAGAAGAATTCAAGAAAAAGAAAGGGAAAGAGAAAGTGAAATGGAAATGGAAGGGAAAAGGAAAAGACACAACTCCTAAAATTACAGTACCAATTTCTCAGTTCCCTATCTGCACCTTGTATGTTTCTTATAGGATTTCACCTGGCAAGCGGGGCTACATGATCTGCTAAGGGGTTAATCAGCTTGGTTTACTTAAAAATTCTTAGCCACGATGAAAACATTTTAGCACCTAAGAGGAGAGATTGTGGGTGAAAAACTGAAGATACATGATTTATCACTCCCCTCACAAATAAAATTTATTCATTGCATCCACCAGCCATCACACAGATGGTCAGAAAATTGGCTTTGTGTAGGGATGTGGATTCAGGCATGAATATTAATATGAGACAGATGTAAACGCATATTAATATGCATTTGCTTTGCATGGACTGACATTACAATATTTTCATTAAAGAAGCCGCATTTGAAATGGAAAGTATAGGTCACCTTTTAAAAACATAAAATAGTAGGGTATGGTGTATTTACACTTTCCTGAAACAACAGAAACAACTGAGGAAATATATTTTAAATAAGAACAGTGTGTGACAATTCTTGTAGCAAAATACGCTGGATGCTACGTAACAATTAATAAATCAGGAAGAGGTATCTCACCTCATGCTTAAAACACATTTCCTGCTTTTTGCCCACTTTGTTACACTGGCCGGAACGCGTGCCATATCACACAGGTGAGACAAGCAGGGTTTCAGGTAGGTCTGATAAAGTAAAGCTATGCTAGGTAGACTTATTACATCCACCTCAAAACGCATCATTCAATATGTTGTTGTTGTTTTTTCCAGTGGCAGCAATGCATAAAACTGCAAGATTTATGCAGTTGCGGTATTTCATGTGTTTTATTTTTTTGTGGGGGACAGCATTTATGTTCAGAGCAACGTTCACATCTGTGCATTGCCAGTGTTGGCTCATGCTAACATTTGCATTTGCCCAAAGAGAAACAATGTCGTTATATATGTCACATTATAGAAGGCTATTTCACAGATATTAGTTAAGCATTTTTTTTAAAAGACTCAGTAACACAAATATAATTTCAAGGTGGAAATTGTATCAATTTTATTTTTATATAAAACATTTTGGTGTTTTCTGGGTGGTAGATTTATAATTGTAAATACCCACCAAGGAGAGATGGCTGAAGTTAAGATAAAAAGTATCAGCAGTCTGTCCGGAGTCTTGTCAGATCTTTTGCATCTTTTCATAGACTGGTGAGCATCACAGAAAGGTTTGGAAGGGGCCTCACAGACCATCCAGCTCTAACCCCTTGCCATGGGCAGGGCTGCCTCCCATCAGCTTGGGCTGCCCAGGGCCCCATCCAACCTGGCCTTGAACGCTTCCAGGGATGGGGCATCCACGGCTTCTCTGGGCAGCTTGTGCCAGGGCCTCACTGCCCACACAGTGAAATTTTTCAACTTTTTATCCCATCTTAATCTATCACTTTAGGTTTAAAACTATTGTCCCTTGTCCTATCACTATGAGCCCGAGTAAAAAGCCTTTCTCTTATAAGCCTCCAGTGTATATTGAAAGGCTGCGATGAGGTCTGCTTGCACCCTACTCTTCTCCATGCTGTACAACCCCAAATCTCTCATCCTTTCTGCACGGGAGAAAATGAATATGAGTGTGGGCTTTGAGCACCTGAGCTGGCTTCTGCTTGCTCTGAAGTCAGGAGCAAAGCAGCCCCCTGCATCCTGAATGTGCAACTGTGAACCCAGCAACCTGGTTCACTCCTCTACAGTGTGGGTCTTAAAGACGGTGCAGATGTTGATGTAAGCAACACATAACATTCTGTGTGTGTCCGAGTCCTGTGGCTAGTAATGAGAACCCCATTTATACAGTGGAAATAATTATTATGCCAACTGCTGTATGCTGCTCTGAGTGATGAGGATCACTGTATGGCATCGGCCAGAGCCATGCTGCTTGCTGCTAAGTGCTGGAGAAGGTGCTGTAGAACTGTGACATCTTTGCGTCTCACCCATGAGTTACTCTCCATGGAGAGAATTTTTGTCTTACTTTTACAGCAACCGTGATACCAGGGCAGTTTCTAGTTCAGCGGTGTATTTCAGATGCCTCTAGCAAAACAATAACTCAATAGCTCTTCAATCTGTGATGGTGTCAGATGCCAAAGGAGGCTATTTTTTATGTCTTGCAGTGGATGCTGGGTAAAAACACGTGGACTTTGTGACCTTTGCTCCAGCCCTCCCAGGTGCTTGAAGGACTCTGAGACACCTGCATGCGTGGGTGTGTATATCAGTTTAATGATGGAAAGGGAGAAGAAGAGTTCAGAGTTGCTTTACTTCTTTGTTTTTCCTTTTTTTGCTTCCTAAGTTTAAGAAAGTTTCACACAGAAGACTGCTCCGCTGCTCTCAGGAGCATTCTGCCCTTGTTTTCCCGGTGGCTGATGAGCTCCAGCTCAGCTGTCAATCACACAGAGCAGCTACTGCAAGGCAATGCAGAGGGGACCTGGCGCTGGGCTCATTATACGCTTCTGTCAATAGAACAGAAGAGATCTCATTCACATAACATATTTTGTATCACAGGTAACTTCCTTGAATTCCCAGTCATAAATCTTGCTAATTCAATATTCTGTGGTCTAATTCATCTGGCAAGCCAGCAGAGGTTTCAGCAAATCTGGCAGCTCCCTGTAAAGCTTTTCTCTCTCCCTCCCCTCTCTCTCTTGGGTTTTCTTTCCACAAAATCCCATAGAACAGGGATCCTGATTCAGCAAGTTTCTTCAGAAATTATTTTCAGTGGAAAAACATAGATTAAAAAAGATATGGATATAGATACTAGCTAAATTAAAGTATGAGTTTGTTGAACACTCTTTTATTTCTGACTCAAATAATCTCTGCATTCAATTCTATCTTATGGAACAACATTAACCTCTCTCCAGGCTCTTCAGGCTCTGCTGTTGGCTCTGCTGTTCCTTCTATTGGTTGTTTCCTGCTCATATGCAGTTCTCTGCAGTATTATTTAAGAAGCCAAACTGTTCTTTCCCTTGTAGAAAATACAGGTTTTTATGAACAGTATCACTGTGAAGTGTCTAAGTGTCTTGGAGACCTTTTGGGTTTTAAAGATTCCCAAAGCCCCTACCCTCTTAGCATAAAGGTGCCTCCAAAGCCCCATAGCTCTTCAGTAGAGTCAGGGTGATTTGTCTTCACCCCCAGACTAATTTGTTTCTGAGAAGACAGACAGGCCAATTGACCATTTCTCCTGGTGAAAGCAGCCACTGTTTCCCTTCCTGAGACGTCAAGACATCATTCCCATTGCTTGCTACCCCTCCCTGATTCAGCAAGAACACAGCTCTCCTCCTTTGCTCTTCTGCACACTCTATTGAGCGTTAATAGATAAGACTTTTACTCAGCCTTACATTTTAACCCAATCTGTAGTTTTCCAGCCATGATTTTCCAAATGCTTTAAGAGGACACAGTCATTTCATGCTGAAGCAGTGTTGGGATGTCGGACCCCAACACGTTTCTCTTTGATGGGTACTGAAATAACTGCATATTTCTGGTTGAAGTCAGTCAGGACCATTTTGCGTCTGTATTGGATTTGCAAAAACAGATGGTTTCCAACATCTAGAGCTCAATCCAAGTTAAAACTGGAGGGGAAAGTTGTTTGATTCTTTGCAGGAATTACTGTCTAAACAAAACCTGACTTCAACAGATTTCTACGCAAAATCCTTTGATTCCTATTTTCCATCTGTGAGAAATTTGAGATGCTATTGTTGGATTTGTAGCTTTCCTTTGATAAACATATTAAAACATGTTCAAAATAGATTTTTATTATTTTAAAAATGTAATGCAAATGAAATCCCCTCAGACTCCTGCAGATTTGGAAGCTGTTTTCCGGCTTTTGTTATACTCACACCAGGTTTCTGTCATTCCTTGCTTGTGGCTCTGCTCACGTTGCTGGTGTAGTTTGCATTTGGCTGAGGAAGCAGCCTTAAGTAAAACAGATTTTGGTACCTGAAAATATTCATATTTCCCTTTCTGTGATATTTTCCCTATTTTTTGCCTTTGATTTCTATCTCCACCAGGAGTGAAATTCAGCATGTTGGCAGGCAGCTGCTGGGCGGGTTGCTGAATACCACACTTCTGAGGTCAGGCTTGAGTGCATTTTCAAGATATCTTTGCTGTCTCAGTGTAGGACTTAGCTCCTTACAGTGAGAGCTCAGAGCTTGCACCCTTTAATCTTCTTTATTTGTGTATTCTCTTGTCTAGCCACCTGTAGCTGCAAAAAAGACATAGTCACAGCTGTCAAGATCTTGCTATCTGTATGGCGATGGTTTGTCACAGTATAAAAGTTGTATTATGGTTTTTTTTTTTAAAATAGGTTGTTTGTCCTCAGATAGTTGCAGACAAAATAAGGATTAATTCAGATTTAAGCTGTGGTCATCTCTTCCCCCTTCTTTCCCTGTGAAACTGTCTCACTTTTTAACCTTTTAATTGCTGATATTGCTACCAGTGAAGTGTTTCTTTCTCATCCAGACAGACGTCTGGCCCAGAGGTCTTTTCTCTTCTGAAAGCCTCTACTTGCCACAGGAGTGCACTGCCCATGTTTTCCTACGGTTCTGTGTCTGTCAATGTAAGGCAAAATGTGAGGACTTATTTGAGACCCAGATTCAAACCGAGCTCAACACTTTTAATCTTGCTAAGCTTTTGGTCAGTTTTGACATACTGTGTGCTTTTGCTTTGGATAATGCGTTATTTCTCTTGCACACGGAGGATTAATTGTACCGGGCTTATTTTCCAGCCAGCATGTCATGGATATTAATCAATCTTAGTCTGGAACAAGATGAGTATTGATCTGTGATACTTGAGAGAAGCACACTGCCACATTTTTGTTCCATTACGAAATAAAGCAGCAGTTCCTCCAATAAAATAATTAGACTGTGCAAGTCCACAATGAAGATTCAGTCACTGAAAGAGCTAATTAAAATAATTACCTGTTACTACTTTAACACTGATTCACTTTTCAACCGCTCATATTGCCACATGCCTTGTTGCCATTGCTGCAGGCCTGTGCAATGGGGTAATGCAGGTGATATTGCAAGAGAACCCAACTTGGGGGGCTCAGAGAGTATGCAAGTGATGAAGCTGTATCTCCATGCACAGTCCATCTCCATAGCCCATGGTCCCCTCTTTCCACTGCCATCAGGCTGCAACTCCATCTCCTGCTGCTGGAAGCACCCCATGATTGCAGACTCCCAGGCATCCCCAAATCCCGGATATGGGAGGCTGCCATGGGACACAGGGCACTCTGCACTCCCACCAGGGCTCTCCTTGACTGTCTTGTCAAAGAGAGGCAAACCCTGGGAAATGCATACCAAAAATGTGTATGAGGCCACCAACTGATGTCACTAAGAGAACAGCTATGAGCTTTTGGGAGCAGCTCTTGGTCAGTGCCAATCTGGACTGAATTTAAAGAGAAATCAGGCTTGGTGGCTTCTCTCCCTCCCTTTACATTCCTTTCTTTATAAAAAAAAAACAAAATAAAACAAAACACCAAAACAACCCCAAAATGGCCTTAAATACTTTAGAGATGGTTTTCTGGTCCTTGGTTTTAGGCAGATGAATAGCAGGGTTTTATAAGCTGATTGTGTTCAGATGTAGATCTGCAGCAATAATTGGGGTACACAAGGAATGGTGTCACTGTAACATTTCACAATAGATGTTGGAATGAAACCCTAAATAGGAACCACATTTTGTTGTTAACTGTTTGATTTAAACACACACACAAAACAAAAACAACTCACAGTAAAAGATGTAAGAACGAAATAACGACATGGTGCTGGTGAAAGGGCATGCAGATCTAGGGATGAAATTCTTGTCCCCAGATTTACATCAGGTAGCACACAGGCCTTGTGAAGCAGGTTGGAACACGAAGCCTTTCCTTTCAGCCTGTAGGTATGCCACAGCAGAGCAGCAGAGCGATCAGCAGCCTACCTGTGCATGGGCTAGAGGAAGGATGGCTGTTACGCCAGGCTCCTGCGGTCAGCCCTGCAGGGGAGACCTGAATATTTAAGAAGAGTTGGGATTTTCTAACCTTTACTTTCCTCTTTCTCCCCCCCCTATATCCTCTTCTATGCCTTTTCTCCCTCCAAGCACCTCCTGTGGCAGAGCCTGCTTTGACTTACCCATGTTTTTCCCTTAACCTCTGCTCTGTCCCAAGGAAGCAGTATTATGGGTGTACACAGCTCTCCATGCAGCACTCTGGTAGCCTTCATAGCAATCTGGCCGAAACCTCATGTGAAACTTTTGGGGTTTTTTTTGAGATCATAGTATACCCACACACATTACATATAAGACAACAGATGACAGAAGATGGAGAGTTTGGTTAAGTGAATACATGTTTGTATTCCATGCCTAGAAAATAGAAAAAGGGCTCAAAGTAACTAAATCTTCTGAAAACCAAATTAGAAGCTACCACACTGAAAGTCTGAAAGCAAGTCCAGTAAAGCTGTGTAAACTGTGGCCGTCTCTGAGTTTTCAAACAGAAAGTGAATGCCCACACTTTTCCTTGCAAAGATTTTAGCTGTTCCTATTTTTAGGTCTCTGGTTGGCATTCAATCCTTTATTCCAAACCTTGCCCATTTTTATTTTTCACCCATTCTGTAGGCTTTTTCTCCTCTACTTCTCCCCAGAATCATGTTCTGCTGGAAAGACTTCCTTGCTACTTCTCTTGATCTTGCTTCTATCAGCAGTGAAAAATCTATTTTTCTCCTTTGGTTACGGAACAGTAATTTTTCCCTTGTTATTAATATCATTTAACCTGATGGCTGCATTCTTTACAGCATTGCTGTCCCAAATCTCAGGAGCAAGGCAAAATGAAACGCCTGAGAACAACTCTGAAATGCATTCAGTTACTCCTGGAAATGGCACATCCTTCTTGGCCGTGCATCAAGGATGGCCATTGCCCATCCCAGGGCACTGCTACTGCCAGGAGCTTCTGCCTTGTTATGGCTCGGCATGGGCAGAGACACTGTGCAGTGCTGTCTCAATGGTATCAATGTAGAATGTAATTAACACAGATGGGCAGTTATTGCCACCAATAATAGGAAACAGTTTTATTCCCTTGCTTGCTGCCAGCTCGTGCAGGTTAAAGGGCCGTGTGTCAGATCAGAACATTGTCAGAATGTGGCAAGTTCAGTGCATGCTTCTAGCATCAGTAAAAAAGAAGTAATATACATATACATGTATGTAAAAGTAAAAAGGAAGAATAGATTGGTGCCACTTTTGCTGTTGTGGGCTTTTTGTGAGCATTGTATTCCTATGAATTGTAGCAGGCAGTTTTCCATACACTTTCATATCTCTCATGTTGTTTTTATGCACAAGTCAGCATTTTCTAATGAGAAATTAGTGAGGAGAAACTGTTACACCATGGTGAAATGTACAGCAAACAAAGTGCCCGCATTATGAATTTCGCTTCCTATGTTCAAGGAACAAAACATATACAGAAATAAATAATAAGTCAGGAAGAAAATATTAAAGTGACTTTCTCCTTAAATCTGACTTCAGAGGGGGAAGATATTAAAATTTTAAGAGTACCATTAGCTTCTAGGAAAGACTGCTATGTAAAAATGTGGTGACCCTGCACAGGGACTTTTTGAGATGTGAAAACATACCCAGACATACGTGCATAGAATAACACTTAAAACCTTTTTGCTGAACTACACCTTTGGAAGATTACTGTTGCATTCCCAGGTTTGCCACTGATATTCAGTGAACTGCCCCACCACTCTCATTGAGAAGAATTTCTTTCCTTGATGCTTAATTCAGGGTGGTGGATGCCACACAGGCTTAGTTTTACTTCCATCACATTACTCTGCATATGTCTGGGTTCTTCCCTATGCTGTTATCAGGGTGGGTGCCAGAACCTCCATAGCACTGTGGGAGCCTGGGCTTGTGCTTTCCAGTGACTGAGCCACTGACCCCAGCCAGCAAGGCAGTGGGATCCCCCACTTGGGTTCTTCCCACTTGCCACTTTGCCGAACCTGCACGACAATATTGAAAATTAAACCCAGTTAATAGAAAAAAATGTTAAATCAATGGCCATAAAATTTAATGGGTTTATGGCAGTCTTAACACAGTAGGACTGAATTATCATGTTAATTTAATTTCCATTTCTAAATGAACCAGAAGGCACAATAAAGGTCAATTACCCACTACCTTCCCTGTCTTCTTTTTTCTTTTACTGCCAGATTTAAATCACAGTCACCCCCAAAGCAGTCAAACCTTCTTCTGGAAGTTCATTACTTTCTCTTAGAGGCTCACTGTAAATAGAATGCAAACTAGCAATCTTTACTGTACTCAGTCACTCTGATAGCTTTACCTTTCTATGTCTGTATCTGTTGCTTCATTAAAGGTACATAAAGGCTGCAGAGTTTTGTCTGCTGCATGTTCCTTGCTACGTCATTGTTTTGATAGGCTACAGAACAGATGAAAATCCCAGTAATGTTGAAGTTAATGGGAATTCTGCTGTTAATTTTAATAGGGACAAGGTTGCACTGAAGGCATTTAAGTTTCCAAGAGCTCACAGCCTCCTAGTGATAAAGCTGGGGATTTGGTCAGATGTCCATACTTGCTACGAAGCAAGTGTTCCTCCCTTCTGAGGAATCAAGTCTGTGCATCTCATACATCATTTGTTCCTTTTGAACAAAGAACTTGTGGGTGCCCCATCACTGGAGGTGTTCAAGGCCAGGTTGGATGGGCCCCTGGGCAGCCTGATCTGGTGGGTGGCAGCCCTGCCCACAGCAGGAGGTTGGAACTGGGTGGGCTTTAATATCCCTTTGAACCCAAGGCGTTCTATGATTCTATTTCCTTTCCTTAGAAGTCTATTTATAGACAAGCTTTTTTCCCTTCTTTCTCTTTCTGTGGTGAAATGGAAATAAATAAATCGTAATAGTAGCAACCTATATGTTGGAGTAGTATTTGTGATTTTATTATTATTTTTATTTATTTTCTGAGTTTGCTTGTTAAGGCATCAGCAAGCTTTCCTGCCTCATATTTAAGCATTTTTAAAGTACTGACATAAGTAGGTGATCAAAAAAGATATTCTAAGAAAGATATATTCTACTGTACACATTCTGTTGTGTGGAATAGTGCAATGTAATAAAATGCTGCTATTTGTATGGTCATCTGTGCAGTACGAGCACAAAGTTAGCCATGGCTAGAGGCAATCCAACCAGTGATATACTGACCAACAAAACAATTTAGGTGCACATATACACACCTACACACAAACCTCTGTTTTGTATACTGGTGGCTGGAGCAAGAAAGGAAGCAGAACCTCATGGTCTCTGGGGCAGCTGTGCCACCCATGAATTTAGCAAATCTGCCCCAAATCTTGCTAAGAAATATGGGTTCTGTTGGGCTTCAGAGGGATGTGGCAGGTGAATAAGGTTTCTAAAATTCAGGAATAAGGAAATAAGGAACCTAAAATTCAGCATAGTTTCCTGAAAGCTCAAACACTTTCTTGCTTTGGGAAATGAAGTAAATGATGTCTGGTGGATTTCTTAAAGCAAAATTCAGACTGCTGTAATGGCAATGTAAAAGGAGAGTAAAATTAAAGATTGTGAACCAAACTTTAAAGAGATTTCTGTAATTGTCAATTTCAAATGCAGAAGGCCCTCAGGCAAGTGTCAGGCGAGGCTGGGAGGAAACCAAGAATAGTCTAGAAATAACTCCAAACTGCCACAGAAAAATAGAAGGAATGAATCAATTTTATGGAGCTCTTCAAACCGTCCATTAGAGAAAAATAATTCTCTGCTAAATGCCGTAGAATGAGGCAAAAGATCTGCAGAAGTAACTTTATTCCTATTTTACTTTCTCAAGTCTTCCATAATGGCAGTGATGCTATCTGCTGGTCTGTTTGAAATCTTCACAATGTATTTCTAAATGGTTATTTCACTGAAATGCTTCAAACCTGTCCTGGCAGCATTTTTGCTCAGGCTCACAGCGATGAATTTTTTGCTTTTTTGGCTTTCAGTGTGTCAGGTCCAGGTACACCAATCATCATGTTTGTTTGTGTGAAGGCTCATGCTGGGAATGTCTTTGTGGCTATCTTGACATTTCTTAGATTTCGATTTGTAAAGGCTTGTTGGACATCTGGAAACGATAGCTCTGGTCCGACATGAAGGATCATGTGCTGAGCCTATCAGCCAGCAGCCAGCCAGGCAAGGGAATAGCTTGGGGCTGAACTCTGCACGAAGCACGCTTAGCTCGTCAGACAGTTTTGAATAATAATCCTATGAATTTCAAACCTGTCCTGCAATTTCCTGAGCAGAAGAAAAAACACTGGGGAAGTTATTTGATGTCCATAGTTTTAAGTTTTGATGCCAAGGAAGTCACAGTAGAATTGGACTAGCTGAACACGTTCAGTATGTTGGGGAAAGAGGAAAAACTGCTTCTTAATAAAATGCATGCAGAGAAAATCTTCATTGCTGGAAATGGCAATCACTGTGTACCACCACTGCCTCTCATGGCGAACTGTTAATTCCAGACAAGAGTCAGTGAAGTCGCTTGTTGAAATTTGTGCATTAGATAGCCCACATGACGCAGGTCTGGATTTTCAGAGTGATTTTGGAGGTGCTAGTTTTGAGATCTTTGCTATGTTTTATTTGTCTTAAAAGCAGCTTATTCTCATGAAGTGCGCAGAAGAGATGCTGACTTCCTGCTTGCTTTCCCTGGCGAAGGCCCTTTCATGGAATTGTTACTCCCCTTCTAAAATCCAAGCACTTGAGAAGAAATGCCCAAGTAAAAGCCACAAGGAAGTGAACCTTGCAATCAAAAGTCGAGGCAAATTCCCCCTTGCAAGACCTTCTATTAGACAAAAATAGCTGCTGTCACTGGAGCTCCCTGCCTAGGGCACCACGGTGGATCTGAATTGGTGGTTAGAATGATTCTGCACACGTTAGGATATTTAAAATTACTTTCCTTCCATTTTGGGTTTTTCACAGTTCTGCTTCAGATGACAAAGAATCACCTCCTTTGCTGAATTCTTAGAGTCATAGCAGTTTAAAAGAAAAGGAAATCAGGTTCTTAATTCACCTGCCATTCTTAAATCTAACTTTAAGCTCAATTTCATTGTGTTTTGTTGTTATTAAATTGTACAGAAAAGCATACGAGTAACAGCTTTTAATTATCTTCTATTTAGTCAAAGTAGTTCCTTTGATAAAAGTAGAATAGATAATAGTTTGCAATTTCTTTTTCTAGCTTTTTTTTTTTATCATACTCAGCACAAGAATCTTTTATCGTAGTTATCTTAGTAGACCTATTTTGTCACATTTTTGTGTGAGGTAGGATCTTGTTTACGAAGCGCATTGAAGGTTCTTGTTCAGTACCAAAGAATAAACAACTTTCAGGTTTTTTTTTTTTTCCAATTTTTACAGACACTTGTTAATTTATTCATAGGAATAAAGTGACCAATTTAATTTCTGATACAGGATACACAGTGTGAAAGCTGTATTGGTTTTTCCTGTTCTTCAGTCTGAGGTGGCTATTGCAGTGAAGTCCTTGTTGCTTGCGGTGCCTTTTTGGAGTGTTTCAGCCAATTAAAGGAGATATTGAATGTTGTGAGAAAATCATTGGCCACTGAAATGAAGCTGCCAGTAATGTGGTTTCTCTGGGAGGAGCGTAACCTATGCGTGCATATGTATTTGTTTTCAGCTGTGTCTGCCAGGAAAGCTGGAAAAAGATGTTACTCATTACCTACTTGGAAACATCTGTCCATTTTCAGAGCGTAGCTTTTACAAGGCATGATATTAAACATTGCATTTACACATCCTGAAAAGATTTACAAGGGGAACAAAACTGTTACAAACAGTGAAGGGAATGTGGCTAGGCTTAGCAGACAGAAATGATGGAGCACGTGTTCGTGAAGGAACGCCCTGTGAGGCTGTGCAGGGAGGGCTTGGCTGGGCCCAGCCTGGCCAGGGGCTGCTGTCTTGTGCCATGGCTCCCTTCCTCATTCTTTCCAATCAGATTAAGTGAACCTGTGCTGCCTATATGGCACACGTTGGCAGCCCAAGGCTGCTATTTTCTGCATGCAGGCTTATTTCTGCCTCAGCTTAGCGTCTGGAGCCTGGTGGGTTAACCACTTCCAACACTGGGAACTGGACCAGTCGCTAGAAGCTCCAAGAAGAGAATGATGAAAAGACCTGAAATTCAGCTACCACATTTATTAAGTGCTCTCAGTATTCCTTTAATAGTTATATACTCTGGTATTTTCTGCTCTCTGAGTCATGAAGATTAAGCTAAAATACTGACTCAGTGTCCGTCTTATAAACCAGTGTTGGAAGATGCTGAGGAGGAAGCAGCCATACTATTGCCTGAAAAACAGATGGTATCATATCATAATATACTTTTGTGCAGAGAGGTGAGACAGTTCAACACATTCTTCCCTTGCCTCTCATCCCCTGCACAGACATATAGTGGAGGGACACAGATGACATCTCTGGGCCTAATGGCCCTTCTTCTATTTTTATTTCTCAGCTGGGGGTTGACTGCTTACATTTTTATAGTCACTTGTCCTTTTCAACTCATACAAGCGCTTCTTCTTTTTTTTTCCTCCATTTTTTTTTTTTTTTAGCCTAGCTGTCTTTCCCCATAAAGCTTCTCCTTTCAGAAAATCTTCAGCAAAACTGCATGCATTGTCTCTGTTGATAATGCTGCTTTTAGCATTGCACCACTGCATTTGTCTTAAGGAGATGTTTATTAAATGCAGATACACATGACTCAAATATAAGTTTCATGCTATAATTTTGACCATAGCATCCTGCAATCCACAAGGGCATGATTTGGTAGAGAAATTATGAATGCTTTATGAACTCTGGAAGTCCACATGTGTTACTCAGTGCATAGCTCCAATCTGCAGAGACTCCCCACAGGTTTACACAATGCCAGAATCAGATGTCTTTTTTAAGATATAAATTAGGCTTTAAAACAGTGAGAGCCTTTAAAATTATCCACGGCAAAAATATTTGTAGGTCTGCAAGTCTGTACCTAAGCAGCTTTTAGAACAGTAAGTTATAGGAAGCTATTTCTATGACTTTTTCCTTAATGCATCCAAATACTATGTGAGAGCACGAAATAAATGGCAGTAATATTTATAATTTTATTTTATATATATATATATATAACTTTATAATTTATATAATTATATATAATTTATAATTTATAACCTTCCAGTTTAGGTTTGTCATGTTTTTTGAATTACAAATTCAATCATTATTAAAATCAGTATTAAACAAATTTAGACAAAATTAGTCTTAAAATCTCTAATAAGTTGTGAAATGTAGGCATTTAATTTAGCTGAAGGTTTAAATTAACAAAACGACACAAAGCAGTCAAAAATCTTGAATGTTTGTTTTTCACTTAAAATAATTTCTATTTGTATTCAGACCAACATTTAGTCTATAAATATGAAATTAAAATGGCAGCATGCTTTGGAATTAACTTACAATAAGATGGTTACCTACATACCTGTAATTCAGCAGACACTGCACTCACTGTGCTTCCTTGAATCACTCACAGAATGAATCACAGAATCACAGAATGGCCAGGGTTGGAAGGGACCTCAAGGATCATGAATCTCCAACACCCTGCCACAGGCAGGGCCACCAACCTCCACATTTAATACTAGACCAGGCTGCCCAGGGCCCCATCCAACCTGGCCTTGAACACCTCCAGGGACGGGGCATCCACAACCTCTCTGGGCAGCCTGTTCCAGCACCTCACCACTCTCTCTGTAAATTATTTCCTCCTGATGTCCAACCTAAATCTCCCCTCCCTCAACTTAAAACCATTTTCCCTTGTCCTGCAGTTATCAACCCTTTCAAAGAGTTGATTCCCCTCCTGTTTGTAGGCTCCCTTTAGGTTTTGAAATGCTGCAATGAGGTCACCCTGCAATCAGTATCAGATGGGAGAAAAATGCCAATTGACTTTGCTGTTTGCTTATCACTCAATGTGGAGAATATGGCACAGGTCTTTATTGCAATCTAATCAAATCATATATCAATTTTTTGCTCCTGTAGCATCAATCATGTGCTGGTAAGCAAATGCTTATTACTACAAAGCTCCACAGGGCCCAGAAATAAAATCAGGCTTTGTTTGAGCTTGCAAATACCAACTCAACTGAGACTCTTACCTAAGTCGTAAAATAACTCAATATGCTGAAATTTGTGTTTGCAGTAGGTCCCAAACATCTGTGGGGCATGAACCCAACCTCTCCACCTGCATTCATACATACATGTTGGGGTGCAGAGATTTTTGAAATTAATGGCATGTTCTCAGGAGATCAGCTCATGCAGGTCAGAGGCAAGCTGCCCAATAGTTCCATGCCCACCTGTGTAGTCTGCTGTGGGTTTCATATTTTGGATATGCATCTATTTTTTCTTTTTAGGCTTGGCATTTGCCTAAGAGAATCTATGCTTTATCATTAAAAGCAAAAACACTGCAGACATTTAATGAAGACGCATGCTTTTTTTTTTTTTTCAGTATTGTTGTTACCATTTCAGATGGATTCAAGTAAGTGACAAAAAGCTAGATGACAATATTGTTTCTTTTTTCAATTTCCATGCTGTCTGGTTATTACCAGAGCTTGCTGTGCACCATGGTATCACAAACAGATATCTGTGCACTGAAATTCAATGAGGCCAAAAATATAACAAGCAGTCTGGTTCCTGTCTTTTTCACCTGTCAACAAATAGAATCCACCCAATAAGAAATGTACAATTGAGAAAGTCATGTTTAAGAGATCTCACTCTGCAACTCAAAGCTAGGCAGATATGGAGCTTGTGAGGTGTCAATATAAACATGTTCTAAAGATAAGCCTGTTATATGTCCTCCCTGATTTCACATCCCATACATTTGTGTCTGTGAGTCAGAGACATATCAGTGTATTCTAACTAATGCACTGAAACAAGGAAACACGTGGATACCATATTAGCTGACCTAGAAATAGCCAGGCTGGACAGATGGAGTAAAAATGTGTGAGGGAAAATGGTTTCTGAGATGCTTTTTCATGTGGTGGTCAGTATCCAAGGAGATTTTCACCCCAGAGGAGTTGAGGATGCCTTATGGATGACGTACTGTCTTGAAAATCCATGCTTCTTGTTTCTGGAGTGCACTGACTCTCGGATGAGGCCTGGGAGTGGTTTCCTTCCTCATGCTACATTTGCACATTCATTTTTTTAGCAAAACAGAGTTAATGCCTGTCTGATCACCAAAAGGCTCTTAGTACCCTGCCAGCCTCTGTAGACTTTGCACAGGGCCAGTGGTCCAGAGCAGGATGACCAGGATCCCTCTGCTTACTTGCCCACCCTGGACCCTGGCCAGTAACCAGCAAGAAGGGCTATTGCATTTCTCTCAATGCGTCATGTGAGGACTGAATTGCTACTGCTTTTAACTGAGTGCAGTGTACCAGCATGTGATGGCCCTTTTTGTATGCATCCAGTCTCTCCTGAGCAGCACCCCTGGGAAATGGGATGGGCTCTGGTGTGCTGAATCCAGTCAAAGTTTAAAGAATTTCAATCACTAATCAAAGTGAATTATCCTATGCCTTATAGAAGAGACCTTAGAAAAGTAGAGATTTTATTTGTAAGGTGCTACACTGACTATTAACACTAAGCCCAGAAGAATTTGAAATGCCTATTTCCTGTTAAGCCAACAGGATTTTCATAGTGCAGGTCAGTGTTCCACTCAGTCAATCAGCTGGGAGTCTGCTAAGAAATTCTCTTGTAGTATGTTGTAATAAAAATAATGTATATTTTTTACTGTGCATGCTCTAGTCCCATCCTGTAGAGTTACACTGGTCCTATCATTGCACACCACTGAGCAAATAAAATAATTTTCCTCTGGCAAGGTGCTGTATAAACTAAAGTTGTTAAATGGAAACAGCCATGTTAATTTTACCTTTGCAGAAAACAGAAAGGAAACAAGAAAAATCGATGTTTGCCAAATGAAAAAGAACAAAATGGATAGGAAGAAAAATAATGTTTTCCAGAAACCGTAACAGAGTGTTGAAAAAAAAAAAAAAAAAAAAAAAAAAAAAAAAAAAGGACAGGAAAAGGCCCCAGAGCAATTACGCAGCAGAACAGAAAATCATAGTCAAAATATTGTTTCTTCTCTGAAACAACATGGTGTGTTAAAAACTGCAACTGCTCTACATTCTCTTCTAACAATATGATAATGATTTAAAAGATCTTCTTGGATAAATTAACACTGTGTGGAGTGAAACACACCTTGCTCCTCATGGAGGAAGTTGCAAGTTGCGTTCTTTTTTTTCTACTGCAAATTGCATCATAAGACAGCTAATGTCAGGCAGTGCATCTGGGTAATGGCTTGATAAATTACTTGACTCAGTGGCTGCTGACCCCAAGTTTATAATGTGATTTCATAAAAAACTTTGTAAAAACCTAATGGACACAGACATAGACTTCTCTAAATATTGCAGCAGACTACAGAATGGTAAAATAGGTGAGTATTGAAATTAGCAGACACCCTGAGCTTCTCATTGACAATAGGATGCCCCGTTGTGACAAGCTTCAGTATAGGCTTAAACATTTAACATCTAGATAAGCTAGATAAGGATCACTGGGCTGAGGTGAATGGGATGAGGTTCAACAAGGCCAAGTGCCGGGTCCTGCACTTTGGGCACAACAACCCCATGCAGCGTTATAGGCTTGGGGATGAGTGGCTTGATGAGTGTGAAGAGGAAAGGGACCTGGGGATGTTGGTTGATGTTCAGCAGAACATGAGCCGACAGTGTGCCCAGGTGGCCAAGAGGCCAATGGCATCCTGGCCTGCATTAGAAAGAGTGTGGCCAACAGGAGCAGGGAGGTGATCATCCCCCTGTACTCAGCACTGGTGAGGCCGCATCTCGAGTACTGTGTTCAGTTTTGGGCCCCTCACTACAGGAAAGACAGTGAGGCCCTGGAGCATGTCCAGAGAAGGGCAACAAAGCTAGTGAGGGGTCTGGAGCACAGATCTTATGAGATTGTTGAGTCTGGAGAAGAGGAGGCTCAGGGGAGACCTCATTGCATCCTACAACTTCCTGAAGAGAGGTTGTGGTGAAGAGGGATTTGGCCTCTTCTCCCAGGCAACAAACAGGACCCAAGGAAATGGCCGCAAGTTATACCAGAGGAGGTTTAGGTTGGACATGAGGAAAAACGTTTTCTCTCAGAGAGTGGTCAGGCACTGGAATGGCTGCCCAGGGAGGTGGTGGAGTTGCCATCTCTGGCAGTGTTCAAGAGGTGCCTGGATGAGGAGCTGCGAGATGTGGTTTAGTGCTTGTGGTAGCAGTGGTGATGAGAAGACGGTTGGACTGGATGATCTTGCAGGTCATTTCCAACCTTGTGATTCTATGATTCTGTGATTCTACGATTTAATATCTAATTTATATTTTTGTATTTCATATTAAGTGGCTTAATAACAAGGAATAGAAAACTCCATTAATGGTTTTCTGGCTCTTGTTAATGTAGGCATTTCCTGCCACTTGAGGTAATACTCTGGAGGCTTCTTTTAACTTGGCCATTCTTGCAGTGAAGCTACTTGTCTACTTTCTAGAGCTTTATGGGGTCAGATGAACTGCTATGAAGAGCCCACTAAGTTGCTTGTGAAGTTTTCTGAGCACTGGAAGGGCAAGGAGAGATGTGCAGTCAGTACTGCAAGCATGGCCTACATCACATGCTGTAGGCTCCTTGTGGAACAGTCATCCAACAGTCATCCAGCTAGCTGCCAAAAGAGAGTTCTTACGAAGGCAAGAGATATACTGTAACACTGCAGAAATGTCAAAGTTTAATTGTGACCTCTTTTAAACTTTGTATGATTAATCTCTAATTATAATAACTTCTAAATCCATCTCCTCGTCTTTTTTTGTCTCAAATTTTCTAGTATCAGGTGTGTTCTTAAATCACGAAATCAGGTCAAATCTTGTCATATTCATGGATATGAAGTATAAGTCTACCTTCCATCATCAAAGTTGACATCAAGTCTGTAGGAAGGCTATGGAAATTTGCCTTGCCACTGCAGAGAAAAGTTCAGCCTGTGTCTTGAGTGGCGAAGAAGGATTTTAGTTCTACAGCTTCTGTTGGTTTTACAAAGAACTTGGAAGTTTGATAAAATCTGAAAGTAACACCTACTGCCAAAACCCAAACCCATTGCCATCCCTGCTGGATGCACAACAGCTATTACACTCCACTAACAAATCAGTGATGAAACTGGAAGCAACCATAAGAAAACCCTTTTGAAAAATTGAAGCTATAACATAAAGACTGCTCTTCATAATTGAAGTCCAATCTTCTACTGGCTTAGTTCTGATGTTGTCTCTCTTAAAGAAATAAAAATATCTGTTCCTGTGCTGAAAATCAATTCTACTCAATAATTATTTTCTAATTTCTGATGAATATTGCAGTGAAATTTTTATACACCAGTTATTCACAGGCTTGGCACGCTGGACTTGCTTGGATGAACGCATGGACCAATTATGTGTTGCCTGTGCTGTCAGATGCTTTAAACCTCTTCAGCCTTTGAGGTGCAACTACACTGAATACGACAAGATTTAGCATATTTGGTTCTTTGTGGAGGGTCCTTGATTTACTGTGCAGGAGAAGCATTTTCTACTGGTGTGGGCCCTTAGCAGTGTAACTGGTGCATTGTCACAACAAGCACATCCAGGGGGCTCTGACTGCTTCAGCGTTCTCCTGAGCCAGCCCTCAAGTTCAAGTTAAGAGCAGCGTCTGAATCACTTTTGGAAACTCCTTAGCAAACTTTAAACTTGACTGGGTCTTTCGGTCACCTCTCCGCGGCTCCCCAATCAGTCACAAAGCCAATTAGCTTTGGCCTTCGGTCCTTCCTGGCTGTAGGCTGAGGGAGGGAGCTGCAGTCCATTTTGAGCTCCGTGACAACACCTGAGTCCTGCAGCCAGCTTACGGATGTGCTCCAAGGGCGAATGTGCGACAGTGCCCTTCCATTCACTTCACAGTTCCTTTTTTTTCCTCGAAAACAACTGATCTCTGGGCAGGAAAACCATTAACTCAAAAATAAAGAGTAAAATGTTTTCCCTCTTCGATAATGTTCCCCATTCTTCCAGTAGGTATTATGCTCTGTAATGCGCTGTGTGCACCCATTTTGTCATTGCTTTGGGTCATCCTTGCTCACAATTGGTTATTTACTCAGGGGCTTTTGAAATTATTGAGTTGACACATCTGTCAGGCGGCGAAAGTAGAAATGCTAAAAGGTCACTTGGAGAGAAACCAGCTGCTTCAGACAAACCTTTCTGCCTTCAAATAGCACAATCATTACGGTGTAACAGATGGGGCCTCTGCTTTCATTTCTGTTTTTCTCCTTCACTTCAGGTATTTAGATACACTACCTCATTGCCAGGTCAACACAGACCTTCTTGTAATTACCCACACAATAGGCAGCTCGCTGCTTAAGAAAAAACAGCTCAATTTTCTGTAAACGGGGAACCTGTTTCCTCACAGATATGAGTTACAGAATGCTTGCCTCAAACTTTCCTATTAACAGATTAATTTTGACAGCGGTAAGTATGTTTTTATTACTCCTGCTTCAGCCATTACGCTACGAAACATGTATTTAGTACTGATCTAACGATTCTGAGAGCCTGGAGGCTTTTGGCAAAGGTGGTGATAAGTAGAAGTGAGTGAATAATTCTTAACAAATAATTTATTCAACACATTTGGACTCCCTCCCTGTTTGGTGAACATTAACCAGGCGATTGTGATTTCCTCTGATTTATTCCATATCCATATTTTTGGAAAAGTGTCCATCCGGATGATTTATATCACAGATTGTGAGCAATTGCAATTCTGAGCTGAGGTGTTTGGCCGCTGCGAGTTATAAATCACATGATATTACTTTTGTTCTGTGATTGGGCAAAGAGGAATTGCTTTTGATATAATTGCTCTCCTGTTCAAAAGTTCTCTTTGGGGGAAGAACTGTCAAAAACTCGACTGCACATCTGTATGTGGAACAAGAACAATGAAGGGTTGCAGGAGTGTTCAGATGAATGGAAAAAAAACACACTCTCTGAGTGCCTTTTGTAACAGACTTACCGCTCTTCATGCATCTGCATAAGATCTTGAAGGAGAAAAAGCTCACTTTCAAAATGAAGAGAGCAAGAAAATCAAAATCATTGCAATTAGTCATCATTTCAAATAATCCAATTTAATCTCAAGTGAAAGTGGCACCCAAAATGAGAGTTACATATGTTTACAGAGAGTGCATGCTTAAACTGAATGAAAATCCTTCATTTTCAATAATCACACCGTAGCATACTGTTTAATAAAATTCTTGCTCTGTGGACACTAACAGAAAATTCTACTTTAGGTAGTTCATTGCTCTACAAATTAAGCAGCTTTGGAAGTGATGCATTCAAATTAAACATGCACCCATTAAACATCTTGTCTCAAGTGGAAACCAGCAAACCAAAATTGAAAAATATTGAAATGAAACCCACTGTAAATCAGATTTCTTTTTGAAATATGGAAGGAGATGGAAGAAGATCTTTATTCTGTAGGACTGATCAGCTGGCACAAAGAAGGAAAGAAAATTCAGAAGGTATCTTTTTGCTCTGGTTGTATGTGGTTTCAGTACACTGGATTGGCTTAGCCACTTTAAGGTAACTAAGGTAAGAGAGGCTAACCTTCAAGCTGTGCTTTATAAGCTTGAGGAATACTGCAAGTTGTGTGAAAATTTATTGCAAGAAGAAAATGCTTTAATCAGAAGGATCAAATTGTGATGAAACCACTCATAAAAGTCTCCATAATGTGAAATCTCAAATGCCAGTTCTGCAAGTTTGATAACTCTGATAAGAAAAAGTGTCAGGATTGCAGCCTGTGTCAACACGTTTAGGGAACTGTGCAATATCTAGATTTTCTATTGACTGAACATTTAAATTTGCCAAAAAGAAAGCTCAGTCTAGGCTGAAGCTCTGAAAAGAGAAGACACTGCTTCCAGACATATTTGAGCAATACTAAATGCTGCAAAAAAGACACTTCATTTATGAGGACCTGTGAAACTCAAAAACTGAGTCAAGAAAAGATGTCCGTGGATGTGCTGTGCATAAAGTTACAGCTAACCCAAATGGGAATATTCTCTGATGCCAAAGAGGAGCGTTGCATTTTCATCCTTTTTCAAGAGTTTCTAAGATCTGGCTGACATGACAGCATAGCATACAACACAGTAAAGCAATATACCCTGCACAGATGGATTTCTTCTAAGAAGAGTGGACAATGCACAGTGGTAATTATTTGCATTGGGAAAAGTCCATACAAGTGTGTAATAACAGCAAATTGAAATGAGCTTCACTCACCAGGTAACAACAAGCTGAGATGTCTTAGAAAAATAAATTAGAAACGAATATCAACATTCTTTTGCTGTAAATAGGATGTAGTGTTGTTACTTCACTGTATAGTGAAAATCACCGACACGGCTTATATATAGAACAAGCGCTGAAACTCCATATGGTCGAAGAGAGAAGTTTTATTGGAAACCAGTCTTTGGTGAAACTTGACCATGTGTCACTTACCACAGTACCTTTGCCAAAGTGAACAATGTGTTGGTGGAAGAATAATTATTTCACTGAAATCTTCTGACCAGCAAGAAAATGCACTGGAATAATAGGATGCTCTTGGGACTATTTGCCACCAGTACAGAAGACACAGATACAGAGTAGTGTATCCTAAGATTGGTCAGATACATATGAAGTCTTGAGAGAGGCTGAATGATTTCTGGAGGAAGCAAAGATTTCCAGCACTGGAAGGTCAAGATCCCCTGCTCCGATCTCTTGTTTCACAAGTAACAAGGAATGCGTAGATCAAGTGCCAGAATGAAAAAATGGTACTGAAAATATATTTGCATGAATATAGAAAAGTTAGTCAAGAACTGAAAGGTACAAGAAAGGGCCAGTACTTGTCCCAAATGAATAGCAACACCAAGAAAGTTGTCAAGGCTTGGAATCTCTGCCAAAAATGCAGGCCAAGTCAAGCAAGAGAGTCTGTGTTGGCACAAGAGAACTGTTCTCCTGGAGCAAAGAGTGCATAGAATTGTTTAGAGTGACTGGAAAACATTATGCTCTTGTCCTAGACTATTATTCTCATGTCAGTAATATAGTTTTACTAGTAGATACTGGAGCTAAACTGTGATTATGCTTGTCAAATGTGTTTACACTAGACATGGAATGCCTGGCATAGAAATGCTCGGCAAAGAAACGCAGCTTGGTAGGCATGGGTGCTGGCTGCTAGTGAGACATTTGGACTGTACTTCTAAGCCCTCTTACCCCCATGGCAGCTCTGATGAAGGGTGCACCTTACCAGAGCAGGTAAGAGCACCTAAATTAATGTGCCATCGTGGTTCTTGTGTGAGAATCTTTAGGGCTCGGGGATACTGAGGCCTGTAATGTCTTTTGTGTTCAAGTTATTGACTTGAGTAAGGTTTATGCACGCCACTAAAAGTCATTACCAGCCTAAGGTGGTTCTATGTCTAAAGTGAAATGAATTGGTTGTGCTTGACAGCTGAGAGAGAGCTTCTTCTTAGATGCAGAGCATATTGCCATCAGGTTTTTTCACAGCATGCAGCAGAGATTCTCCTTTTTTTCACCTCCCCTTCTTGCCATCAAATATTCTGAGAGGCTTGCTGGGAGCTGGATTGGCAGCATGTAGCTGGGAGATTGTTCCCTGCCCAGAGCTTCTGGTCAGGAGCAAGCCTGTGAGGTCTGATAAAAGCAGGGCACAGGCTGAGATGCTTTGAGGAGCCACGGCAGCCTGAAATCACTAAAAAATGGAGGTTAAGGAAATTTCACTGAAGGGAGCACAGTGTACATTGGGTTAACATTATTCCAGTAGCATCAACTGCCTCTTTTAAAAAAATCTTACATTAAAAATGTTTAAAATTTATACCACCTAACTTGAATTCTAGGTGTTTCGTGATGTGAAGAGGTAACGTTATTATCATCCATCGTTAAATCCACCAAGTGTCAAACTTATCACCTTGACACTTTAATGATCCTTAAGATGTCCTTGTAAAAGCTTGGTGCCATGGCAACCACTCAAACACAGGGCCTCAGCACTGCTGAACTTCTCTTAATAAATCAGGCATAATTGGCATCTATGTATTATAATAAATTAAAACTTATTCAACTGGAATGATTTTATATTGTACAATATTAAGTCATTAAATTTGCTGTTCTGATCTCTCCTTTGTGATATAATTCCTGCGTCTGCTTTTTAACACAGAGAACTGTATCTCCTCCTCTTGCGAGGTGTAACTGGGGGGACTGAGGGTGCACAGATTAACATACAGTCTGTCACCCTGACTGCGTAGGTTCAGCTTCTGGTTAAACCAGGATCTCGCTGAAAGGATTTATACCAGAGGACTGAAGTAATTAAATTAAGCAGATGAAAATTACCCACTCGTGTATGCAAGCACCGTGTGATCCTGCCGAGGTGATCTGTCCTTCTCCCCCCCGTCCTTTGCTATGTCCTCCTGTGCATCTGCAGGTCAGGGCTGCTGTGGCTTCCCCAGGATAGTGCCCATCTCTACCGTACACCCCATCCTACTCCTTTCTGCCCTGTCTGTTCCAGGTTACCCACTGGAATTACAAATTCCAAAAGTCCTGGGAATTACAAATCCTCGAAGGTGGGAGCCTGCTGCTGTTGGAAAGCAGAGAGCTCTGCACATGCAAAGAAAATTGCTATATACCCAAGCTATTCCTGTCTATTCTGTCTTCTCTGGCAACACCAGCTGCAGACAACAGGATTTGAATTCATTCCCTTTGTGCTGCAAAAGGTCACTGCACTATCTACGTGGTGCTTCCTGGGAACAGGCTGCCTGAATGGAATATCAAATATTGGGTGCAAAACTTGCAGAGCATATTAAAAATGTTCACATGGCACCATGATTAGGGATAATTTTGAAACGCGATCTCCTTTCTTTCTTTAAAGATCTTTTTAATTTCATTTCACCGATTTTCTGAATGGTTTCTTCATGACACTGAGCTACTGAGGTATTTCAAACATTAATTTTAGCAATAGGATGTCTGTAGTGGAATTTTCATTCATTTTCTTCATTTTTGGATTATTAAATGCCAAGATTTTAGAGTATAAACCCACTCTAGTAATAAGACTGTGAAACAGAAAACCAGTTTTTGTTGTTGTACTTCATCATAATTGTTTTGAGAATGGTTGAGAACATCACTGAACCTTAACGTTTTGTTGACAGCAATACTCCATCATGACCAGGAGGCCTAGATGACTGCAGAGCTGTTGCCCAGAAAAAGATTTTCCTGAGCTCGAGCACAAGGAACTCAAGGATAAACTGGAATTTAAACAAACAGAGCAGATCTTGGCCCAGTGCTCAGTGTATTGAAGATATTCTTGTGACTCAGAGGAATGGAGAAACCTCATTGCTGCTGCTCAAGGTGCTGCATTCTTTACCTTCCCACCTGGAGACTCCCATCCTCCATGCACTCCAGGGGTTTGGGATAAGAGAGAGATGGAAGACCAAGAGAGTGAATTCAGCATCGTGTTGGCTGTGTTGGTAAGATGTGTGAATGAGGTTATTTGTTGGGTTCTTGATTAAATCAGTGGACTGGAGTCTGTCTGAAAGCTTACTTGTTACCTTGTGTGATTTGGTGACACCATGTATGATAGCTTCTTAGTAGGTCCAATTTTTCACTTGATGTGGTGGTGCTGGCTTTGTGATCTTCTTCCTATTTGATACTGCAAATTAATAAAGTAAAAATAAATAGAAATGTTTATTAATCCATTTACTGGAGAACACAGGCTCTTTTTGTGGATGTGAGATCTCTTTGTACACATTAATAGTGGTGCCATGGTAGACAATAACACATTTCTGGATAGGCCTGTGTTAGGCATGCCTAAGAAGTTCTCAAAACAGCAGAGTATTTGTGCGTATACTTAACTTGAAGCCTGTTTCAATATTCCATTGACTGAAAAAATCCTGCAAATACTTATCCAGGTGTTTATCTGGTCTGCTAAGCTGTTTAAGACTGGTCATCTAGAAAGTGAAGTTAAGTCAAAACATAAACATCTATTGGTGTCACTGTGATTTTAAATGTTATCCTGATTGACCTTCACATCCAATTGTTTCTTAGACTTTTCAGTTTTGTTTATTAATTCTCTACGACAAAGAGGTGGGGGGTCTCCATTTTGGTAAACAGTTTTAGCACATGATGCTTGAAAAGAATGTGAATCATCAAAGAGATGTTATTATGGCCCCCTTCTTTCTCCTCTACAGCACACATATATCAGACATCATATTCAGTAGCTGAGTGAAGCAAAAAACACCCATATCCTTGACCACGACAATATTTAAAATGCACAGATCAGAACTTGAACATTATTGCTAAAATTTCTCAATGTTATCAACATTTTTATTTTTAAAAGCTTAAATTAAATCCATATGGACTCAAAACCTAAAAGAAGTTGCCTTTTATTGCTGGAATTTCTGTTTGAAACTGAAAGCCTTGCTTCAGCTAGTAAGAAAAAGACCTCAGCTCTTTCATTCCTCAGAATGTTGAATTTCCTTCCCAACTTCAAAAAGTCATAGAATTTCAAACATAGTATTTTCATGAGACTATTTCCCTAGTCTAATACAAAATTCTACTAAAGATGCTGATATTTTTAAAATAACCTCCTCTAAGTTGTTGCTTGCAATCACTTCATGATGATTTTAGGACATGCTGCTACAGCCCACTACTTTCACAATTTATTTATGAACTTTGCTGTGAACTTGAAAAAATTCTGTGTACTATTAAAAAAAAAAAAAAAAAAAAAAAGGCATGGTAGGATGGTGATGGAGAAAGACCAAAGGAGAATCAAGACCTGCACAAAATAACCATGTTTAAAGTGTGAATGATGGCTGAGAGCTGTAACAGGCCACTTTAATTATTAGTTGATCTCTATTAAACCACATAGTTCTACAAAGAAAATTCTTAATTATTGGCGTATTCACAGAATCCCAGAGTCCTTAGAGTTGTAAGGGACCTTTAACAGTCATCTATTCTAACTCCATTGCAATGAACTGGGACATGCACAGCTAAATCAGGCTGCCTAGGTCTTGATCCAGCCTCACCTTGAAGATTTCCAGGGACAGGAGGGGCCTCAAAATATAATTATATTAATGAAATTGTTATCAGATCTGAGGTACCTCAGCTGGACTTGAATGTTTCTGCTATCTTAGCAAGAGTTTCAAAAAATTATCTTTTTTAAAGGTTTTTCTTTTTTACTCTAAGGAGAAGCCGCTTCTTTGGGTGTGCCAGGAATTCTTATGTTCAGAGATTTCCCATGATATCTACATTAAAAGGTTCAGTTTGATCTAATTTGTCTAATAGAAGAATGATTATCATGTTGCTACATGAGATAATTTATAAAAAGCGAGTACTTTCCTACTGTACCTATCAGTTAAGAACCTTGGCCAAACCTGTGCGGTTACCTGTAGGTGTTTTCCTCCTTGTCACTATTTTGTGGATGCCATTTTGTGCTTGTTCCTTGACACTGTCTTGAGGACACCATTTTGATTCTTTAGTGTGTTGTAGCCTTTCGCTTCTGAGCTGTTGCTTCCACTAGTATTTCTGTTCACAATTTCCTCTGCACCCAACATTTTTCTTTTTCCTTTTAATAAAAACAAAAGTCCTGATATCTGACCAAGGCAGCTCTAGAAGGATCTGCATTTACCTGTGCTTCAATGTGTGCCTGTGGGTGTCCAATACTCCTTTCTAGATGCTTGTATATTGCATCTCATCTGCAGTCAGTGCTAAAAGGTGCTGGTTCCTGTCTTCAAGTTTTCAATCTCCGCAGGAAAGCAGTAGTGTGAACTGTATCTGCAGCTGCTTTAGACCTGTGTGACACAGCTATGGTCCAGTTAGTTCCACTTTACAACTGCAGTTTGCAGCACCAGTTGCATTCTCCCAGTAAGATGGAAGGCTCATGTGAAAGCAAGTTATATGTTGCCTAAACTCAGCTCTGGCTTTTTCTCCCACGCTGAGGTCTTGTTGCATTAAAAGCATATGAATGAGTAATTTTCTGAAAGCTGGATACCCCGAGTGGCATCTCATCTAGGTGATGACAGCACCTAAAGGCAGAAAATGGTTGTTGGGTGTTGGTGTGAGAAATACAACATTATTTTGGCACTTGTTTGTTTTTTTTTCTTCTTCTGTTATGAGTTCTGGTTTGTAGATTGTCAGTATCTCTTCTGTAGTGTGTATCAGAGTGAGTGCTACAAGGATGGCTATGAATAATTTTACACCTAATCGTGTTGTGATGCATGCAGACTGTGTCTTCGATATTTGTGATTTCTGTGTCTTGTGCTTATAATGGAAGGGAATTTCCTCCCCCTGAGACAGAAGCAGGTGACCCCCCTGAGCAGGTGACTGCTTTGTCATCCACACCCTCAGCGCTCACCCTATGACTCCTAAGAGCAATGTAACCTTTTATGATCTTGTCCTACTTGCCATATTTTGAAATCAATTATGTTAGGGCAAGAATGGCTTTATTTTCTTCTCTACATTGGAGTATCTTGTGCATAATCAGCTGTGAGCAGATTAGAATTGTTCAGTGCTGGTCAGTCTCTAAATACTGTTTGGAAGAGTGACTTCTAGGAAAAAGAACAACAGGGAAATCAGATACTTTGAGGCTAAAATACTTCTACATCAAGATTGCATGATTGCTCATGTAAGTGTATTTGTTCATCACCACTTACCTGGATAGGTTGAGTTTACTGGAAATTAGTAGTTGTTGAGTAATGATGAAAGGGCTGAAAATGTGTCTTTCTGCTTTTACAGTAAGACTGGTAGCAGATATTTAGAATATCACTGTCCCCTCGTCATGCTGCAAAGCTGCTGTCACTTTTATCATAAAAGAATTATGTATCTGTATATGAAAAATGCATTCTAGAACTACTCTGAATTAGTTTTTAATGTACTGTGACCTTGAATTGCCCCAGGATATTAATGCTAAATGATTACTTCTGAATGCTTTTTGAATAGCTGCACAGAGCAATTAAATGCGCCATACATCACACACGACACAGCTAAACGCCTCTTCTGGTCAAGGAACCTAAACAGGTCTTTCAAATGATGGCAATTTCGTATTACTGAAGATGAAAAAAAAGTCACTTGTTAAGATAAGTACAACCTGGAAGAGATTACAACCTTTGCTTGAGATTGATCAAAATAAAAAAAAATTGTATCATGATCTAAAAAGGGCATTAGAAAACCAACGCCCCATCTCACTGTGTTTTCTCTGTAGCAATAAATCCCTCACTTCCTGACAAGTTGCCTTTTTTTTTTCTTAAAATAAAAGACTAAAGAATGTGGTTCGCAAAACTGTATGAAATGTGGGCTCTGCTATTAAGCACATTATGTTGAACAGCACTTGATTTTAGAATATAGAACATCATGAATCAGATCTCTGCAATGTCTTCTTATAGAATTAGTGGAGCTTAGAACTGATCACAAGGGCCAGGATGACTCTGGAAACTGGTAACAGGAAGAATGAATGTTGCTTGGGTTATTGATTCAAATCTCACCAGGTTTGGTTTCCTCAAAATGCAGTGACTACTTGAAAGTAAGTGTGATTTTGTATGTAGTGGCAACATCAGCCTCGGTCATATCAGTTGTATCACACTTCATAATGTGCCATGGGTATGAACATTGATCTTGCCCATTTTAGTGTGTTCTCTGGAAATCCCAGTCCAATTGTTTATATTATGTGTTAGACACTGATGACAAAGACCTGACAGACTTATTCTCATCTCTGGCCTGGCCTCAGCCACAGTCTCTGACCCCACTCTCATTTCCAGCCCTCTTTAGGCACTGCTGAGCTTGAGATATCCCTTCTGTCAGACATATTGTCTAAACCACCAAAATGTTAATGGCAAATACGCATAGACCTTGGAAATAAGTCCTGCATCCTCCCGAGTAATTCCAAGGAATTGAGGTTTACAAAAGATTCCCAGCTTTTGCTACTGTTCTTGCTCAGGAATTGGAGTGGGGTGAATTGTCTGTGGATGTGCACCAGATGAAAAAGAGTTAAGGAAGGGGAGCTGGGAAGCATGGCAGACAGAGCAGGTTTGTAACCTGGGCTTTGTTAGCTGTGTTGCCATGCCCCAGGGCATCACTGGGGAAAGGCAGAGGTGGGAGACAGGAAAGATGATTGCTGGAGGCAGTGGTTCATTATGGCAGTCCTGCAGCAGAGAGAAGCCCATAAAGAATATGTTAAAAAAAAAAAAATATGAATCCCTTTCTCCCTGCAAATGCTTTAACTTTCACACATTGTCAAGAAACAACCCAGCAACCTCTAGAAGCACAAACTGGGAGAGCTGGGAGTAACTGCATTCCTTCTTAAAGGAACTGGTCATTTAACTCTAACACAGTTTTCAGCGTGTGTGTTTTCAGTGTGAAGGGGCATGCTGTTGGATGACTGGATGAGAGTGTAAAGACAAAAGCCGTGTGTACTTCAGAAAAGGAGCAGAAAAGGTTTGCGATGAAACACTTTTGATGCTCCAGCTACTAAATCTGCTGCCCCATGTCATCTTGTGAGGATGGAGGCATAAACATCTTTGAAAAGTCAGAGCATGAGTAAGACTAGCCCAAGGCAAGCGGGACATGCATGACTGGCATTTGCATGGCAGGTAATCCAAACTGACACTGACCTTGCCAACATTATATGACAACGTTTTACTAAAGTAAACTGTCCTTGAATCTCCCGTCAGTATTAGGTTCCAGTAGCCATGAGGACAGCACTGTCCTGTTCTGTTTATTTTAGAGTTTAGAAACACTTGGTATGGCCCATATAATTATTTCTCTCTGCCTTGCTGGGTCTTCAATTTGCCCTTGGCCTCAGAGATCGTATCACAATCTCAAATGATCGAGATCAGTTATCATCTCACAGCCTTCTGGCCATCTGCTAGACTGTGACCTGTCTTTGCATGCAAATGTGAAGAGGGAGGCCTGGGGAAGGGTCAGTGACTATCATAGGCTATATTTGAAAAATATTTGGTAAATAATATACCCCAAATCAAGGAGCCAGAGGCAGGGCTGATGACATTCATCTTCATCTTCTTCACTGGAAAGGGATAACCTATGCTGTTCAGTTTCTTCTGTATAGCCTCCTGTAGGTTTTTATGCTCAATGTCTTCCGCTAAGACTGAAGTTTGCTAATACTGCGCCACGCTCACTGTTTCATCTTATCTTCTTTGCTCCCCACTTTGATGCTAAACCTTCTGCTTTGTTAATCTGAACCCCCTGTCCCTCTAAAAATGAGAAACAAACAAAAAACCAAGCATTTAAAAATTTTACTTTAATGATGAAGATCTAACTGTATTTCTTTACTGTTTACTTCTTTGGAAAATTTAAAGCTTTATGAAAGGTCATTCTTTAAATTAGGCACCAAAAAAAAAAAAAAAAGAGTAAAGAAAGGGTAAAAATTCCTATAAGGTGGTTCTGTGGGACGGAATTGGATTATAAATTACTTTTGTCACCCTTAAATTGGAGTAGCAGCTTTTTGAAGGGGGCTAGGTTTCTCTTATTTGAGGGATCTTGTAAGATTCTGATGTGATGAAGTCCAGACACTGTGGAAAGGGATGGTGCTCTCTTTTTTTAAGGAACAAAGAAAATTATTCAGTTCTTTTTTTTCTTACATTTGTATTTATTGTACGTATTTTTCTGTGAAATCTGAGAGGTCTAAAAGACAGAGACCAAAAGAAGAATGCATGTGGCCAACTGGGAATCTGGCATAACTGAAAAAATCAATCTCCTCATCTTTCATGATTTCTTTCTTTATCTCACAACTGTATGTAATTAGTTAATAGGATTAATTCATTTTTTATTCACACTAATATTATTACAGGTGATACCTTATAAGCTTAATACAACCAAATAACCCCCTTCCAAAAAACCTGCTGAGATCGGAATCACAGACAATATTTGAAAACCAGTAAATACAATTTTTCATCCAGGATCTTTTTGTTTGTTTGTTTGTTTGTTTGTTTGTTTTTTGTTTTTTCTTTTTCTTTTCCTCTGGGTATGTGCAGCACTACCCAATGTCATTATCTCAGTTCTGTCATTGCTCAATGACATTATTATATTGTTCAGTGACATTATCTGAGAAATGCAGCCCCTTCAAAAAATGGATGGGCAGTTATGATGCTTAAGTGTACCACGACACCAACATTATCCAGATCAAAATGGACAAATTGAAATTGTTCCTTCTGCTATTCTGGAATGAGAGGATAACTTTGAAATGCAGAGACAGGACTCGGTTTTGCAGCTATGGATTGATGCCTTCTGAGATACAGTGGTTTCACCTGCAGGAACACTGTTGAAGTAGACATACTCAATTATTTCAAATTAATTTTAAATTCTTTCTTATTTTAGGTTGAGTTTAATATAACCTTTAATTAAATTCAACCTAACTGTCTTTATTGTAAAGTGAACATAATTCATCTACCCATTTTTTCTAGGGCATAGTACGTGTTTCAAAAGATACTCTCAGTCTCAAGCATATTCTTAATGCTGGTATTGTCTTTGCTTTTTTTATATCATTTTTATCTCTTAAGCTATTACAACTTTATTATTATCATTACAGTAGTGTGATGACCAGAACTGAACACAAAACTCTAAGCTCCCTGCCAGAACCTTATATAATAGGAGAACAATGGTTGAATGTTGTTAATTTTAAATGTAAAATTATAAATCAATTACAGTGATGGCAAAAGCCCTTTGTGACACGCCACAATTTACTTTCAAAGACATTTAAACCTATTTCACATGCTGAACAATCTGTAATAAATTATGATTTTTTTTTCATCCTGAAATGAAGCTATAATTATGACAGTTGAATTCTTGTTCTGAGAAGTAAGGTGGCATTTAATTCCTTGAGAACAAATGACACTCACAAAAGAACAGTTAATTATTCTCAGCTGCAAAAAAAAAAAAGAAAAAAAAAAGAAAAAAAAAAGGAGGGGGTTAGAGAGAGAAAAATACGAAAGAGAATGTGGTAGCACTTTATGTGAAGTGTCTATTAATGAATTCTTAACGAAAGCTGTACTGCAATTGAACTTTGCTTGGTGTCCATATGACTGAGTGGCAATCTTTAAGTCCAACCCTTCCCGTAAAATCAAAACTGCATTCAGAGAAAGAGTACAATGAAGGGACATGTCTTCAGGAAACGTTACGTGTCTGTTGTCAAATAATATGTAAAGCACTAAACACAGAATAACTTTGATGTCAATCACATGGGCTAAATGAGTGTCTATCTGAGCTCAGCAGTTTCAGGTTGTGTTGCACTGGCAACACCATGCAATTAGTCCTAATAGTTTTTAATTTCCACGCTTACTATTGCAGTAAGATGAATCATTTTGACTTCTGCTGCTATAAATAGGGCAATAAACAGGAGTGCTAACCAGTCAGCTCTCTAACACTACAAATACGTGACCGTGTGTTTAACTAGTCTTACATGCAACATTCTTATTGTGCTCAGTGGGACCGCGCAAGTGTTGCCAGATAGGGGGCTCACTTGGTGCAGAGTTTCTTCCTTTCATGTACTGATCATAATGATCATTGAGGATGCCCCATCCCTGGAGGCATTGCAGGCCAGGCTGGATGTGGCTCTGGGCAGCCTGGTCTGGTGGTTGGTGACCCTGCACATAGCAGGGGGTTGAAACCAGATGATCATTGTGGTCCTTTTCAACTCAGGCCGTTCTATGATTCTAATTTCCAGCTTTAGCCTTATGACAACTTGAGAATATATTAGCATGGGTCATGCTGCACACTGCTGCTAACTCTCACAGAATTATTCTATCTGCTTGGAGAAGAGATGCCAGCCTTACAAATACGCCTTATTTCCTTGGGACAGATGGATGTTCCTGAAGGGCTGAGTGGAATACCCTCATCCTTGGTTCAATTATGATTTGTGAATTGACTAATTTGGGGCTCTCTGAAATGTAGTGGGAACAACATAGTTGCATGTAAAACAAGGCCTAATGCACTGAGTTACATTAATGTTAAATCAAAGATGATTGGATTAATTGCACTTTCATTTTATCTTCCATGCACGTGTGGTGCTGGCAGAATTTCAGAGCTTTTAGAAAAATTAATTGAGAACTATAGGGAAATAATACGGGCAAAAAGACATTTACATCGAGTCTTTCTGCTAGTTAGTAAGAGAAATACAGTCTAAAATTGGAAGGTTACCACGTATTTCTTTATATTTCTATTTTTGATATTGTTCATTAAAACATGTAGAAAGATGAATTGATTATACAGTGTATGAGTTACTGGCTATTACAACTGCTGATTATACCTCAGAGAGAAAGCACACTTTTCATAAAGCCTTCACCACAGCAAAGAATTTGAGAAAAAAAAGCCTGTTAAATTCTAATATGGAAAAGGGAGATACTATTGAAAGGTGGCATTTCAGACTTTAAAATAGTACTCATATATTTTTCATTTACCTCGATATTCAAATCTGATTAAATCTATTCATAGAATGACACAATGGGGCAGTGTTAGACTCATGTGGAAACTCATACTATTGGGTAATTTATTTTATTTGTCCACTCAGTTCTGATAGCAAACAGTACATTTATTAATGCAGTGTGAAGTATTAGCTGGCAGGTAAAAGTAATTCTGCTAATGAATATGATTAGAACAGCAGCTGGAATACGAAAAATGCAGTGTTTGCAAGATCCATGGAATTAATAGGCCTTACAGTACATGGGAAATCAATTAAAATACTTGGGAAATCAATTAAAATACATTTTTAAGATTACAAAAGTGGATGGACGGGCATGTATTTAACTTGAAAATGAGCAATTAAGAACAAAAGATGTACTTCCTCAGCAAGAACAATTCAAAGTGCCTTTTCTTGACCATAGAAGAGCTTGCCAAAAAGATTCAGGAAGAAGGTATTTTAAATTGACTTTTAGTTGGGAAAGCAGAATGCCATGAGAGCTTGAGGTAGTTGTAAGTTTGCACTTCTCTCTTTCTTTCCTTCAGGGTACGCTCCCGCTGACTAAGCATTTTCTATGTCTGTATGATTATTTGTATTCTTGGTGTGGGACAAACTCCCATCGAAGATGCTTTGCTGCTACTGCAGCTGGAACCGTGGTGGAGGGAAGTGGCTGGGTGTGAGGGTGGAGGAATGGCTGCAGAGTGATGTCCTCCTGCCTTCCCAAGGTTGTTGGCCTCAAGACTGCAAAAAGCATTTTCCCAGACTATTATATATATGGCTTTTTTTTTTCTTTCTTTTTAACTAAATGTAATAGCGCTTTTTTTTTTTTTTCTCTGTTGATTTTTAGTGTCACTTTCTCTTCCCAGACAATATATTACGGTACAGCTTTGTCCCTGTGAAGCAGGAAACTGGACTGCACTGTTCTTTCTCATCTAGTCAGTACAGAAAAGTTATAGATGTGATTGTGATTTCATTTGGTTTCCAGTTGTTAAACTTTTTAGTTCTTAGCTCCAGCAGGAGTGAACTTAAGGCTCTGGAACGGTCTGAGGATGCAAGGCAATGCCCTCTGCATGATGACATTTCTGGTCTAGGATGAAGGGCAATGTGATTCTATGATTCAAACCTTTTTATTTGTTTATTCAAACAAGTGATAGGATCTCATGGGAAAAAAACTACTAGGTAAATACTATACATTCCACTTTCATTCATCGATGGGACTAGAAATGTAATCATCTACTTTAGAGACATGTTCAGGGGGTTTTATTAACCTGAATATATCACTGATGATCTAAAACTGGCAAACCTGGTATGCATTTAGAACATCTCTCTCCTATCATAATATCAGATGTAATCTTGTTTTATTCCCTGGAATTTAGATCTGCATCGCTGATAAAAGTATTTGATACAGTTACAGAGTTGATATAAGTCAGTGATCGCAGAGGAAAAAAAGACTGAAAAAGTCTAGGATGAACCTCATGATGTGGTGTATTTGCTTATGGTAACCTAAGTGCGCCTACATTGACAATGCAGTGAATAAGAACCACTCTGTTGTTTTGTAGTCCACCCCAAGTTAACCCAATCCAAAACACAAACATGGAGAAAGCGTTTTGGGACAGTTACATTGCATGTGTGCTGCTAGGGATGTTTAAGTGGAAAGTGAGTTTATGAAGTTGATTGACAACTTTCTTTGTGAAGAAAAACATGATTACACATACTTTCAAAAAAAAAAGAGAATCCAGACATCTTGTTCAAACCACAAATATATAATGAAATCCTACATTCATAATGAAGTCTTTTTCTAAGATTTTCCTGAGAAAAGAGAGGAGAGAAAGGCAGTAAGTAGAAGAGAAAGCATCATACAAATTATTGTTGTTGTAAACACTAAAAGAACACAAAGAGCCACAGACAATTTTCAATTCCTTTATCACTTAAGAAATTGGATTTGAGATGGAAAGAGATGCCACTTTATGTAATACATTCATTAATACTGATTATCAGTGTAATTCAATGCAATATTTACTTTTTGCCAATATCAAGAGTTGGTATTGGCTGGTGTGCAACAGAATCTGAGACGTAATGCTGTCAAGTTGTTTGGTTAAATGAAAGCCTCGAACTCCAGGTGCCAAAAATGCAGTGTTCAATCATCATTTACTGTTCCAGGGAAATCTGTTTAAAACTAGCATCTTGTTCTTTCTCTGTGGAAGACTCCAATTAAAGGAGATTGCTACTTTTTTTTCTGTTTTTGTGAAAAAAAAAAAAAAAAAAACCCTAGTTGAGTAATTTTATCCTTTTAATGTTTTTACATACGATGAAGTCCTTATTTATACAAACATGATGAAAAGGAGTTAGAGACATAGTGAACACCTCATAACAGATTAGACAATGTATTGTGCCTTTCCCATGCATGTGAATAAGGGAGGTGAGATATGCACACCGAGCTGCCAAAATCCATGGATTACTCTTAAGGGAAGATTTTCCATGGGATATCTTTCAGTTCACATTTGGCTCCTGAAGGAAGATGCAGATGGCAGAGTTGTAGACAAACCATGAATAAAAGTCCCTGATTCAGTTGGAAAGGAGGCCTCAATGAGCAGAGCAGGAACCTCAATGGACCATTGCAGGCTACGTCCTTCCAGCACATACTACAGGGGATATCTTCTTTCCTTTTGAACTTTTCCCTAAGACAAAAAGGATGCCTACAGCCTCCATCTAGGCAGCTTTGTCCTCTGTTTGACCATCTCTGTTAAACATTTATCCTAGTAGCAAATCAGAATTTCCAGTGTTACACTTTCTGTCCTGTTCTGTTTGTCCTGAAGGAATCCTTTTTCTCTTCATCCTCCAGTACAGAAAGGAATAAGCTATCCCCTGAGCCCTCTCCTCTTGCAAGTTCTGCTCTTTACTAAAAATTCAGGAAGTGTGCAGGAGCACTGCAATATCAGGGACAGTGGGATTTCTTTCAGTTGCTTGAAATTGTCTGTCCTCAATTTCTATTCTGTGCTCGCTGTGAAAAAACTTGAAATCTTGTTTGCAGCTGTAGGCTACCTTTTCAAGCTGGGTTAAAAATTGCAGAATCACAGAACAGTCCAGATTGGAAGGGACCTCCAACGACCATCTGGTCCAACCATCCAGTTCAATCCAGATTGTTTTCTAAATGTTTCTGGTTAATATAAGTAATGAGTAGAGCATGCACATAACTTTCTTTTTTACTTTTTCTTTTTCTTTTTTTCTGATTTAGTGGAAACAGGTAATATGAGGAAAAGTAATAATTTTGGCTTGGAAAGAACATTTTACCAAACCGAAAGAGGCCTTGCTCATTTCATTAATAAGGAAAAGTGTTAAAAAGCCAAAAAGAGAATGAAGCAGTGATTGGTCTCACATAGTCCTAGCATATTTCTGTTGAAATTTTTCATTAAGAAGATGGCATCTAAAAGCACTTCAGTATTTTCCAACTTTTAAAATGAAGACTATAACAGTATTTGTCACACGTTTACAACATGTTTTGACTGACTCTACCTTGCATTTTTTCAGCCAATGAATTGTTTACCTCGAAGATTTCAGCCAGCTCTGACAATAACCTTTGGGGAAGCTCCAGCTGATGTGCCGACAGAACAGCATGGGCACACAGCACTTGGCCACCGGAGGAATCTGGCACATGAACTAAACTTTGGAGCCTTTGTTTGCCCTTGGCATGTCTGCCTTAGAGTTTTGTGCCAAGAAGGCACCACAGAGCCTCCAGAAAATTAGAAATACTACAAAATGGAATGACTTTTAGTGTACAGATGCAACAGTAGCGAATATTTGTAAACTATTCCGACAGCATTCTTGGCATCTGGCTGGCAATTTCATGTAATCAGGTTTCTCCTTTAGTTCCTGTTATGTTAATTTATTAGTTTGTGAAACTAAAAAATTGCAGCTTACGCTCTGTTCAGCTTCCAGATTCAGACGTATTGTTTTAAAAGCTGCACAGTGCAAGATGGAAATCTGTGCTTTTTAATGCAGGTTTTTAAAACTGCAGTTAAATAATTTCGGGTGGGGGTGAAGCCATATCCAAGGATAACACCTGTTTTGATGCAATTAAAGCCCTACAGCAATGTATGGATAAAATACTTCCAGAAAACATTTCAAATGATTACAAGACCAAAGGGGTTGTGAGTAGTTACTCCCCAGAAAATAGATTGGTACTGCTGGAAACAGATTGATTTGAACTAACTATTGCCCAGGTGCAATGGAAGGTGTAAGATGGTGGCATTTAAAATGTAGAAGAGTAATTGGAGAGACAGGTGCTGCTTATGCTGAAACTTGCCTGTTGTGATATACAAAAAGCAAGGTAAAGCTGCTGGTGCAGTGCAGTGTCTTTAAAGCAAGATCAATTAAATTATTTTATTTAAAAAAAACAACAACAACAATAAAATAAGTCATGGCTCCTCTGTCCTTTCTTGCACTAATGTCCCTTAGCAACTGTCTTTGTGAAAGTCATAAATTTGGAATAAATCAAATACAGCACAACACTCCCCAAAGCAAAGTAAGACTTCCATTTATTTCTGTGCCAAACGCTCTCCTACAGCAAACAAGTGTAGTTCTTAAATCTTTACAACCAAGCCTGATGTTTTGCCACATAGAACATGTGGGGAAAATATAGGTCCTTTCTTACACATATTTTTCTCCCCCATCTTCTGGGCTGACTTGGCACTTATTCAGTATGTGTCTGAAGGTATAATATTGAGTACCTGAGGTTTGCACTGTTGTGCATCCTCTGTCTTTCCACTTTTCACATCCCACATATGTTGTGTCCTCTCTGTTTGCTTCCAGTCTTCTGTGTACGTGGATATTTGATCACTGTGTTTGTTGAAATCATTGCAATAAGCAGTCAAAAAAAACAAAAAAACTCAGCCTGCTGAGCCATTTCCTTGTGGGAAAAGTCAAACATGCATTGGTCTCAACTGGGAGATCTATTGGTAGTGGCCACTGGGTGATGTATTTGCCCATGCTTCGTTGGAGAGAGGTAGAAGATGAAGCTTAAAATGGAGCCACAGTGACGCGTGTGACAGCAAGTAGGGAATTGAGGATGTGAGGACTCCAGGACCAGGTGATTTTGGTACCTGAGCTCTGGTCCTAGAGCTTAGTTTTGGGAGATATCAGGGTCATGCTTATACATTGCAACCCTGGCAATGGCCAGGGACTCATCTCCCTGGCTTTGTTGCATGGCTCCTTGGATCTGCCATGGCCTTCCCATGGCTTGGAGGCTGCACTGCCTCCTCTTCCCGGAAACTTTGGGAAATTTATGTGAAAGCAGCCGAGCAGTTCCTGCAGTTCCTTGGACCTGTACCTGTAGCGAGGTGTGCCTCTTGGTGTGGGCTGTTTATGTCCATGCAGAATGGTATCGCATAGCAATTTATTCTCAAAAATTAGTTCAAAAGCTTTAAAAAGCCATTAACAATGCTGTATTCTACAGCCCTTAATGCTGCAATGAATTTGATTTTTTGGGTAAACACAGCATCAACAGAGCATCCTAAGAAACAACAGAAACCAATTAAGAATAACAACAAACCCTTCAGAAAAGGCCCACCAAAGCCCCGTCTGAATATAATTTGAACCAACCATATCTGGAAAGGTTCTTATCTTTGCATTATATCCAACCAGGGCAAACAATCCCTTGTACAAATTGGCAGTGCAGAAGAAAGCCAGAGAAGCTTGTGCTGAGAGCTACTTGCTCCTCAGTTTAATTTCAAATCATTTCATGATTCACTTGCTGTGACCCTGACTGGTCGCTTGGCTTTGTTAGACTTCAGTTGCCTTAGCAGTGGGTAAAGAAAAGATTAAGATATTGTATTCCCACTTATAAAGACTCTGGATAGAAAAAAATGCAACGTCTCTGCTGTTAGCTGGGGTGGAAGGGTCAGTAACTACGTAGATTAAGACAGAGTGTGCTACATTCAAGTGAGATAAAACCATATGGGTTTTGCTGGAGTTAGGGCAGGGGTTGTTTTGCTGCAGTATGTCTTGTTTCCTCCCACTTTTAATGAACGAGAGTGATCTGTCAGGGTTTAATCCAATTACTGATGGCATTGGAGAACACGGGAGCAGAAGTGGGCAGGAGAAGAGAAATGCATTAGCCAGAAAATGCTCATCCTTCCCCCAAGAAGCTTGCTGAGAACAAATGCTGGGATTTGTCAAGTATCTCTCGTTTTGTTTCTTTGCATAATTTAGGGTTAATCAGTTCATTTGTGATTACTTAACCGGTAAGAATACAGTAAAAAAAAAAAGGGAGATGGCTGCAGTTCTGAGCAGAAATTGAAAGCAACTTTTTTTCTATTCACTTTGCATCAGTTTTTAGAATAACCACAGTAAAAACAATGCTTGGGTTGCTCAAAGAGATGTCAAGTGTGAGGTAAGTATGCAGGACTGCAGTGAAATAAGGGGAAAAGCACTGCCCAGCACCATCAAAAAATCTTCCTCCAAGGGATTCAAGAACGATTTTTTTTTTATAAGGAAAAATATTGCTAATATGTTTATCTCAATGATTGTTATCATATTTGCAAGTCTAACTTGCACGTAATGTAAGGTCAGTGGTATATCAGCACCGTCCCTGTCATGTTTAGGACTTTGCTTGGCCCTGCAAGCACTCTGTATGGTGGGACAGAGCGTTCGTGGTTCTGCTCCTTGCTGGGATGATTCCTACCTCACAGCTTTTGGGACAGCCACAAAGCATGCAAAGTTTGAACAGTTTCATAAATATCCATCTGAATGAAATTATCTGTACAAAATGCATGTGTATGGATTTCCCATTTTCACTTCTTCTATGGGGATATCTGCATCTATTGAGTAACACGTGGCAAAAAATAAGAGCTCAGACACTCAGCGCTGCTGAGGTTCACACCACTTTGCTCTCAATCAATGTTCTTATTAGCAGCATAAGATTTATTTCCCAGCTGTTTTCAGCAGCCTGTATTGCCTGAGTTATGCAGATCTCTCATACCTGTGGCCCACCAGAGTGCTTGTTGGAGCAGGTGAGTCCCATGTGGATAGCTATGAAGTAAGTATATTCCAGGCCATGCCTAGGGACTGCATCCTACCCCACGCCATGGGCAATGGTTTGACTGTCACGCTCAGAATTCACTGCTGTGACTTTTGGCAGTCTCAGTTTATTTCGGTGGCAATAAGGAGGCTGGTTCAAGCCCTCAGATGGGGCCTTTCTCTGGCTGTGCAGCCTCTTTTATACAGGTGGTAGAAGAAGTGTTCTGTGGTGTGACTGATGTCTGTTGGGTTACTCTATTTAGGTTTAATAGACTTTTAAAAATACTGCCTTAGCCAGCAGGATTGAACTTCATTAGTTTTGAAACAGGAGAGGAATGTTAGCCACTGTGCAGCCGTTGATTATACTCCTGTGGTTAAATTAACCACAGGGGATCTCTACCCCCGTTCTTTGAATGCCAAGGAAACATATTGAGAAATACGGGGTAAAAACAATTATGAAGCCAAAATACAGAAACTATAAAGTTCATCTTACGTGTAATCTCCAGCGCACACTAAGTTCTGTACGCTTGCACCATTTAATGTTAATTATGCCATTTTACAATTTGCTTTTGCTTCATCAAAACAAACAAAATAAAACAACCCACAGCACCATGAATAGCATTTGACCATAAAGGGAGTTTCAGAAAACCACCATCTCACCACTCTGCTCCAATTTGAGAGGGAGATAATTTAGCCACTAAATGTCCACGACGTCATTGGAGAATTGCTCTCCAGCATCGCTTTCATCCCCCAGCTGCTGACAATTCAGCAGCGCTGCTCTCCTTTAATTAATCTCTTTTAATCCACATGTAGAAGGTCACATTCGATGACTATGGTAGAATGAGCTGAAAATCTTGTCCAAGAAGTGCATTCTGGAAGATGTGCTCTCATTTGTATAAGAAACTACTTTTATCAGTGTTGTTTTGTTTGTTTGTTTGTTTAATCTGATTTTGGAAAACATGAAATTCACTTATCAACTAATTCACTTATCAATAAAGATTTTTGGTAATTCCATCTCCAAAAAAGGAAAATGAGCCACGTTTAGTTTTCTTTTCATCCGACAATTTCCTTTTTATCTCCTTATCCCAATCTTATAAAATGGAAAATAAGTAGTGGGGGACAGAAGTATGGAGCTACCATGTATGAAAGTAAAGAAATCTCTTTCTCTCCTTTCCAGCTCAGAGGAGAGCTGGAAAAAATATATGAAAGTTTGTGAATGTAATGTTTTCTTCCACTTAGCCCTCTTAAAAATGCTCTTTTTATATGGAAAAACAGGTTGAGGAGAATATGCAAAGTCCTACTTTTAAAATTAGTACGTTAATTTGAATGTGAACAAAACACAATCATCAGAACAATCAAAATCACATCAAAAATGTGAACAATCAAAATCATCAGAATAGAATCGAAAACTGATACCATTTTCCTTCCTTCCACCCCTACCCCTCCCCATCATTTCAAAATGAATAAACTAGAATTTCTGTCCAACACGTGCAGAGCCTGAAGAGGAACTGGATTCCATACATGCTTGGGAACGTATGGGGAAAGAAGTGTTCTGTGCCCCTTTTGCACAGAATCCCCACTGCTTTCAGATTCTACCTTCTGCTTACTCATTGACAACTGTCAGAAAGTTGCTGTTTCCCCATTTTCCAGACTACAGGGTATGTGGAAGTTGGCTGCCATTTGCTCTTGTTGGGATAACAGGAGATGCTTCTGGCAGTCTTCATCCACACCTGCACTCCTCTTTCAGTGCAATATCCTTTCAACAGTGTGCAGGCTTCGGGCTACTCTTGGCTTCCTCTTTAGCTGGGAAGAGGCTAAACCACAATACCAAATGAGAAAAAGAGCGTGGCAATATGTTTTTTAAGATTGATTTTTAGGGTCTGGGCTAGCTGATGATTTCATTGTCATTATTTCAACCTCACACAGTCCTGTAAGGTGGGGTGTACAACATTACTCCTATTCTAAAGATGGAAAAAAACAATTAAATGATTTAATTTAAGCCTGAAAAGGGATAATTCAACACTTGAGCTTCTCACCAGAATGTTATTATTCCTGGCTTGCAATGAGTCTGTATCTGTAACTCAAATAACATATTTCTCCCTATAGCATCCTTATACAGAGAACAGAAGATCAGGAAAAATACAGTTGATGACTTGAAAAAGAGAAATTTTTAGACAAATCTGCAAAAGGTAGGAATTTTTAATACAGTAGATTTTCAAAATAATAGTAGCCCTAAAGTACTATGGGTTCTTCAAAATAATCAAAGCCAGAAGCAACAACAACAAAAAAAATCCCCACAAAACCCACAATTAAAAGATAGGGGAAAAGCAGTAGGGCACATAGAATAGATATAAGAAAGCCAAAGAAGAGGATAAACCATGGGAGAGAATGAAGACATATGTGAGTGGGTATGTGCTTTAAGAGAAAATGATCCATGAGCTTGGGCTGTGTGTGATCTTTAAAAATAAAGACAGCAGAACACAGGGGTTGGGGGGATGACCCAGGAACACAAAGGGTCACTCGGACACAAAGCAACGCCTGTAAGAAAGAAGATGGTTGGCATCAAGCAATATCTGAGGTGAAGTTAAGACAGCGTAACACAAAGGAACAGCAAAAGAAGAGACTGTGAAAAGAGTACTGACTACGCTAAAATAAATATTTCTTTTTTAGATGCTGGGGAGCGATATGGTCATGTAATCTGCATATTGCCATAACAGTTGCTATAGTGAGTGTAATGTACTGTATTTTTTTTTTTACCACCAGGGAGACTGTTGCAGCAGACACGGAGCTACATTAGGAAGTTGTGCTTAACAAGTCATGTGTGATTTTACTGTCAAACTGCAACGTGCCATTCTCCTATGGAAGAAGGCTGCGAGCACTTTCTAGGAGTTGATAAACACCACATGATGTAGCTTTCTGGGAAAAACAGAACTCTTTGAAGCATTTCCAGCAAAACCCTTAGAGAGGTGAGCATATTTTCAGATGCCTGATTCCAGGTTAAACAGCTATGTCCCTCACTTGTTTACAAAGCAGCTCGACAGCTGTTGTGAGCCACTGGCCCCCTTTGGACAGACAAGATGCGTTTGGATCTGTCACATGGAGCCAGCGCGTGCCTCTGCTGCATTACTCTGCGAAGATCTCATCTGAGATCTGCTAGCAGCAGGACTGAAAGCCCCACCAACTTTAAGAGCAGCAGATGAGCAGTTTCATCCTCACGTTTGTTTCCTTGGCGCTTTTAACGCTCCAGCCAGGGGAACATTTAGTGGGCAAATTTGTCCTAGGAAAGCCGAACCTTGCTTTAGGAAAATAAGACATAAAAATAACCAACAGTAGTTGAGAGACCCGAAGGAAAGAAATGCAGTGTCCAGTCTGAAAATAAACAGTTTTGTTAAAAGAACAGAGTAAATATTGATTTTGCAGTCACATTTCAATATTTGGTAAATCAGGCTGAGATGATGCAGCCTACAGGCCATGGAAAGCCGCTGGGAAAAGACCCAGAAAGCATTGCTGAAAGCAGTCCAAGCCCGAATGTCCTGTAAATCCCAATGAGATGGTCCCATGTGGGGAGTGTCATAGGTGAGGGTGAAACCTCATCCTGCAGTTGGAGACATGTGCTTGGGTATGCCCCATTTGTTCTGGGCTCCAGGCAGGGCTGGGAGCAGGATGACCTGGTCTGGGTGGGAGGCAGAAAGTGTCCATCTGTCTGACTTCAGTGGGCACCAGGACATGCTGCACCTTTCAGAAGAATGAAAAAAAAACAGCTTTGTACTGAGTGAGGAGCACAGCCGGTCATAAAGCAAGCATGGACACAGCAGGGAATTCCACAGCTTCATCCTGGACTTTCCTGTTGCAAGCCTGTACTCTTTCTACTGTGGTCACAGGGCTGCTGGGGAGTGGGGGGCAACAAGACAAGAGTGATGAGGTGCCAGGGCCAGCAGCCTCACAATGCTGCTGGTCTATCTGTCCTTCCCAACCCTGGTTAGAAAGCCCATAGTGAGCCTTCAGCTCTAAGTAATATGTTATTTGATGCATGAAGGGTCTACACAGTATCCTACTGCAGGTGCTACTCCTCTCCTCTCCTCTCCTCTCCTCTCCTCTCCTCTCCTCTCCTCTCCTTCTCTCTTCTCCCCAACAGCATTTTTCTTCCAAGCAAGGCAGAGGAAAACAAGTGAGAGAATACATGTCTCTTGGCCAGAGCTGCATGTCTATCAGGGAGGGTGACAAGGGACCCTCTATCCACAAAGCCTGCACATCACAGGCAGCCTGGCAGCCAGTGACAATATTACTTCCTTTGCCCTCCTTACCTGCAAGTGGTCATAGTAAAAATTATTGCAGATGGCATGTGACAACCCTATATCACCTTTTGACGTTAGCTTTTAGCTACTTTTTTTTTTTTTTTAATAGCTGCCAGTGTATTCAGTCAAATACCTGTCTGTCATCACAATCAGACAGACCTTAATGTGGCTGCATTATGGAAGGGCAGCTCGGCTCCTTTCCAGCACTATATTACAGTCCCAGCCTAGCTTTTTATCACAAATTCCTCATGCATAGCTGTTCCTGCTCTGCCACAGAAATCTTCCAAGTTGGCAGCTCCAGTGTCTGCTGCCATTAATCTTCTCTGTGCTGCAGAGAGCGGGGGGCACAGGATGATTTATTGCAATTACCTGTTCTGACACAAGTAAGCAAGGCTGGATACTTGCTGCTGCTGTGAGCTGTGGCCCCCGAGCAGCCCAAGAGTGCAAAGTATGCCTCTGTGCACCTGTATTCACTTTCCTCCTCAAACAGTTAAATGAAGGTGGGGGGAAGAGGGAAGAAATATGCATTTTAATTGCATTTTAAAATAGCAGTGAGGTGGTGGTGCACCAGTAAGTGAAAGGTTAAACACTTTGACACTACTTCAGAATTAAAAGCAGTAATCAGATATCTTTGTTAGCTTTGTAAAGGCAACATTTTTCTGAGGAAGACTGCAAAATGTACATCTTCTACCTGTGATTTCCCAGGCGAGGGAAGTCCTGGCTTTTATTTTAAGCGTTGTTGTCAGGTTTCACTCGTGATTTTCTATTCTTTGAACTGGCAGGGACCTGGAGCAAGGCGCGGGGAGTGAAAGTTGTGCCAAGCCGAGATCAGCATCGAAGCCTTGAGCCAATTAAGGAACAACATTAATGGGCTCTATGGGAATCCCGCTAAGCCTTCCATGCCAGAAAGGATGATGCCCACAGCACAGGGCTGAGCTAAGCATTAAAAAACTAGAGAAATAAGAGCAGACTTTCAAGTCTTCATTATTAAGCAGCTTCCCTACTGGTCGCAGTGAAAAGGAAGAGTGTTTTATAATAGGAAGAATACAAGTGATTTCTTTTCTTCTCGTGTGTGCCAGAGCTTGTGTGCATGCAGGTATGTCTTACAGCACCTCCACAGTTTGTTTCACAGTTTTGCAGAGCCGGCAGCGGCTGACATGTGGCCCTTTTGGAGGTGCCGTGCTGTGCCTCCTCATCTTCACGTGGGAAATCACAGCAGTGAATGACAGCCAAGCTGATGTGGGACACGCTTATTGGGGAAAAGAGAGCGGTTCCTTCTTGCTCAGCTTCAGCTGATTCCAAAATTAAGCAGGAAAAAAAAAATGCTCACTCTGGAATGTGAATCTGTGAGGGCCTTGCGGGAATATAAATATAGCATCTTATCTTGCACTGCTAGAAACTCCCACACAGAGCAGCCTGGAGGCAAGTGGAAAAAATGAAGCCTGGGCTGTTCATGATAGCCCGGGCATCAGCCACCGTCACGTGCCTGTGTGGGCAGCTGGGGTTGACATCTGCTAGGAGCCATTAACATATGGAAGTGGAGCCTGGCCACGCGGGGCACAAAGAGTCCAAAGAAACCACGTTTGCCAGGGCAACCTTTGGCCATCAAACCTATCAAATGTTGTGTGTGACACACGGTGTGGCTATATGCAGGAAACACACTTCCACCTACAGCGTGCAGCCTTGACTTCCCTTCAGGTTAGCTCCCTTGAGAGCACTGCAAGGAGTTGTGGTGCTGTGTTCCTCTGCAGTGGGTGGTAGGATAAGAATCACAGTGTGCCCTCCTAGCTATGGGACCCAACATTTCTAAATGTACTCACTGCATCAGGTCTTTCAGGTCAGTCCCAGTATTTGAGCAGAATCCAAATAGCTGGGTAACTGCCCTCAGAAGCAATTCCATTTCTAAACATTGCACTCTTTTTGCAGTCTAGAGCCATCTCCAACCTGAAGCCCCATCATAATCTGGTGGCATGCTGGGGCTTGTTTACAAGATAAACGAACAGCTGCTTTCCTCTCATCCCCTGCCCCTGCTTAGAACTTGAAACAGAAATTATCTATGTGTGTCAGAACCAGAAGAGTCAAAGCCTCCTTGCAGATGCCCTTTGGGCTTCTCTTTCTGCTACCTTGCAAGCAACTTTCTATTTTCAGGGGTGGCAACCCAGCACCTAATCTTCCAGAGGCACATGTATTGCTCCCAGGGAAGCATGTTAGGAATGAAGGAAGTGATTTTATTTCTTTTTCCCATGGGTTAACCCACTTCTGCTTATCAGACTACCTCAGCACATAGCGTTTGAAATCTGGATCAGAATTTGTCAGTTTCCAGGTCCTATGCATGATTTTTTAAAGTGGTCTCATTTGCTTTCAAAGCAGTTTAGAGAAAATCCACCCATTTTAGTTTTTATGCACCTGTGGTTAGAATTATAAGAGGAGAACCTTAATATTTTTTTCTTTTTTCCTGAATGGATGTTTAGTGACTGTATTAAAAGGCCACACAAGCTCCTATGCTATTTGCATATCAATACTTAGCCTATTAGAAGCCAATGGAGTGAGGGTCTCGCTGTACATACCCTCTCGCAGCATGACGCTCAGACTTCCCATGACATCCTTTCTTCAGCTTTCATGTCAGTGAATATTATGTTGTGATGCCTGGAAGCCAGGATAAACTGGGGCCGTTAAATGTTCAGATGTATGCTCAATCTGTGAAGCTCACAGCTGCTCCACTCTTTTGATAATGCTAGTAAGCAAAATTAGTAAATAAAATAAATGCTCAAGGTTCATTTACTGCACACCCCAATATATGAATGAGAATAGAATCGAGGACATCAAAGGAAAATAAAAAACAGGCTAATAATAACATGTTCCCCTTAGGCCTCCAGCTTAACCTAAATGTTATGTTAAAGGGATAAATGAGTGAACTGAATTATTCTACACAGTGAAATGCCAAGAATGAGCTTTGAGATCACACCTCTGTTAGTAAGATCAGCATTATCTCCTTAAGACCAAAAATAATAAACATCTGAGTGAGAAAATGTGACATGTTTAACATATTCATGAATTTTGCTTATTATTTATGCAGTTCAGTGAAGTCCTGGCATAACCCATGAGGCTGGAGCAACCCCTCCCCTTACCTGCTGGCAGTGCTGACCCTGGTGTACACCAGGGTACAGCTGGTCCGTTCAGGCTACCAGGGCACGCATCTGACTCATGCTCAACTTGACTCGCAGTCTGATGTGCTGGTAATGTGAAATGGGAAGTGTGACAAAGGCAAGGGGAAAGTGATGGCAATACAGATAGCTGGCAGCCCATAGTTCTGGTGCTGCTCATACATTGACATGGTCTTCCCCTCTTCCATGCTTCTCTTCCATCCTCTGCAAAGAAAATTGTTGAAAACTCATGAGAAATGCTTGGGGCTTGGAAAAATCAGAGGAGGCTGGGAGGAATGTGGGTGGTGATGCTGGGGGCTTTCCATTGCAAAAGTGGTGGAAATGTCATGTGAAGGAGCCATTGAGTCATGATGGCAATGGCTGGGGAGAAAGTGGAAGGGAAGAGAGGATGGTGTCCCTGGGAATGAGCCAGGAGGAACACGATCACTTGCCTCGTCTGGGGAAGGGAAAGGCTTGGTGTAGATCTCCAAGAGCTCCATGTCACATGCTTCAACACCTCAAAAACACGTCCACTTCTCAATCCTGCAGGGCCGTACATCTAGGGGATAAATACCATGTTATCTGCATGCAGCACTGCTGGATTAAAATCAAAGAATCATAGAATTGTTTGGATTGGAAGGGACTTTTAAGATCATGTAGTTCCAACCCCCTGCTGTAGGCAGGGGCACCTTCCTCTAGACCAGGTTGCTCACAGCCCCATCCAGCGTGGCCTCAAATGCTTCCAAGGAGTGGACACAGCCCCACTAGGCAACATGTTCCAGTGTGTTACCTCCCTCACAGTAAAGAAGATCTTCCTGATATCTAGTCTAAACCTACCGTCTTCAATCTTAAAAGCATTTTTCCTTGTCCTGTCACTACATGCCCTTATAAAAAGTCCCTCCCCAGCTTTCTTGTAGGCTCACTTCAGGTACTGGAAGGCTGCTGTAAGGTCCCCCCGAACCCTTCTCCAGGATGAAGATCCCCAGCTCTCAACCTGTTCTTGTACGGGAGGTGCTTCAGCCCTCTGATCATCTTCATGGCCCACCTCTGGTCCTGCTCCAGCGTATCAGTGTCCTGTCTCATGCTGGGGGCCCCAGAACTGGATGAAGTACTCCAGGCGGCATCCCATGAGAGTAGAGTAGAGGGGCAGAATCACCTCCTTCAATCTGCTGGTCATGTTTCTCTTGATGCAATGCAGGATAATGTTTTAAAACAGACATCCGGGTGCTTGAGAAAATATTCTTCAAGGAGGCTCAAATAATTGGACTAACAGTCTAACCCCAAGAGATAGTGACTGAGGTTCGGGCTAGAGGAGGAATCTGTGGCAACAAAGGCCTTTGCAAGCATCTCATGTGGGACAATTCATGGACACAAATGTGCTCAAAGCACAGTAGACGAAGAAAATCCTAATGAGTCTCTACCCACTCAAGTATTGCGCTGAACTCGAGTTATTGCCTTTATTGTTATGAGAGAGCATGTTAGATAAGCTCCTAAAGAATAAATAAGTCACTTTTTGTGAGAAAATATCTTAAATTTTTTTTTTTTTTTTTTTTTTTACTCTACCTCCACTTTCTTCAAAGCCAAAAAACCGTGTCAAGTTTGCATGTTGGAAGAAGCAGAAGTTGCATGTTTTTTAAAGAAGATCAGAAAAACAGCGCTGAGAATAAATCTAAAAGTGATTTTACATGAAGCATGCAGAGAGCAAGATCAGTGAAATACTGGAATTACCTACCAGCTCTGATTGGGGCCGGCTGCATTTCTCTCTCATAGCCTGCGCTGCTTAATGTATATTATGACATGCCCCTGTGAGATATTCACCTCTTTTAAAATCCAGCCATCCCCTCTTCACTATGAAGTCAATTAATTTTAAAAAAGCCTAAACCAACAGCAGAATAAAGGATTACATTGGGAACAGTGATCAGATGATCTGGAATCTTACCAAAGTGAGGAGATACACTAAAATGAAAAACAGGACCTAGCAACAAACAGATTTAGGAATATGCTTTTTTTGAAACAAGAATTGATTGTATGAAGTGATTGTATCCAAAAACTTCTCTTAAATACAGGGGAAATAAAGTGAGAAAGCACAGTATTACTGAAATTCTGGGGTAGAAGACTGTGTTCTAAGAAAGAAATCATCTGAAGTTTAAAGTTAATTCATCAAATTTCTCTCACCTACAGTACATATTCTTTTTTTTTTCCCCTCCAGTGTTTGAATGTACCACTTGCAGTGTTAACACTAACTCCTAATCTGATTTTCTGTACGCTTAACTTTACACTCTATGAGTTCTCATTAAAACTCAAAATGTATAAATTTAAACACATGCTTAGCTCTTTGCAGAATTAGGGTTGCATGTTGTGAAATACATAAGATATATAATATAGTTACATTAAAATTACAACAGAATTCCTGGCTGGATTTTCCTGGTCACATTTGTTATTTTAATGCAGTTTTAAAGGTGGTACCTTTAAAGATAGCACTACAGCTGAAAATCATAGTTGGGATTTTATAGCAGAGCACACTGTGCCTGAACCAGATCTCTGACAAATGCAATCCACTTTCTCATTCCAAAGTTATGCATGAGTAACTCACAATTGTATCAATTCTATTTCAGGTTTCATCCCAAATATTCTCAGATCTTGTTCTGTGGAATTCACGTAAATGGTTCAGCAGGAATGCTTCGTGGGTGACAATTGAGACATTCCTGAGCTCTGCCCAGACAAGTCACAACATTCACCTGGATTAAAAAAAAAAAAAAAAAAGTTTGCTGATATTACTGCACATTTCACAATTTTAATGAGTTTTTCTGCCAAGTAACTCATCTCCTTTACCATCAGTGGAAATATCAGATGTGAATGCTGAAACACGTGGATTTATTTTCTCAGTGTTTCTCTTTAATGTGGGTGCTTTCCATGGAAGTGAATAACCCTTTTTCTATGTCCTGCCATTTTCCTGGCCTCAGTGACAAAAATCTCCTCTGCAGCAACACAGAATCATATAACCACAAAGGTTGGAAAAGATCTCCAAGATCCTCCAGTCCAACTGTCCACCTATCACCAGTATTTCCCTTCTAAACCAGGTCCCTCAGTCCAACATCTAAGCATTTCTTCAACACCTCCAGGTGATTCAACCACCTCCCTGGGCAGCCCATTCCTGTGCCTGACCACTGTCTCAGAGAAGTATTTCCTGATGTCCAGCCTGAATCTTGCCTGATGTAATTTGAGGCCATTCACTCTCATTCTATTGCTGTTACATGGAAGGAATGATGACTTGCACCTCCCCGCAACCTCCTTTCAGCCAGCTGTAGAGGTCTCCCCTGAGCCTCCTCTTCTACAGACCGAACAAACCCAGCTTGCTCAGCCCCAACCATAAGACTTGTGCTCCAGACCCCTCACAGCTTTGTTACCTCTCTCTGGACATGCCCCCATGGCCTCCATATCTTTCTTGTAGTGAGGGGCCCAAAATTGAACAGAGTACTTGAGGTATGGCTTCACCAGCACTGATTCCCTCATTTCTCATGAGGCCTGCTAGCAGACCAAGCTATGCAGAGTGGCTTCTGGTGTCTACGCTCAGCTTTGATGCGCTGAGCAGAAGTAAAGAGTAAGATAAAATAACAGATTACAAGCACTCTGCCTTGTATGATTTGTATTCGTATTGTTTGTCATATTTTTAAAACAGTTTTGACAATCCTTGGGCTATTTTCAGGAAGACCCAGTCTCACTCAGATGGGAAGTGAGGAGGAGCAATCAACAGGACTGATGCATGGTGCAAGGGGACCTGCCTGAGCCCTCCTGAGTTCCTGGGATACAAAACTTCAGGCTCCATATTTCTCTAATCTGCCTCCAAGAATAAAGTCTGCTTGATTCAGAAAGAAAGGAAAGAGAAGGAGGAGGAGCAAAGAAAAATAAAAACTACAGGGAGGATTCAAACCTGGGAGAATGTGTAGGGACCATGGCTTCTGCACAACATCCTTGGCTGAGGAAGACAGAATTATAAAGACTTCATCATGCTTCAGGCCAGAAAGCAACCATTATCATCAGTTGCTCAGACTTCCATGCCGCTGTTAAGGATGCTGATGAAGCCAGCTTTGCCGCAAGGCATCCCTGGAGAGGTTGCAGGCTCAGTGCTGAAGCCTGTGGCCTCGGCCAGCACCATGCTTTAAAGGCTGGGGAGCTCAACAGGCAAAGCCCCCTCCCATTGTGTATGCACACCTCGCTTGTGTGCTGCTCTGCATCCAAATATTTCCCCTTCATCCATGGCCACAGTCTGCCAGGCTCACCTCAGGCTACTGCCACCTCCCAGGCCCTGCCCAGCCTCCAACAAGGTAAGAGGAAAGCCTTGCTCACAAAGCAGTTGGGCATGGTTTTCCTAAAAAAAACCATACTTTTTTGGCTGCTTGGGTACTGTCAGAGAAGGAGGCAGTGGGCTGACGCTGCTCCTTCTTTTAAAACAACTTGCTTTGTTTTACTTTGGTTTATCACATCTTTTGAATGTGCACAAGCCAGGAAAGGCCATCCAGGTGCTATCTGTTTTCCACATGGTCTATCAGAACTTCCTTGGAGTACCGCATGCCTGTACTGAGGTTGCCGTGGCAAGGATCAAACATCTCCCTGCTTTCTTGTCCTAATGATTTGCACATTCCTCTTAACAACTGCAGTGAAGGTTTTAACGTAGCAAACCCACCATTTTTACGTGTAGCAGTAACAGAGTTTGTCTTCTGTTTCATAGCAAATGCTAGCAGCTGTTTACGAAGTAGTGGTGAAGCAATGCAGTCCGGTGGGTATACTGACTGTTCATTTATCCAGAGGGAGTACACTGTAGTGAACAGCATTTGGACTTCAATTTAGTATGCATCCAGCCGAATTATGCGATTAGCTGATATGCAGTAAACCAGAACAGAAACACATGCAGTCAAATGGTGCTAGAAAAAAAGCATATGATTCTTACACAGGTTCTAATAGTATCACACAGGTTCTAATAGTATCACACAGCTAAATTCCAAATACACAGTTATGTGGAATTTTGCTATCTTATTGAATATCCATACTTCTGGTGCACTACCTGTATAAATGTATTTGTACCTGTCTTTACAGAGATGCATCTATTTCAGGGTCTTTATACTGCCCATTAAATAATCTTTTTTTTCTTTTTACTTTAACTATGCCAGACTTCAAATACTGGCACAGAGGCATATTTTTTTTTCTGTCACTTGAAAGAGGATATAATAGTTAAAAGAGAGTATTTTATTAAGAAAAATTTCAGAGAAAGTCTCATCCAGCAGAAACAGCTCTGTGATTATTAATAATAAAGAAAGAAAAAGGTATTTTGTTGGTGCTGGAACTTTTTATAGTTCTGGTATTGAAGTACTCAAACTTTCAATGTTCAGATCAGGCAGCTGTAGGGAAAAGACTCCTAGCTTCGACCTATGCTGACCGTGTTCCAGCTCATCTAGACTTGAGCGGTTTATTGGACTTTTTCCCTCCATACTTATGCTCTGGGATCTGCCACCTGCTGCCAGCATCCAATGAGAAAAGACGCTCCAGAACTCCTGCTGGCTGCCAGCAATGAAGAAGGCAACCTGAATGCCACAGACCCATGCTGCCACCCCATGTGTGGCTTTGCATCCTGCCGTCTCACTGAGACAGACCATGTCCCTTCCCAGCCCATTTGGCGTGCTGCCTCTGTCCAGGATGGAAATGGTGTGGATGACAGGAGGAAGAGAAGAGCTCACAGCACCATCCTATGGACCAGCTGCAGGCCGGAACTGGGTTTTGGCATGTCATGTTTATGAACTCAGACAAAACGAGATCTTAAATGTAACAAATGGGGCACCTATATCCGTGGATGTCACCTAACTAACATATATCTCACCTCCCACCTGCACACAGGGGTAAGATCCTCTCTGTCCTTCCACATCCATGAGATTTCCTGTTGTTGTCTTTCTAGCTTTAACACTTTGATAGATATCAAAGTGATCAGCGCCCTAGCAAAGCTCACAAGGAAGCAAGCCTTTCCTTGTCTTCTTGTTTTGCAAGGCACAGAGCATTGGCCACATTAAAGATGAGAAAGAAACAGAGGACAGTGGTTCATTCTATGTGCTGTGTGAAGCCTTATGGGAAATTACAGACATAATTAAAACTATCTCACTGTATATGCCTAACTAGGCTGAAATATGGCTGTAGGCAATTCTTCCAAAATGGTGCGGTAGAAAAGTTCTTGGGCTTGTGATGAGGCTCAATAATGCATGAACCATCCCATGCCACCTAGAAATAGTGTTATTTAGCAAAATGCAACCTGGTTAAACACAGAAGTAAAAATGTATAAAAAGAGTTTTTAAAAACATTATAATACAACAAATATATTTGTAGGTCTTTTAATGATAAAAGATCATTGAATAATTTTCATGACTTGAAGTGCTCTTCTTTCTTCCAGATGAAAACAAATCAGCAATGCTCTTTCAATTCCTTGGAAGAGCATACAAAATTTGTAGGGCTTGCATAAAAGAAATCTTACCAATACTTGGCCAGATTGATTTTTAATTTGTAATGTGAATTTACATAAATCCTTCAGAACACTGGAAGATTTGTGGGCCACTCTATATGACTGAATTTATTTCTTCATGAATTTTTGATACATAAACATACAGAAAAAGAGAGAGAAAATGAATGCCTATGAATTACACGATATTTTAAATCTGGGTTTCCAAATGCCTTTATCTGAATTCAAGCTGTGACTTAATAGCTGTAGCTGTATCAACACTGTATCAGTTTACCATAGGAGAAAAATATATGAAATGAGACATAACCTACTAAGGTCACTTCAGGGGCTACTACCGAGCGGAAAATGAATGCTAATATTTTCAGATTTAACATGGGTAAGCTAGTCAGAACCAATAGTTTGGGGCTGAATTCTGAAATGCCCTTGGTGAAAGCAACGCAAGGGGGATGGTCGGAGAGATGGAATTATTAAAAGAAAGGGTGGAGCCAAGCCCAGCCATATGGTGAATGCCATAACCAGGGCAGACCTGTCATGGCCAAGCAAGCTGGGAAAGCAGGCGAAAAGAAATTGTCCTGAAAGAACAACATGCATCCCGCCATGAAGAAATGAGGGCAGAGGGCTGTGGGCAACGCGTTGGCCAGTGACTGACACTTGCACTGATGAAAGACAACACTGGAAGTTGAGCCCCGGCTATGCAAAGTTGATTAGGGTGGATGGGACCCTTCATCATGCCTTAAAAAAATCATCACAGCTCAAAACACTCACTTCCAATATGCCTAATAACACACTCGGTCATTCATGCAAGTCAGATGAGTAACATATCTATCAGCAAAATAGCTGCATAACTCGGAGTATCAGGCATAGCTGTTCATAACGTACAAAACCCGAAGCCCTTTCCACCAACAAAATATGTGATGATCTCTGTCTAGCCACAAATATTACAGAAATCTGAGGATTATTCTTTACTCTTCTTTTTTTCAGTTGTACTTTTTAGTGAAGGATTTTCTACATTAAAAATGCAAAAAAAAAAAAAAAAAAAAAAAGTGTATCTGCACTTTAGTAAGTATTATAGTCAGCAGAATTATTAAGCAGATACTTAATTAGATATCAGACTTAGGGGGCAGTCTTGAGATACTTTATTGATTGAATGACTGATGAGATGACTACGCTGAGTAAAATGTATTCAGCCACTTTTAGAAATGAACTCTCATACAGCAAAAAATGTCTCTCCTGCAGCCTACCCCAGAGTTCCTCAGTTTGCACTGGAACACTCTCTGGATCACTGCATGGTTGATAACGGGGGAGTCTACATTGCTGGAAACACATAAGCTGGTCTCCGGGCTTCTTATTTCCACGTAGTCAGTGCTGCACCCATGTGGTCTGGCTGGCTTGGCTACTGATAGTCCTGTGTACTGACGTAACCTGTGGTAAGATATGTAGGGAGATCTTTATTACCTGCATCTTTTTGCCAATAACCCAAATGGCATGAGGTTCATAAAATCACGGAGTAGTTCATGCCAAATTAACCTGCTCCCTTCACATGTGTCTGTAACAACAAACCCCGCTGTGCCAGGAGGCCATAGAGGGAAGCAGTGGTTTTGGTGCAGCTGGATGCATCTTCAAACTATGAGTATAGAATGAAAGCAAAAATTGACCAGTGAAGCCCACAAAGACAAGTTTCTTGTTGTCAGGCAGCAGTCATTGTCACTGCAGTCTTGGGCTCAGTCTCCTGCACAGCTCAGTGCAGCTACTGACTGCAGACATCAGAACCTTTCAATGTCCTATCTATGGTATAAATCCACTACAAATTATTTCACTTACAGTTTTCTTCTTGGTCTGGTTTCTTTTCTGACATGATACAGATCAAGTTTTAATAGCAAATTAAATGCACTTTTTTTTTTTTTTTTTTTTTTTTTTTTTTTTTTTTAGTTTGAGCAAGCCAGCATATAATAGACCACAATTGTATAAATCCATTCTCTTGTCTTCTACACAAGGTGGTCATATGCAAACAGTGCAGAAGAAATATTCCCTGGCCCATTACAACCATTCCCAGGACCTGCTTGGGAAAGCTTTTATTGGCCTAGACCAGGACTTTGCTGGAGACGTGATCATGTAGCTCCATGGCTGGAAACAGTCCTTGGCATTATTTAATTTGCTGGTATGGATGTAATTAATCAGATCTGATATTGAACTTTGAGTATTATAATGCATTTAACTTAGAATGAAAACAAAGAAAGCATTCTGTTCAATTCCAACTTCTTAAAAACTGGAAGACTTCGTTTTGGCTTTGTTTTAAATTAGTTTTTTTTTTTTTTTTTTTTTTCCTAGAGAACATATACTTCCTTTCAGATGGATAAGAAATTATATAAAAAAGAAATATTTCTCTATTAAGTCTTAATTTTTAGAGGAATATTCCATGCACTGCAGCTGAACATCTGTGAGTCTCAGGAGCAGGTTGTCATACCTCTGACAAGCTTACAGAAGTGAAGGAATTTTCTAAGAAGCCAGATATAATTTGATGGCAGTGAATTTCTACCCTATGAACACTGAGGAGCTGCAGCGTTTCACTTCTCATTATGTAGGCCCACAAGAGAAAAATTAAACTAGACTTTTCTTTGAGTGTTGCTTTCTTTCCCTCCTTTTCTTGTACATACTTATAAAATAAAGATCAAACTTCCTCCAATCCTTTTTATCTTCTTTGAAGTCTAAGGAAAACTTTTTTGGAAATTCTATTTTCATCTCTGTGAATTTATTCTCTAATGTTTCTAACTTGTCAAATATGGACTGTGCTGTTCAAGGAGCAGTTAAGGAAAAAAAGTCCATGTTTGAATCTGCATGAACAGACACTCATTCTCACCATTCACAAGAGCCCTCAAAAATGTGAAGCTACAATATATTCCTCTTGTATTACAATTTCTTTTGGATCAGTTCTGAAGCAAGTCCTATAGAATCTCTGGATGTGGAAAAATGGGGTCTTTTTGTTCTCTTCTTGCTCAGTAAATTACTTTAAATGTGTAAAAGAAGAAAATCCTACAGCTTTGAAAATCTCTTTCAGTTATTCTTTCCTTGTTCCTTCCTCGGAACTCAATTTTTGCCTAAAGAGTTATAAAGAAAAAAGATATTGTAATTTATAAGAAGAAATCAAAAGTATCCAACTCAGAGCCACTGCCCAAGGATGGGATAAAGAAATGTGCCCTTACATCCCACAGGGTTCACTTCTTAAACAAGACTAATTTTATTGCTCTGTAGAAATAAAACCAAGGCAATGAACTTGAAATGCCAAAACTTACTAGCAAGGCTTATGTTTCTGTACCTTGTTGATGGCAAAACAGTATGCAGTTTGGCTTATTAGGGCAACGGAAATTCTCACTTACAGAACTGTAAATCTGCTACAGTAGTGTGTGGGGAGGCCCTGTACTGATGAGCTCTGTGCTGTTAATGCCCTTCATAAACTCCTGAATATACATACTATTGTACTTACAAATGAAGAAAACACACTTTAGGCATTTTTTACCCTAGTGTGGGTAGCTAATAATAGAAAGTAGAAGCACTGTACGTGCCCTGCAATAATCCTAGGTGAGCCAGTGTGAGAAAGGACCCTCTGTCCCACCCCTGTCTGCCATCAAGGTGCTTGGCATTGTGACTGGCATGACCATGTGTGGTTACTCCATTTCCATTGGGAGGAGCAGTCTGTTCTCACCATATATATTTGTAACTGCCACCTACAAAACTGTCTTTTCCTTCATATTTATTGAAGCACCAGAGCCCAGCTCATCCTGTACAACACCATGCTTCTCAGTCCATTCCCTGGGGCCCATCTAACAGTGTGCTAAAAAAGACCATCAAACCATCTTTCCAGATGTTCATTTTTGGCAGGCCAGCTGGATCCTTTTGAGGAAACTCAATGTATGGGCAACTAAAACCTCTTCTTGCGCATACACTGAGTTGGAATGGAGAATGGAGTCCAGTGTTCTTGGTAGAAACACAAAGGAGGTGCTGCCTCTGTGCTGAAATAGTGCTGGGGAAAGCTTGTATGGCTTCATGAGCAACCTAAGGTGCAATGCTTCTTTGTCAGACTTCCATTTCATGTGTTTGCAAAGGTGTTTTTCCTTTGTAATTGATTGCCAGAAAAAAGCACTACTCATTTCTTCAGAGATGTTTGTCATGCTGTTTAAAATCTGTTTGACTCTGAAATGTGTGCAGTTTGATCTGGGATGGTTTTAATCTATAAAACTACTATAAAAGTTTCACTGTTGTTTTGGCTGTAAGAATCTCCAGAGTGGACATGTAGATATTTCTGCTTTGCAAATCTACCTCTCTAATGGTAAATGTGTATAAATGCACACACTCTGTTTAGATCTCATCAACAGACTGATAATGGTGGGCTAGTACAAGCGCCAGGTCTCACAGAATCATGGAATCACCACCGTTGGAAAAGACCCCAAGATCGTCCAGTCCAAGTGTCCACCTATCACCAACAATGTCCACTGAACCACGTCCTTCTGTACAACATCTAAGCACTTCTTGAACACCTACAGGGACGGTAACTCAACCTCCCCCCTTGGTGCCTGACCATGTATCAAACTCAGAGATATAAACAATGTTCCACAGCTACGTCTTAAACAGGAAAAAAATCAAAAACAAACAACAACAACAAAAAAAAAAAAAAAAAAAAAAAGCAGCCAAATCAAGAAACAAAATTACAAGCCATCAGTATTGAAGTGCTCAAGGTAAGATTTAATTTCAATTCTCAACCTTGCAGATACAGTATTTCAATTTGATGCACTGGAAGACTTTACTAATCCTAAACTAGTGAATGGCAGGAAGGAAATGTATTTTTTCCTCCCCTTTAAAGCAGGTGGTTATTGTTTTAAATTATTAGGGATCTAAACTTGGCCACCACCCAAGATATGTCATGGAGCTTAGGTCTTCAGCTCCAGCATGAAAAGCACATACCCAAATATTTGATCAGAGCATATTCTTCCAGCCTGGCTGACAGACTCAGAGATGGCAATACCGATTACCATTTTCCATAAGAATCAAAGGGATCTATTTTTTTTTATTTTCTTGAAAGAATTAAAACATGTTCAATCAGAAAGGTCCAGCGTGTCTCTGGCAAACAGAAGAATTCCTCAGGGATCCAAATTAAGAATAAAACAAGTGAAGAAGGGGGCAACTCACAGCAGTGCATAGACACTGCCTCTTGTACGGGTTTACTCTTGTGTGTTTGATTGCCTGTGTGAGTCTTGCATCTTGTGTGTTATTGTTTATCAAAGACCAATAAACGAGAAGGGAGATTAGAGGGGAAGAAAAAAGGAAAGGAAAAAACAAGACGAGGAGAAATCTTATGCATATGTGAGGTGTAGAGATATTGCATTTCAGGGTTTGTGCCGTGTTATCTTTTATTTTTGTGATGTTGAAATAAAGAATGGTAACGCGTATCAGAGCTAAAATGCAAGGGTTGATGATTTCAGAGAAAACACACCACCCAGAATTAGCTAAGGCAATGGTCCCCGGGGCTTTTCTGGCCCAATGAACCACCTTTAACCCTCAGCTGCCATATGCCCTGTGAGCAACCTACCAGGGCATTTTTCAAAGCAGGCCCCAGAGCAATTGTGCAAATTGCACTTTGCTGAAAACTTCCTTCTGGCAAAGCAGAAAAACTTCATGGAAAAGAGCAGCATGGAATGCTGGTAGAAAATCTTAAGTTTTTACATTTTTCTATTTATTATAGTCCATGGTCCATTTGTGATTACTTATCCTGGGCTTTCAGGCCACTGCAGAGCCATGGGCTATAGTCTGTGGACAACTGAGCTGTGGAACCAGTCCTCATTAGAGAACACCTGCCAGGGATTATTCATGCTTCAGGGTAGCTTCCATATATTGAGCACTGTTGGTAGGAGTACATGAAATAAGAAATTTTACAGGGGCTGAATTGCTGGGAGGTGTTTCACTTTTGTCATTGGGCTGGTTCAGCTGATGATGCCAACAAAGTTTATTGTGTTTTGCTATTGCTTAGGTTGGAATCTGGAAGGGCAGTTCTCTCCTGAAAATTCTTTTAAAACAAATGTTCCAAAGACCTTTCAGCAGGGACAAAGATAGTTTTGTGGGGGTATTTTTGTTTGTTTTTTGGTTTTTTCTTGAGCTTGATAGAAGAAATGAACCCAGCTGTGAAGCTGGGTTGTAATTCCTTATGCCTACTGATTTTACTGGTAAATATTTTAGTCTTACTCGTTTGCTTATGCATAATCAGATTTGTTTATGTGTGTTAAATAGCCACCTATAGCATAGCTGATGTGACAAAGAAGGACATGTGCAAACTCCTGCCTGCCCTGGTAGCTATGTGAGACCAGGGCACTTTCTGTCTGGTGGTTACCAAATGCAGCCATATCCAACTCTGCAATGAATGTGGGTGAAAGAGGAGACATCTGGAGTTCTGAAGATGCAGTTAAATATACCTGCAGATTTTCTGGGCGTAGCAATAAAAAGCATTTAGAAATTGACTTACACTCTGTAGCACCAGCTTGCTACCATTGACCTGGCGTAGTGCCGGCTCATGGGCTGCTAAATATAATGATGATATTGACCTGAGACCCTTCCTAAAAGGCACAAGAATGAAACTTCCTTCCCCATTGCCCTTCCCTAAGTGCATTCGTCAGAAATCCAACATTTTGTGATATTGATTTGCGTCGCAAACTTTCTTGCTCCTTAGTGATATAATACCATGTAAAACATTTTAAAGAAAAATGCCACGATGTTGCATTGGAAGGAACTGTTCTGTCAGTGGTAGTTGAGTGCACCGCAAAACCAATTCACCCTTAACATGACAGCAATTTCTCCAGTGACATTTACGAGCTCGCTGAAAGAACAGTAGCAATTTTATTCACTATTTGGGACTTAGGACCAATGTATAATGAAAGTGTTATGAAAATTAGAAAATGCATATAACGCAGCTCTTTTGTAGTGTAAATAACACAACCATTTAAACTGCACACATACTAGAATTATATTATACACATATACCCTACCCACAAACTGGAATAGACCTTTTACTGAACTAAGCTGCATTTTAATTAGGAGAGTGGTAACAAGCCTCTAAAATCAGCCAACACTGTATTTTGGGTTTAACTCAGAAATTCTAGGGCTTTATGAATTCATGACAGACCCTTAGGGATACATTTTCAAAGCACTGCACAGGATTTTAGCCATGCAAATCCCATTAAAATCAGTGGGAGACATGTGGCTAAAACCCACGCAAGGCTTTGGAAGCAACATGCCCCATAATGTTATCTAGACACTGTTTCAGCCTGCGAATTTCCTTGCTTCCAATTTTTACAACTGAATTCAAAAGGAAATAAAATTTGCCATGGGGATGTGGGAATTTTAACAGGATGCAGCCTCTTTTAGCTCCACAGAAGCAGTTTTGATATATCAGCTACACTAGTACATGGCAAAGATATATTTTTTGTCTCTGCTTTATGGGTTTAGTGTGTGCCCAACTATTCCAATTTGGGATAAAATGGTTTTATTATGGAATTAGATAGCTAACTAACGTTGAAAATACACATGCATTGTAGTTCTTTGGCAATTTCAATTTCTCTTAATATTTGGACTCTAAAGTTCCTTTAGGAGCAATGATTGCAAATGGCTTCAGTACTGTGAAGCCTTGAGTGATACGCTACCTGCTGCCAGGCTCTCAGAGAAAGCAATGCCTGAGCAGTGTGAGCTTTAGAAAGGCAGGTCTTCCTTGGCTGCCTGCATTGCAGGGACATTTGGTTAGCAGGAACAATTTAATAGAAAGAGCAGTGAAGCACTGGCACAGGCTGCCCAGGGAAGTGGGAGAGTCTCCATCCCTGAAGGTGTTCAAGAAACATGGAGATGTGGCACTGAGGGGTGTGGGTTTAGTAGCATGCTGGGGATGGGTCAGTGATTGCACTACAGGATCTTAGTGGCCTTTTCCAACCTTAATGATTCTACGTCAACAGAGCACGGGGTGGGGGGTGGATCTGCAGCAAAGCAGAGATGGGCAGAGATGTGCCTGTGAGCACACTTTTGTTAGGTGAGTGGGAAATCTTTAATCTCTCTCTGAAGTAGACAGAGAAATTAGGTTTTCTCTGGATTGTGCGCCCAGACAACAGAGATTATGTGTGGAGGTTAAAAAAAAGGCTTGCAAAAGTTACTCAGAGAAAAGAGGTCCTCTCAGAGGAGAAAACCTATGCACGTTGGTAGAACCAGGGCAATCCACATGTTTTGAAACATGGAAATCCAAGTATTTTTTAGAAGGTTAATTTCAAAGAAGTCCCCTTCTGCTTTCCATGTTAAACTGGGACGTTCAAAAGGATTGCAGCTAAAGCATTTCTAGTGGCATTTCTGCACTGCTTCTGCAAGGGGTTGAGTAAGCAGCCTTCTGGTCCTGCAGCTCCCCTGGTTGCACCTTGCAGACACTCCTCAGCCCTCTGGATTTGAGGCCTCTGCATCTGAGGCCTTCTGTATTAATGCAACCTGCTTGCATAATGCTGTGAGTTCACGGATCTTAATGACACAGAGTCTGATAGTTGATGTGCCTTCCACACAGCGTGCCGTCTCTCTCCTCCTTACACCGGACCCCAGACGCACGCTGGGTTAGAAGCCCCAGAATAAAAGCCCCAAAGCGCGCTGACGCTGGGCGCAGCCCTGCAGCCGGCAGCCCGCCGCTAGGTGGAGCTGCAGCCCGCTGCGGGCCGCGCCGCCCCTTTGTCCGTGCCGGGGCTGTGGGGCGGAGGCGGCGCTCCCGCGGGGCTCGGAGCTCGAAGCGTTCAGGCGGCCACTGCATAGAGATTTCCTTGTGCTTTTTTTTTTTTTTTTTTTTTTCTTCCCTTCCCTTCCCTTCCCTTCCCTTCCCTTCCCTTCCCTTCCCTTCCCTTCCCTTCCCTCCCCTCCCC